>NC_071985.2:194012500-194705833 GCF_028885655.2 Pongo abelii
ATCATCATCATCACCATCAAACACGGGTCGCCTTGAACAGGTTTCTCAACTGTGGCACCACTGACATTTTGGCCAAATAATTCTTTGTTGTAGGGGCTGTTCTGTGTACTGCAGGATGTTTAGCAGCATCCCTGGCCTCTGCCCCTTAGCCGACAGCAGCACTCCCTTCCCCTCCCCATTTGCAACAACTAAAAAGGTCTCCAGATATTGCCAAATGTTTCCTGGGAGGCAAGATTGTCAGTAGTGGAGAAACATTGCCTTTCAAAAATGCTAGGGATCCATTCATTAGTCTAAAACCTGGAAAGTAAGGGGAAAAAATACCCTCGACTGTAGGAGAAGGAACCAGTTGTGTGAAGATGTGGACAGCCTTCTAGGCAGAGGGAACAGTGGATACAAAGGCTCTACATGTTTGAGAAACATCAAGGAGGCTGGTGTGGCTGGAATCTAGTGGTCAGGGGGCCGAGGTGTACGAGGAGGTTGGAGTGACAGGCTAGGCCAGTTCATCTCCAAGAAATCGTTTCTCACCCTCCAAGAACTCAGCACAGTGATTCAAAGAAGCCCTGTTACTTGGGAAGAACTTCAAAACTTCAATTGCTGCCAACCAATATTGTGACAGTGCACGACCTTGGGAGGTGAGAAGTCACTTGGGCCACAGTGCGCCTGTAGAGCTGTCTGCAGCCAACAGGGACTGGTGACAGCCAGTTCCAGTGAGACACACCGGCTGGGGCACTTGGCTCAGAATCCAGGATAGACAATGCCACCCACGCGGAGCTGCACATGGGAGGCAGAAAAGGTTACTTTCTGAAGCACCTCACTGTGGCTCTGGGAAAACAAACAATCAGAGAGCCCTCAGCCTCCTCCTCCAGCCTCGGATAAAGCAACCTCCGGACACTGCTCTTCCAGGAAAGGCCACTGTGGGCAGGAGGTGGCCTTCACCGGGCATGGCCACCAGTCACTCCAGGCTAGGCCTCCAGATGCCAAACCCTGCGACCCTCAGCCCGACATCAACAAGGGCTCTGGCTATTTTTGTGCCCTGGGCAATTTAGTCTCACTCAGACAACCTAAATCTGTCTTATTTCTGACCAAAAAATGAGACTTCAAAAGACACCCTCATCCTCCAGCTCAGAACAGAATCCTGTGGCCTGTGACCCGTCCCATCTCCCCTCAGACCCTCCCCGGCCCCGAAGGGCCCACAGGAAGAGTGTCCCAGGACCCTCCCTGTGCTGGCCCTGTCATCGGTCCCTCGGGCCTCTTGTGCCTTCTGCCTGCAGATGCCTCCCACAGAGTCCCTCCTGGAAGCTGCTCTCCCCGGGCGGCCCCGTCCCTCTGAGTCCGACTGAGAAGCCTCCCAGTCCTCAGACCCCAGGCAGGTCAGGCTTTCAGCCTCTCCCGGCCCCCATGCCAGGGCTTGCTGTCTCTGGTTCAGCTGTTCCTCTGGACGGCCAGCCCTGGGAGGGCCGGGACGGAGCCACGTGGGGGGACATGGGAGGCTCGCATGTCGGCTCATCGGCCGCCGTGTTCTGGGGCCCCAGAGCAGGGGTGCCCCGGCCCCTTCTTCCAAGGGCCTCTTGTCCCCAGGACAGCGGCTCAGTGTCCGGCACTCAGAGCCCTTTGGGCTGGGTGTCACTGCCAGTCTGGGTGTGGCTACCATGTCCCCGTGTGACTCCATCAGAAGCCACCGACATTCTTGTTGCTGTGGACCTGCCTCCTCTCCCAGCCTGGCCCCTGGGGGCGGACAGCGGCTCCCCCAGAGCCCCGGGGTGCATGGGCCGGGCCTGCCTGGCTGGTCCCACAGGCAGCAAAGGCGGAGGGGCAGGGGCACTTCAGACCCAAAAGAAGGCTTGGGCCCCACAGCCTCTGCAGGCCAAGGGAAGGCGGGACTCATGACCTGTTGGTCCTAAAGGGGCTTCTCCCACCCAGAAATCTCAGCACCGCCTCGAGGCGGGCCCAGGGCTCCATGCTGAGGTATTTCCAGCCGGGTCTCATCACTGGCTTGCTTCAAGGGCTGTTTCCATAAATGGTGCTGCTCTCATAATTACCGGTCCAGGCCTCAGACAGTTCTGGACCCCAAATTAAAAGGGAACACCCACACACGCCACCACATCAAGCCCGCCAAGGCCAAGAATAGATCCCAGGAGATGTGAGCAAGAAAGACGCAATTCCTCTAGTGAAATCCCGGGAAAGAATGAACTGTGGGAATTTTCCAGAAAGAAGCGGTCAGGGTGACACATCCTCTCGTCTATGGGAAAGAGGTTCCGGGAGGAGGGGGGGCTGGGTGCACCTCCCCACCCTGTGCCTCAGCCGGAAGAGCCCCCATCAGCAGGCAGGGGGTGGGGACATTCTTTGGTCAGAGCTGGAAAGGCCTTCAGGCAACCCTGCAGAGATGGGGAAACTGAGGCCAAGGAGGGGCAGAGGGTTTCCAGGGTTAGATTAGAGGCCCATGTCAGAATAGAGAGGCCTGTGATGTGGATGTTCACGCTTGGGGCCAGTGTGAAATGAGTGGCCCTGGAGTTCAACGGGACATATTGGGATGTGGGGGTCACCCGTCAACAACACCCTCCTATCAACAGACACCCGAGAATGCCCGTGAAGCCACCTTCCTCCAGGCAGGGCCCTGTGGGGACTTGGGGTCCCAGGGGAGGGCCCAGGGAGCTATGGCACCCATTGTCGGCCCCCACACAGACAGGGAGGGCCGGCCCCACTCTGTCCCACCTGACCAGGCCCAGGCTCCTCCTGGCTCTCCCTGCCTCCTGCTGGGTTCCTCTTTCCCTCAACTTCCTGCCACGGGGTGGGGGGCGGGAGCAGGGGCAGGGAAGAGTCAGATTTAGTCCTGTTCTCAGGTTGTTCAGGGGTTGCTGGGGAGTAGGAGAAAGAGGGGCTAGGTGGGCCCCTGGGTCACACAGGCATAAAGCGACTGGAATCCTAAGAGAAGTGCATGCAATGCAGGTGGGGCTTCTGCCTGGAAAGAGCCTGTCCCTATGGGATTGTGGGGTAGGGGCAGAGAGATTTATGGAAACCCTGACCCACCTTCATTTAAAAGTGGGTGGAGTTTTCGCATGCAAAAATGGAGGTAAGTGTATTCTATGAAGGAGCTACCCAACGAGCAATGGCGCAGAAGTGGGGCACAATCGATCAGCCCCCATTTGTGAAGTTCCTACTGTGTGTCGGCCTCCAGCTGGCCACACTGCACGCAACCCCAGGAGGCTGGATCACTTACCTTGTCTCAAAGGTGTGGAAACTGAGTTTCAGGGACTTTAAGCAAGCTGCTCAACATCGCACAGCTCCCAAATGGCAAACGCAAGATTAAAATCCCTGCTTTAATATATCCACAGAGGGATGTAGATAAAAGTGTTCAGAACAACCCGAATGTCCGTAACAATGGATGGACTGTGGTATGTATATTCATGCAATGGAATACAACTCATTTACGAAAAAAAGAACTACAGATACAACAACATGGAGGAAAATGGAAAAAGAAGTATGCTGAGCCAAAGACTAGACTCAAGAGTACGCACTATAAGATTCCATTTATGTGAAGTTCAAAGAACAGGCCATGGCAATGAAAATCAGAAAGTAGTTGCTGGAGGGACTGTCTGGTAGGAATGGGGCTCCCTAGGGGCACCCAAGTTACATGCTTCTGCAGAATCTGAATTTTGTAGAATGAGCATGCATTATTTCTATAAATCCCCCCAAAATAAAAATACTTTAACAACAGGCTTCTCAGCTTACAATACACATTCACATTTAGTTCAATTCGACAGCGCTTACTGCATCTAATGATAGGCGGGGACCTGGCCTGGGGTGGAGGCAGCTGCTGTGTCTAACATGGAGGCAGGGAGACAACCTGCTGTGTGGCCTTAGGAAAACCACCTAACTGCTCTGAGCCTCATTCTCCTCTCTTTCAAACACAGATGTGACAGCAATTGTTAGACATCAATGAAGGAAGAGATGCGGAGGTTCTGGGCACGTGGGCATCGCTGGGTAGCATCTCACACAAGCCCGCAACAGCCCCGTAAGATGAGTATCTCCATTTTACAGAGGAGGAAACTGAGGCTTGGGGAGGTTGACTGGAAAGCCCAGATCACACTGAGATCAGGTGTCGGTGTCAGGATGCAAATTTCGTGTGGGTGGGTCTCAGGTCAGAAACCCCCAATCTAGCCCTGTCTGTCCTGCCATTGTTCAGCCCCTCCTGTTTTCAGATGGGGAGTTGCTGTTTAGCACACCCGACAATTACCTTTAGGGCTCATGTATGTATTATGTGTCTCTCACACTAGAAAGTCATCTCCCTGAGGGCAGGAACTTTACTTTTTTCATTGTTGTATCCCCAACAACTAGAACTCTGCCTGGTCCGTGGTAGGCGCTACAGAACTATTTGATGGATGAATGAATGGGAAAATGAAAGAGGTCCCTAGTAAAGAACCAAAGGAAGTGGCCCTGGGGCCCACGGAGATGGTGCCACCCTTCCAGGTCACACGGCTGGCAAGGGCAGAGCAGGACCCGGGCCAGGTCCTGAATTCCCACTCAGTCCTGCTTCTCCCAAATCCAGATGGCTCTGTTCATCAACATCCCTGTCCATGGCCACCAGAGACCACAGGAGCAAATCTGTCTGGTTCAGGAAGGGATCAGGACAAAAATGAAGCTGCCTGCATTCTGATCCTGGCTGGACTTCTGCCTGCTAGTCCTGCTTATGCCTCAGTTTCTCAATCTGGAACATAGGCACCTGCCTCTCCGCTGACGTGGGTGGAGAAGGATTCAGAAGGAGTGTGCAGAGGTGGTCCTTCCTGCCATCCTTCCTCCCTCAGGAGGGGCCGGGCCGGCCTGAGGCCCTGGGGCCAAGGCATGGCGGTGTTGTGGGAAGGCGCCTGGGCCACAGAGCCACAGGTCAGGGCTGGGAGGCACCTTGCTTTTCTGACGCCATCACCGTAGAATGGACGAGAAAGCAGAGGCCCAGGGAAGGGAAGGGCCGTGGCTCAGGACATGCAGGAGTTAACGGTGGGCCCAGGCAGCACAAGAACCTGGGTCCTGCCTCCCAGCTCAGGGCTCTCCCCTCCCTGAGCCCAGAGAGACCAGGGACAGAATCCAACCGCTCCATCACTGTCCTGCCCAAGAGAGCCCAGGTCTACAGGCTGATATGGATGACAGGCCAGGCGGGGCCCCGGCTCTGACCCCAGCCCTGGCCTCCCAGTGCAGGCTCTGAACATCAGGACGCAGGCTTGGCTTCCTAAAGCACCTGCTCTGCACGGAGACATGGTGGGAGGCCTGTGAGAGCCCCGCCCCCTGGGTTCCACAGGCTGCCATCAAGAGTTGGGCCCTACGGGCACCAGGCCTGGCTATTCAGGAGTCAGATGAGGCTGATAGGAGAGGTGGAGCTGGCGGGAGCAGGTGTGGGAGCCTGGGTGTGGGCGGTGACACCACAGCGACCCTGCTATTAGATCCCGTGGTGGCTCTCGGGCTGCCAACCTTCAGGGGCCTCCAAACACTGAGAGCATCCTGGTATGTGTCTATCTACTCCCCACCCACCCCGCCCCATCCAGCCTCAGTAATTACCAGTTAAAGCTACTCTCAGAGAGTTCTACTAGTGCAGTTAGCCCAGCAGAATAAAGAAGGCCTTTCTGACAGCTGGCTGCGCCCACCCACAGCCTGGGCTTCCACTAACAACAATCTGCTTGTTAATCCCACGGCACTGGAGACCCTGAGTTTTCATGAAATGCTCAGAGCTGGTGTGGGAAGAAGCTGGGATTTGGAATCCACAGCCGTGGATGTCACCTTGGATGTGCTGTGTGGCCCTGGGCTGGCCATTTAATCTCTCTGAGCGCATGAAACGGGGCTGGCAAAACAGTCTCACATGAATTAAATGAGGAATTGTAAGGCTGTGAAAGTTCACACGTGGCCAGGCATGGTGGTTCATGCCTGTAATCCCAGCACTTTGGGAGGCTGAGGTGGGAGGATCGCTTGAGTTCAGGAGTTCAAGACCAGTCTGGGCAATACAGTGAGACTCCCCATCTCTACAAGAAATATTTAAAAATTATCTGGGTGTGGTGGTGTGTGACTGTAGCCCTAGCTACTGGGGAGGCTGAGGTAGGAAGATTGCTGGAGCCCGGGAATTAGAGGTTGCAGTGAGCTATAATCGCATCACTACACTCCAGCCTGGGGAATGCAGTGAAACTCTGCCTCTTAAAACAAAACAAAACAAAACAAAAAAAAAAAAAAAGAAAGAAAAGAAAAAAGAAAGAAAGAAAAGAAAAGAAAAGAAAAAGTTCACACGCTACTTTTCATTTTAAAAATAAGTACAAACACCTTTGATTGGCTTTTAGAGTTAATTTCTGGGTTTCACCTGTACAAGACATGTGGAGATGTTCCTGTCACCTCCACACTAAGGCTGGGCCACAGCTGGGAGGCCAACAGTGCCCAGGTCCAGGTTCACCCTCTGAGGGGAGCAGCACAGGCTTTCTACTCCCGCCCCTCTACCAATCACACAACAACCCTGAGGACAGATCACTAGGCACCTCCTTTTACAAGGAGCAACCAAGGCTGAGAGGGTGAAGAACTTCCCTAAGGTCACACAGAGGGGTAGGCCCTGCCCCATTCACAGCAACAGCTCCACCAGGCTGTGCATGCCTTGACCCAGGGGATGCCAGGGGAGGTAGGATGTGGGCTGGGTGGTGACTCATTCTGATGGGCGGCTCCCTGGGGACATTCTTGGATGACTCTATCCACAACTCTTCTTGGTCCTGAGCCCAGGGTCAGCCTGTCCTAATGACAGAGCCCCAGCCCCAGCTTCACAGATGGTCTCCTCTGTCCCACATCCCCACCCTGTCCTCTAACTACAAAGGCAGCATCCAGATCCCACCGGCCAGTGTCCTGTGCCTGGCACTGGGCGCTCAGCGATGGTGAACGGCTGCCTTCTGCTGCTCGCCCTCGCCACCAGCTCTGGGTTGCGGGAAGCAGAGGCTTGGCCATGCCCTCTTCTGCCCTAGTGTAGGAAGCAAATGGCTGATGGCCCCACAAAACCTGCTGCAGCTCAGTCCCCTGTGTTCCTCAGCCCAGACTCCTCAGAAAGCTCTCTGCACCCTGAAAGCCTGACCTGACAACAGAAATGTCATCTCATTGAGCCTTGGATGGACAGTCAGGCTTCCTGGGCCTGTCCTGGCTCAGCGGCATAGAGGCTGCGCTGTCCTAGGCATGGTGCCACCTCTCTGAGCCTCACTGTTCTCATCTGGGAGATGGGGATGAAGACCATGGCTGTTACCAGGGTTGTCGGGAGGATGAAGAATTAATGATGCTGTCTGTGGAGGGAGGCTGGTGGCTGGGGCAGGTACCCACTCCCTGCTCTCAGCCCCATAGCTCCCCCACTTCGGGCTGAGCTGTGGTCCTTGGCTCCCAGACCCCGGCCTGTCACTAGCCACAGACAGGAGACAAAGCAGATGGGGGACCTTACCAACAGTAACTACACGACCATAGGCCAAAGAGTTTAGTATTGGAAAAGAAAAATCTGAGATCTTAAGGAATAAATAGCTCCAGGGTTTGATACAAATTGTTTGCAGACAGGAAAAGCCCGGCTTTGTCTGGGAGAACACAGTGGGTCCAGCTGCCCATTGGGCCATTCCACAGGACCAGACACTCACCCTATACCAGGCCACATGCCAAGTGCAGGGCCCAGGGTGACAAGGCCACAGTCCCTGCCCCACGGAGCTGAGTCTGCTCCTTCTCCAGCCGCTCCCCTGACAGCTGCACCCCACCCAGGCTCCGCACAGGGAAGAGTCTGCTGTGGACTCAGGGCACGCGACTCAGCTCTGGTCACTCTGATGATGTGACCACAGGTTTCCACGCTGAACTTTGTCCCTCTCCTCAGTACTGCCCTTATCACAGTGACAGCATCCCGGCCTCTGTTTACTCACCTGTCTCCCCAGGACCAGGCTGTCTTCCCGGGGCAGCCCAGGTGGGCAAAGACATCACCTGATTCTTACTCCTGGGTGTGTTTGGGGCAGGATGAAGGCAGCGCCTGGGAGTCCACAGTCCCCCACACTCTGCTCCTGACCACCCCGCAGCCCACGGGGCCCCCATGACCCTTAGACCTTCCCTAACCACGGCGGTCCCACTCCCCTGTGGTTCGCGTCCACCGTCTGTGACTCCCGGTTCGGCCAGGGCCCGGCACCGCCCGCGGATGCGCGCACTCTCCCCTGCAGCCAGTTTACTCCGAGGATCCCCGCGCGGGCGGCCGCACTCACCCATGTTGACGAAGCTCATGACCAGGTCGGCACGGCCCAGGCGCCGCTCCGCGGGCGCGCCGTCGTCGTCGTCGTCGCCAGCCATGGCGTGGTACAGGTCCAGCATGAAGAGCGGCGCGGACGCGGGCAGCCGGGAGGCGGCGGGTGGCGCGCGGGGCCGGGGCCGCCCGGGTAGCCCGAGCACCGCCAGGATCTCGCGCTGCACGTCCCGGCGCTCGCGCGCGCCCAGACGTCGCTGGGGACAGCCGGGCTGGGGTCGCGGGCCGGGGCCGCCCCCGCCCAGCGCGCACAACGCCAGGCCCAGGAGCCAGAGCGGGCCGGGGAGCGCGGCCATGGCGGGCCGGGGGCGCTCAGCGGGCGCGCATCAGCTCCGCGGCCACCCCTGGGCCCGGGGACGCCCCGACGGCGAACGGGGAGCTGAGTTCGGCGAGCAGGGGGCGGGGCTCGGCGGGCAGCGTCTGCAGCCTCAGCGCGGTCCCTGGAGCGCCCCCCGCGCGGCACCTGCCCCGGCTCCGGGACAAGCGGACGCTGACGCGGACGCGGACGCGGACGCCAACGCTTCGAGGCCGGGGCTGCTCTGAGGACTGGGACTGTCAGCCAATCCGTCTGTCGCCGCCGTTCCCACCAGTCCGGCTATGGCTGCGGTCCGCGCAGCGCAGGGGCAACGGGCGAGCTCCGGCAGCGACCCGGGCGGCGCGATTCCCGCGAGTCCTTCCCCCGGCTCAGCCGTCGGTGCCACCCGCCCACCCCCGGGACTGACCAATGGGGGCGCGGGGGCGGGGCCTGGGTGCGGAGGCCGCGCCCGCGAGGGGCCCGGGGCGGCTGCCGGTGTTGGCGGGTGGGGCGACCCCGAGGTGCGACCTCGGCGTGGCTGGCGGGTGGTCCGGTCGAGGAGCCCGCAGCCTGGGCGTCAGCGTGGTCAGGGCCGTCGTGGCTCCCGCCGCGGGCCTCGGCGCAGAGATCCTAAGGCCGCGGCGCCGTCCTAGTCCCGCCAGTGGTGCCACCCGGCCGCCCCGCCGTGGTGTGCCGGGGTCGCCACCGGGCCCGACACGCGGCCGTAGCCCCGTCTGGAGAGCCGGGCGGTGCCAGCCAAGCCCCGCGGGCGGGGCACGTTCCTCTGCCCGCAGCGGCCGGCCCGGGTTCCGGCCACCGCGGCCCCTCACCGCCTCCTGGCGCCTTCCCCGTGGCCCCTGCATGCGCTTCTGCGGGCGCCTCCTTCCCGGCACCTGCTCGGCTGCTTCTCCCTGCGTCCCCCACCTGGCTCCCGCGTGAGCCCGGGCAGCGCCTCAGTCGGGCCGCCCCCGCCAGCCGTCGCTGTGCGCCATGCGTTCCCGGTACTGATCCAGCTTTGCGCAGGAGGCTCCTCCTCCTGCCTCCAGCCGGGCCAGAAGTTCTGGGGCCTTCCCGAGCACTCGGGAGCCACGTGTGCACATCTTCTCAGTCCCCACGGCCCCGGTGCAGGCCTGGCAAGAGAAGGATCCCCGCGGAAACGTCTCGACTGACTCAGTCCCTTTCTGCACACCCTGCTCTTCCCTGGGCGCGCTCTCGCCTCACATAATTATTCCTGTGTGGTTCAGGCGCTGCGGAAGGAGAAGGCACCTAGACTGCACTGGGAAGTCTCCTGGAGTTGACCTGGAGCGCCAGGAAAGGTCAGTGGAGGAAAGTGCTCCAGGCAGAGGGAATAGCTTGTGCCAAGGCCCTGAGACCCCGGCTGGGGAGCCTAATAATGGCAACAGTCAGCACTTGCCACGCCGAAGGCATGTTCTGAGTGTGTGTCTCGTGTCATTTCTGTGATGCTCGCACATCGTTAGGGGGTACATACCACTGGAACCTCTTTTAATAAATGAGGAAACTGAGGCACACGGCGGTTAAGGGACTTAGACCAGGTCACACAGCAGTGGAGCTGGGCTGGGGCAGGGGGGCAGTGGAACCTGGAGAGCCCAGGGGGCAAATGGCGGAGGCTGGAGGGGCTGGCAAGGGAGGCACCGCAAAGAGCCTCATAGGGGCTAGACGAGGGCCCTGGGCACCAGAGATTATGGTGCCCCGCCATGTGGACTGAAGATTAAACCTCGAAGTAAGTGTATAATGCCCTCAAAATCACATTTTGAAGTCATCACTAAAATAAAATTTTCTACATCAAATTCTTAATCTGAATAGTCATTTGCTGGTGCCTTAAACACATGCCTAGTTTGTGTTTTACCCAACAGGTGTATTTCCACACTGCTCGTAAATTTTCTGCGCGGTCCCCAGAGCGCACCCCATGAGGCACCTGCACCAGCTCCAGGCGGAGCAGATGTGGATGCCACCGCCTAGAAGCCGGGGCTACCCTGCGGACTGGGACTGTCCCATAAGGATACTGAGCTAAGGATAATGCACAATAACCGTTGAAAGTACCCAAGACCAGAGCATGGAAGCAGAGCGGAATATGGGTCAGAGGGAGACAGGAGTCAGGGCCCTGCAGTTGGAGGCAGGTACAGTAATCAGATGTGGGGGTGGGTACAATGACAATGAGTCTCTAATGGTGATGGGTTGGAGGGGCAGAGGAGAAAGCTGTTTAGGAGGCTGAATCCACAGGGCTTTGTCCCCATGTCATCTTGGTCAGGGTCTTGGAATCTCCTGCCCACGCCCCCTTCACTGTCCTCTCTGCACGCCCCTTTTGAATCCGCTGCACATCACTTGAGGCCCTAGATCCAGCCTGTACAATTCTCAGGTTTGTTTTGTGCAATTCTGGGCTCCCAGCTAGACTGCAAGCTGCCCAGTGCTGGGCTGATTCTTATAACAGAAATCATTTCTCAATTTAGGATGTGGAGATAGAGCTGCGTTCTCTAAACAACAGGCTTCACGTTCCCATAAACCTAAACAGCAGATTTTAGCCATTCCAAGGGCCTCTGCCCACGATTCAGTTCAGCAACAACCACCGTGAGCTGCTCTGTGCTGTGCCCTGAATCAGAGATGGAGCAGACAAGCCCCCTGCCCCTGAGCAGCCCCCACAGCAACAGGGGTGACAGCTGGTGAACACGGCAATTTCCCAAGGCAAAATGAAAGCTGTGCTCCCACAGAGGAGCCAGCAAAGTGGCTGGAAGGGCAGAGGAGCGGGGAAGTGGGAGCAGACCACGTGTGAGTGGAATCCCAGAACATTAGGACTGGAAGGGAACTGAGGTGGGGTAGGATTCTTGGAGAAAGTAGTGTCAAAACAAGGGCTTTCCCTAGCCACCTGGCAACTCTGTGATCTTAACCTCTCTCAGGCTCAGTGTCTTATCAAGAAAAGGGGGCTAATGATCATAGAACTGTTAAGGGTATTCAGTGAGAATGTATATAGAGCACAGCACAATCACTGGCTTATAGTAAGCAGTCAATAAACATGAGCTAGTTATTGCATCATTCAAGGCCCCAGCAGACACCAAATTTTCCTTCCTCATTTAGCATTTCTATCACAGGACTGTGATTATTTTTATATATATATTTATTTTATTTTATTTTATTTTATTTTTGAGATGGAGTTTCTCTTTTCTTACAGGCTGGAGTGCAATGGCGCAGTCTTGGCTCACTGCAACCTCTACCTCCCAGGTTTAAGCAATTCTCCTGCCTCAGCCTCCCGAGTAGCTGGGATTACAGGTGCCCACCACCACACCTGGCTAATTTTTGTATTTTTAGTAGAGATGGGGTTTCACCACGTTGACCAGGCTGGTCTTGAACTCCTGACCTCAGGTGATCCACCCGCCTCAGCCTCCCAAAGTGCTGGGATTACAGGCATGAGCCACCGCACCCGGCCCAGGACTGTGATTATACTTTAACCCTTTTCCTAGCATTTTGTTATTTCCTACATGGTCTTGTGTGCAGGCATTTGTTGAATGGAAATGCACTTTTTTTTAGCCAGGCATGGTAGCGTGCGCCTGTAACTCCAGCTACTCAGGAGGCTGAGGCAAGAGAATCGTTTGAGCTTGGGAGGCGGAGGTTGCGGTCAGCCCAGATTGTGCCACTGCACTCCAGTGGGCGACAGAGTGAGTCCCTATCTCAAAAAAAAAAAAGGAAAGAAAGAAAAAGAAATGCAGTTTTCATTGGTGCAGCTGCCAGCTGAACTTTGCCACAAAACCCCAGAAAACCTTAATTACTTGGTAAGATTCTGGACCATAATCCACAATCTGGGAAGATGGAGGTCAAGCTGGTCTCGCATGCTTCTGCTGCCAAGAGGCTTAGAAGGGGAAGCAAATTAGGGTGAGAACACTAAGCTATACAAAGTCCTGGCAGTTCCATGGAGAACAGAGTAAGCACTTCCTTCAGAATCCATTAGGCTCCAAATTCCTTTTAATCTGGATATTTGGCCTTAACAGCTTTGGCAAACATGCATCGATCTCACCAAATGCCTATGTCCTAAGGAATGTGGCCTAATGACCAAGAACACAGGTGGCATGAGTTTCAGCCCCTTTACCTCCGAAGCCTCTAGCCCTTTTCTTCTTGTTACTAAGTTAACATTTGGCTCCTCTATTATAAAGCCAACTGACAAGAGGCTGGAGGAAATAGAAGTGCCAGATTTGAATAGGGAGTTGAGGACTGGATTCAAGGTTCATTTCTGTCATTTATTCATTTTGTGAGCTCAGGGAAATCACTTTCTCTTCTACTTTCCCATCCCAGTTTCTCCATCTGTAAAACAAAGGAGCTAGATATGATGACCGATTTTGCTTCCACCTCTGAAATTCTACGATTTAACCAGAAATTTCAGCATACTGTGACATAGTGTGACAAACTGGTCCCATTCTGAGAACCCAGGATCTCCATCATTTCTAGTATCTTTTTACATAATACTATTTGTTTAATCACGTAAGGACAGATATCCTACATGTTCATGTTAATATCCTGTCTTTTTTTTTGAGACAGGGTCTCGCTGTGTCACCCAGGCTGGGGTGCAGTGGTGCAATCGTGGCTCACTGTAGCCTCGACTTCCCAGGCTCAAGTGATCCTCCCACCTTAACCTCCCTAGTAGTTGCAGCTACAGGCATGTGCCACCATGCCTAATTGTTTCTTTAGTTTTAGTAGATACAAGGTCTTACTATGTTTCCCAGGCTGGTCTCCAACTCCTGAACTCAAGTGATCCTCCTGCCTTGGCCTCCCATAGTGCTGGGATTATGGGCATGAGCCACCATGCCCAGCCATATTAAACAAAATTAACAAGGATGAAATAAAACAAAATCTATTAAGCTCTATAATTTATCCATCAAGATATTTTGATTTGCATAATGCATTTAAGTACCTACAACATGATTATACCCCAGGGTAACATTTATAGATAAGGTAATGGTTGAAAATAAAATCAGGAAATACAAAATATTTGTTACTGCAAGCAATTTTAATACAAAAGTGTGTCTTGTTTCTAAACAGTTCATTGGTAGAGCTTCAGTTTCTGCCTCAATTAAAACCAATTGAGATAATCACACAGCAACATGGTCGGAGCTGAAGAACAGCAGCTAAAAAACAGGAGCCCCAGACAGCCCCTTTTCATGATCACTTGGTCAGTTGACTTTATTACGCACAAAAAAAGACGAAAGCAAACAGGACTGGTTAACAAGTGTGCTGGTGAACTCCATTAAAGGACGAGCACGTGTTTGTCTTACGTCCACATTTTCAGAACAGGCTCGTGGAATTCATTCCTCAGTTTGTGGGAAGTTGATCGACCATTTAAATAAATAGCAAAAAAAGTGGATAAAACAAATCTGAAATTCACAATGTCACCAACGAGCCTATCCCTTGCCAAGGGTCTGGGTCCTGGTGAACACAAGAGTTACTGGTGTCTAGGCTGGATAGGGAGCAACAAATCAGTTTAAAACCCCAAATGTTCTGACGTTTTCTGAACACTTACATTTACCCCTGAATTCTAGCAGCTATTTGTCCTTTAAACACCCAGTACTGAAACAATATCCAAAGACAGTATTGCAATGAACTCCTTTTGCTGTATCATGTGCAAATGTTACTTAGATGAGGTTCCCTCTCTTTAGCTAAAAATCACAAAACATTAAACAATGGAAAAAGCCCTCCCCTCAGTTCTTGCTAATTGAGGTGTCTGTGATTTACAAAAAAAGAGTTCCTTAAACACTGCAGGATTCTTATTTTTTTAATATAATTTATCTTGCTGAGATAGCAAGTCAAGTTTATAAAGAAGATGCATTTAGGAATAATCCTAAAAGATAAAGCAGGTTTACAACCCTGCACCGCGCAGAAACCCTATTAATAGGCTTTTTTTTTTTTTTTTTAATACACATTTGTATCTTGACCTTTTCATTTGTTTTTCTCAAATATTTCATTTCTGGGCCCCATCCATTACAGGGTTACCAGGAGGCAAATTTTATCTACATAAATATTCACATGAAAATAGTAACTTACAAAAAGAAAAAAATAAGGCAGCTTCATAACACAATTATTCTTTTACACTTTTAACAATATAACTTCTCCCGTTCAGAATAAATATACACCCAATGTATGGAGCAGGATTCAAAGTGGATAGTGGCTTGGGGGTGCTTAGACAGTGTTATCGCTTGGGACCTGGAGTCCTAGGGGAGGCAGTGGTGGTCTTCTTAGACATGGTTGGGATTTTGGAAGGTTTGTTTAGCCCTCTCCTGGAGTTGCCTTGGCCCCCTGCAGCGCTGCTTTCTGAAGTGTCAGAACAAGCAGACTGCGTCTCTAAGAGGTCAAAGTCAGAGGCGTCACTTCCTCGCCGGCTGCTGGCTCGACTCCCGGCTCGACTCCCAGCCCGACTCCCAGGGCGACTGGCTGACTTTTTAGGGTCTGGAATTCAAGAATAAAACAGCAGACTTAACAGAGACGGCATGGGGTAGAAGAACAAGTGAGCAGAAGCTAGGGTTCTGATCCTGTGTGATCTTAAGCAAATCTCACAGCCTTTCTGCACCCCAGTTTCCTCATCTATACAGAAGTTGCTGAAGCCTTTTCTGGCTTTGTGATTCTACTTGAGAAGCTGCCTCCTGGGGATTAGAAAGCCACTTCTATCAGCAGCACTGTCACCTTCCATGGCCCCAAAGTGGAAGCAAAGAAGGTTGCTCAACCACCTCAGCACAGGTGGGTGAGCCTGCCAGCTGGGCTAATCCATGGGCAGGATGGATAGAGGCAAAATGAGGGGAAGCAGCCAGCCAGGAAATGAAGGCAGATTCCTAGGTTCCCATGAGGAACAGTAGCAGGAGAACAGATGTGATCTTCCCCTGCCTTTCTTGGTTCAACAGCAGCCATAATAAGTATGATGTGTTGGAAAAATTACTAGCAAGCTGCTCATCGCAACACTGGACTGGTGTCTGAGGAAGACCCACATTTCCTTTTACATTCTCTCAAATGTGATCATTTCTGATGAGATTGCATGGCCCAGCTTTGGCTGTGGAAACATCTCGTCTCAGAAGGAAAGCTTAAAGCTAGTTGAAAGCTAGTTGTAATGACAGAAAAAGTAAAGGTCACTTGAGCATCTGCAGGTCTGTCTTTCTGGGCATCACACTAAGTGCCACTCTCATTACTGGCTCCTTGGGAGCAGTGAAACATTCCACATAGGCTGTTTCCAAATTCTCAGCCTGGCTTGTAGGTCACAGGGCAGGTACTTACCTGCCCGATTAGTTTTGGCAACTGTGGAGGCCGGGGAAGAACTATTGCTGGTATCACCAGCAAGGGATGTCCGACTAGAATGAAAAGTTGGTGTTGGTCGTTTCAACTTGCTACCTGATGATGGGATAACCTTTAAAAAAAAAAAATAAAAAGGTCACATTTTACTTGGTAAAATCTTTGCCAGAAATTCAACTTTAAAAGGTCTCCTTACACCTCCTTATATTTGCTCGGTTGAAAAGCAAATTAAAAGTCCAGGAAAACAAAGATTTCTCTTAAAGTATCCTTGGTCATATATTTTGATAATTCCCAAAATGAAAGTTTTATGTTCCAGTTAAAAATTTCAAAATGTCTTCAAATACCTTTTGTTTTACTAATTTCCCCTAGAAATGGAAAAAAAAATCCTCAGTAAGAATACAATAGTTACAACAAACAATTATGGTGAATGAGTAAAGGAAAAAGAAATTCAAATAATACTAGGTATCAAGATTTTGGGGTTAAAAATTTGAAATGAGTTTTAGCCCACCTATTTGATACGGAGATTCAAGTATTACTCCAATCTTTTTTTATTTTTATTTTTATTTTTTTGAGATGGAATCTCGCTCTGTCACCCAGGCTGGAGTGCAGTGGTGCAACCTCGGATCACCGCAAGCTCCACCTCCTGGGTTCACACCATTCTCCTGCCTCAGCCTCCGAAGTAGCTGGGACTACAGGCACCCGCCACCACGCCCAGCTAATTTTTTTGTATTTTTTAGTGGAGATGGGGTTTCACTGCGTTAGCCAGGATGGTCTCGATCTCCTGACCTTGTGATCCGCCCGCCTCAGCCTCCCAAAGTGCTAGGATTACAGGCGTGAGCCACCGCACCTAGTCCCAATCTCTTAACACTAAGTAGATGCAGTAACTTTAGTAAGATCTTTTAGTCATTATCCTTACTGGTAAAATGCAGATAAAATTACTTAACTTGTGGATCAAATAAACTATGAGAAGCACACGACTGTGGGACTGAGACATGAGGAATAAGTCTGTGCATGAAGAACCAGGAGACCTGGGTTTGAGTCTGGGTTCCAGGACTGATTGAAATTAACACCTGTGTCTTTGCTTTTCTCTCTTGGGAAATCAGGGATTAAATCCTGCCTCTTTGACTTCATTTCTACCACACTCCTCATCAGTCCATCCCAACCACACTAGCTTCCTTGCTGTT
This sequence comes from Pongo abelii, assembly GCF_028885655.2. Lineage (NCBI taxonomy): Eukaryota > Metazoa > Chordata > Mammalia > Primates > Hominidae > Pongo > Pongo abelii. The sequence goes on from NC_071985.2 coordinate 194,029,521, forward strand.
CCACCAATGGCCCAGTGAGGATCCACCAGTCTTGTCCCCTTGCTGTTCATTTTGCCTGGACTGTTGTTGCACAATCACCACCCCTCAAGCCTACCCCAGATACACGTCTGGCTCACCCCCTCATTCCCTGCAGGGGCTCTATTGAAAGGATGACCTTAGTAGAGAGGTCTTGTCTCACTACTCAGAACACTGCTTGTACACTTCTATTCTCTCCCCTGCTTCCTGTGTTCTGCACAGTACTCATCACTGCCTTACGTATATTGTTTGTTGCCTGTCTCTCCTGCATTAAAGTATCAACTCCATAAAAGCAGGGACTTTGTTTTGTTCACTCTCACATCCTCAGAGCATGTAAAATTGTCTGGCACAGAAGAGGAACTCAATAAAAACCTGAATGAATAAATGATGTATAGAAGCATTTCCCAAATTGGAAAAGAGCTATATATTATTATCACTGCTACCAGTAGGTGCTATGTTTCCTATTTGAGTGATTTTTTTTGTTGTTGTTTTTTTAGATAGTAGGCTTAACTGGAGGAAAAAGAATATTTTAAATGTGTGGGTTTTTTTTTTTTTTTGAGACAGTCTTGCTCCATCACCCAGACTGGAGCGCAGTGGCATACTTCATGGCTCATTGCAGCCTCGACCTCCCAGGCTCAAGCAATCCTCCCACCTCAGCCTCCCTAGTGGCTGGCTTATTTTTGTATTTTTTGTAGACAGGGTTTCTCCATGTTGCCCAGGCTGGTCTTGAACTCTTGGGCTCAAGTGATCTGCCCACCTCGGCCTCACAAAGTGTTGGGATTACAGGGGTGAGCCACCATGTCCAGCCTTAAATCTGTGTGGGTTTTTTTTTTTTTTTTTTTTTGAGGCAGTCTCACTCTGTTGCCCAGGCTGGAGTGCAGTGGCACAATCTTGGCTCACTGCAACCTCTGCCTCCCAGGTTCAGGTGATCTCCTGCCTCAGCCTCCCGTGTAGCTGGGACAACAGGCTCCTGCCACCACACCCAGCTAATTTTGTATTTTTAGTAGACATGGGGTTTTGCCATGTTGACCAGGCTGATCCTTAAATGTTTTAAACATCCATTATTTGACCTTGTTTCTACTTCGCTTTTTAAAAAATGAAAAAAACCAAACAAACAAACAAAAAAACCCAAAACATTACTTATGCCACATGCTACAGCATGCCATTCTAATTTTTCTTTGAAATCAATTATGTAAATTGTTTTCCAGGACCTTTAAGACGTTTATGCAAACAGAAGAGAAAAGCAATCCATCTCATTGTGTTTGCTGTACTTCTTAAATTTATAAAGAAAAAGCGTAAGCGATAGAAGTGATTAACACTCAAGCACAAACTTTCCTGGCCACATAGGAGGAAGAACACCAGTTTCAGAAGCTAAGGTTCCTGCGCACTGCTGCTGGAAGACCACAGCTAGACCCCGGGCTAGAATTCCAAGTCAGGAGATGGCCTGGCTACAGAACACCAATAAGTAAGGAAAGATGAAGCCTCAAAATGAAATGAAACAGAAAATAAAACCTTAAGACAGAACAAAAGCCCTGATTTATCAGAACTGTATGAGAATTTGTACATTATTAAACATCTAAAATTTAAAATAGAACTGAGATTTTTATGAAACTGGAGCCATTAAGGAAAGAAGAAAAGCAAGATAAGCAGGGTGAGTCTAGGAGTTTAGTGGCAGTAGGTCCCCAGATCATATTCTAAACCAGATATATTTCTGAACTGGAGTTTTAGCTTGGAGTGAAATGAACCTCAAAACAGCAGCTCATTCACAGCCATTGACTTCTTGTGCATCCCTTGTTTCCCTGGCTAAGGCTTTCCAAGACTGAAGGCAACACTGTCTTGAGGCACAAGAATCCAATGTTTCTTGGTAGGAGCTAGAACGCAAACTGCACTGCTATCAGACAAGCCACTAGTCCATGTTTTATTTCTAAAACACTGCTCTTCCAAAAGCGTTCAGGCACTTTAATGGCTGCACTTGAACATGCTTAATTGCTGGCATGTGTATTCAAATCAAAGCTACAGAAACTCAAGTGCCTAGGCCAAGAAATTCAGAAGCTAGAATGTGAGCCTCAGGGCAGTGTTCACTGGTGCTGTGCTTGGCTGAAGGAGACAGCACCCATGCCTCGGACCAGTGTGGTGTGGCAATACCAACCACCCTGGACATGTGTCTCAGGGCGGGTGGCACCAACCACTCTTCTGTTCTAAGCAAAGATAGAACATTGTAGAACATGCGCCATAGTTGAATTTCAAGTGTTCATAACTCGTCTGAGTATCTGACATTTGGAGATTCCAAGAGGCCTGATTATAAATGACATCAATAAACAAATCTACAGCAATGACCATCATTTACCATTCTGAGCAAATATCATTCTCAAGATTGTTATAAAGTTAAGTTATTAATCTAGTTTCAGGCATCTCTTATTTCTCTCCAATTTTGGTGAATCCGAGTTAGAAACCCCTGAAAACACTGGACTAGATGAATCAGCTGTGACAGCAAGCACCACAGAGATGAAAGAGTGCAGGGATTGCTGTCAGGAAGAAGAGCTGGTCAAGCCCAGTAGCGAGGGCCTCGTCTTGACTGTCCCCAGTCAGCAGAGCCATACTCTACCTCGGGGGTGGGCAGCTGGAGGTCAGGAGAATGGCTGTCCCTGATAGGGGTGCCAGCTTTACTGTTTACCAACCAGGGTTTGTCATAACAGCGAGAGAACTGAAGTGAAGTCTGTGAAACGGAAATCCAAAGGGAAGGATGGGAACAATTGAAAAAGGAACAAAAAGGGTGCACATTGGGAACAGAAAAAAATAAATAGAAGATAATAAATTTTAAAGAAACAGAAAACAAAATAAAATGCATGTTGGTCCATCAGGATGAGAAGGACCAGGCAGGCACCAACATCATTCATACATAACTCATCATAACATCAAACTTAGCTGTTAGCTCCACTGCACAGCCAGTGCCTGGATTTTCTTTCCTTTTTCCTTAAATTTTTTTTTTAAAATTTTTATTTTTTAGAGACAGAGTCTCACTCTGCTGCCCAGGCTGGAGTGCAGTGGTACAATTCATAGCTTACTGCAGTCCTGTATTCCTGGGCTCAAGCAATCCTCTTGCCTCAGCCTCCTGAGTAGCTGGGACTATAGGTGCTCACCACCATGCTAGGCTAAATTTTAAAATTAGAGATGATAAATTTAGAAATGTGTAGAGATGGTCTTGCTATGTTGCCCACGCTGGTCTTCAACTTCTGGTCTCAAGGGATCCTCCCACCACAGCTTCCCAAAGGCTGGGATTACAGGCATGAGCCACTGTGTCCAGCCTGGATTTTCAAAAGTAGTAACACTGGATGGACTCAAACTTAAACTGAGAACATGAGGAAATAAACATTTCTGACATAACCAGGCTGAGTGCATATTTTAATAAATGTCCTTTGGAGTCATCTTAAAGGCCATACATCTGTGTACTGCTAGGAACAGGGCAGCCTTGGTCTGTGTGTTTTCATGTTTTATTTCTAAAATAAAAAACATGTTTTCATTTTTATTTCTTCTCCTCACTGGAGTCTTTCAGAGGCTACCATGAACAATGAACATCTGCGAGGGTGGGAGTGGGGAAGAAGAGCATAATGGAGATCAGTACGTACCTTGGTTCCACTGGCTGGGGTGGCTGGAGAAGATGGCATGGATGTACAGCTGTGGTTACTCTGACTAGCACTGGAGCTGGAACGAGTAGGGGAAGCTGCCCGGGAAGATGGTTTGGACCTTCGACCCCGTGAGCGGAAGGGGGTCATTCCCTGGGATGCTCCCTCTGGTAGGATGAATTTCTCTCTAAGTTCAATGTTAGTTCTACCTCGTGCTAAAAAGGAAATAAACACACACACAATGTCAGTTCTTCTCAAAAATATATCTTTGACGGTTATACAGCGGCTTGACCCCATGATAACAGTTATATAAGTTATATGGGTTTAGTACCATCTGTGGGTTCTTCAAAAATAGAGATAAATTCATGACACATCAGCCTTGTCAAGGTTCCTACCCATAGCAGATATGTTAACTGTATAATAAGCAAGTCTCTGTGTATAAAGGACCAGCCCACTCTGCTGTTAGCGTCTTGCTTTGCCACTGTCCCTGGGGTAAGCACACTGTGACTGCTCGAGGTAAAGCAGATGCAACAGTTCGTAAACCTCTGAAGTTAAATCAAAACCCCTCTTTTCTCTTAGCACATGTGTATTTTTGCTTAATTTTTGCAGGATATGTCGTAATGAAAGAGTAGAGGAAAACATTACTGAAATCAACGTTGTCTAGACTCTTCTATTTGAATTCAGTGAGTGACAATCCTAAAGAAAGGAGTCCAGGAACTCAGGACAGTAAAAAGACCAGGAGAGAATCATTACGAAGTAAACATGTCGGTGGGGAGAGAGAGATCAAGACCATGCACAGAACTTGCTAGTGAGAAACTGTTAAGCAATAAAAGGCCAAAGGAGTAACTGCAAGTAGGAGGAACATCAAGATGCAAAGAACGTGGAGACGGCATGGGAAGCCAGTTAGCGCTGTCTTATGGCTTTCTGGGGCTGCACACCCAGAACTTAAAATGTGGATTCCATTGGAAGATCTCACGCACAGCCAACAAAAATGTTAAATGCGAAAGATGCTACTAATTTAAAAGACATAATCCTTCTGGAATATGTTCTTAGATTATTTCTCACTGTAAGATGTAATCCTGCAGAAACCCTCTACCTCCTCATCCACCCTAAACTGTGCACTCTTTATGAAGTACTAGACACAGCTAAACAAATGGGACTGCTGGAGAAAAGGGAATCATTATGAACAAAATATTTGTCATTCTTTTCTATAACAGATGTTTAACTGGTCAGAAACCATAAATCTAGAAGGTGGCAGGAAATTTTGTCCACTTTCTCTTCTGTCCTACCCCATATGTCCCTCAAGGAATTTGAAGAATTTTGGTAGAATCAGGTTTTAAATCAGGTTGCATAAGTGTCCAAGCAGCATGGTTCCAAATTCCTAAATCAAATCCAAGTTCTTCTCAATATATTATATGTTGACAAAACATATCAAAGTATCAGGTTAAAAGCACTCACTTGGATACCAAAACCTCTGAGTTATAGTCCAAGCTCTGCTGCCAACTGTGATTTTTTTCCTGCTCTGGTCTCAGTTTCCTCAGGCTCACCAGAGGCGATCAGGTCAACCGGTCTCTAAGAGCCCTGTTGTCGGGATGATCTATGACTTAATGGTCCCTGAAATGCTAAGCTGTTTCCTTTCATGATCCAGTGTTTCCTTCCTCCTCAAGCCTCAACAATACATGACCCTTGGCGGGGCAAAGTGGCTCATGTCTGTAATCCCAGCATTTTGGGAGGCCAAGGCAGGTAGATCATCTGAGGCCAGGAGTTCAAGACCAGCTTGGCCAACATGGCAAAACCCCGTCTCTACTAAAAATAAAAAATTTAGCTGGGCATGGTGGTGCATGCCTGTCGTCCCAGCTACTCAGGAGGCTGAGGCAGGAGAATCACTTGAACCCAGGAGGCGGAGGCTGCAGTGAGCAGAGATCGCGCCACTGCACTCCAGCCTGGGTGACAGAGTGAGACCCCATCTCAAAAAAAAAAAAAAAATTCACTTCTGAGCAAACTCTGCCAGAAAAAAAAAAAAAAAGATATAAGAGGAAAACTTTGAAATTGCATTGCAGTTGAAGGAAGTGACATTTTAAATGTTTTAGGAAGGGCATTCTCTGATACCATAATGGTGATATGTTCCCTATGCACTGCACAGTTCACAGAATGTGCAATAATGCAGCTGATTGTAATTAGCGTCCCTATGTTACAGAGAAACTGAAGTACTCAGAGACTGAGGTCAAGCAAAGTGGCAGTAGAGGTGGACCTAGAACCCACGTCTTCCACTTGAGTTGTCCTCTTTGTCCCCCGACCCCCAAGACATTCCCAGCCTAGCTCTCTGCATCACCACCTATACTCACTGTCTCCACTCCTCCCCTCAGACCACTCACGCTTCCATCCCCGCCACTCATGGAAATTGCTCTGGCAAAGGTCACTGACAACCTCTATCTCAGGAGGGCAATGAAAATTGCTTAATGGCTGGGTGCGGTGGCTCATGCCTGTAATCCCAGCACTTTGGGAGGCTAAGGAGGGCAGACTGCTCGAGCCCAGGTTGGAGACCAGCCTGGACAACATGGTGAAACTCCATCTCTGCAAAAAATTAAAAAATTAGCTAGGCATGGTGGCATGTGCCTGTAGATCCAGCTACTCTGGAGGCTGAGGTGGGAGGGTTGCTTGAGCCTGGGAAGTCAAGGCTGCAGTGAGCTGTGATCACGCCACTGCACTCTAACCTGGGTGAGAGAGTAAGACGCTGTCTCAAAAACCAAAACAACAACAAAAGTCGCTTAATCTCACAACCCAAGGGACATCACTATTATAATGGTGTGTCTTACTCCTTTGCACATCTGTGTGTGTGTGTGTATATATATATATACACACACTAAGTGTATATATGTGTATATATGTATGTGTATATATATCTAAGAGGGAGAACGGGACTGTGGACAGACCCAGCAGACATCCATGTTTTAGAAGTGGGCAGGGAGAAGTGGTCAGCAAGGGAGCAGGCATCCTTGAAACCAGGGGAGGACAGTGTTTCAAAAACACTGACCTGACCCCAGGTGATCCACCCGCCTCAGCCTCCCAAAGTGCTAGGATTACAGGCCTGAGCCACCGTGCCCGGCTTGTATATATTTAATTTAAAAAATCAGAAACTTTCCTCCATGCCCTACATGTCTGATGCAAAATTTTAACTAGCTACTAAGTATTATTTCATCAGAATTTATTTAACCAGTCCAATATTGCATTTTTGTTTAAATATTTTAAACATTGTAGCCAATGCCGTGACAACTTGTAAAACATTTTGCATGCATCCACGATATTTCCTTAGGATAAATTTCTTCTTTTTTTTTTTTTTTTTTTTGAGACAGAGTCTTGTTCTGTTGCCCAGGCTGGAGTGCAGTGGCCCAATCTTGGCTCACTGTAACCTCCGCCTCCTGGGTTCAAGCGATTCTCCTGCCTCAGCCTCCTGGGTAGCTGGGACTACAGGCGCATGCCTCCACGCTTGGCTAATTTTTCATATTTTTAGTAGAGACGGGGTTTCACCATGTTAGCCAGGATGGTCTCCATCTCCTGACCTCGTGATCTGCCCGCCTCGGCCTCCCAAAGTGCTGGGATTACAGGCATGAGCCACCGCGCCCAGCCTAGGATAAATTTCTACGTGTAGATTTTCTGGGGAGAAAGGATGCATACCTAAGGTAAAAACATCAACTGATGAATGTCAACCATGTGTCAAGGTTGATAGATGCCAGCTGATTCCAAAATGTTTTACTAGCATACACTCTCCAAAATAATATATTAAATTTACTTCATTCTGGCCAATTATTGTGCTATGAGCATGAGTGCATACAGGAAAAAAGTCTGGCAATTTGTTAGGTAAAAACATCTCTCTGCTGTTGTAACTTGCATGTAGAGGGTTACTACACACTGCTCTCTTGTTTTTGAAACCCTGTCCTCCCCTGGCTTCAAGGACGCCTGCTCCCTTGCTGACCACTCCTCCCTGCCCACTTCTAAAACATGGATGTCTGCTGGGTCTGTCCACAGTCCCGTTCTCCCTCTTAGACTTGACCTGGTGATGAGCTCATCCACTGAGGCTTCAGTGCCACCATTATAGTCACATCCAACTCCAAATATATTAGCAGGGCAGGCCTTCCTGCTGGATGCCAGAAGTTATATCCAACAACTGATTAAGGCATGACCAGAGCCAGAAACCAAAACCCTGGCACCAACATAGGTCCCTCCCTCCCAAGGGCAGTTCAGTCTATTGATTCTACCTTCAAATGCCTCTTGAATCCCTGAGCCTGTACACGCCCCCTTGTACTCAGGTGTTTCATGGAGCACCTCCTCCCCACTGGGTAACTGTAGCAGCCTTCCTACTGCTCTCCTTGTTTCTCATCTCACCACCCACCCAGCCCTCACTCATTTTCTCATTCTGCAGAATGCATTTTTTTTTTTTTTTTGAGACAGGGTCTCACTTTGTCACCCAGGCTGGAGTGCAGTGACACAAACATGGCTCACTGTAGCCTTGACCTCCCAGGCTCAAGTGATCCCCCGACTTCAGCCTCCCAAGTAGCTGGGACTACAGGCATGTACCACCTTGCCTGGCTAATTTTTGTATTTTGCAGAATGAATTTCTAAATGAAAATCTGTTATTAACAGCTCAGAATCCTTCCATGGTGTTTCACTGCTTATAGCAGAATTCCCCAAGTGAGGTTTTCTAGGGTTTTCCTACAAAAGGGGTTTGGTCCTCTATATTTCCTTGCTTGGGAGAGCTTTAACTTGGCATCTCCCAAATTCATTTGACCGTGACTTTTTGCTTTTTTGAGGAACACATCTTGGGGACTAGGAAGGCACAATGTGGTAAGTACCCAGGACCCAGGGGTCTGGCATCCATCACCTGGCCCCTGCTGCTGACCCCTGTCCAGAGTCTTATCTGGTCGCTAACCTTGTACATTTGGCTGCAGTCCCATGGGACTACTTGTCCCCTTACTTTTTCAGCTGTTGACACTTCTGTTCATATGAACTTGTGGTTTCTGTACCAAGAACGTCCAGATCCCTTTTCCTTCTGGTCAAGTGTTACCTCCTTTAAGATGTAGCTGAAGCAACACCTCCTTTTCCTTTTTCAAAACCTTTTTTCTGGAGATAGGGTCTCACTCTGTCACTCAGGCTGGAGCACAGTATATACACACATACACTTATATACACACACACACACACACACACACATTTATTTTTATTTAGTTATTTTTTGAGATGGAGTCGTCTTCTGTTGCCCAGGCTGGAGTGCAGTGGCACAATCTCAGCTCACCACAACCTCCGCCTCCCCGGTTCAAGCGATTCTGCTGCCTCAGTTTCTTGAGTAGCTGGGGTTACATGTGTACACCACCAGGCCCAGTTAATTTTTGTATTTTTAGTAGAGACAGGGTTTCACCATGTGGGCCAGGCTGGTCTTGAACTCCTGACCTCGGGTGATCTGCCCGGCTCAGCCTCCCAGAGTGCTAGGATTACAGGTGTGAGCCACTGTACCTGGCCATATATTTATTTATTATTATTATTTTTTGAGACAGAGTCTCCCTCTATTGCCTAGGATAGAGTGCAGTGGCATAGTCTCGGCTCACTGCAACCTCTGCCTCCTGGGTTCAAGCGATTCTCCTGCCTCAGCCTCTCGAGTAGCTGGGACAACAGGCTCATGCCACCATGCCCAGCTAGTTTTTTTGTATTTTCAGTAGAAACAGGGTTTCACCATATTGGCCCGGCTGGTCTTGAACTCCTGACCACATGATCTGCCCGCCTCGGCCTCCCAAAGTGCTGGGATTATAGGCATGAGCTGCTGCACCCGGCCTGTATTTTATTTTAAAACAGAGATGGGGTCTTGCTATGTTGCCCAGGCTGGTCTTAAATTCTTGGCCTGAAGTGATCCTCCCCACTAGGCCTCCCAAAGTGTTGGGATTGTACGTGGGAGCCACTATGCCCAGCCCAATATGTCCTTTTCCTGATACCTTCTCCATCTTCATGGGCAGAGTCATCTCTTCCCCTCTTGCTCTCTCAACCATTCATTTTACCAAATAGAAGGGCATGTATTCACATGTTTGTTCCCTGCACTAGGCTGAGAGCTTCTGCAGGCAGGGACCATCATCTTAATTTACCTTGGGATCCCAGTGTGAGGCTTGCATTTAGGGTTTCAGTAAGTAAGTGTGAAACAGAGTAGCTTCTGTTTCTCTGAAATAGCCTCTGAAAACAATAGTCTCTCAATAGTTTTCAAGGAATGGATCTTGCAACCTTCATGAACTCACTAAGAAGTGCTTCCATTAAGAAGTGCTCATTATTTCATGGGGATGAAGAACAGAAGCACCAAGCTGTGTTAAAGTGAGGAGTCAGTGGCCAGTGAGGCTCACTCTCTCGCTGTGTGACCGGCTCTCTTGCACACCAGCAACAAATGCAAATCCATGAGTTTTCATGACTGAAACCACAAAGTTAAATTTGTGACTGCCAACACCTATTATATATAGAATATTAAAGCAATTTAAAAGAGCAGATAGAATAGCTTTCCCTAAGAAAGATACTACAAGAAGGAAGATTATCCCATGTTAACAGCAACACATTTAACCTTTGCATTTTGTGATCTGAGGACCTGTTTAATTCTATCACAGGATCCTATGCTGATCTCCTATGTCATGACCCTGTTAGCCTCAGAGGCCACCATGAGGTAGGTACACTGTAACGCCTCATTAAATGACTGCTGAGGGCCCAAAGAGTGTCTTACTTGCTTTCCTAGCTGGGTTCATGCAGGATGCTGGGAAAATACAGTTCATCATTTTCTCAGGGTACGCTTGCACGTCATAACGAAACAAATAAACATAATGAGACAGTCCCTGTTTTCACAAGGAAATCTCCAGCCAATGGTCACCTTTTGGGATAGTATTTCACTGGCTAGAGATGCAAAGACGTGTGAACAATTCCCTATCGTCATCCTTCCAGGTTACTACAGCCATGCCAAAGACACGCAATATAGGCATTAAGGCAACCTGAGACTGTAAACAGTGGTTAGCTAGCTCCTGCATGCTTTCATGAGGCCTCATTTAGAAGGTCTAAACTCAAGTGAAAAATAATGGCTTACTTTAATTGGGGCTTTAGAGTCTTGTCTTCTCCCTTTTATTTTCCTTCCTCTCTCTGTAATTTCCATCTTCTTGGTCCTTATGCTCTTAAGTTCACAATAGTAAAATTCCCATATTTCTGGTCCTCTCATCTCGGTCAAGAGACCAATGAATAATTAATTTATCCCAAGCCATGCCTAGCTAATATTAGCTTAATATGCTACAACTCCCATGGATATTTGCATCTTAAAAGAAAATATTTGAAGATGCAAGGCAATGAAACGATTCTTGGTAAGGTACATTTTATATACATATCACTTGGAAGAAATGAAAGCTCTTTCTTCAGAAATAAACTTAAAGCGGCCAATTTTAAGAATTACAAAAGGTGTTAAGGGGGCAATTAATACTTTTACTTTGATAAGCTAGAAAAGGCTGGGATGGGAGGAGGCGACAACAAACAATAAACAGTTGGAAGCTGTGAAAATTGACTTCTGGAGCAATCCCACAAGTAAAAAGTAAACATTTTTCTTGAACTAGAAGGAAACACCAAATTCTGATTAAGCAAAATTTATGTACTAGCACTTGAATTTAGTAGTAAAGGTACTTTTAATATTTACATTGATTCAAATATTTCCCAAAATTGGGTATTATAGTCCTAAAGTTAAAAAAAGAGAAGATTCCTAGTACTTGGTTGACTACTGTGATAGGATTTTCCCCCTCGCCATTCTTTTCACTGGAGAAAAAAGATCTACCATTGAACCTACAGAACCAGACATGACGGCAGCCACCTCAAGTTCAGTTCATCGACCACCAAAGAGGCTGTCTTTGCTAAGGGAGTTATGCTGGCCACCTGAAACTGGCTGATGCGGGCATGTTAAAATTCAGTTCTAAGCTATTGTTCAACGGGTATAGAGTTTCAGTTTTACAAAATGAAGAGAGTTCTGTGGATGGATGGTGGTGATGGTAGTATGACACAAATATACTTAGTCCTGTACTTAAAAATGGTTAGGATGGTAAATTTTATGTTATCTGTATAACAATCTGAAAAAAAATCAGTTCTATTTCAAAACGTGTCTTTTAAATCTTCATAAATGAAATTTCCTAGATCTTCACTTATCTGGGGGAGCTAATATGTCTAATGATCAAAAACATACACAGTACCTTAGGTACAAGTATACCCATTATTTAGGCAGGAGCACTGTTTTTCTCTCCATCCAAAACATCATGATTTCCTGTGCCACGGACAAATTCAGAAACTGAAATATCTGATTTTGGCAGTACCAGGAGATTGGCAAATCTAGCTAGTAAAATATTTTCATTTTTCTACACATGACTAAAAGCTACATGCAGTTTGAGATATCTTCTACCTTTTAAAATAGCTGTGTAAAAGGAGGTAAGAAATGATAGTGCACACTGATGTTAAGAACCTTGTCATACATCTTGTACTGTCCTCAGTATAGCATTCTCTACAGTCCAGAGACCCAAGGAAATATGCAACATAAATGAGTACAAAACCTACCATAAGCAGTGTTTCCAGAAGCCATATTAATCCTTATAGAACTTCCAATATAATTTCAAGTAACTTTGTTCTCTTCTCATCCTTCATACCCTTCTAACTTATTATACTCCTTATAGAACTTCCAATATAATTTCAAGTAACTTTGTTCTCTTCTCATCCTTCATACCCTTCTAACTTATTATACTCCATCCTAGTCCTTAGGTGTTCATCGCCTAGCACATTTTTTATTTGATTAAAAATAGCTCAACCTGCCCATCACTGATAGAGTTACGAAATTTAAAACTTCTGGAGAGTTCTCTCCACAGTCAATGGATTGAGATGATTACTGAGTTCCAGGAGAGCACTCCTGGAGAGACACAGGAAAGTCTTACCTTGTTTGCTCCAAGGGATGCTAAAAAAGGTTACTAGCTTTCATAGAAAATAGCTTCTAGATGGCCCTCCCCAATTTCCTTGGGGTTCCAAATTTTAGATACTAAGATAAGGACAAAGCAAGCAGTGTTCTCCTTGGCCAGCAGCATGATGTTATCATAAATAGAGCAGGCAGCAAATAAACAGGCAATCAAGGATTCCAAAATGCCACATGCAATATCTCTTTTATTTAGTCTGATCATACATGACAGGAAAAATAGGACCTTATTCATAGATTTGGAAACGAATAAAGTTGTTTTACTGAGTTAAAGTTAAAATGGCATATATTGTTTCTCATTAAAGCAATAAAAGACGCCTTTTAAATTAAATTCTAAAACTAAATACTTTCAAGTTTTTAAGTGTTTTCAAAATTACTTTTTTGTAGACAAGAGTCTTGCCCTGTTGCCCAGGCTGGAGTGCAGTGGCATGATCATGGCTCACTGTAGCTTTGAACTCCTGGGCTCAAGCAATACTCCCACCTCAGCCTCCAGAGTAGCTAGGACTACCCAGGTGTGTACCACCATGCTTAGCTAATTTTTAAATTTTTTTTTGTGGAGACGGGGTTTCACTATATTGCCAAAGATGGTCTTGAACTTCTGAGCTTCAACAATCCTCCTGCCTTGGGCTCCCAATGTACTGGGATTCCACTGTACCTGGCCCCAATTTTTTAAAAAAAGGAACCTCTAATTAAAATTATTACTGCTGAATTTTTACTCTGGCTTACTGTAGTAAACACAGAATGAGTTAAAATAAGAGGAACTACTTATGGGCATATCTGAATTCATGTGAAAACTGTTATCTTTAGCTCTGTCCTCACTAAATGCTTCAGAATATGACTATAAATCATTTCCAGAGAAGTTATGTACTGTACAGCAAACATTTCTGCTAGGTTTATAAATAAACCTTAATAATTATGCAGGCTGATCCAATAATAAACATACACAAAGGTGTGTCAGCCTCTGAAAGATATAACATGCTGACTAGGGGCACATACTCTAGACCCAGATTGCCCTGAATTTGAATCTCATCTCTGCCATTTACTAGTTGTTTGTCTTTGGGCAAATTATTTACATTTTCTATGCCTCAATTTCCTATGCTGTAAAACAGAGATAAGCGCATCTACACCTCATATGAGGCATAAATGTGTTACTTGTAAAGTACTTATAATATTGTGTGGCACATAAAACTATACAAGTATTTGTTAAATAGAAACTCAAAACAAATTCCATGGACACTGTCTCAACAGTATTTTATGCACTATCAACTTGAGTAGTTAGAAAAGCTATGGTTTGGCCATTTCAAGCATTCATGAATGCAGCAGATACACAGAACCAAGAGATGTTACAGTTTAAGAAGCAAAGCCATTCTCAATGGGCTAGGGTGTAAGGAAGAGGGACAAAGCTTAAAAGCCAACCTATGGGAGACTGACTGGAAATCGAAGAGCTGGAATCAGAGCGCTTTATTTTACTCCCAGGATGGTGAACTAGAATAAAAAATACGTAAACACAAAGAAACAGACAGGGCAGGAAACGCAGAAACTAGTCAAGAAAGACAAATTGGCAGACAGTGGGGGAGCCTCCTGTGCACCCACATGCAGCTCTGCTAACAGGAAAAAGGCAAGGACACAGCTGAAGAGGATTTAGCAATTGGAACTGGTCATCTCTTCCCTGTTGCAGTCCCCACACACCCCCTAGGTGCAGGTGCCACCACTCATGCTCATATTAAATTGACCGTCTCCTTATGCTTCTGGGCTGGTGGGCCAGCCTTTTCACATTTAGCAGAAAGACACCCCATGGTCTTGCTTAGGTGGCCACCTGTCTTAGAAGTGAATGGGCTCACATGTAGGTGTCTTTATCCTCCCTCCCTGTATGAGAAGGGCCTAACACTCTCCCTGAGTGTCAGTCACAGGAATTACAGGCAAAGGGATCTGAGGCACTAAGAGGGAACCTAAACGGCTTCACCAGGCTCCTTTCTAGGATAGTGTTAATTTAATACCCCAAACAAACATTCGAGTAACACCAATACACTCTTAATTCTCATTACTGCATTCCTCTAGACCTACCTCCCCAAACAGCATCAACCTCTTCAGCTTTTTCTCCCTGGCCTATGCTGGCACCCCTGAGTTCTAATCTGTGCTAGTGGGATGACACCTGGGCAGCTTAACAAAATAAAAAACAGACAGACCCCACCATCAATGCTTCCTGAAAGCATAAAAGATCACTGCTGGGGGCATACCTAACACGTAATTCATGCTCAGAATGGTTCCTTACCTCGGCAGGGATCATTTTTCACTAAAAATTCATCCAAGGCCATCCATCCTCCACCAACGCGGACCATCACGGTGCTGCGCAGAATACGGACCAGCCGCAACTGCTGAGAATCCCCAAACTGTAGAATCAAAGGAAACTTAATTAATATATATGTCTTAAAGCAGATCTATATTTTTCTCCCAAAGCAGACTGTATTCAGACAGGAATGACAATTTGATAGCTACGGGAGAATTGTTAACTCTCACACTTTTGCATTTTTATATATTTCACAAAAGGATTTTAAAAATAGAAAAGCAGAAATATCAAGCTAAAGACTGGTGTCTTGATATACTTTTTTCTTTGTGAGACAGAGTTTCACTCTTGTTGCCCAGACTGGAGTACAACAGTGTGATCTCGGCTTACTGTAACCTCTGCCTCCCAGGTTCAAGCAATTCTCCTGCCTCAGCCTCCTGAGTAGCTGGGTTTACTAGGCGTGTGCCACCACGCCCAGCTAATTTTTGTATTATTAGTAGAGACGGGGTTTCAACATGTTTGCCAGGCTGTCTCGAACTCCTGACCTCGTGATCCGCCAGCCTCGGCCTCCCAAAGGGCTGGGAATACAGGCATGAGATACCGCGCCGGGCCAATATACTTTCTATTGGGATAAAAATAACTTCTAATGGTCACACCACTGCCTCTGCACCAAAAGGAGAGGTAGGAAAACAGACAAAGTGTTAGGTCATTTTATTTTTTTAAAAGAGATTCTGCCCAATTAAAAATTCATATTCTTGGTATGCTAATTTGTTTTCCTAAAAGAAAGATGGTGGATGTCAACTTCTGAATACAGTATGCTTTAAAGCTAAATGGAAAATAGCAAATACTATTTCAAGCCTTAAGGAAACCTTTGCAAAGCATCATTATTACAAGCTTAGAAGAAAATTTGATTTTCTGCATCAGGTTTTCAGAAATAAACCCGAAGTATTTGCTAATTGCAGTGTCACCAGCAGAAAAGTTTCTTCAGCTGAACAAATGATTAGATCATATTTATACTAAAATTGAGCTGAAGCAATTAAAAATTGCAGCTCCCATGATGATTATGAACAGTATCCAATAATCATTTTAGATGCTAAAACAAGCATATTTCTGATTATTTATGTTTTCCCTTTTTTCTTGCCCAAACATTCCTACTTCCCAGCTCTAAACATTTGGAGTTTCTCATGGCATAAATTACCCTCTTTCCAAAATGAAGTAAGGAGCAACAAAAGAGAAGTATGCAGTTTCCAAAACAAACAAACATTTGGTTGGAGAAATGGAATTCCTAAAATTATTCAATTCAAGGGTTCCTCGGGTATGGAGTTGGTAGGATTTTTTCTTTTCTTTTTTTTTTTTTTTTGAGATGGAGTCTCGTTCTGTCGCCTAGGCTGGGCTGGACTGCAGTGGCGCGATCTTGGCTCACTGCAAGCTCCGCCTCCTGGGTTCACGCCATTCTCCTGCCTCAGCCTTCCGAGTAGCTGGGACTACAGGCGCCCGCCACCGGGCCGGCTAATTTTTTGTATTTTTAGTAGAGACGGTGTTTCACCGTGTTAGCCAGGATGGTCTCGATCTCCTGACCTCGTGATCTGCCCACCTCGGCCTCCCAAAGTGCTGGGATTACAGGCATGAGCCAACACGCCCGGCCAGGATTTTCAAAGTTATAAAGGACAACTGTAACTTTAAAACAAGGCAGAAAAATTGAAAATGCAAGAAAGGATATCTGAGGTCATATAGCCATCCTCCCTCAAAATTAATATATTTGTGGTAATTCTCCATATTCCTTAGCTGCTCTGACTCAAATGCAGTATTTGCACAGGTAAGGCGATTCAAAAACACTGTATCCTCCCTCCCAGCCCTTTACTTTGAAAATAAAAGTAGGCCCATACCTCTCATCTGATACAATTTAAACATGTTTATACAAAGTGACTGCAGCAAAAGCACTGTGTGGTAGCAGCAGCACTGAACCCAGACTTGAAAGAGAATACACGTCCTGTCCTGGGAAGGAAGCTGCCCCCCAGGCTCTGTGAGAGCCCCCCCTCAGAAGCTGGGCCCCACAAGTGAAAATGGGAAGCGCTGTGGGAGGTTCTGAGAGACATGGAGGATTCCACCCAAGAGCAGTGCTCTTGGACCTGAGTCACTGCAAAGGGTTTTCTCTGGATGGGTGAGAGGCAGGGAGTATGCGCCTGTGTGTCCCCCAGGGTCAATCAGGAAGGAACCACAGGAGTACTTTATTCTTGGAATACTGTGTACTGTAATTTATCACTCCATAAATTTCATGTCCCCCCCAACCTTAATTTCACACTAAAGCTCTCTTTGAAAGATTCTAACTTGTTTCTGCTAAGCTATGGGGGAAAGGAGGTTTGACCAAGTCAGCAGCCAGTGTAGCTGGGGAAGTTGAGGCCAGAGTCACAAGTGGTGGGAGGGTTTATGGCAGCTCTAAAAATGGAGACCTGTGCACACCTGGTAGGACAAGGTTGTCAGTGAGGCAAAGAACGAATAAGAGTCCTAAGGGTCAGTAACTGTTGTTTCCACCTTTTAAAAGGAAAACCTCTTACAGAGACTTGGGTTCCTGCAGTGGCTGACACTAGCTGTGTGAGAGTAGGCATGTGATCTTTGAGGCCTCAGATGCCTGTGTATAAAATGAACTTCATAATTCTGTTCCCAATATTAGAAGTCATCTGACCCTCTCCTGGTCAATGGAGCAGTAGAAGAGGGTGTCGGGACTCTTCAAAGGCACCCTAGCATTCACCCACAGTCATTAGCAAATAGGCATACTGGACACTCTCAAGCAATGATGTTTTTTTAAAGCCAGTTTGTTCTCATCTTTAGTTTTTTTCTCTTATCCCCTGTTCTTCCCACTTGCCTAGAACATTTCTATAGTGACTTGCAAGGCCTGGGATGTTTGAGGGCCTGAAATCAACAATTAGTGTTTATAATTTCATATCAGAGAGACAGATTTTACTCATGCAACTTCCTTCCACATTGGAGGACACAGGACCCCATAGCACTCAAAAAGATCTGAAAGGTTAGAGTTACCAAGTGGAGTCAAAGCATCTAATCTTTTTTGCAAGTCTAATTTGGTCCCATTAAATCTTGGCTGGCTGGCCATAATCAGCATACTTCAGACCACGGCCAATTACGATCTCAACACTACACTTCTCAGGTACCTTGTAATTATAAAATACAATATAAGTAACTACAAATATTAAAAATATATTTAAATAGTACTGAAGTTCTTCAGGAATTGACTTACCATACATTACAAAATTTATTAACTGTCAAAAGATTCTAATATAAATAAGAACTGTGCTATTTGGTAATCTGACTTCTAACACAGAAGTACAAAACCAGGCTCTTTTTAGAAGTGTAATGGATTGATACCATAGCTTCAGTTTCCTCCATTTCCTCTCCTTTATAAAAAATTATACTTATATTCTTTTGCTGCTAAGATAGCTTTGCAATGCGGCCCCATCAAGTTTCTCCACTTGGTAAGACAACCAGGTGTGACCCAGGCATGCTTCAGATTACATCCTCTCCCCATAGCGAAGAACAGGCAGCATTAGCTACACAGACCATATCCATTGAGGAGAACATTGCAAGGCACACTGTACCTGATTGCCGAGGAAGAACTATAGACAGTAAAGAGTAAAGGATGGAGGAAAAGGAGGGGAAAAAAAAGAGAACATTTTGTCAAATTAACACTAAAGAATGAAAATCATATCATTACGTTTTTCTGGCAAAGTGACACACACCGAACATATTCTTACCAAGCTCCTGCCATAGGGATGTGGTTTTAATTTTTTTTTTTTTTTTTTTTTTTGAGAGTCTCACTCTGTTGCCCAGGCTGGAGTGCAGTGGTGCGATCATGGCTCACTGCAGCCTCCGACCCCGGGGTTCAAGCAATTCTCCTGCCTCAGCCTCCCTAAGTAGTTGGGATTACAGGCATGCGCTACCAAGCCCAGCTAATTTTTGTGTTATTAGTAGAGACGGTGTTTCACCATGTTGGTCAGGCTCGTCTCGAATTCCTGACCTCAAGTGATCCGCTCGCTCACCTCTCTACCTTCCAAAGTTCTGGGATTACAGGTGTGAGCCACCACGCCCGGCCAGGGATGTGGTTTTATAAACTATGAACTAACTCTCCACGCTATGTTGTTCTTGTTAATTCATTTCTCTCATAGATAATTAAAAACAAAAAACAAGAAAACAAAACCCAACAAGCAGGCATAAGATTATATGGAGCTTTATTAACTAAATGCCCTAGGTTATATTCAAAGCAGATTCACCCAGCACTCCTCAGGAAACTGCAGCATGGGGTAGATTTGGTGTACTTTGAGGACATTTTGGATATACTAATGAAACATGGATCTTCCTGTGTTTCTTAGTGCAATCTAAATCCTCTTTGCCAATCATAGATTTTTCTTAGGACTTTAGAGAATCTTGACGAGCTGTTGATATATTTTAGGAGACCTGTTTCAGATCCTCCTATGTCCCTGACCCTGGTCCCAAAAGAAGCTAAAACACAAGTATAGTTCACTGTCAGTTATGGCCACACCTAGCGTGGCTTTCCAGGGAAGACCACTGAGCCTGATGTCTCCTCAGTGCTCCTGGGCCCCATTTATAGCCCAGCTCAGAGCAGGCAACAGTGTCTGTTGGGGCTTCAACACAGTTTCCCCAGGCCTCTCTAGCCTGGGGGCCACTCAGGCTCACAATGACCATCTCTCTGTGGGTAAGTGGTCAGTCAATAGATATAATTGTTTCCAAAGGTACCTTCATCCCCCTAAAGACTTTGTCAGATGTGAAGTGACAGCTCTGAAATATCTCCTATCTTAAAACTTAAATACAAATTACTACTATCTAGGTAGATATGGGACTAGTTTTCAGAGGTAACAGGGTACCTGACACTTGGCATCTATAGAGATAAGGTCAGAGAGTGACCACATTTCAAGTCCGACGGGCTCTGGGCCTCTAAGCATCAGGAGGAAAAGGTGGGATCAGCCACATATGAGAAACCACCACAACAAAGGACTGCTTTTTCTCTTCCTTACCCGGTATTTATTCTCTCCGATCTGCTCCACCTGAAACCTTTTTGCACA
The DNA here is from genome assembly GCF_028885655.2 of Pongo abelii. Lineage (NCBI taxonomy): Eukaryota > Metazoa > Chordata > Mammalia > Primates > Hominidae > Pongo > Pongo abelii. The sequence continues at coordinate 194,049,537 of NC_071985.2, forward strand.
TTTGCACTGAGCCACTTGTCGTGTAACCTATTGGGTGTGAACAAAAAGAAAAGTGTAAAGGGTAGAGCAAGACTTCCTATTCAGAGAAACAAAGATTTTTACACATAAACAGGGAGGCTATTCATTATTTATTTTTTTTGAGATGGAGTTTCACTCTTGTTGCCCAGGCTGGAGGGCAATGGCGCGATCTCGGCTCCACCACAACCTCCGCCTCCCGGTTCAAACAATTCTTCTATCTCAGCCTCCCAAGTGGCTGGGATTATAGGCACACGCCACCAGGCCCAGCTAATTTTTTGTATTTTTTTTAGTAGAGATGGGGTTTCTTCATGTTGGTCAGGCTGGCCTTGAGCTCCCGACCTCAGGTGATCCACCTGCCTCAGCCTCCCAAAGTGCTGGGATTACAGGCGTGAGCCACCGTGCACGGCTCATTATTTACTTTTTAGGCATTTCAGGCTTTTGACATATACATTTATCGTCTGTTCCAAATTAGTATATGTTCTTACTAAGTGAACTAATTGAGACACTGAGAAAAGGCATGAAAGAAAATTCCCAAGTGACTATATACAACACATTCTTTATTCCTGCTTCAAAATTCCTCCAGAGAAAAGTGCTAATATGCTTGCATCAAAATCAAATTATTAATAAAGCAAATTATGAACTGCTTTAAATTTCACCCTAGGAGCCCGAGATTCCCTGGAAGTCAGTCCTGGTGTGTTCCAGGGCCACTCCTAAGACCTGTCCCAGCACCTCTCCCTTCCCAAGATCTGTTATCAACAGACGCTAGGATTTCTAGATGGCACTAATAAATTTGGTAGTTTCAATGGGGTAGTTTTTAACAAGGCAGAAAGCATGATGGGTATACACCATTTTAAACATTATATTTTGCCCCCCTTTTAAACATTTGTTTTTATTTTTTAAGACAAGTCTTGCTCTATTGCCCAGGCTGGAGTGTAGTGGCATGATCACAGCTTACTGCACCTTTGATCTCCCATGCTCAAGTGATCCTTCCACCTCAGTCTCCTGAGCAGCTGGGGCTACAAGCACTTGCCACCACACCTGGCTAATTTTTTTTTTTTTTTTTTGGGGGGGGACAGACAGAATCATACTATGTCACCCAGGCTGGTCTCGACCTCCTGGACTCCAGTGATCCTCCCGTGTTGGCCTCCCAAAGTGCTAGGGCTACAGATGTAAGCCACCATGCCCAGTCCATTTTAACCGTTAAATGCTACACTGGTAGACCATTTCTCTAGATTCCAGGCAGCATGCTCAAGAGTGAGATGAGTCTATCCCAAACACAGGACAAGTGAACCAGGATGAGTATGGTGCCCTGCAAAGGTTCTCTGTAAACTTCAGAGCACCACACAGACATGACTCACTTGAGTAATCCATCTAGCCTGAGCTACAGCGCAGATGTCAGAGATCCTCTGGGACTCTTTGAAATGCTATCCAAAAAGAGATCTCAAAATAGAACTCCAAATAATTATCTACCAACAGACAAGTCAAAGGCTAATATGATCACTGAACCCAACCAAATTCAGGATATTACAAACCTACAGCCAGAAGTGTACTCAAAATATAATTATTTCCCTTACCTCATCTTCGATTTTATCTGCATCGGTTGTTGGTCGATACGCATCCTTGTTGGGATGAAGAGCAGCCACAAATTCATAATAATCAATGTAACCATCCCCATCTCGGTCGAAAATGTCAGCCACAGCAGTCATCTCTAACTTGGTGGTAGGGAACTCTGGAGAGAAGGAATCATATTTTGAAACATGAAACATTAAGAGGGGTACTTGTTTGGCTGGCGGTTATAGAAATTTTTTTTTTTTTTTTTTTTTTTTTTTTGAGACAAGGTCTCGCTCTGTCGCCCAGGCTGGAGTGCAGTGGTGCAATCTCGGCTCACTGCAACTTCCGTCTCCCTGGTTCAAGTGATTCTCCTGCCTCAGCTTCCAGAGTAGCTGGGAATACAAGCGCCTGCCACCAGGCCCGGCTAATTTTTTTTGTATTTTTAGTAGAGACGAGGTTTTGCCATGTTGGCCAGGCTGGTCTTGAACTCCTGGCCTCAAGTGATCCACCCATCTTGGCCTCCCAAAGTGCTGGGATTACAGGTGTGAGCCACCACGCCTGGCCAGAAATACTTCTTCAGAGCAAAAAAATTTATGTTTTGATTTTTCCTGAAAAGTAATACATATCCACTTATAGGCTCCCCTACCCCAAATGCAACGAAAAAAGGTAATATTCCCCATTTCAGATATACCAAAAGGCATAAACATAATATTACAACCACCCACAGACTTACCACTCAACTCAAGAATATACTTATCCACCCCACAATTATTGGATATTTAGATTATTTCAGAATAGTGACAGTTTGGAATAGCATGAAGTTTTCCTATGTTTAGATTATTGTCTTAGATTCTAAACAAATTGCTATACAAAGGGAAGTGTGAATATTTATAGTAGTCACAGTGATTTACTAAAACATAGACCAAATCATATTGTTTCCCAGCCGAAAACCTCTGGTTCACCACTGTCTTTTTTTTTTTTTTTTTTTGAGACAGAGTCTCACTCTGTTGCCCAGGCTAGAGTTCACTGGCACGATTACAGCTTACTGCAGGCCTTGACCTCCCCAGGCTCAGGTGATTCACCTCAGCCTCCCAAGTAGCTTGGACCACAAGTGTGCCACCATGCCTTTGCCACCTGCCTCCCAAAGTGCTGGAATTACAGGTGTAAGCCATAGCTCCTGGCCAGCTTCAGAAAGACTGTTTAGTAGAATACCACAGCTTCTACAAAGTGCAAGGAATCCAGGTGTGACCCATGTTTGGAATGATGACTAGACTCACTGGATGCTAAAATGCCATCGATAAACTCCTGACGTGTTATCTTCCCATCCTGGTCCTTATCAATGCGCCGGAAGAAATCCATCACTCGAGACTTCTTGTGATTCATCCAACGCATATACTTTTTCCTCCAGACATCAAAGTCAAAGTTGGCAAATTCCTTCAACTACACAGAAATCAGAAGTGTCAATAAGATTTATTTTTTGGGCCCTCAAAAGCTGCCCAGAGCATACCCAAACTTTCAGACATTCAGTAAAGCCATGCTTCCAGGGGCCATCAACAATGAAATCTATGTGTTTGCTTCTTTTGTGAAGGCACAATCTGGCTCCTTCACTTAAAGCCATGACTATTTACACGAGCTGCGGTATAATGGAATAGCAAGAGAAACAATAACTGAACCACCATGGAAAATATGGAGCACACAGAATGAGAATGGGTGAAGCCAGCCTTGCTTTCCTTTTGGGCTTTTCAAAGGATCACTCTCTTAGATGCAAGGAAATGGATTCTAACCCAGAAGGGAGGTCCTTAGCACTCCTCGATTATGTTGTTTTGAAAGGCATTATAATCACACATAGGGCTCACATCAGGAGGGTCGTGTTTACCACTATCTTCTGAGATTTCAATGAGAAAATCTGAGTTCTGGATGGAAGCATTGGGAACCCAATGTTGTATCCAAGCATGTTTCTTTGGAATGGCACCAGAGAGCAAATTGCCCATCTGACCTCCATGTTAAATATTTAGCCTTGATGGAAAACAGCAGGCCTATGCAGTGGCAAGACAATTTTCAGCTACTTAAGTCTATGTTAATGATATACACTCAAAATGACTTAAAGAGTGCAGCAGTTTCCCTTTGGTCTTTCAAACTCCAAAGTTAGAAGGAATGGGGGAAAAAAGCACCAAGAACCCAGTAAGCTTAAAAGTCAACTGACCTAAGGAAAAAATAAACAAAACACAGAACACTCACTTCCAGGCATAGCTGCTTTGATATGCACAAATAAAAAAATACAAAAGATATTAGAGGCTTGTTTTAGAAACTAGGAAGCATAGTACTATATTTTTTATACTGGGTAATGACACTTCAAAATAGAGTTGCTTCTCATGATCAAGTGAAGACTAATAACAAAATCATTAAAAATTACTCCTATTTCATAATTCTGTAGCATCTGTTTTTACATGGAAGGCTCAACAAGGGTCATTTTTGTGCTATGCTACATATCTGGAGATAAATTTCCAAAGTTCTGTTCCTGATTCCCAACCACAGCAAGATGCTGAGGCAGATCAGGTCCTGGCCCTCATTATGGACTGGCTATTTTCTTGCTTTCCACACCAAGAAGCTTTAGCCTACTCTGTCATGAATGGTTTTCTTAAAATTTGTCTTTTCTCATTCAGGGGCCTCAAAGAATGAGTACTGGCTTGGTATAGGTCTGTTTCTATTTGTGAGAAAGTAAGTTAAGACACAAGGTTCACATTAAGAGAGCCTCAGAAGGGCTGTGTTTTGATTGAAAAAATCACTTTGTTTCAGGGAAGGCCACTCAGCAGGGCATTACCTCCTCCAGCCGATCCAAGGCATCATTCAGTTTCCTTTGCCGCTCCAGTGCTAACAGCCACACCTGCTGCCAGCGGGCAGAAAGCTGGTTGATCCGTGGGTTTTTTGCTTCAGATTGTGAAAGGATTGGCATGGGAGGAGGGGTTGGCTGATTTAGGGATTTCCCTAAAAGGAAAAATAATCACAAGATTAGAACAGCTGGTTAGTACACAAAGAGAAATAGCTGTATGTATAAACCTAGAAGATCTTCAGAATAATATCCAGTCAATAACTGAGAAAAGAAATACGGGATTTGGCAATATTTAGATACGAAGGTGTACTAATTCCAAAAGTATTGATCCTCCCAGCACATACTTACCTGCTGCCTACATATCTCCAAGCAATTCTGTCCTACCTTAGTGAGCTGATGACATGTTAACTCAACTAAAAAAGCAACATATTCTGTAGGAGCTGTTTTGTTGATTAAATTAGTGCAAGCCAAATGTAAACAGCTAGGGCTGATAACCAAAACAATGGAAAGGCCACTGTTAAAAAATAAGCTTAACCACCTCATAATTTCACACCAATCATACCAAAGAATATGGAGTACAGCTACTGTCTGTCAATGTAAGAAAAGTGAGTTTCAAAAATGAGAGATTTTGGTTCAAAACCAACACGGTTTTTGAAAATGGAATATAATTTTTTTTTGACAGGCATTTGGAAAGTGCTCATCCTCAGTTAGCAGGAATGGAGCATCCTAACACAGGGGGCTGGAAACATACTGCCTCCGCTGCGAGATTTCTCTATGAAAGGCGCGTGAGTAGGCTCTATGTTTTTCCTTTTGTATGTCTTGGTGACCCGGTCCACGTCAGGCTGTTTGCGAGTCATCTCCTCCATAAACGTCTGTTAAACATAAAAAATAGGAAAAAGAGTTAAAAATTGTATTTTTACTCTTATGGGGGCAAAGGTAGAGCTAGGATGGATACTTTACGGCCTGTGGTGGCAGGAAAGGCTGCGTGGAGGCTGGTGCCTGAGTTACTGAGGGATGTAGTTTGGATATCTGTCCCCTCCAAATCTCATGTTGAAATGTGATTTCCAATGCTGGAGGTGGGGTCTAACGGGATGTGATTGAGTTATGGGGGCAAATTCCTCATGAATGGCCTTGGTGCCCTCCCCATGGTAATGAGTGAGTTCTTGCTGTTAGTTCACATGAGAGCTGGCTGTTTAAAAGGAGCCTGCTGTCTCCTCCTCTTTCTCTCTCTCCCTCTCTTGCCATGTAACACGCTGGCTCCCCTTTGCCTTCCACCACGATTCTAAGCTTCCTGAAGCCCTCACCAGAAGCAGATACTGGCACCATGCTTCCTGTACAGCCTGCAGAACCGTAAGCCAAAATAAACCTATTTTCTTTATAAATTACCCAGTCTCAGGAATTCCTTTATAGCAATGCAAACAGACTGACACACTGAGCAATGAAGAAATAGTCAACAAATGGTGGGAAGGCAGTCCTGGAAGAGGGTGCAACCCAAACGGAGACAGGGATGCCTGACAATGCTGTGACCAGGACCCCTCCACTCACTGGCTGGGCAGAGGATGCAATCAGAGGAATGGGAAGAGGCAGGGTTGGAGAGGCAGGCAGGAGACAGATCACAAAAGGCTTCTGTGTCAGGCTAAGGGTTGGCCATTTATTCTGAGAGCAATGGGGGGCAGCTGAAGGATTTCAATCCAGGTAAGAGACATAATCAGACCTATGCTTTACAGCTATCACTCTGGCTTCAGTGTAAAAGATGGAGTGATGTGGGGGTGGGGGGGGGAAGTGTGGGATGGGGAGTGGCTAGCAGTGAGAAGACAGGTTAAGAAACCACTGCAGCAACTGAGGCAAAACATGGTGAGGGTCGGAGCCAGGGCAGGAAAGATGGAGCCAAGAGGTATTTTGAAAGTGGGACTGACAAGCCCTGGTGAGTGGCTAGATGTGAGGAAAAGGAGGAACTCCAGACATCACAGGCCTCTGAATGAGGAAAGGGGGGGCAGATCTGGAATGGACAAGTGACATCAGGCAAGGGGGCAAAGATAAAGTGGAATTTTAGAACTGCTTCTAGTTTACTGTATGTCTGGACTTTAGGAGATGATGGTGTTGGAGATGAAAAAGATGCAGAAGCTTTATAGGTAATAGCTAAAGCTGTTAGACCAGATAAATCTTAGCAGTGTGAGGAGAGCATCAAGAATGAGACGTCAGGGAACAACACTGATGAATAGGCACGGAAGAGGAACCAGCTAAAAAGGCTAAAAAGGAACAGTCAGAGAGATCAGAGGAAAACACAAAGATTAAAGGACACAGAAGTCAAAAGGGAAGTTTTGGGAAGGGATGAAGAGCCAGCTAGGTCACATGTCAAACAAAATAAAGACTGAAAAACCTCTGTTGGATTTAGCCAGTAGAATGTGACCAGAACAGTGTCAGCCAGACCACAGGGACTTGGGGAGTGATGGGAAAAAAGGACATGAGACAGGGAACAAGAAGCGTAGCTGAAAAAGGAGGGAGGCAACACAGTGGTAACTTGAAGGGAACACTGGGTTGGAAGGACATATCTGGAAGCTTTAGAGAAAAGAATAAACAGGGAGAGACTGAAAACATAGAGGAGAGAGGGGAAAACAGAAAGGAGAAGAAGTGAATAGGAAGAAGATAATCTCTCAGAGAGGAGATACATCCCACAGGAAGGACAGGTGCTCCTCGACTTACGACGAAGTTACATCCTGGCAAACCCATCGTTAAGCTGAAAATATAACACACCTAAACTATGGAACATCGTAGCTTAGCCTGGCCTACCTTAAACATGCTCAAACAGTTAGCCTACAGTTAGGCAAAATCATCTAACACAAAGCCTATTTTATAATAAAGTGTTGACTATCTCATGTAATCAAAGTGAAAGAATGGTTGGATGGGCACTCAAAGTGCACTCAAAGTGCATTTTTTTTTTTTTTTTTGAAATGGAGTCTTGCTCTGTCGCCCAGGCTGGAGTGCAATGGTGCAATCTCAGCTCACTGCAACCTCTGCCTCCCTGGTTCAAGTGATTCTCTTGCCTCAGCCGCTTGAGTAGCTGGGATTACAGGCAACCACAACCACACCCGACTAATTTTTATATTTTTAGTAGAGACAGGGTTTCACCATGTTGGCTAGGCTGGTCTCAAACTCCTGACCTCAAGTGATCTGCCCCGCTTGGCCTCCCAAAGTGCTGGGATTACAGGGGTGAGCCACCGCTCCTGGCCTCTAATTGTATAGTTTCTACTGAATACGTATAATCTTTGAACCATGATAAAGTTGAAAGACTGTAAGTCAGGGACTATCTGTATAGTGAGTTCTCACTTGCTGGGATAATTGTTTATATAAACTAAAAAGACCATATAGTCTACAGTATAACTAATCAAGATTCATGCTTGAATTCAGTATAAATGATTATGGTTAAAAATAGTATTTGCCTGTTAAGGATATATTATGAAGATGGCCCACCTGAGCTTTCCTCCATTCAGTTTAGTCTGATGTGCACCTTCACTGACCACTGGGTTCATGCGAGAGAGCTTTCTGAACCAGGTACAATGGGGACCAGTGGGACCTTGGCTCAAATGATGGTCAATAAAAACAGGCTGTGGCAGGCAGACTTCTAAAAAGGCCCCCAAGATTCCCACTCCTGTATGCACACTCTATGTAATCCCCCTCCCTTGAGTGTGGGCAAATGATGGAATATTCACTCCCTTAATTACATTTCATTCTTCATTATATTTCAAGACCCCATAGAGCACCTTGGACAGTTTCCCCGGCTGGCTGTGTGGCTAAGACCTGAGGGGGCCTCTAGAAGGCAAGAGCAACTCCTAGCTGAGAGCCAGCAAGAAAGTAGAGACCTCAGTCTTACATCCACCAGGATCTGGATTCTGCCAACATCCTGAGTGAGCCTAAAAGAGGACCCTGAACTCCAGATGAGACTGCAGTACTGGCTGACACCTTGATTTCTACCTGGGGAGACTCCAGGAAGAGGACTTAGTCAACTCATGCCCAGGTATATGAAGCGCAGAAACTATGAGGTAAGTATGTGTTGTTTTACGGTGCTAAGTCTGTGGTAATATGTTAAGCAGCCCTTTAAAAACATATACACAGGGCAACAGAGATGGTCTCTATGCCCAACACGGAAAACACCAGTGATCACACAGTGAGGTTAAGACACCTGATGCTCAGCGATAAGGGCTTTAACTCGGTCAATGTTCTGCGGGATTGGCTCCTGATCCCGCTGAATGAGGGTGGTCTCAGCCCACTGGATCCATGCCAGAAGTTCTTCTAGGAGCTCAGCATTAGCCACCAGTTCTGACAAGGCCGTTTCAAGACGCTGCTGGTGCTGCTTAGCCCATGTCAGGACCTGTGGAAAAAGAAGGAAACTGTGGCCTCTTTCAGTCAAGCATACCCCTTTGTTTCCAAAGTCCTTTTTCATCTGATTTTCACAATGGCTTTTTATTTTTCTTTATTTTTTTGGAGACAGACTCTTGCTCTGTCACCCAGACTGGAGTGCAGTGGCACAAATTCGGCTCACTGCAACCTCTGCCTCCCAGGTACCAGTGACTCTCCTGCTTCAGCCTCCCAAGTAACTGGGATTACAGACTTGTGCCACCATGCCCAGCTAATTTTTTGTATTTTAGTAGAGACAGGTTTCACCATGCTGCCCAGGCTTGTCTTGAACTCCTGAGCTCAGGTAATCTGCCCGCCTCAAGCCTCCCAAAGTTCTAGGATTATAGGCGTGATCCACTGCTCCTGGCCAACACAATGACTTTTTAGAGTAGAGACCACCCAAACAGTCAAGAGGCTTCACTATGACCCCAGTGACAACTGGGATAAGAGCTGGAATAAAATATCAGCCCTCCTGAAAGAAAATCTAGTATAGTTGTTCCTTGGTATCCACGGGGAACTGGTCCCAGTACCACCTGCAGATACTAAAATCCATGCATACTCAAGGCCTGTAATTGGTTTTGTGGAACCTGCAAAAGTCTGCCCTCTGCACACATGGGCTTCACTTCCTGTGAATATTGTATTTTCTATCCATGTTTGGCTGTGAATGTGAACCCCACCAACATGGAGGGCTGACTGTATTTACTGAACAATAACTGCATATAAGTGGACCTGTGCAGTTGAAACACACATTGTTCAAGGGTCAGCTGTATATCCTGTTAACACAGGAATTCCCAGGAAGGAGCGGACACTACACACAACATGTCCACTGTAAATCACATTAACATAGCACTATGCCAACACTACTCCTCCAGGTTGCCACACATTACCAAGAAAACAGTCTTTACTAAAATGTTAACTTAATTTTTGCTGAGTTATTCACAGTGAGTGAAAGATTCCTTACCTGGGGGAAAAATACTATATAGTTCACTGGGTGTGTGCGGTCCTCCTCTGAACCAGGGACTCACCTCCTCGAAGCGAGCTCGGATGATGGTGATCCAGTGTTTGATGGTTGTGATGCAATCGGGGTGGCAGACAGCCAGGATGACTTCTCCCATGGCTACTGCTGAGTTAACGTCCACTCGCTTTTCTTCTACTTTCTTCATGAATTCCTAAACAAAAAAGATTTGAAAACAAAAACGTAAAAAGTCTACATTAGCAGCACTATTAGTTTACACAGAGGGGGGATAAATTTCAATGTTTTCTTTTTCCTCCATGTGTTAACGCAGACCTCTAAAAGCCTGTATAGTTATTTATGGCATTTTAATTCTAAAAGATGTGGGAAGGTGAGGGGTTTATACAAGAATGACTTTCTCTGGTGGAGATGGCAACAAAGAATAGGACACACAGAGGTATGCCCCCTTTTTCCTATTCGAGTTAGTTTCTCTCTTTTTTAATCCCATTTTTCATTTATTCTCATTTATATCCTATTTCATTTCATGTTGGTAAACATATTTGTATTGGAAAAATATAATTATAGTTGTAAAAACCATAATATTTAAAAAATACCCATAACAGAATATAATAACAAATCCATGATTAAAATCTCTGAGTGGATAAAATAAAAATTTAAAAAGGGAAACATTTCCCACCTCATTAGGACAGACTGAGACCCCAGACACTGCACCATACTCTACAGCTTAGTAAGTGGTTCTGGGGGATCAGATCAGGGCCTAAAGCTGGTAACATAAGGAAAGGCAAACAAAGGCGTATGCAGGTGAGGAGTAAAGAAGATGAAATAGTCCACATTTTTCTTAATACCATGTTTAAAAAACTTGTTACAACCAACATATATTACTTTTATAAGAATGAATGTTACTGTTCAAGGTGTCAAAAAACCCACCAGTCACTTCCCTTTCATTCCTGCTAAACCAATGAGCTAGGGCCACTCTGGTTTTGTTCCTTTTCATGTGAGTTCTGATATTTCCAAGAAAAAGTTACTTTCATTTAGTGGTAGGCAGCCCTCAAGGTGGTAGGTAGCATGAGGTCACCAAACCCCAAGGCTGGATTACCTTATGGGTGTCAATGAGAGACTGCAGGGCCTCTGTGTCATCAGGAAGTGCTCCCCGAAAGCGAAGCGTTTGCTCTGCTTCAGAAAGCCACTCCAACAGCATGTGGACTGTGTCTCGAAACACTTCTGCCTGAAATAACCAAGCACAAAAGATTCAACCTCTCTCTGCAGCCAAGGACCTAGATACTGGGACATGCTAGGGAAAAGGTCCAGTGTTCATTCAGACATTTCATGGCCTCATCAAAACTCCACAAAGGTTATCTTTCATTTGTAGATCTTTGAAAATCAACTAAATTCATTATTTCTCAAAATGAATGTTAAAGTTCTATAGAACATTCAGAATATCAATTTTCAACTCTGTTATACTTATTTCAAGACTGACTGGAACAGATTCTAGTAAAAGAAAAACCAAATAAACTCACTCAGATCTATCCCTTGGGTTGGGACAGCAAATATCCCTTACCTGTTTTAAGGCCTGCTCAAGCCGGCTTTGTTTGGAAACAGAGAGTTTACAGACAGTGTCCCAGCGAGTGCTCAGTTCCTGGAGCTGCCCTTTTACCCAAGTGGTGTCATCTCGACTATTCTCAATCAGCTCTCGGCCTGACCGCTTCAGGACCTGAACGGTTCCTGTTCGCTTTCCCAGTTCCTTCTGGAAAACCTAGAAAAGAAAATAGGAGAATTTGTTTGTTCGAGGAATGTTTTGAGTCCAAGAAACCACTGGGAAATAATAATTTTCTTGGTAGGTTCTAATCATGTGTCTTTTACGCATAGAGGGAGGCAGAGCAATGCATAAGAAAAAGCAACCAGACCGGGCGCAGTGGCTCATGCCTGTAATCCCAGCATTTTGGGAAGCCAAGATGAGAGGATTGCTTGAGCCTAGGAGTTCAAGACCAGTCTGGGCATCATGGCGAGACCCAATCTCATGGGGAAAAAAAAAAAAGAAAAAAACAACCAGAAAATGTGGCTCTAAATGCTAGCTCAGGCATTTAGGAGATACATAATTTTGAAAAGTTGCTTAAGGCCCAGTTTCTTCATCTGTAAAATGGTAACCATTATACTAACGTTTCCAGAATTATGGGAAATAAAAACATATCTGCTGTGCACATAAGAAGAATCTGTTGTAATTTCAAGGTAAAGTTAAATGCTTGTGCTGAAACAGGAGGATATTACATAATTCAACATGACAGACAGAGATTATGTTAAATACTGGCGTGCATGGTGTTAGGATTGTTAGGTTCAGAAGTGGTTTAAAAAAAAATCACTCATTTCCATTTTAGGAGTCAGTGGAAATGGGTATCTTACGGGTTTCCGTTGGAATTTAAATCCATTTTGTGACTCAACTGAGAGAAACAAACAGGAAGAGGGGCAACCTTGAAGTGAAGTTTACACATTGCCAAATCTGAATCAAACCAATTCTGGTAAATTCTTTGTGACTAATGCAGAATCTCAGCAACAGTTTGTTTAAACACACAAAGCAACTGTCAGGCTCTCTTTCTCCCCTAGAAAGAAGGGCAGAGGCAGTCATATGTAGAAGACCCTAGGCAGTCATATGTAGAAGACCCTAGGCAGTCATATGTAGAAGACCCACTGCACTCCAATGTAGCCCAGACCTCACCCCTACCTTATGTGCATCCATGAGGTTCATGACGAGGTCAAGGTCCCCGTGCACGGGCTGGTCCTCGGCCAGCTGTGGCTCCACCTTGTATAACCAGTCAACCAAGGCCTGCAAAGCATCCATGAACTGACCCGAAAAGAGCAGGGCTTCCTCCAACTTGTGCTGCCTGAGAAATGCACACAAACACTACCATTTTTAGGGATTCCTTTTACAAATGGCCCACAATTCTGCCTCGCTGAAAGGGAATATTGCTTGAACCCTATATAGAGAGTGACTTCTACGTTAGAACAGTTAGAAAGAGAGTAAAGGCCAGGCACAGTGGCTCACGCCTGTAATCCCAGCACTTTGGGAGGCCGAGGTGGGCAGATCATGAGGTCAGGAGATCGAGACCATCCTGGCTAACAAGGTGAAACCCTGTCTCTACTAAAAATACAAAAAATTAGCCAGGCATGGTGGTGGGCGCCTGTAGTTCCAGCTACTCGGGAGGCTGAGGCAGGAGAATGGCGTGAACCCGGGAGGCAGAGCTTGCAGTGAGCCGAGATTGCGCCACTGCACTCCAGCCTGGGCGACAGAGCGAGACTCCATCTCAAAAAAAAAAAAAAAAAAAAAAGAAATAGAGTAAAAAGTGACTGAGAGATGGTGAGACATTTTAAATCAAACCAGCCTCTAGAATGGATTAAGGGTAGCACAGGGGACAGGCAGAGATACCCTTTAGGCATCTTATAGCCCAGTGACACACAGGCACACCCTAACAACCCAAGGTCTGTGTTAATCACCTCATATACCACTCCAAGTAAAAGATGATAGTTTTGGTAATGATCTGGAATCAGTTCAACTCCTAGCTCTGTATCAGTTGTGTGACCCATAGGCTGTTTCTTCATCTCCTTGAACCTCAGTCACCTCATCAAAAAAAAAAAAATTGGAGTACAGGCCAAGTGTGTTGGCTCACACTTGCAATCCCAGCACTCTGGCAGGCCAAGGTGGGAGGATCACTTGAGGTCAGGAGTTACAGAACAGCCTGGACAATAGCAAGACCTTGTCTCTACTCAAATAAAATACAATGGCTGGGCGTGGTGGCTGACACCTGTAATCCCAGCACTTTGGGACGCCGAGGCGGGTGGATCATGAGGTCAGGAGTTCCAGACCAGCCTGGCCAATATGGTGAAATGCCATCTCTACTAAAAATATTTAAAAAAATTAGCTGGGCATGGTGGCGTGCACCTGTAGTCCCAGCTACTCGGGAGGCTGAGGAAGGAGAATTGCTTGAACTGGGGAGACGGAGGTTGCAGTGACCCGAGACAGTGCCACTGCACTCCAGCCTGGGCGACAGAGGGAGATTCCATCTCAAAAACAAAAACAAAAAACATTAGCCAGGTATGGTGGCACATGCCTATAGTCTGAGCTACTTGAGAGGCTGAGGTGGGAGGATCACTTGAACCCAGGAGTTGGAGGCTGCAGTAAGTTCTGCACTCCAGCCTGGGCCAGAGAGAGCTAGACCCTGTCTCAACATGACCAAAAAAAAAAAAAAAAAAATGCCGGGCACGGTGGCTCACGCCTGTAATCCCAGCACTTTGGGAGGCTGAGACGGATGGATCATGAGGTCAGGAAATCGAGACCATCCTGGCTAACACAGTGAAATCCCATCTCTACTAAACATACAAAAAACTAGCTGGGCGTGGTGGCAGGTGCCTGTAGTCCCAGCTACTCGGGAGGCTGAGGCAGGAGAATAGCGTGAACCCAGGAGGCAGAGCTTGCAGTGAGCTGAGATCGTGCCACTGCACTCCAGCCTGGGTGACAGAGTGAGACTCCATCTCAAAAAAAAAAAAAAAAAAAAAAAAAAAAGTACAACTAGGGTAGCAATATTGTAATATTTAGCATGGCATAGTGGGTACAAATAGATAAAAGTACAACTTTTAGAACCAAACTGCCATGGTTTAAACCTCAGCTCTGCCAATATGGTAGCTGAGTAACCTTAGGGGAGTTAAGAACCTCTTTATGGTCATTTTCTCATCTGTAAAATAGCAATAAAAGTGGTACCCACCTCAGTGGTTATGAGGATTAAATTATTATCAGCCACTGTTTGGTACATATTCAGTAGTAATTGCCCAGCAAAGGTCAGGTATCATTATGGTTAAATGAGGTAATGCATGTAGAGGCTTTGGTGTGTCCAAGAGCAGTCAATAAGACAGCTGTTGGTATTACAAATTGATGATTTACAAATACTTTTGAGTTACTGAGCTATTATTGTTGGTTTGATTTTATAGGCCTCTCTCTAATACATTAAGGTTCAAGTTTAAAATGAGAATTTTTACACATTTTATTTAAATTATAACAGTCTTTGAACTAACTGGTGGTGTTAAGATGGTACCAAACCTCTTACTGATGCATTAGCTTTATCACCATTTTATAGAATCTGGTAAGAACCTCTTGCTTTTGGGATCCCGGTTAGACCCCTGAAGGGGACATTCATGCTCACCGCTCCACAGACTTGCCACAAACAGTATCCCATTTGTCTCTGACTTCTCCTAGGAAATTGTCAAGTTTCTGAGTATCTTCGGGAAGCAAAGTCTTTTCTTTCAGTGCTCTGCCAGTTCTAATTGTGGTATCATACACAGGCTGCTTGCCACCAAGAGTCTTCTGAAACTCCTATGTTTCCAGAAAGAAAAGAAAAAAGTGTTAAAAGTCAGATGACATCTTGATTTGGAACAAAAGAATTTGAGTTTTCAGGCTAGAAACCAAATAAAGTATGAATATCACCACTTTTTTTGAACTAAAATTAACCATAGCTTATCCTTAAGAAATTTATAATTTTTGTTTATATCATATACAGAAGTGCCTGACAATTTGTGAAAGCCTACAGTTTTAACTACTTACTCCCATAACTACTTTGCTTAAACTGTTATCTAAATGAGCAAATATCATGATTAGACCATCTAGATATAAAATGGAACCTTGGCTTCATCATTTTGACTTTTAAACATTAACCAATTGGTTTTCTTTTTACTAGCTCTGATTTTTATTTTTGTCAAGATACAAGCTTTAGCGAATACTACGGCTCGGGATCTAAGAGCAATTTACTGGTTTACCTTATGCTTAGAAAGCTGAAGTTTAATTTTGTCTGGGTCATTGGATATCTCTAATTCTGAGTCCAGGTGACTCTCTGCATCTTCTAGCCAGTCAATCAGTTTTTTCCAAGCTTCATGGAACTAAAATTACGTAAGAAATAAGTTAACAGGAAGGAATATACACACTATACAGCACGTTTGAGAATCATCCCAGAGACTCAATACATGCAGCCCAAGATTCTTCAGTGAATTAATATCTTTCTTCCCCAACTTACTTGTTTTGCCCGCTTCCTGGCATCATCTAGTGATCGCCCTCTTTCAATAGATCGCTGGACAACCTTCTCCCATCGAGACTGCACGCTCACCAACAAATTCTTGATCAGAACAACATCCTGCTTTTGGCTAAGGAACTTTAATTGATTCCCAGTTTGATCCAGCTCAATGATCTGGTCTCGATGAGCATTTACTTCATTAGCAAAAACCTGAGGGAACAATAGTGCTCTTTTTAAGCTTAAGATAAGATAAAGGGGCATTTCTTTCAATTAGTGCTTTCAAAAAGAATGCAGCATCATAATATCATAGTTACCTTGTGCTCTTCTATCTGGGAAAGGACAGTATTTAGAATCAGGCTTGGTGGAGAAGCGATGTTTAAACTCTGCTCTGCTAGAGTGAGCCAGTTGATAAATTCTTGTAGGGAATTCTGGAATTCTGTCGCCAAGTTGAGGGCCTCTTCCAGCTTTGACTGAATTTCAAGTAAAACACACACAAACACAAAGAAAAAGTGCCAATTTCAGGAATTATAGCTTCAGCGACAAAGGCATGAATTGTACACCAAATGAAATGACCTCTAAAAAGGAAGCCTCATTTAATCAACCTCCAAACATGCTTTATTTGTAAAGAAGGGGACATTTTAATGTTAGTGTCTGAAACAAGTGGGCAAGAACTGTGTACATGGAAAAGGAAATACAGCACAATAAGCAGCTAAGTTCCTTTCTCTGCTACTCTCCACTTCCTTGAACGGGAATAAGACTATTCAATAACCGTAAGTGAACAGACCCTTTAGTGGTGACAGCTGCAGGATCTACAACCTGCTTTGGATAATGTTTCAGTTTCCTTTAATGTACTTTTTGTGGTATAAAAACAGCTAAATGAAAAGCAATTTACTATAAAGATGATGTTCAATGTAGTACTCTTTGTTTAAATACATGTTTTCAGAAAATATGACATATGAAAATATGAGTCTGAAAATTATGCTTATGCTATAAGAAGAAGAGGTAACGAAAGAAGCCAAGACATTCTAGGCAAAAATCTGACAACATTAGATGTAGATTTTCAGACACTTTCATTTACCTAAGAATGGCAACAACAAGAGCTCATTCAGGGAAAAGGCTACTCCTCACAAGTACACTTCAATCCCACAGAGTTCATAAGCTCCATCCTCAGAGACCTACACTAACCTTTTGGTAATGAATTCTGCCTCTGGCCCACCTACTAGGCAGACAAAGTAAAAACGACAGGCTGACAAAAATGAGTATTTCCAAAATATTCACAGAAAAAACTCCAAGATGTATACTAAAAACGTTAACTGTTGTTAATTCTACCTGACTGGGTTGTAATTTCTATTTTCCTCTTTGCGCTTTCAGGTTATTTTTATAACCACCCCCCACCAAAAAAAAAAACAAACATTACAATAAATGTTATAAAAATGTACAAACCCAATCTAAACAAATCAGGTGGAAAAATGAAATCCACTTCAAATATATATAGAAATGTTTAGAAATTAATGTATTACAAGTTCCTAGATGATAGGAATTCTTTCCACATCATTCTATCCACATATTCTTTATATTTCTTATATCTACTTTATAGATATAAAAGATATACTTTTGTATCTAATTTATATCTTTATATCTACATATTCTTTATATTTTCTTAATACAGCACCACACACATTTAATAAATGATTTTACTGATTCTGAAGGTAATGTTCCTGCAAAATAATAAACTACCCTTGACACTCAGCTTTTGCCTGACCATTTCTGATAATGGACAACTATGTCTTAAAGTATTTTGCTCAACTATTAAGAAAACTCTCTGAAAATTTCTTGGTTATGAGCTGGAATCTGTCTCAGTTTATTTAATCTTAGCTTTGCCTTCTGCAGATCTATGGATGACAGCCTGTCCAAGGATTGTTTTCTTTTTTTTTTTTTTTGGAGACAGGTTATTGATGTCACCCAGGCTAGAATGCAGGGGCACCATCACTGCTCACTGCAGCCTCAACCCCCCAGGCTCAAGTGAGCCTCCTACTTCAGCCTCCCAAGTAGCTAGGACTACAGGCGTGTGCCACTACATCTGGCTAATTTTTAGGTATTTTTGTAGAGATGGGATCTTGCTATATTGCCCAGGCTGGTCTCAAACTCCTGGCGTTATGCAATCCTCCTGCATCAGCCTCCCAAGTGCTGGAATTACAGGTGTGAGCCACCAGGTCTGGCTCTGTCCAAGAATTAGCATACACTTAGGTCCTTTAACCATTCTTAATATAATCAATTACCCAACCCCATGCTAGAAGGTTTTTAGGAAACTAATGCTTCTCTCAAGATGTTCATGTGTTTTATGCCCTTCTGTTCATTAATTTCCCAAAGATAGGGTCGTCTTTAGTGTTTCCACCATAAATCAGGCACAGGACTTGGCACACACTTGCTCAATAACTATTCATTGAGTGAATGTGGTTAACAGGTTTGTGTGTATATATATATTTCATACTCGATCTGACCAGCAAAAAATACAGTGAAACTCTGTACTCATAAAAAATAATCTTTTTGGGCAAACACCTTGATCCCTAATCATCTTTCATTATTTTGTAGAGAAGAGAATTTGATTTTTGAGGATGAGTGGGAAGAGGTCATATAATTTACTTCTCTCCTGATTTCTAGTAAATTTCCTTGCATACTACATTTACATTAGGAACCAAATTCCTTGTGAAGAATTATTAGTCAGTCCCTACATGCCCTGTCCCCAATCTCTCAACCCCAAGACACCAACTCCAGCAAAACCTTGTTTTTAAGTAGAACACAAATTGGTGATTAATATAGGACATAAAGCCCATCACGAAGCAATAATGGCAATAATGTCTTAACAGGTAAGGAATGAATAATTATAAAAGCAAACAACAACAGAAACTTATGCCACCAATGAAACTCAACACGGATGAAATCAGTTCTGCAACTTCTGTTACAATACCCTGGTCTTCAAAAAATCTTCATATAAATAAGATGGCAATTATTATACATGCAATCACTCAGCAAATTACTCAAACATGGGGATCATACACTGTACCTTTCTTTCTTCCATCTTACTGCTGACCACATGCCACTTCTGCTCCAAAAGTGCTACACTCTGTTCTGTCTTGGAGCCAGACCCAGAGTCGTCACGGCTTAGAAGCATGAGTCTGCCCTTGTCAAGTAGTTGATTATAAGTCTCTTCCTTGGCTTTCAGCTGGGAATAGAGTTCCTACAAGAAAAGGCAGGAAAGATATCAATTATATGAATTATCTGGAAGACACCTACATATAGATTCTGTAGCAGAGTCTGGGAAAGTCCAGGAAGGGCTCAACTTGATTAAAAGCCATTCTTTTGGATTCAGATCAAGTGCTGAGCCATTAGGGAATGAAACCCACCATACTTAATAATAAAATTAATTGTAATAACTAAATACTAATTACTTAGAATTCATTTCTATTAAAATGTAAATATTAACATATTTTACTAAATAACAAGTGACAAATTAAAATATTAAAATAATTTTATCACCCACAGGAGAAAAACTTTTTTTTTTTTTTTTTTTTGAGATGGAGTCTCACTCTGTCACCCAGGCTGGAGTTCAGTGGCAGTGATCTCGGCTCACTGCAAGCTCCGCCTCCCAGGTTCACACCATTCTCCTGCCTCAGCCTCCTGAGTAGCTGGGACTACAGGCGCCCGCCACCACGCCCGGCTAATTTTTTGTATTTTTAGTAGAGACGGGGTTTCACCGTGTTAGCCAGGATGGTCTTGATCTCCTGATCTCATGATCCACCCACCTCGGCCTCCCAAAGTGCTGGGATTACAGGCATGAGCTACTGCGCCCGGCCAAGAAAAACATTTTTTAAGGATTAGAGATCCCTCAAAAGACTCCAATAATCTATTTCCCCTTTTCATGAAAAGTTTGCCTAGAAATTATGTTGCTTTTTGTTCCAGCATGCATTCTTGAAATACTGTCGGTAACCATTTGATTTCCCTAAACCCCCATTAAGTAGTTTCCTTCTTAAGTGAAAACACATCTGTGTTGTATTGTACATTTGTCTTCTTGATGCTGTCGTCTTCAAGTCAATATATGTGTGCCAATAAAGCTGATTAACTCAAAATTTCCAGCTGACCTTCCCTGTCACTACTGCTGCCTACTATAAGGTATTAGAAGCCTGTAACAGGCAGCAATCCCCAAAGGTTATACTATATTTCTGATAAAAATGCACTACTTTGTAGATTTCCAGATACATATTAATTATGACTGTGAACTTGGAAAGGAGCTATTGAATATGGGATGCTTATGCTCAATTTCAAAAAATTGCTATTACCATATGTGTATCAAGCTGTTCCCTAGCAGTTTCAGGAAGTCCTCCTGTGGGCTTAGATGCAGAAAGCTGGTTCTCCATTCTAGTAAGTTCCAAGAGGAAATCTTCAATTTCACTGTGGAAGCCCTGGGCCTTTTGAGAAAAAGATATATCAACCATGTCAGTAGTCAATTCTCAGCTTTAAAAGTTAACTTTCCAAATGATATGAGGAGTTTATCTTGAGGAAGGAATTTTCGGCTGCTCTCTGGCAAAGCTATTCTGTTGCTAGATTAGCATGGGGTCAATATTATTGCTAGAATCTAGCAGAATCCTTCAGACCTCACTATAACATATTATAAATGCCTGATATGATCAGATGAATTGACTATATGATTAAGGTACTGTTGAATAGGGAGAGACCTGACTTGATCCAAGAAAAAAAGGGAATCTGTTATAGTGAAGATCTACTAACTTTGAATGTGAATAGAGACTGAGCTAAAAATGAATTCAGGAAAGAACTACCCAATCAAAAGCTGTTCTTTCCAGATAAGTTACAGCACAGTATTAACCTTCCCCTCAAGACATAAGGGATTCTTTGCTTTTCAAATTGATCTCTTCTCTCTGACTTAGATAGGCTTTCTGTTATCTGTATAGCTCTTCCTACCTTACTTGATGTCACATGTACCTGCTGCAGAGTTGACTGAAGCTGCTGCTCCCTCTCCTCTGTTTTCTGTAACACTGACTCCCAGCATTGGTTCATGGTTTCCAAACGGCTCCTTAAGCTGCTGGCATCATCTCCAGCACTGGATTCAAGAAGCTCATTGCCAGCTTTGTTGACTGTTTCCACTGTGGCTTGATGAGCCAAAACATCATTTTTTAGGACCTAAAAAATGTTGAACAACATAATTTATCTCTATGGATATCATCTAACTTGGTTCCCTAAGATATACACAACATTCAAAGGCTTCTGGTGGCAACATCTGGCCTCAAATCAATAAGGTTAGAGATGAAAAAATGAAAATACTTACATGGTGCTTTGCGAGCTCAACTTCAATGACTTTTGGGTCTCCACTTATTGGTCTCTGAGCATCTAACAACTCTTCAGTATGAGTCAGCCAACTCATTAGTTCCTCTAAGGCATGCTGGAACTGACCAAGGGCCAAAAGAGCCCCTTCTAGTTTGTGCTACTCAGGAAAAGACAGAAAGGAAACATTCAATAGGAAATTAGAACAGAGCAGAGAGTAGTTCACTGATGTCATCTACCACCTGCCTTACCTGTCGGTGGGCAATTTTCTCACCCAGGTTCTCCCACAGGTGTTTGAGTTCTGTCAGTGGTTCTCGTATAATGTCTCTGTCCGTCTCATCAGTAGCTTTCTTTAACATCAGTTCACCCTGGTGATTAAGCTTCTCCATCTCAATTTGCTGTTGGTAAACTTCTACTTTGAACTCCTATCAAAGACACACTCAATGTTAACATCAAATCAAGCCTTTAAAAACTAAAATAAAACAATTCTTCTTCAAAAGCCATACCCAGATACAAACCTTCATTTCATTTAACTGATCTTTAACAGTATTGAGGTCAGTGCCAACAGGGGGCATGGTGCAGAGTTTAATCACAGTGTTATCTAGCCAGTCAAACATAGCCTAGAACAAAAGACAAGTAAACAGTCAAAAACAACCAGAAGAATTTGGGAGAGAATTAGCATTATCTCTGCTAACATAAGAAGACATAAATCAATCAAAGCACCTTGTGCTGTTTGTGATTTTAGGTAAGGGGCACAGATAAAGAATAATGATCTTTATTAATAATATGGTGATTTAATAATGGAGCCAACATTATCAAGATAATGTTCAAAATAAACTACAATTTGGAAATACTAAATTTGAATAAAAGTGAGGATTTCTCAATCCCAGCTAGCAAGCTCATGATGTTCTGAAGCAACTGTGCCAAACTGTGCTTGAAGATAACCTGGGTTTGGAACCTCTGGCAAGCAATGACTTTCACAGTAAGGCCAGCTTCACAACGTAGCTGAATGAATCTATGATGAGCAGGCAATGATAAAAATGGCAGGGAGAGTAAGAATTCAGACAGATGTCACTACTTTTTTCACTACAAGTGGGTAACTTTGGCTAGATTTGTGGAAACACCACTATCTTAGGTCTGCAGTCCTGTGAAGGTGATCCACTTTTGTGCTTAATTCCAAAAATGACAAAAATGGCAAAAACAGAACCTGTATTTCCTTGGTGGTCACCTCCTGGCCTCTCACCTGAAGAGTGTCCTGATACTGCACAGCAGCTTGCATAGCATCCTCAAGTTTTTCTAGCCTCTCTTTCCATGTTTTGTTTAAGTTCTCCCAAGCATTATTCATCTAGGGGAAAAACATTCAATCAGATTCTTCAATCAATACCACTCTTCAGTCTGGGCCCACTAATGTTCTGAGTGCCTCATCCATTTCTCCACACCTCATCAATGCTCTTCCTCACTTCAGGCTTCTCAGTTTCTCCACAGGCAAAAATCAAATCTGCTCCAAGGATCCGAATAAACTCCAGCTCTTCATGCAGACCATCTGTCTCTTCCTTAATAGTCTACATGTAAACGAATAGAATATAAGCCAAAACAGAAAACAGAACAGAACTTACCAAACTTTGCAAATGTGATTTATACCCCATCAATAGCAGATGCGCAACATAACTGTCAATTTCACTTATCTGGACACTAAAGCCTCAGACTCTACGTGGTTATTTTTCATATACACAAAATATATATTACATATAGGTATATGTATATATAAAATAGTATAGAAAAGGTATGGTGAGGTTCAATAATTTACCAAAGGTTCACCCCTTCCTGCCTCCAAAGAATTATAATCAACAGCTAGAAGTCTATTACAGAGAAACATATCAAGGGTAAAATAACACAGTACAAGTCACAAATTTAAGTGCTGATAATAGAGTATAACAGAAGTGCTGGGGTCTATGATCTTGAAAAAACTCTGTGCCAGATCCTAAAAATTGGCTCATGTATTGGTATTGACCCAAGGTGGGGAGGGAAAGAATTTCTCTATGAAAAAATAGCTGAAATAAAAGTAAGAAATTAGAGAAATAATATCAAGATAGGCTTGGCTTATGCTAAATGGACAATATGTGAGGTAAGAAATGTTGTTGGTAAAAAATAGACTCCAGGGCCAGGTGCAGTGTCTCACGCCTGTAATCCCAGGACTTTGGGAGGCCAAGGCTGGAGGACTGCTTGAGCCCAGGAGTTCAGGACAAGCCTGGGCAACATGGTGAAACCCCATCTCTATAAAACATAAAAAATTAGCCAGGCATGGTGGCATATGACCCAGCTACTAGGGAGGCTGAGGTGGTTGGATTGCTTGAGCCTGGGAGGTGGAGGTTGCAGTGAACCAAGATCGTGCCACTGCAATCCAGCCTGGGTGACCCAGTGAGACCCTGTCTCAAAAAAAAAAAGAAAAAGAAAAATAGCGCCAAAAACTAGAAAATAGTATGTCAAAGTAACAACTGTTATCTCTAGATAATGAGTCCAAAATTGATTTTTATTTTCTACCATCTATTTTTCTACATTTAAGAAATGTAATATAATGAGCAGGTTTTTTTCAATTGGAGAATGTCTCACTTAAAAAGAAACTTTAGGCCTGGAGTGGTGGCTCACACTTGTAATCCCAGCACTTTGGGAGGCCAAGGTGGGTGGATCACCTGAGGTCAGGAGTTCAGAACCACCTGGTCAACATGGGGAAACCCTGTCTCTACTAAAAACACAAAAATTAGCCAGGCATGGTGGCACATGCCTGTAATCCCAGCTATTCAGGAGGCTGAGGCAGGAGAACCACTTGAACCTGGAAGGCGGAGGTTGCAGTGAGTCGAGATCATGCCATTGCACTCCAGCTTTGGGCACAAAAGCGAAAAACAAAAAGAAAAACCTTTAAGGTACTCAGCCTGGCTAAGCAGTTAACATACCTCACTTTGATTTGATAAAGTGCTTTTTCTAGAGGACAGACATCTAAGAAAAAGGGTTTTGTTTCCTTCTTACCTCAGCAGCTTCAACCTGTTGTTTGATGATGGAAGGATCAATGCCTGGGCTTTCCAAGTCATGGACAATATCCTGGGTGTCTTTGATGGTGGTCAGGAGAGCTGCCATGTCATACCAGAACTTCTCTGCTAATTCAAGGACATCAAGAAATTTGATTTCTCGCTCTTCAGCCCGAGCTTTGATGTCCTCCCAGAAGAATACCATTTGATCCAATTTATCCTGGATTTCTGAGGAGGTTAAAAAAAGAGATATGAATAGGACTTCCCTAAGAGCCTGAAATCGGTCTATTCAGAAATTCCATGTAACTCTGACCTTTTCAATGAAACTATTTTTTAAAAAAATGCTAAGCATTTATAACTAAAGGATAATTTTCTATTTTAGTTTTACTATTATTTCTTTTTCTTTTTTCTTTTTTGGAGACAGTCTCGCTCTTGTTGCCCAGGCTGGAGTGCAGTGGCGCAATCTTGGCTCACTGCAACCTCTGCCTCCCAAGTTCCAGAGATTCTCCTGCCTCAGCCTCCCAAGTAGCTAGGATACACGCATGTGCCACCATGCCCAGCTAGTTTTTGTATTTTTGGTAGAGTCGGGGTTTCACCATGTTGGCCAGGCTGGTCTCGAACTTCTGACCTCAGGTGATCCACCCGCCTCGGCCTCCCAAAGTGCTTGGATTATCAGCATGAGCCACTGCACCCGGCCTATTATTTCTTTCTTTTTTTTTTTTTAGAGAGAGGGAATTTCACTCTGTCACCCAGGCTGGAGTGCAGTGGTGTGATCTTGGCTCACTGCAACCTCTGCCTCCCGGGTTCAAGCAATTCTCCTGCCTCAGCCTCCTGAGTAGCTGGGATTACAGGCACATGCCACCACACCCAGCTAATTTTTGTATTTTTACAAAATTTCACTATGTTGGCCAGGCTGGTCTCGAATTCCTGGCCTCAAGTGATCTGCCCACCTCAGCCTCCCAAAGTGCTGGGATTATAGGCATGAGCCACCGCGGCCGGCCCTGGCCTATTATTTCTATACTAGCGTTTTCCTCTTACATTGGTCTCCCACATACAGGGATCACAGAAGTAATCCAGAAATGAGCTATCATCTACTATAAAGGTAGTGCTAATATACAAAACCCCTAACTTACAAAAGGGCTAAGATGAGAACTCTTGTTTCCAGTGTTCTGTGTTAAACTTGTATGTTTCCCATGGAAAGTGTTACAAAAGGTAGCTATGTTCTACTCACTATTTATACTGTAGTTTACTCATGTAAGGGGTTAAAGGAGCTTTTGTTTCCTGGCCTGGGAATCCAACTACCAATTGTAACCTTGTTTCAATGGGGAAATGTGTTCTGAATTCCAAATGATTTTCCAGTGACTTTCTGGAATACTCATTACTGGGGACTGCCTTTACATTCAAAGAAATAAATAAATCTGGTGGGATGCTGAAGATAACCACAGCCTAGAATTTATTCTGTTGATTTTTAAAAATAATGACAGTCATCAAGCACCTTTTGCAGCTAGATCCTTGTCTGCTCCCTGAGATCGTCCAATGAGCTCCTCTCCACGGCGCTTCAAGGCCTCAAAGGATGGCTGCAGTTTTTCTAGCTCCACGGTGGCACTCTTATTGTCACTGATGCACTCTCTGATCTTGTCTACTTCAGCAGGGATCAGTGGTGGCATACGCAGGCGAGAGGAAAGATTCTCCAGTGTCTCCAACATAGGCTCAATTTTATCATGAAACTAAACAAATGTTGGAACATTACCATCACAGCATACCTCATCACTCTTCTTGGAGAAGTGTTAGGGAATAAGGACAAGATATTATCCTACTACTGTTTAGGAAAACCTGTGCTCAGTCTAGCCCAATGGCTGTTAAGTGTTGAGTTTGGTTAAGAAACTGTTTTGGGCCAGGGGCGGTGGCTCACACCTGTAATCCCAGCACTTTGGGAGGCTGAGGTGTTTGGATCACCTGAGGTCAGGAGTTCAAGACCAGCCTGGCCAACATGGTGAAACGCCGTCCCTACTAAAAATACAAAAAAAATTAGCCGGGTGTGGTGGCGCATGCCCATAGTCCCAGCTACTAGGGAGGCTGAGGCACGACAATCACTTGAACCCGAGAGGCCGAGGTTGCAGTGAGCTGAGATAGCACCACTGCACTCCAGCCTGGGTGACAGAGTAAGACTGTCTAAAAAAAAAAAAAAAGAAAAAGAAAAAAAGACAACAAAACTGTTTTGGGCATATACAGAGCTGGCATTAGAAAAAAAAAAGCCAATATTTATTTTAAGAATCTAAATATATGAATATACTAGAAACCAATTCAAATCTTTAGTGCTGCCACAATATTTCTCCTATTCCAACTAATGTAACAAAAAAGGGACAAGACTATGAAACTGCTGAGAGTCAGTATGTCAACATCTGAGATGACAGTTGCATGCAACAGACTAGACCAACAAGTTAGATGCCCTCCACCAGCTGTGTAAATGGATAGGAAACAATATGCTACACGACTTGTAGTTTAAAAGTGTCATGGCATGCAATTTAACGACCCACCTTATGGAACAATAAGAGAGAAAAAATGTTGGAATAATGAAAGGTAATTAAGGAAGACCAAATCTAACCTTATTCTTGAAGAATTACTACCTTCCCACTTTTCTGGTACTTTGAATAACATGACTACAACTGAAAAGTTCTCATTAAAATTTGATGCAGAGAGGGGAGAAAAGAGCAAAACAGATAAGCATGCCTCCTAAGAAAAATCTATCTCAAACCAACTCTGGTTTTAGTTAAAGAAAGGCTTATCAATTTCAAGTGTCCTATAGAAAAAACATGGTGGGATTCCTTAACAAAATCACTTCCCATCACTCTCTCACTTCTAGGTTCTACCCCAAATGAAACTGGCATAATAAACTGCACTAATTAAATTTATTCCACTAAAGTTAAGGGAAATTCCCTTGTAGGTAATGACCTCAATTTTCAGCATTATAAGAACACCCTAGTCCCAATGGGGATGGGTACCTTACCTCTGTAATCTGTAATGGTGGGCGCGGTCAACACAACAATGAAATGTGACGATGTGGGGAAGACAGGAGCAGGCAGCAACAACACAAAGTAACACATTCCACAATGTGAGTGAGAGATGGGACGGAAGGTAGGGGGAGAAACTTGAGTAAGTACAAATATTAACCAAGAATATTGACTAAACATAGGAATAAAATACCCAGACATGACAACAGTACCACTAAGAGCAATATATTAGTTGAAAGTATGTAGTTACATGCTTTAAATCCCTCTGCTGGTTTATGCTTCTCTTTGGCTCTTACTACTCCCTACTCAAGCATCGTAAACTGAGTTAGCTGGTTGCTTAAGAAAACGAATGTGCTGTTGCTCTAAAGCAAAAAAGTAACAGGTTCAATAAGTACTTTTTTGAGGCAGTCACTGCTTTTGAATCTGCAAGGTAAATTTATCCAAAATCATCTGCTAAAGGATCACAACATAAAGTTTTCAGAGAAACCATCAACAGACAATATATACCAGCCAAGACTCATTTCACTCTCCTTAGAATGTCAGTATGCCAATGTTCCTTGGAATAAAAATGGAGATAGGCTAAGCTTTCTGTTCTATCTACTGATCACGTATTAACATGCTGGTCTGGACATTCCTGAGCACAGAGACATACCTGATACAGAGACGTCTTGTTTAGAACAGCAGACAATTCAAGGTTATGAGTGTCAGACACACACATACCTGTGTGGACTGGGACACGGCCTCATCCAGAGCCAGGGCTCGCTGGCGCACCTCCTCCTTTATTTGGGCATACATGTTTTCTGCTTTCTGGTATTTTTCTTCCACCATTTCCCCTTCCTCAGGGTTTAATTCCTTTAGTTGTGGGCCTATCTTTAGCAGTTTGTCAATATGAGGTTTGTGTTCAGCAATAGATTCCCTTAATTGCTAGTTAAAAAAGGAATTAAACCATAATGAGTACTTTTATACCAGTTTACTTATTTAGATATTTTGATCAGAGCTAATATCAACTTTAAGAGGAACAAACAAAATTGTTAAAAACCAGCAAGGCCCAGTATCTCACCATTTGTGCGGGTACAGAAAAACACCTAAGTCTTAGGTTCTGACACTAACCAATTCTCTTAATTTTTGAAAGTCAGTTCTGATGTCTCATCACCCTAGCAGCCTTCCTGGAAACATCCTCTCTTCTCTTCCCCTACCACCTGTGTCATACAAGTCTACTCCACACTCTTCTGTAATCATAAGTACTTCTATGTACTCTATTTTACTCTACATGGTTTAATAATTGTCTGCCTCCCCAGACTGAGATACCAAGCTGGATAAGCTATGTATAGCAACATTTTTGGCAATCCAACCACTCCTTGACTTTACTGCTGGCTACATCCAGTTTATATCCTTCCACTTATAGGAATAGCAATAAGCACAAGACATAAACCAGAAATAAACATTTTAAAGTGTCATTAACTATACAGAGTAAATGTTTTCTGACATTACCTCATGGCTTTCACTCCAGTTGGTGCCTAACTAAGTAGAAAGTACCATCCAACCACACCTTGAGTGTAACAACACCCTATTATCCCCGCAAATATTTTAAATTCCATTGATTTTTAGTCAGTTCTTTCTTTAGCTCTGTCATTCTAAGGTTCTCGACATCTCTATAATCTTAGTGTTTACTCAATTGATATTAAACAACAAAGGAAATGATTCAGATTATATATTATGAAAGGAATTCTAACTGATTGAGAATTAACTTCGTAACACAGAACTTGCACCTATAGACACTAACAAATGTTGTGTTTAAATAAATTATAGAGACCATTTTAGAACAATAAAATGAAACTTGGCATGCTCCTTACCCTCATTTCCTCTTGTTGCTGCCTGAGCTGCTCATGATCAATGGCTGGAGGGGGTAACTGTGCTATTAGTGCCCGAGTTTCCTCAATCCAGGGGCTGAGCTCTTCATAAGTTTCCCAAAACTGGTTTACTAAGACCTGGGCCCGCTCTAGGCGGGCATAACGCTCTGAATTGAGTAGGCTAATGGCTTCATATTGCTGTATTAGAGACTCTGTCTTTTCCTATGTGAGTAAAAAAAAAAAAAAAAGGATAAGTATTACTATTATAAACTCTTAAGAAAAAAAGTAGGTATATATTCATTAAAAAGTCTAAAAGAATACACAACTAAATTATTTTAAAATATCAATAAAGATTACAAGTGATTTTTATTTTCTTCTTCATACTTATCTGAAATTTTCTAATTTTCCTATCATACATATATTTTATTTCTATAATTTTTAGAAGATAAAAGTTTAAAAGGCAGTAAAATAGTATAAGAAAAACACAAAAAAATTAACCTTTCAGTAATGATACACAACCTTAGATATAGCATTATTATTATTATATATGTTTTTGAGACAGAGTCTCACTCTGTCACCTAGGCTGGAGTGCACTGGCGCGATCTCGGTTCACTGTAACCTCCACCTCCTGGGTTCAGGGATTCTCCTGCCTCAGCTTCCCAAGTAGCTGGGATTACAGGTTTCTGCTGCCACATCCAGCTAATTTTTGTATTTTTAGTAGAGACAGGGTTTCTCCATGTTGGCCAGGCTGGTCTCGAACTCCTGACCTCAGGTAATCCGCCCACCTTGGCCTCTCAATGTGCTGGGATTACAGGCGTGAGCCACCGTGCCTGGCCAATATACTGTTATTATAATGGATCAGTTTAAAACTGAGTATCTAAGGGGCTATGATGGAATCTTTGCCTATCAAATTTTGCCTGTCATTTTTCTTCTGATTAAAAAAAAGTCTCCAGAAACCTGCCATTTATGCTTCAAATGTTTAGGATGAGTAGCTCAGTCAGTTTATGAATATTTCTGAGGAAACTGCTTAAACATATCCTTTATGAAACAAAACAAAACAAAATGAAAAAACTTGTCTATAAACCATCTTGACCAATCCTTTTAAAACTAGGTATGACCTTTTAGAAGGATATAACGAAGGAATTAATATCTGCATACGGTTCTGAAAAAAATCTACCATAAATACCTTGAAAAGTAACTCAAGGCTTGCTCCCTGTGGAGTGAGGATAAGTAGCAATTCCCCTTTTATAAAGAAGATGGATTTGCAATATATTTCACATTATATAGGATGGCTGTTTTAAACATCTGTGGACACAGGGTTAAGATTCTGAATTCCCCAGAACATCAAGCTGGACTTTAATAACAGACATAAGAAAAGTCCAGGATGGAAAAAGCCTTAAACCATCATTTCGCAATTGTGCTTCTAATTCACCATGATCAAAACAGGAACAATATGGCAAATAAATAAATGTAATTCACCTGTAATACAGTTTTCTGCTCCTCCCCACATGTGCCAAAGATTTCACTACGGTGACTGAAGAGTTCATCCATTGAATCTTTGTGTCGAATAATGTCAATGGAGAAAGCCTTTGAAAAGTAAACTGTAGTTAAGTCAAGAAGTAAAAAGACCCTTTTCCTGTTATTACTGAAGGTTAAGACAAAATCTATGAAAATGCCATATCAAAAATTGTTCTTATACAGTTTGACACTTTGCCTATCCAACATCTTCTCTAGCTTATCTTTTTAGTAGCTTACAAAAATTTCTATCAAGGAAATTGCTAATTATGGATTAATGGGCCTATTTTTCCTTTCTCACAAAGCAAAAAATAAAATTCTTCCTCATCTCAACTAAATACATAGAAAATTAATTTCTATTTACCATCATGCCACTAAATTATTCCACTTGACATGGGATAGTCAGAAACTCTCCTAGTCACTCTAAGTTACTGATGATTCTATTAGCTCAGGAAAGAGTGAGCACGTACCTTCTGTACCTGAAGCTGAGCTGTGGTCTGGTCCTGTTCCAGGCGAATTGGACCCAGAGCCATCAGTTTCCGTTTTGTTTCAGCAACCCAAGCTAGTTCTGCATCTGCAGCTTGCTCATACTAATAGACGTATTAAAGAAAAATAAACAAATTATATACAGCCAAGTCTCCTCAGAACTGTAATTTATTCAATGCAGCAAGGCCTGGATTTTCAGTAATACAGTTTATATCTCACAAAGTAGAGTCAAAACTGGGAAGAATTTCATAAAATCACAAATCAAGATGCAAACAAGTTAGAACCGACCATATTTCAATTTCTTTAAAATAAGTTACATAACTCAGTTTCTACAGCTAGAAATAACAGATATCAATCCCCTTCAAAAGAAATATGCCTCTAATCAGTGTTTTTATGAGACTACACTCTTCCTGCCATTGCTCTTTCCTACCCAGACATGGAACAGTAGTCAGTTTAGTCAGATGTTTAAATATAAACCTAATATGGCAGTAGACAGCTGAGTCAAGTTAACTTGGAAGTGCCCGCTTAGCTGAAGCAGCATAAGACCCCAAAAGAGCAACACATTTTTAAATGGTTATGTAATAATGAAAACCAATCATGTTCTACGTGACTGTTGTTTCATGAGGGCTCCCCAATCCTCCATCCTTCCCTGCCCTCTCAGAGACAGGGTCTGATTCTGTTGCCCAGGCTGGAGTGCAGTAGCACAATCATAGCTCACTGCAGCCTCTAAGTCCTAGGCGCAAGTGGTCCTTCCACCTCAGCCTCTCTAATAGCTGGGACTACACAGGCAATTGCCACCATGATCGGCTAATTTTTAAATATTTCTGTAGAGACGGTGTCTTGTTATGTTGCCCAGGCTGGTCTTGAACTCTTGGCCTGAAGGGATTCTCCTGCCTTAGCCTCCCAAAGTGCTGGGACAACAGGTGTGAGCCCAGTCTCCTATGCCTGACCTCTCCAGTCTTTTATCTCTTCCTCTTCAACTTGGCCAATATACACTTATTATTTAAAAATACGCTTCTCCCAAGTACAATACATTTCATATTGAAATATCTGGCCAAGATTAGGGATAACTCTAAAGACACACTGGGGATATACCTGGACTCAGAGCAAATTTCTGTGTGGTTCAAAAAGCATACGTTCATCACTATGATCCTAAGGAGTTATATTAACTTATTTTTTGTACTACGGCACATTAAGAGGTGTGTATCCAGCTACACAAAAGAACAAATGATTTTTTTTCCAGAAAGCAGGAAGGAAAAAAGATCAAGGGAAATATGACACCTGTGTTTACTGAGAAGGTTCTATTTTAGATAGCTCTGCTATTTTGGTTTGCATATTTGATAGTAATTATAGTTCTTGATTCCTTCCCCTCTTCCATCTAATGCTAAGAGAGTTAATTATGTCAAACTAAGATTGTGGCGCATTTGGACCTTTTGAATCTAGATATTATCTACTCCCATCACCATCAGCCTTCTTAGCAGGGCATTAGCTAAGAAAAGGCCTCATGTAGACTCTTCTCCAAGTACTTCTCTACTCAAAGGGGTCAAGTATTTTGGTCAAATCCTGGATCCATCCTCACAAACTTCTACCCAATCATTTCCCATCAATGAAACATATTTATTCCACCAGATTTAGCTTGAGCTCATTCTTATTTCTGAGTCTGTATTTATGTGGGTCATAGTACTGTATCTCACACATCAATACTGTCTAAAATATTAATGCAGAGGTATTATAAACATTACCTGTTGTGATCTCTGAATAGCAGCATCAATTTCATCCACCCTTTGTCCAATAGTGTCACTGACTAGTTTGTACTGCTCGTTAGCATCGGACACAAGTTTATCCAGCCCTTCTCTGGCTCTCCAGGGCACCAGCTCTAAGAGAGCACGGCTCACCTCATTCACTGTGTCCAACACCAGCCTGTGCTCCATGACCTCCTTCTTTAATTCCTAAGGAGGGAAAAGAGTTTTCAGGCCATACCTTGCTAAATAAAGCATATCAGCAACTGTGCTGGGTGGAAATTGCTATCTCTATCACACATCCCAGCAGGACTCTGACCTCCTTCCTTCAGTTATTTTTTTCTCATCTCAGATTTTTCAATCATTCTGAAGCCTGACTTTAGACTTCATTGTTGCTTGCTTAGAACTGTCTGTAAGACTTTTTGAGCCACACTGTCTCTGGGTAAAACAACTAATACTTCTTTCATCTCCTTACTTCAACAGAAATGATAAATAATGCTTTAACCAAAGGCTCAGTATTTAACCTAACAAGTACCTATACAATATTTCTATGCATCTAGAACTATACTAGATCCTGCAGAGAAATCAAATAAAACCATGAAGCATTCTTTAGAGAATAAATAATAGAGGTTAAAATGTTACAAAGCAAACTTGATTCAACTTCTTCTTCATATGTGTAACATATATGTCTTTATGTCAAATCTTACTGTCCATGAGTAAACAAGAAAGGGGGGCACATATTTTTAGTTTATATTTAAGGTAAAGGTTGATAAAACTTAAGGATTCTGACAAAGAGGAAGCCTTTTTTTCTTTTTATGGTAAAATAACAGCTCACCTTCTGTCTTTGCTGAAACTGGGGTATCTGCTCCCCTGTGGGAGACTGTCCTCCACTGGTTGCCAGCTCCTCCTCCACCTCCCTCAGCCACCCGGTCAGTTCCTCATAAGTAGACTGGAACTTGGTGGCCAGTTGCCGGGCTTGCTCTAAAGTTCTCAGGGCCTTGGAGCTAGTAACTGTGATGTCTGCATAACGAGTCTTTATTCCATCTAGTTTTTCCTGGATAAGTAACACCTCCTCACCTATGGAAGATAGCACACAATTACTCATATTTAAGAGATCTAGGAATGAGGAGTCTCTGATCCCCTTTCTTCAAATCAGAGCTTTAATTTCATAGATGCTCTCTCTCTCTCTCTCTGTGGTAATGATTTCACCTATCCCATAATAAGGGCAAATGGGAAATAAAATAAACTTTCCACTGGATAAAAGAAGCCACTTCTGAATTATTAAAATCTGAGTTCAGCGTCAAGTGTTTCTAGATGTTTCCAGCACCTTTCAGTGGATGCTGGCATTCAAGATACTGAAGGGGAGGAGAAATCATCATCTATAACCAGATGTTAGACAACTTTTTAGTTTTCAAAAGATTTAGCAGGAAACAACCTTCTGGAGCACAGCAGGGAATACAATCAGTGAATACTAAACTTCTCATATATACATAAAGAAGAGGCTAAGGCAGGGAACTCCTTTCCTTGGGTACATGATTGTCTTTGAGACCATAGGGGTGCTAAGAGACACACTTTTCAAAGTACCTGTGGTTTGTTTTAGAAGAGCCTGACCATTTTTAATAGCTTGATCTACATTCTTCTTTCTATTAACAATTTCTTCATTTAAAGCCTGAAAGGAAAGAATACCATTAATCCCAAAACTGTGGCACTACAAACGAAACAAAATGCGAGACCTTTAAGAGACCAAATTTAAAGTAAAGAGATGAATACTAGTTTAATTTAAACATCAGATATTTGATCCCCTCATCTCCTTGGTTAGCCCATTGACTATTCAAAATAATTAAATCAGATACCTATAAGGCAAGCTTTCCTATGTGCTGGATGAAAAAAACTTAGAATTACATCAGCTTTACCAATCTATTGGTACCAAACCTGAACCCAAGAAAGGCAGAAGTGAAATTCAGCAAAATTGTCTACTGTGTCCAAAATAAGGAATAAACAGAAAGTTCAAGAGAAGAAATTCAGTAAGAACAGACTGACTTAAATCAGAATCCTGGTTAAAAACTCTCTTCATGTTTAAAGTTAATGAAGCAAAATAATCAGACTATTAGAAAAATTACCTATTTTTACTCGCCCAAACAGATTTCATAAAAACGAAATGAAAAAGGCAAACTCTTCTATTAAGATGACACAGAATCCCTGGAATTTGAACAAATCCAGAAATATCCTAAAAGTTCTAACTGTATGATCAAATCCTGGGCACTACACAGATAGATCTGGTTTTGTTAAAGTACATTATCTTTCATAAAACTGATCAAATAGAATCTTAGTGACCCATCACCTAATAATGTAAATCATGAGTTGGAGTTCAGATGGCCCCTGACTATACCCTGTACCATCTTCTAGAATTACTGATTCAACTTGTTAAATATAAGTATTTCCATGGACTCATCCAAAAACAGATTAGTAGTCAGCATCAAGTCCACTAACTATGCACTTCTGTATAAAATAAAGTTGAAGTGTTTGTAATGAAGAAAAAAAATAAATGAAGAGAAACATGAATCAAAATAACAAAATAACAGAATAACATAACCAATAAAAATGGAAACATGAATACCAGGTGGTCAGCGTGCTGTCTGTGCAGGACATCCTGTTTGAAATCCTTTACGAACACTGAACTGAGCTTGTCCTCAACCTCAGCCAGCCAGTTGAGCACCTCCACCTCATCCTCCCCAAACAGCCTAGCATTAGACAGAGCTTGGTCAAGTAGGGCTGCCTTCCGACAACAGCGGTCTTGAATTTCACTGTATCGGGCCTGCAATGAGTCTATCTTTTCTGACAGCACACCCTGTTCTGCAGGAGATGTCAGGGAGGAGAGGGACTGCCCAATTTTGACTGCCTGGTGCACATCTGTTGCATGGTTTTCTATGTCTTCTTCCAGAGCCTGGAAATCCAGATGGAAAAAATGAATAACAGAAACAAAATAAATGAAAAGTAAACACAAAATGATGAATAACAAATGATATAACAAATTAAACAATTAAAAAACTCACCAACTGAAGGGCAAAAATAATATAAAAATTGGGAACAAAAGCTGTTTATTCTGGTGGTAGCCTATCAGGCAATTTCTATTTGTATTTCAAGAATGTGACTTTTCCAATTAATAATCTGACCATATTTTAAGTTAAACCCACAAAACATACATCCTCTAGAATGCTTCAGGCAGTTTACTCATTTCTAGGATTTCTAATTCCAGTTTTCTGTTTTCATTTACTGTAACTTCTCCCTACCTTGTGCCGAATGATCTGCTGCTGTATTTTGGC
This sequence comes from Pongo abelii, assembly GCF_028885655.2. NCBI lineage: Eukaryota > Metazoa > Chordata > Mammalia > Primates > Hominidae > Pongo > Pongo abelii. The sequence goes on from NC_071985.2 coordinate 194,085,635, forward strand.
AGTCTGAGTGCCAACAGGTTCTGAGTTAGCAAGCTTTTTCTCTGTGACAGATAAGAAGTCAGAAATAGGCTCAGCTGTCTCATGGAACTGTTTGGCCAGAACCAGGATGTCTTCCAGCTGTTTTTGCCTACACAAATATATAGAACAAGCTGCTCAGGAAAAAAGTCACATTAAAACTGGTAATGGTACTACACTCAGTAAAAGAATAGTCTTTTCCAGGTACAGTTTAAATACCAATAGTAAACAGAACACACATTATGTAGCATTTCGATGTTTTAAAGGATTTCACACCATTAACTTTATTCTCATTCTGTCATAACCTTGTAAGGTGGACAGAATAATTATCCCCCATTATAAAAGAATAATTATCCCCCTATTATAAAAGAGAAAGTTCACTCAGAAGGCTTAAAGATTTGTCCAATCACCTGGTGAGTAGCAACAGTATAATCAAATCTTCTAATGTTCTCCTTATTTGACACAAATCAAAACAGAATGTAGCATATATATCACCTGAACATGTGACCAAAATAAGGTTTAAAGGAGGCAAAAAGTTGTCTGTTTTCATTCTCTTTGTCACTACTACCTTCATTTATGAGTGAAGATATCTGAAGAGTAAAGACTGTATGTATATCGCCTATGAACTAAAACTCCCTCCCCAACTCCCCAAAATCCAGTCAGGCTTCTGGTAATTTCAAGCCCCAGAACATAACTTTGAATCCAGATTTAAGGCAAAAAAACAAAAAAGAAACAAACAAAAAACCTCATGCTGGCTGAATTTGCCAACACAAAAAGCACCCCCCACCCAAAAAAAAAACACACACAAAAAAACTATAGACTTTATAGCTCACTTGGAATCTTAACTCTTATTTAATATAAGATCCATAACTAAGCTTGGCTTTTCCTGGGATACATGACTGTCACTGAGACCATAGAGGTGCTAAGAGATGTACTTTTCAAAGTACTTGTGGTTTGTTTTACTCTATGAAATAAAAGCAGCAAATTACAAAGGGAGGAGGAAGTCTGTATATTGGAGATAGCCTGACAAGGAACAGACAAGAAAACAACCACAGAACTGTATTAGCATGCAGATTAATAATGAAAGGTCATAATGTTGTCTTTGAATTACTAAAAACAGACTAAGATATGGTATTTGAAGAGGCCTGGGAGTATATGATGCACTTAAGTTCAGCAAACCTTTACTGAAGACCTAATTTACACCAGGTCCTATGCTAGTTATGCCCTGACAAAGTTATTTTAATAAGAAGTGGTTTAAATAAAAAAAGTTGGCATTTTGATTACTGGAAATTCAATTATGTTTGAATATAAAGAAAAACATTTTTTTTAAGTGGCAATCTAAGTCTAAAACTTTCTTTCCTAGTTTATGCCAGCCTTCAAAATATATCTTCAAGTAATGCAACTAAAACATACAACATTAAAAATTATTATTAAACTTGAATTTCATTTTTAAAAAATTGCCTCTAATTTTTATGTCTTTCTTACTCATTTGATTTTGGAATCTGAAAATTTGAAGAATTTATTGTAATAAGATTTAAGGTATTTTTAGGGAGAAGAGCTAAAAATAATTTAGAAGCATCAAATATCTACTCTTGGTATTTGTTTCTGTTTAAAATATTGGCCCAGAAACTATATTAGGCTAGGAGGATGCAAACAAGTGAAGCAGAAGGAAAGAGTCATAAAATTATGCATTAGATAAACAAACCATGACTTTAAGGAGTTTATGGACCAGGAAGGTAAGTACATAAAATAATGATCATAATACAAGGTACAGATAAAGAGTTAGGTCAGTGAAGAGGCAGGAAAAGTTATTCCATGCTTGAGGAATAAAGGTAAGTTTTATAGAAGAGAGAGAGCTGGACGAAAGCATTTCATGAAAGATGTATTATAACACCATAAAATAAGACACAGGGTTAGGACATTGTCAGAAGATATTAAAGAACAGAATATAGTTTACTTCAGCTATAATATTAAGGAGTGAGAAGAATAGCAGAAGCTAAGAAAGGTAGGTTAGGGTCAAATAGAGGGCTTTGAATGGTGTGTTAAAGAGTTTATATCTTATTTTAAGCACCTTCTTAGCACAGCAGGCAGTGCGTCAGCCTCATAATCTAAAGGTTTTATTTTAACAGGGAGTCAATTAAATGTCTCTGAGCTTGAAAAGATATGATTAAAGGCTTAATTTCAGAAAGGTTCACCTGCAGCTGGGGGATGGGAAGGGGAAGGCCCCAGGGTAAGTGGTAGAGTGATTAGTGAAGAAGCTATCTCAATAACACCTAGTGAGAGCTCATAAGTCATGAACTGAGGGGAGAGTGGGAATTAGAGAAACAGATGGACAGGAAAGACACTGTAAAGTAAAACAGACAGAATTTAGCATGCTGATAGATGTGGGCACAAAGGAGAAATTAAAAAAAGAAAAGTAAAAATGGAGTCGAGGTTTTAAGCCTAGGAGACTGGAAAGCTAATGGTACCATTACTGGAAATGGACAGAGAGAAAAGAAAATAAGCAGTACAAATCTGGAAATACAAGTAAGTTAAATTCTTCCCATTTTGTCTCTTCCACTAACATAGGCAAGCCATACTTTGCAACTCAGGTAAGGAAAAAGCAAGTCATGGGCAGGTGGACATAAAAAGACTGAAGAGGGAATTATTTGAAGACTGCCATAGGCTACCTAGGAAATGTAAAGGATACAATAACAAATGATCAACTCTCTTACTATTTCTTATTAGCTGGTATTTAATTTGAAAACTGGGGACTGTATAAAAGTAAAGACATCTATGTGACTTATTAAGCTCAAGTCACAGGATAACTTATAGCTATGAAAAGAGAAAGGGAATATTTCCTTGAAGGAGGAAGATTTGTTGCCTGTTTTTCTGACCATTTATTGAGGTAAGTTCATGCATCTCTTGAATTCCCAGATATTTAACAGAACCACAGACTAGCTCCTAAAGGCAAAAAAATCTAATATTACTATAAGCTAAGAGAAAAGAAATATGACACATTTCAATTCCAAGTATCAAAAGCATTATTTATAAATATAAGGGGGGAAAATCTGTTTGAAAAACTCAGAAAATAACTTGGCTGGACTGTAGGAGTCTGTCTGTCATTTGGAACTATGATTATACTACAGCAGAACAACCACACAGAGCAATGAGTTTTCCAGCTCTCGGAAATTTATGAAGATGCTGGAGACCATTTCCTGAGTATGATTCCGGTTATGAGGATCATCTCTAAAATCTTATCCCATTTCAAATAAAAGCCATTAAACACCTTCCAAAAATCTATATGAATCATCCAAGAACTTATAGTGATAATAAGTCGAAGAAGAACAAAACAAACCTCTGACCCACTCCTCAAAATTCCTTTGATCTTACCTGGCTGCTGCCTTACTGAGTAGTTCAGTCCATCTACTTTCAAGACTCTCCAGCTGTCCAGTGATTTTCTCTCTATCAGCCAGCTCTGCTGACTGGGCTATTCTGCCTCCTTCTGCTTGAAGCATGTCTACTGTGGCCTTTCGATCATCTAGGAGCCGCTGGAGCAACTATTATAAAGAGAATGAAAAGTTGTAACACAGGATCATTTTGAAATCTGAACTAGGAAGAAAAACAAAAAACAGAAACCAACCGGCCAAGTCCTAAGCTTCATTGAGTAGAAGAAGTTTTTTTCATCCTTGAGGCAAAAACAGGAGACATAGCACAGTTCTCACCACTCATATACTTTTCACACACTTAAATTTTTAAATGGAGCAGTGACTGTCATTACGTGACTAACAGGGAACTTCCTTTGAACCAAGAGAAAAGTGCCCTAAAAAATGGTTAACATTTGAAGTGATGAATATGTTAATTATCTTGACTATGGTAAACATTTCACAATGTATATGTATATCAAACCATCACATTGTATATTATAAACTTTTTTTTTTTTTTTAAGACAGAGTCTCGCTCTGTCTCCCAGGCTGGAGTGCAGTGGCTCAATCTCGGCTCACTGCAAGCTCCGCCTCCTGGGTTCACACCATTCTTCTGCCTCAGCCTCCCGAGTAGCTGGGACTACAGGCGCCTGCCACCACGCCCAGCTAATTTTTTGTATTTTTAGTAGAGATGGGGTTTCACCGTGTTAGCCAGGATGGTCTCGATCTCCTGACCTCGTGATCTGCCTGCCTCAGCCTCCCAAAGTGCTGGGATTACAGGCGTGAGCCACCATGCCCAGCCAAACATATACAATTTTTATTTGTCAACTATACACCAATAAAGCTGAGAAAAAAATAAAATTTCCTTTGGGATAGATTTTTTTTAAAAAGAAAAAAACTGCACTAAAATAGAAATTAAACCAACAAAAAATATAGATAAAACTTTGTACATGATATACAACACTATTTAGAATATTGCTGACCCTGAAAACACCAAAAACCTCTTAACATAAAATTGTAGATGAACACTGAAATAGGATACATGAACAGGTAAAATTATTCAGTCTAATATATGCCACAGTAAACCAGTAGATTTAAGTAAGATAATGAAAATCTATTTCCACCTTTCTTTTCAGGACGACACAAAGTACGTTAGGATTCTACTAAAACTCCTGAACTGCTTCTTAAACTATAAGCAAATGTGTTGTCTACCACTCCCTACGGCTGTTACAGTTCACTGTCCCAACATTCTCACTTACCTTCTGTTCTTGGATCTGTGCTTTCACCACTTTATACTCAGCAGATGGAGGTTTCTGATTGGCTATGAGCTCCTCAGTATCTGCCAACCAGCTGAGCAATGGCTCCAAGGCATCTTGAAACTTCCCACAATGCAACAAAGCCTCCTGTAGCTGTGCAATTCTTTGTGCGACCTGTTATCATGAACATGTAGGTTCATTATGAGAATGGAGAAAGTAGTTTTCAAATTACTACTGACCTCTTTTAGTGCGACCTGTATCATGGACATATAGGTTCATTATGAGAAAGGAGAAAGTAGTTTTCAAATTACTACTGACCTCTTTTAGTAATTATAGATTGCAACTGCTAAATTTTTATTTCCATTCAGGTTTCGGGAAACCTTAGATTCAGATGTCTCTTTTCTATGCCTTCCGTTTCCAGTACACTTGTTACCCCATTGTCACTCACCTTTTTGTTCAACGTATTCCATCGAGCGTTGATCTCTTCCATGTCATGTTCTAAACCCTGCACGTCACAGTCTTTTCCTGCACTCTGAATTAATCCCTGGCCAAGTCCATTCACCTGTTGCAATTTCATCTGAAGAGGATCCACTTGTTCTTTCTGAAACATCTAGATAATTGCAAGCCAAAGAAGATTTAATACAAAGGCTATTAGACTATACCACACAGAGACTGGTTATTCTTGGGGCATTTATGACTTAATGAAAGACGACCAGGAATAAAAAGAAAGAACAAGCATTTGCACGTGAAGCATCAAGAAAACATGTGGTTTTGTATTTCAATACATTCTCTTATGGACATGTAATAACAGAGAGTTATGACACTACTTAGGTCTTTAACCCAATGACTCTTTCCTTTGTTCTTTTTTTTTAAATCTGTTGCTTAATTTTTTTTTGTTTTTTTTTGGAGACAGTCTCGCTCTGTCGCCCAGGCTGGAGTGCAGTGGCGTGATCTTGGCTCCCTGAAAGCTCCAGCTCTCGGGTTCATGCCATTCTCCTGCCTCAGTCTTCCGAGTAGCTGGGACTACAGGTGCCCGCCACCACGCCCAGCTAATTTTTTTGTATTTTTAGTGGAGACAGGGTTTCACCGTGTTAGCCAGGATGGTCTCGATCTCCTGACCTTGTGATCCGCCCTCCTTGGCCTCCCAAAGTGCTGGGATTACAGGCGTGAGCCACCGCGCCCGGCCTGTTGCTTAATTTTTAATGCAAAAAGCCACGGAGAATAGAAAAGCATCAACCTCGAAATGCTGTACAAGTAAGCGCAATGTATATGAATCCTAAAAGAGAAGAATAGAATAATACCAAATGACTAGTATTTAAGATGAAATATCCCTTGGGGAATAGCCTTAACTGACCACTAATAAGAAATGCTCTTCTCTGACTAGGACTAATAACTCAATTAGTCAAAACATATTAACAGTATGAAAAATGCCAACCTCATAGCTTAATCCCCCTGTGGCCATTTAACTTCATTCTGATCAAGAGCCACAGATCACACACAGCAATAATCTTGAAACAGAATTCCTCTGATTACAAAGGGAAATGGGGCCAGTAATGTTGGGAAATGTCCTTAATAACTTCAGACACACACTCTGAATAAGACACAGATTTACATTTAAAAAACTGCTCAAAAATGATACTGTATTATCCATGTTTACCATGGTGCAACAGAATTTTAAAACAATGTGAATAGGTGTAACAACCAACGTGTATACTTTGCTCTACTACAGTTAAGCTCCATTATGATTTAGACATGTCTAAAATGAAACAAAAAGGGTCAGAAGAGAATGGTACTTCTGCCACATTAAGAGTATGAAGGGGACGGGCGCGGTGGCTCACGCCTGTAATCCCAGCACTTTGGGAGGCCGAGGCGGGCAAATCACGAGGTCAGGAGATCGAGAGCATCTTGCCTAACACGGTGAAACCCTGTCTCTACTAAAAATACAAAAAATTAGCCGGGCATGGTGGCGGGCACCTGCAGTCCCAGCTACTTGGGAGGCTGAGGCAGGAGAATGGAGTGAACCCGGGAGGTAGAGCTTGCAGTGAGCCGAGATCGTGCCACTGCACTCCAGCCTGGGCAACAGAGCAGGACTCCATCTCAAAAAAAAAAAAAAAAAAAAAAAATATATATATATATATATATATATATATATAGGTTTTCTCTCAGTTATCAGAGGGATAGAACCAGCCATATTTCACTAGCCTGGATTTATTTCCCTTCCTTTTTCTTCCATGAGCCAGGTGAGTCAATTAAGGCCAGAGGATGACAGAAAATGGAAGAGGACAAAAATAAATATAAAAGAAAATGATAAGTTTGAGTAAGACCAATTTTGGTCAATATGAGACTACAGACCACACTAGGATTAGGAAACTGATTCTAGAAAGAATGGTCTACGGCTGGCTAAGATTACCAGGGAGGGAAAGCCCCAGGGAACACTGAAAAAGGAAGGTTATAAAAGTAATTATGAGTGCACTTCATTTTTTACTATAATTTGATTATACCATATTTTCTTAGGCAACATTACAAAGCAGTTCAGTTAAAATGACTATTTCTCCAACAACATGGTTCCCAGAAAAAACAACTGCTATAATTCCATTTTGTAGCATTAAAGATGTTTCTGCTGAAGAAAAATCAGATAGAGGTGGGAAAAACATCCCAAGTTTAAAGTTGCTTTTGGTACAATAAAATGATGGTGGTGAAGGTGAAGGAATGAAAAGGCAAAGAAGGCAGAAAGCCAAAGTATGGAGGGAAGATGTCAAGTCCACATTACAGGGCCCTCTTTTACTCAATAACCAAATCCTATCTCACTCTACAACTGACATTTAAATTCCTTCTGTGCTTTCCAACATGACAGCCAGCAGCTACATATAGCTATTGACATTTAAATTAAATTTAAAATCCAGTTCCTCAGACCCACTAGCCACGTTTCACATAGTCAAAGCCACATACGGCCAGTGGTTACCCTACTGGACTATCAATAGAGAACAAATCCATTTTGGCAGCAAGTCCTACTGGACAGCACTTTAAATGATACAGAAAAGTAAAATAGGCTAGGCACAGTGGCTCATGCCTGTAATCCTGGCACTTTGGGAGGCCAAGGCAGACAGATTGCCAGAGCTCAGGAGTTCGAGACCAGCCTGGGCAACAGGCGAAACCTCGTCTCTACTAAAAATATATATACACACACACACACACACACACACACACACACTAGCCAGGCATGGTGGTGCACGCCTGTAGTCCCAGTTACTCGGGAGGCTGAGGCACAAGAATTGCTTGAACCCGGGAGGTGGAGGTTTCAGTGAGCCAAGATCATGCCACTGCACTCCAGCCTGGGCAACAAGAGAGAAACTCCATCTCAAAAAACGAAAGAAAGAAAAGTAAAATTATATCTAAATAGTTCAATAATCTCTTTCATATACAAGCTGAATATCCCTTATCCAAAATGCTTGGGATCAGAAGTGTTTCTGATTTCAGATTTATTAAAATTTTGGAATATCTGCATTAAATACTTACTGGTCGAGCATCCCAAATCTGAAAATCTGAAATCTGAAATGCTCCAATGAGCATTTCTTTTGAGCATCATGCCAGCATTCAGCAAGTTTCAGACTTGGGAGCATTTTGCATTTTGGATGTTCACTGTATAATAAGAGCTACTGCTACTTTAAACTTTTGGATTTACTTTGTTTACAGACATTTCCTATAGAAGCATTAGCTATTCCTTCATTTCTCACCTTCACTCTGGATTGACAGGGACAATAGGTATTTGTATCATTTCTCAAAAGTTAAAACATATATGAAAGCACCTCTAAATATTATCTATTTTGAATATAAGTGAACAGAACGTTAAAGAACATACATTTGAAAACACCTGCTTCCTTCTGTCAACTCCCAAATAAAGCTGTTTTGCAAAACCAGTGTTTTAGATACACTAAAATTCCTACTCCTTAGTATTTCACACACTGTTAGTGAAATAGGACTGTGTCATGTTATTAACTAAGCAGCACTGGCAGACATTTTCCAAAGAAGTACACTAGTAAAAATTGTTGCAAGGTTGTAAGATGCAACTAGGACACAAAATAGAAAATTTCCCAAAGAACTCCTTAAAACACTTTTATCTTTGTTACTGCATTTTTTTTTTTTTTTTTTTGAGACAGGGTCTCACACTGTTGCCCAGGGTGGAGTGCAGTGACATAATCTCAGCTCACTGCAACCTCTGCCTCCCAGGTTCAAGTGATTCTCCCACCTCAGCATCTCAAGTAGCTGGGACTACAGGCATGCGCCACCACACCCAGCTAATTTTGTATTTTTTGGTAGAGACAGGGTTTCACCATGTTGGCCAGGCTGGTCTTGAACTCCTGACCTCAAGTGATCTGCTTGCCTGAGCCTTCCAAAGTGCTAGGATTACAGGCATGAGCCACGGCATCCAGCCTTGTTATTGCATTTTTCCAGTTTTATCCTGACTGATTCTTTTCTGTTGTCCTTTGTTCTCTTTCTCCTCTTCTAGATCTCTAAATGATCTTTGGGGATGGGAGTGAGGGAACGACGTCAGTCCTGGACTCTCTTCTCTTTCTATACTCTTCCTAGGCAATTCCATCAATTTCTGTGGGTTTAAATACTAACCACAATAAATGCTTATGACTCTCAATTTGTCTCTCTGAGTTTCAAACCTATATATCCAACTGCTTTCTTAATATCTCCATGCAAAAAAATGAACCACAGGCATCCCAAGCCTAACAGTTCAAAAATGAAACAGTATCTCCCACTTTCTCTTACCTCTTCCTTAAATCAATAATTCATACTATCCACTCCACTGTACAAACCAGAACCTAAAAGTTACCCTTGATAACTCCCTCAGCCCCAACACGAAGCCACAATCAGATCTTGTTGATTTTACCTCCAAAATATATCTTCAATCCACCCTATTGTCTTCAAGTCCATTGACATCATTTTATTCAAAGAATTTGCCAAAACTTCTAACTATGTATTTATTTTATATGTATTTATGTGTGGTTTTCTTAATATCTGCCTCCCCCAACTCAGTATTAAGTTCCACAAGGGCAAGGACCATGTCAATTCTATTTACTGCAGGAGCCTAGTACCTGGCACAGAGTAGGTACTCATAATATTTACTCAGGCCGGGTGTGGTGGCTCATGCCTGTAATCCCAGCACTTTGGGATGCCGAGGCAGGCGGATCACTTGAGGTCAGGAGTTCGAGACCAGCCTTGCCAACATGGTGAAACCCTGTCTCTACTAAAAATACAAACAAAAAAAAAAAAAAAAAAAAAAAAAAAAAAAATTAACTGGGTGTGGTGGCACATTCCTGTAATCCCAACTACTTCGGAGGCTGAGGCAGGAGAATTGCTTAAACCCGGGAGGCAGAGGCTGCAGTGAGCCAAGATTGTGCCACTGTACTCCAGCCTGGGCAACAGAGTGAGACTCTGTCTAAAAAAAAAAACATTTTTTTTTGTTCCATGAATGAATGAATCCTTGTATACATACGGTGTTAGGGAATGCAAAAAACCAATGAAGATTCTGCCGATCAGCAGAGCATTCAAACACTGAACTGGAATTGTGGTGCTCTCCAATTTTTGCTTAAAAAGACTCCCTTGGCAAATTGTAATCTTATAGAACCCTTATTTTATACAAAAGGTTTTTTTCTTCCTTTGAACCAGTGACTGGGATTAAGACTGAAGAAGTCTATAAATAAGTAGGGAATTTACATAACCAGAGATTGGTCTCAGTAGGCCTCAGATCCCACTACGGAAAAAGCAAACAAGTTTTTGGCATTTTAGTTCTACCAAATTCTGTTATTGCAATTACAAAGTTTATATCTATTTTAACCATGTATCCATGTCTGCACTTGTACATATATATACAGACATGGGGACCTCAGTTCATGCTAAATCACTTGTCAAGTTCTAAGTATTTATATATAAAAATGGCAGGTTCAGTTGCCTCTTGGAATCCTCTTAAGGGAATGGAAGAAATAAAAAATTCATCTCTCATCTTGGAAAAACCTTTTAAAATAATATTTCACCAATTTAGCAAACCTGTATACTCATGTTAACTCTATAATGATTTGTTTTGTTTCAATATTTTCAAAATAGCCTCTCTACATTCTTGTTGGTTAACAGTCCTGGTCAAGGCTCAGATCTATCCTTTCCTGTACACAGATATAGGCATTTGCTCACTTCCAGATATTCCACAAAGTAACCACACTTCAAAGATGGACAACTTTGCAGCTGGGCTACCATTTCCTTCTCCTGTCATTTACATCAGGCAATATTTCATAAAAGGATTACCTCCTGTAGCTGGAAGGATAGTTAGAGATTATGTAGCCATCTACTCATTTTGCAGATAAGGAAACAAGGATTCCAGAGACTGATACAGGATTTCTATGATTTTTTCCCCTTTATGCAGATTTGATTGCCTCACTATAAATTTAATCCTTGTATTTCATGATTACTGCTATATAAGCTTTATACTGGAGATACTCTGTTTCTTTTTTTTCTTTTTATTTTCTCAGAGATGGGGTCTTACTATGTTGCCTAGGCTGTTCTCGAACTCCTGGCCTCAAGCAATCCTCTTCCCTTGGCTTCCCACATGTTGGGATTAGAGGTGTGAGCCACTGTGCCTGGTGAAATATTCTGTATTATCAAGAATGGCTCTGTTGTTGACCTACTGTCTTCACTTTGTACAGGCTATTGGGATCTCAGCGTCATTCCAAATTCAATAAAACTTGGAAAAATGAATCAAAAATCCATCAGTCTCAAAGATGATGCATCCTAATTTAATGGAATGCTACCTGACAAAATAAATGGTAAAACTCAAGGTAAAACCACCACCACTCAGCAAGGCCAGATTATCTTAATCAATCCTCTTAATCAAAGAGCTTATGGCAGGCAATCAAAATGATTTTGTTGTCAGGACCTGTATGTTTAACTGGTGCTCTAGCTGACTTAAGGCTGCCCTGAAAGGATCTGCAATGAGGTGAATGAGAAAACCCATCTTTCTTGTAGCATCCATCCACACTCTAGGAAATTGATATTCACGCATTCAGTCAGTCAGTCAGTCAACAGCAAATGCCTGCTATGAAGAAGGCACTATTTTGAGTCCTAGGGTTGCAGTAAAATCAAAACAATCTTCTCACTCAGTCATCTCTTGTGTTCAGATTAAACCTCTAACTCCTGCACTCTTTACCACTGACCAAATCAAACCTGGGTAATTAACTGTGGAAAGCTGCTGATCTCAAATTCCTTGGACTAGGAGTGCTCAAGGATGTGGAACATCGTTTCCAACTGTTTCCTAACACATTCGGTTCTCTAACATGAAGAATCTTAGAGCCAGCCAGGGGCGGTGGCTCACGCCTGTAATCCCAGCACTCTGGGAGGCCGAGGCGGGCAGATCACGAGGTCAGGAGATCGAGATCATCCTGGCTAACACAGTGAAACCTGTCTCTACTAAAAATATATATATATATATACAAAAAATTGCCGGGCGTAGTGGTGGGCGCCTGTAGTCCCAGCTACGCGGGAGGCTGAGGCAGGAGAATAGCGTGAACCTGGGAGGTGGAGCTTGCAGTGAGCCGAGATTGCACCACTGCACTCTAGCACTCCAGCCTGGGCGACAGAGCCAGACTCCATCTAAAAAAAAAAAATAAATAAAAAGAATCTTAGAGCCAAGAGAGACCCAAGAGGACATTTAGCCCAATGTTTTATAATAAAGAAACAAGAGGTCCTGGAAAGGAAAGTGACTTGCTTAAGGACACAAAGGCAGTTTGACAAAGATGACTAAAATATCTCTATTTTTCATAAACATTATGCCTAGCTCTGGTTTTCACAAACACACATTTGCATTTACAAGTTCTTAATCATTTAGCTTTATTGCTTCTCCCCAATCTGCTTTGGTAAATTCTTTCAACTAACCAACATACCTATTTGAAAAGAATGGGGAGGATATGGCCAGTGATTGGTAATCTTATACGCTTGGTACCTTAAATGTATCTCATTTTATCCTCACAGAGTTATGCCTTAACAAATGAAGAAACAGGAAATTCAAGAATAGCTAACTAATTTTCCCAGAGTGGTTAGGAAGCACCCCAGGTCTCATTCCAAAGCTCACACTCTGGCCTCTACCGAAATGTTGACACCACCAATGAATAAACTGTCTCTTGGTTTAGGAAAGAACATGCTCACTGTATAATTCAAAAGCAGAATCACCCTTTCCTGCTAATAATCTTTTTAAAAATGTAAATCAACAACTGTTTATATCCCTGTTTTCCTTGGGATTGGCTTATCTGAATAAAAACGAAGCATGAAATTATAAAGTTTTTCACCAGACAAAATTAAAGTATATTTTCCCCAAAAACTCAACAGAAAGACTACAAACTATAAGCCCAGGAGACCCAAAAAGAACAAAAGAACTATCTGTGCCATTTCTCATCACTACCAGGTCAGCCTTGCAAATATCAATTTACTCTTTAGACCCTTCCCAGAATCAAAATGGACAACAATTACCTCATCTGAATTTAATCCAGCGGTTGCAGCCAGAGGCACTTTCCCATGTAGCACTGTGCTGGTCACCTCTTTTATGCCAAATACTAGGGAATCAAGGTCCTCCTTGATCCACATTCCAGTGGAGGAAGGCTCCTCTAGAACAGGAGTTCCTTCTTCTGAAATAGGCACTGAGTCAGTGTGGGCAGAAACTCCCAGGAAGGGCACACCAATGGGGGAAACTTCCTCCATAGGAGGCACTGCAGCAGCTGGGATGGCAGGCACCTCTGGGGTGGGCACTGAAGCAGCAGGGATGGCAGCCACCTCTGGGGTGGGCACTGCTGCTGCTGGGGAGGCTGGCTCCTCTAAGTTGGACACTGCAGCTACTGGGGAGGCAGGCTCCTCAGGGGTGGGCACTGAAGCTGCTGGGGAAGTGAGTTCCTCTAGGGTGAGCACTGCAGCTGCTGAGGAGGTGGGTTCCTCTAGGGTGGTCACTGCTGCTGCTGGGGAGGCTGGCTCCTCTAAGTTGGACACTGCAGCTGCTGGGGAGGCAGGCTCCTCAGAGGTGGGCACTGAAGCTGCCAGGGAAGTGGGTTCCTCCAGGGTGGCCACCACAGCTGCAAAGGAGGCAGATTCTGCTGGGGTGGGCACTGTAGCTGCAGGGGAGGCAGATTCCTCTGGGGTGGGCACTGCAGCAGCTGCGGAGGCAGATTCCTCTGGGGTGGGCACTGCAGCAGCTGCAGAGGCAGATTCCTCTGGGGTGGGCACTGCAGCAGCTGCGGAGGCAGATTCCTCTGGGGTGGGCACTGCAGCAGATGGGGAGGCAGATTCCTCTGGGGTGGGCACTGCAGCAGCTGGGGAAGCAGATTCCTCTGTGGTGGGCACTGCAGCAGATAGGGAGGCAGATTCCTCTGGGGTGGGCACTGCAGCAGCTGGGGAGGTGGGCTCCTCTGGGGTGGGCACTGCAGCAGCTGGGGAGGTGGGCTCCTCCGGGGTGGGCACTGCAGCAGCTGGGGAGGTGGGCTCCTCTGGGGTGGGCACTGCAGCAGCTGGGGAGGCCGGCTCCTCTGGGGTGGACACTCTAACAGCTGCAGTATCAGGCTCCTCTGGAGCATGCACTGTGGTAGCTGGGGTGACAGGCCCTTCTGGTGTACCATCCTCCTCTGTGATGGGTACTGCAATAGCTAGAGCAGTCCACTCTGGGGAGAACCCTGCGACAGCTGACATACCCTCCTGTGTGATGGCTGCTGCAACAGCTGGAGCAGTCTCCTCTGGGGAGGACACTGCAGCAACTGCAGCAGTCCCTTCAGGGACAGACACTGTAACAGCTGGGACAGTAGCCCTCTCTGGGGCTGATGTTGCAGCAGCTGTGACATCCTCCTCCTCTAAGGAGACTACTGAAGCAACTAGGATGTCCTCATGTGAAAAGGGCACTATAGCAGCAACTACAGCAGTTCCCTCTGGGGCAGGCACTGCAGCAATTGAGGTATCCTCCTCTGGGCTGGGCAGTGCAGCATCTAGGGCATCTTTGACAGTGGGCACTGCAGCAGTCTGGGAAGGCCTCTGGAGGATGGGTATCCATTCCTCTAAAACTGGTTCAGTATTACCAGCCTTGGTAACTTGTTTCTCTGGAAAAATATTTAGGAATGAATCTGAATCTCTCCTTTCCATCTCCCGTCCCTCTGATGATGCCACATTCAGCTCAGGCTTTGTATCACTCACAGTTTCCACTCCATCTGGATTAAGTCTCAGTTCTCCAATCAGCAGGTGCAGACTCAGAATCTCTGACTCTGGGGACTTCCTCTGGAGATCCTGGAAGACCTGCTCTGGGAAGTTTCTGTGGAAATGTGCTGGAGCTCGATCCTTCAAAAGCATGGCTTGATAATCCAGCTCTTTTGCCTCACCATCCTCATCACAAACTTTCTCCACCGACAATTCACCAGCGACCACATTTCCCATTGATGTCAGACTGTTATTTTCTTGATTAACAGTTACATTCCCACTTTCCAAATGAATTTCATCTGTTAGTAAATTTGATTCATATAACACCTCTACTTCAGGTCCTGAGGTAACATCTGTTAGTTCATGATTAAAAGCAAAACTGAAGGTGACCCTCTCAATGCACTCCTCACCATTCCCCTCAGTTTGACTGCAGTCTCCCTGGGACAAATTGCCATTGTCTTTGGCCAGCTCAGAAGCAATGAAGCCTGATAATTTTTCTTCATGAGAAGCCCTGTGATCAGAGTTCAGCAGTCCTCCTGGGTCCAGCTTTTCCAGTGAATCCAGATCAGCTGGCTGTCTGGACTTAAATTCTGCAATCCTGGGGCTAAAAGGCACTTTTTCACATTCCTCCTTGCTAACAGTGGAAGTGTCTCTCATGATATCAACGTGGGCAACAAGTTCCACAGCATTAGGCACCTGAGAAGAATCCAGGGTATTAAAATATCCACAATCCAATCCAGTATCATAATCTTTTGCCCTTACATGTAAAAGGCCTAAATGCTGTTCCTTTTCTAAGGCAGCCCCTGAAAAATGACTAATTACAAATAAATTTTCTGCATCCTGGGATGCAGCCAGCCCTTCAGAAGAGGTTTGATTCTGTAGCTCAACTAGAGGAGTTACTCCTTCTTCACATAAACACTTCTTTTCAAGTTCAAGAAACATCTGCACTGAGTCTGTGTCAGAGAGCTGTTCTGCATCAATAGTACCCACAGTACATGCTGAATCTGAAACAAGTCCCTCTAACCCCTGAGCAGTTCTGTTTGCCACCTCACCGAGAATATCCTCACCTGTAAGAACACAATCGCAATCCAGGGGTATATCCTTGGGAACAGTAGCCAACTTGTCCTTGGCTGGCTGTGGGTCATCAGGGCAACAAATCTGACCAAGAGATAGATGGCCAAAAGTCCTCAAGACAGCAGCTAAGCAATCGGATCCATCCTCCACCAGTGCTGTGTTTGCTTGTTCTCTTTCTTCAAAAATATCTGCCAGGCTGTTCTTCTCATCTGCCATCAGAAAAGTCTTTTCCCTGTCTGACAGTTTCTCTTCCTCCCACTCTCCCTCAGCCTCCATCATAATCCATCGCTCATCCTCCTCAAACTTTAGCTCAGACTCTGTTTTCTCTCTCAGGCTGGGGGTTATGAGAACATGCAATTCTGGATCTAACAGCTCTTCACTCAGGCAAGGGGAGAGAGTTGGCATTTCCACAGTGCAGGCTGTGTCCCCAAGGGGGTGCTGCTTCTCACTGAAGCCTCCCTTAGCTAAACTTTTTGTGGCCCTCGGCCAGGTTGCACTTGAGAATCTGGATTCCTGCATTACATCTGTGTTACCACTTGTTGCTGCAGCTTCTGATTCTACAGGCTGGAATTCATGGGGAGGGTTTGCACTGTGCTGCTGAAATCTAAAGTCCTGGCAGTCTCCGCTTAAGTTTTTTACATCTTGCACCTCTGGAATACCTATGGATTTGGACACATGTTCCAGAGTTACTGACTCTGACTGAGGTTCCCTGTGGTCCAAATGACCAGAACTTTCTGTTAATGCAGAACTGGACTCCTTCTTCTCTTGCAAGGAAGGATTTGAAGCACCAGCTTCTGAAACCTCACTGAGAGAAGCTTCTATCCTCTCTGCAAATTCTGGGAAGTTGGGTGGCATGAAGGACTTCCACGATCTCCTGTTAACATTGTCTTTGCGTTCTGCATTTGGCCGCCTTCTGGGTGGCACAGGTGCTGACTTCTGCACATCACTGCTTAGCTTTAGTGCATCAAATATTATCCTCTCATCCAGCTTCTTACCTTCTGGTGCTCTAGATTCAAAAACATTAGATGCTGCTCCTAATGTGCCATTGCTGGATATAGTACTTCCTTCCATCTTTTCCATGGTGCTTTTTGAAGTCTGGTTAAGCTTCGACCCCTGGTCAATTTGCTCATTTATCCTCATTGTATCATATATAGACCGTTGTGGAACATAGCAGTCCTCTATGTAGCCATCCTCCTCCTCTCCTTTCCCCAGGCAGGTGGGGTTCCGCCTTAAACAGTCTGGTCTGCTGAGTGGCTTACCCATCCTTTTTCAATCAAGATGAACCATCAATCTTTCAAAAGTATTTCTCACAGGTTCCCCCCAAATGCATTCTACATAAGTTATAAATCCTTTTAGCTGTTCATACCCCAAACCACCAATTGCATCTGCCCTCCAGAAAGGCCTGGAAGTCCCGTTTTGAAACCATTCTGGAAGAAGCTCTAAGACAAACAGCTTTTTCCTCACAGGCTAGCAGCCTCATAGTTGACAGACGATATAATTTAAAATAA
The DNA here is from genome assembly GCF_028885655.2 of Pongo abelii. Taxonomy (NCBI): domain Eukaryota; kingdom Metazoa; phylum Chordata; class Mammalia; order Primates; family Hominidae; genus Pongo; species Pongo abelii. The sequence goes on from NC_071985.2 coordinate 194,103,110, forward strand.
TTCCTTGTATGGCTTATGGTTTAATTTTTTTTTTTAAGAGCACTGCTCTTTCAAATACAGTCAACAAAAATCATCTGATATTGACGAGTCTTTTTCGATATCTAGTTCCACTCACTTCTCTCCGAAGCAGAGTTGGGAGCAGCAAATTTATGCCGATTGTATCCTTTAATAACAATGGCACAGCCTTTCTAGTCTTCAAGTATGGCCCAAGCTCCTAAGAATTCCTTTCATTTTATCCTCAGTTCCAGCCCTGGAGAGTCCAGCTGGTCTGAATTAGCCATTCGTCCTCCCTAGCTGGGGTGTTTGCATTTGAACTGGGATGGTCGGCGGATATTCCTGCAACTTTAAACACAGGAAGTCCTTCATTCGGGGCCAGCTTGGGGCTTCCTGTCTCCAAAACATCATGGCATTGTTGTGGCTCCCAGGCCAACCCTGCGCTGTAGCTACAGAACAAGGCGAGCGGAGCCCCGCGCCAGGCCTTCGGAAAGGCGGGCGGGCGGCAGCAGCGGCCGCGGGTCTGTCGGAGGGGCTCGCTCAACACGGCCCGCTTCCCCGCGCCATGCCGCGCGCCCCAAGGGCCAGGGTCGCCTCACCGCAGGCTGCAGGTGGCTCCCGGCCGCGCCGGCCTCAGGTCCCGCGCTCAGGAAGTTAGTTTGTCCCTCCGGCAGCTGAGTCCCGAGTGCTGTGGGCGCCGCCTCCCCCACCGCCGCCAGTCCCCGGCCTGCAGCCGCCACGCCGTGGGCTGCATGACAAGCAGTCGCCTCTATTCTCCACCACGCCGCTGGCCCCGCGGCCCCGCCGTCCTCCCCGCCCGCAGCTGTCACGGTCCCGGCATGCAAACTTCTGGCTGGGAACAAAAGGCTCCGCTAGGGCCGGGCGGGGGGCGAGCCCTCCTCCCCCGCGCCGCGCGGCCCGCTAGCTCGCTCGCTCGCTCGCTCGCTGGAAGTGCTCGGCTGGCGGGCGGCTCTCCTCCCCCTTCCCGCGCCGCCGCGCTGCGCCGCCCCGCCCGGGCAGCCCCCTGGAAGCCAGGGAGCGCGCGACGCGGAGAGCCCAGGGAGGAGGACGAGGGCGGGGGCGGGGGCGGGGCCCGGCGGGGGCGGGGCTGGGGAGAGGAGCGACCCCGAGAGAGGACGAAGCGGTGGAGAGGATTGGAGACGGAAGCGCCGAAGGAGGGGCTTCTGCGGGATTCGGCGCGAGGAACCCGGGGCACCAGCCGTTCGGCCCCCGCAGCCCACGCCCACCGCGCCCCGGGGCCAGAGGGGAACGCCCCGCCCCCGGAGAGGGCGCAAGGAGAGGAACGAAACCCGCGCGAGTCTCGGCTGCGCGGCGCAAATCCCCTGACAAAGGAAAGCCCCGCCCTCCTCCCGCTGGCCCGGCCCCTCCCGCCCCTGTCTCGCTCCAACCGGCCCGGCTCCGAGCCCAACCCAAAGGCGAACGAATCCAGAAAGGGCGCCCCCGATCCCCCAGCTAGCCGACTCTGGCGACGGCCACTCGAGTTCCCGTGTGCCGGCAGGTCGCGCCGGCTGGGGTGGGCCGCCTGCATCGCTCTCGGCTCCAGCTCTGCCGCCAAAGGCTGTCCCTGCTCCTTCCAGTGTCACCTTTAGCGCGCCCCTTGCCAGACCGAAGAACACTCCAGCCTTAAACCCGGCACTTTCCCGGTGTCCCAAAGGAATTCGGTCACGCTCAGAGACCAAAGTTATTGGATAACTCTAGGCACATTCTACCTTCCCTCTCTCCCTTCTCAAGTATATCAAGTCCTGGTCAATTCTCCCACCAGGATTTCTCTGCTCACAGACCTGAGTGGTATCAATGACGGAAGAAAATGGGGTGTTGGGGGAGGTGGGGATGCCAACAGCTGAGCCCTACGACCAAACACCTGGGTCCTTTATAGTTGCGCACAGCCAAGGAAACCTGAGCCTCCTTGGACCAGATGAAAAGCATGGGTATTTCAAATCTCAAATAGAAAACACTAGAGAAAAGTCGCTCACAATCCCGTCGTCCACGGCCTTTGGCTTTTAGAAAAGCCACTTGGTCACCTGGTGACTGTTAAACAAAGAAAGTACAAAGGGCAACCCAGGAAACTGTCCACCAGAGGCAGCTGCATCTCTTAAGGGGTCCAATACTCTGTTCTATTTGTGATGGCCATTCTCTGATTTTATGAAGGAAAAAAAATCTATTAAAATTCGGAATCCCTGTCGGACCATGTGGTCAATATACGGCAAAACTTATGGAAAAGTTATTTCTACCCTTTACACAAACAGTAAGTGAAACCAACACCTGGTGTATGGAGATCTGGCCCTGAAACCTTGAGCTGAGCCTTAGGCTTACTTAGGGAATCAGACTGGTCCTTGGCAAAAATGAGAAGTAGCTGAAGCCTGTAATCGGAATTAGGCAACTAAAAGACCTTTCTCTGGTAAAATGCTTTACACTTCGTTTCTCACTTCAACAACGGCTGCTGATCAATTCTACCCACTCAAATCCAAAAGACTCTGCCCATCTGTAAACTGAAAGGGGTGGGGAGGCTGACTAGGTTGTGTCTTGACACCCTTTCTAGTTTTAATATTTTTTAGTTCTAAAACTTTTAAAGGCACTGCCCCAGAATCCTGTGTCCTCTTGGTCGTACACTGCCAAGACACTAGAAACCCTGTCCTATGAAGAACAAACAGTGCAAGAACCAATAATGTTTGACCTAGAGCAAGTTCTAGATGTAATTAGCATGAAGTATCTGAAGGGCTGAGACGTGGAAGGAAGGAAATTTGTTCTGGATGTCTCATTAAGCTGGCACACTAAGATCTAAGATTTAAAACCAATAAAGAGCTTCTCACAGCTATTCAAAGAATAGGGTGTCCCCTAAACTGGCGACTTTCCTGACCCTGGAGGTGTTTGAGCAGAAATTCAAGCAATCACTTGGCAGAGATTTGGGAAAACAGATTTACAAATCTTCTGCAGTTTGTTCAGATGAATTTTAAAGTCCTTTCTAACTCTGATACACTGTAATCCTAAGGACTGATATAGCTTACAGATATGATACTTAACAGTTTAGGGAATCCAGGTTTTAATTTTCCTTTAATTATTCAGCACAACTGGAAAAACTCAGGGAAGGAAAGATCAATTTTACTAGCAAATCTCCCTGGCCAAATACATTCACTTAAGTGTTCAGATATCATAACAGACTGTTTAGCATGCCAGGGCCCCTCTGGTTGGAAGAATCTGAGGAATTCTGGCTCTGGATGAAAGACGGGTGGTTATTCTATTATAAAGAATGTTCTTTTTTTTTTTGAGTGAGACTCCATCTCACTCTGTCACCTAGACTGGAGTGCAGTGGCGCAATCTTGGCTCACTGCAATCTTTGCCTCCTGGGTTCAAGTGATTCTCCTGCCTCAGCCTCTGGAATAGCTGGGATTACAGGCATGCGCCACTGCACCCAGCTAATTTTTTGTATTTTTAGTAGAGATGGGGTTTCACCCCTTGTTGGCCAGGCTGGTGACCTGACCTCAGGTGATCCACTCACCTCAGCCTCCCAAAGTGCTGGGATTACAGGCGTAGCCACTGTGCCCAGCCATAAGGAATTATCTTGATGTGGAATCACAAACTTCATGAACAGAAATTCCTTTACTGTTTCCTCACCAAGTCAGGTATCAACCAATCCAGACTTTTCTTAAATAATTCCCTCCCATGTCTATCTACCAATATTCTTACTACTCTCATCAGTGATCCATATAAATAAATAAATGTAGCATTCCTACAACTATGAAATTCAGATTTGAATTACTTATTATCTGTAGTCACACTCTCTCTAATTAGGGTGTTAGGAAAATAAATTTAAATACAACCTAAAGAGAAATTACATATAGTAATCTAATCCTCCCACTGCACCTCCAAAAAAACCCCAGAACCCAAAGCCAAAGAATGCTTTCTGAGTGCTTTGCTCTTTTTAAAAAATCATCAGTATGTGTTTAGAAATAAATCAAGAGAGGAAGCACAAGTTCTCCTCCATGTCTTAATTTTTATCTGTTCATGAGTTTCTCCTTAGTTTAGGTATGTGGAACTCTGCCAATAGCCATCTCAGTGACTGAAATAAATACCTGATACAGCTTTTCACCTCTTGTTGCCCTGATAGCTACCAAAAAAAAAAAAAAAAAAAAAAAAAAGCATCTGTTCATTTCACATGCTGTGTATAAACTTTTTAAAAGAGAAATACAGGGAGCTCCAGAGACCCTCTTCAGATATTTCCCCCACCCCTGTAACCACAAATATATGCACTGAAGCCAAATTTCAAATGAGTTTCCAGTTAATTGATTACAGAGTTCAAAGAATTCTCTACTCATTTTGAAATTCCCAAGTACAGAATTTGGTGTTAGATTTTCCTTCAGTGAATTTAGCAGAAAGAAAAATCCTGGCCCTTCCAGCTCCTTCCTGCAGTCTTCCTAATGAAAGACAGCCGGGTGGAGTCTCCTCACACCCTAACATAGCTCCCTTTCCAAGTTTTGGACCTGGCATCCTGCCCTTGTCTGCTCCAGACCTAAAATGCCAGCCCTCTGGGACAATCTGGAGACTCCAGATTCACACTTCCCTAGATTCTATGATGCCTTTTCACCCACCTTGATGGGTGCTCTCTCTTGGAAGACTAATTCTGAGTAGAAGAGGATACAGAGGACTGGTTGGATCTTGCTCATTTTAAATCTACACAATGCCTTTCATCTTAGGATCTTTAGATTTTACAAGCATTATTTAGTAGCAAGTAGAAACTCCACAGTATTAGTCTGTACCTGTTGGGCATCAGTCACTGCCATCCTTTGGTACTTTTATTATTATAAACATGGCTACAGAGTGGCTCATAAAGCAACACAGCATGACACGAAGTTTGCTTTAAGTGGGATACTAAGGATTTTGATGCTATTTGAGCTCTCATGTACTCGTGAACCCATGAGAAAACTTTCCATACACTCTGCAGGAACTCTCATGACCCCTGTAAGCCCTTTCCTGCCTGTAGACTTTCCAAAAGACAGTGTATTAATCCCTCTTTTTTAGACTAATGGTCACCAAAACCATGGTGATGACAAAATCATGGGGCTTTGCAAGTTAGAAAAGACCTGACAGAAGGGTGGGAAGAAGGAAGGCAGGAGGTATCAGAGAAGGCTTTATGGAGGGAATCACATTTACTCATTAGGATTTCAGATATACAGAGATGGCAAAGACAAATATTTCTAAGTAGAGAGCCGAAGGCAGGACTCTAAAGAAGCAAATTCTGGCTGGGCTCAATGGCTCACACCTGTAATTCCAATACTTTGAGAAGCTGAGGCAGGGGTATCCCTTGAGGCCAGGAGTTCAAGACTAGCCAGAGCAACATTGCAAGACACTCGTCTCTACAAAAAGTTAAAAAATTGGCCAGGCATGTGCATCTGTAGTCCTAGCTACTTGGGAGGTTGAGCTGAGAAAATCGTTTAGCCCAGGAGTTCAAGGTTACCATGAGCTGTAACTGTGTCAATGCACTCTAGCCTGGTGACAGAGTGAGATCCTGTCACCAATTTTTTGTTGTTGTTGTTAAATTTTTTTTTTTTTTCCCAGACAGGGTCTCACTTTGTTGCCCAGACTGGGATGCAGTGACACGATCTCGATTCACTGCAACCTCCACCTCCCGGGTTTAAGTGATTCTCCTGCCTCAGCCTCCCAAGTAGCTAGGATGACAGGTGTGCACCACCATGCCCAGCTAATTTTTGTATTTTTCGTAGAGATGGGGTTTTACCATGTTGTCTGACCTTAAGTGATGCACCTGCCTAAGCCTCCCAACTGGGCTTACAGCATGAGCCACCATGCCCAGCCAAAAAAAACTTTTTATTCTATTTCATTTTATTTATTTATTTATTTATTTACTTACTTATTTATTTTTTTGAGGCAGAGTCTCACTCTGTTGCCAGGCTGGAATGCAGTGGCACGATCTCGCTCATTGCAACCTCTGCCTCTCAAGTTCAAGCAATTCTCCTGCCTCAGCTTCCCAAGTAGCTGGGATTACAGGCACACACCACCACACCTGGCTAATTTTTCTATTTTTAGTAGAGACGGGGTTTCGCCATGTTGGCCAGGCTGGTTTCGAACTCCTGACCTCAGGTGATCCGCCCACCTCGGCCTCCCAAAGTGCCAGGATTACAGGCATGAGCCACGAAGCCCGGCCCCCCCAAAAAAATTTTTAAATGAGGACTCTGGGACGGGGTGCTCACTCAACTGTCACTTATATTATCTCATTTAAAAAATCCAAATATTTATAAATGAAGCTTAGGGTGGTAAGCATACTTGTCCAGAATAATACAGCTAGTAAAAATGAGGAAGAGGGCTGTGAAAGTAATTGCAGAGGAAGAATATTTGGGCTTCACAACTGACCAGAGAGAAGGTAGAGGTTAGAAGGAGAAAAAAACAAAGATAATGCCATATAGTGTTACTCGTAGGTTACTAGGGGCATAGTAGTACTTATTATAAAACAACAGCAGGAAAGAATAAAATATTTGAATTCATTTATTTTACAGCATTCTGTATGTGAAATACTAAAAAACGACCATGTGAAGGTGTCTAGAAGGGCCCCTCACACAAAAGATTCAATGTTGGGATAGAGATATAGATTTGGGCCAGGCGTGGTGGCTCACACCTGTAATCCCAGCACTTTGGGAGGCCGAGGCAGGCAGATCACCTGAGGTCAGGAGTTTGAGACCAGCTTGGCCAACATGGCGAAACCCCGTCTCTACTAAAAATACAAAAATTAGCTAGGTATGGTGGCATGCACCTGTAGTCCCAGCTACCTGGGAGGCTGAGGCAGGAGAACCACTTGAACTTGGGAGGTGGAGACTGCAGTGAGCCAAGATCGCACCACTGCACTCCAGCCTGGGAGACAGAGCGAGACTCCATCTCAAAACAAAACAAAACAGAACAACCAAACAAACAAACAAAAAAAACAAGAGAGAGAAAGATAGATTTGGAAGCCTTTCCCCATAGAACAGTGAGGAGCTGCCATCTCAGAGGCTGAGTGCAGAGAGAAGAGAAGAGACAGATGACAGAGTTTAAGGAACCACATATTTAGGAGATAGGAAGACAAACCAAAAAGGAAAGCAGAAGAGCAGCCAGAGAAGAGAACGGAAGAGCACAATGTCCAGAAAGTAAATTAACTTTCAAGAAAGAAGATCTGACATTAAATGCTGCACAATGAAAGAGGAGAACAGTGAGGTAGACAAGGCCACTAGACTTGGCAACTAGGAAGCCAATGAATATCTAAGAGAGCAGTTTCAGCACAGTGATGGGTGTTGGATCAGATTAGAGGGGGTTAAGGATAAGCAGTGGTGAGAAATAAGTATGGATCCTCCCTTCTTCTTGAGACCATGTTCTTTTGACTTCCATGACACTGTGGTATCCTGGTGCTATCTTTCTAGCCAGTCCTTCTTTGTCTCCTTGGATTCCTCTTCCTCTCCTCTTGAGGCAACTAATTTCACAAGGTTGTATCGTTGATTCTCTTCTTTTCATCCATTCGCCAAATATTTATTGGGATCTACTATGTGCCCTAAACTATCCCAGGCACTAAGGGAGTGAGTGATGAGCAAGACATAGTCAGAAGTCTACATTCTAGTAAGGAAGAAGGACATTCATTTTAATTCAATTGCATAATTACTCTGAAAGAAAAGCACACCGTGCTATGAGAACATGGGTCATGGGCCTCAACCTGGCCTGGAAGCTCAGGGTAGGTTTCCCTGAGAAAGTGATGATGTGGGCCTCCCCCTGGGACTAACTGAGAGTAGTCTTTCCAGTTCCAGAGTGGCATGATCATCACAAAATTCCTTGGTTATTTCCATGAAAGAGGTCTCTGGGTTGAATCACCCCCTCTTTTTTTTTGAGACAGAGTCTCACTCTGTCACCCAGGTGGAATGCAATGGTGCGATCTTGGCTCACTGCAACCTCTACCTCCCAGGTTCAAGCGATTCTCCTGCCTCAGCCTCCTGTGTAGCTGGAATTACAGGTGCCCACCATCAAGCCTGGCTAATTTTTGTATTTTTAGTAGAGACGGGGTTTTACCATGTTGGCCAGCCTAGTTTTGAACTCCTGACCTCAAGTGATCTGCCTGCCTTGGCCTCCCAAAGTGCTGGGATTACGGGCGTGAGCCACTGTGCCCAGCCCCCGCTCCTGAATATTAGAAAAGAAGGCAGAATAAATAATACAGAGAGAAGAGATTTCTAAAAACCATCTCTTTCATTTTGTTACTAAGGAAAATTCTTATCATTGATGACAAAGAAACAAACAGCTTAGGTATTAGACCAAAACCAGAGCTTATCCTTTGGGAATGAATTGCAAGATGACAGAGATATTAAATGGTTCACTTGATAAATACAATTAATTCAAGATGGAGAAAATCTAAGGCACATACAATTTCTTTGAATTATCTTCTTTCCTTGACTCATATATACACATGACCAAATGTTAAAAACATTAAAAACACATATTTGCTGAAACTATAAAGAATTAAAGACTTTCTGTAAAACATCTCAACCTGGTATGAGATTGGCAGACAGATGAATTATATCTGTATTTTAAGCTGCTTGCTTCTGAAACTCTGCCGATATTTTTTGCCTCAGCCCTCAATGTTTTAATTAAAGATTGATTAATATTAAGAGGTGTCTTTCCTAAAGATGCTGACTTAGTAGTTGCTATTGTATGGTAACAGAGGAAGATAACATGGTCTATGATAAAAGCTAATTAGGCCAAAATCCCTGAGATCATTAGAGCTGATCTAATGGGCAACTGAGTGGCTGGGGAAGTCACTGAGCTGGTAATGTCTTCTGGTTAATTCTGGTTAATGATTTGAAAATAATATTAATTTGTAGAGCATACAAGCCAAGGCCAAAATGGTCTCAGAAAAACCTGCTGGTTGTAGGATTCTGATAGAAATGCATAAATGAATAAATTAATGAATAAATAAACATGTATGTATATGTATGTGTACATAAAATATATTTTAAGCTGTGTTGAATCATGACCTAAACTTGCCTATTATTGCCACTCTAGGGCTAGAAATAAGCCCTATTGTTCCCACAAAAACTGCTCAGGAAGGCTGTCTATCCATCCACTTGTTTCATTGTTATCAAACTAATTTTACTTTATCCTCATAACTTCCATTTTTCCAATTTTCAAGAAGAAAAAAAACTAATCTGGTGCTGGGCCTTAGATCAAGTCTTCTGGAGAATGATGATCCCTAGGCACAAAGAAGGGTAACTGTTCTTATTAAAAAGATTTCACAGGCTTGATACAATGGCTCATGTTTTAACCCCAGCATTTTGGGAGGCTGAGGTGGGCGGATCACTTGAGCTCAGGAGTTCAAGACCAGCCTGGGCAACGTGGTAAAACCCCGTCTCTACAAAAGATACAAAAATTAGCTGGGCGTGGTGGTACATGCCTGTAATCCCAGCTACTTGTGGGGGCTGAGGCAGGAGGATCTCTTGAGCCTAGGAGGTTGAAGCTGCAGTGAGCCATGATCATGCCACTGCACTTCAGGCTTGAGTGACAAAGTGAGACCCTGTCTCAAAAACAAACAAACAAAAAACAAAAATAAAAAAAAAAAATTTCACAATATTCTAATTTATATGTCTAGATAAGCTTCTTTTTAAAAAAAAGCATATTATCATCTAGTGAGCTGAGCACCGAATATAAGCCTAATACTTTTAGATATATCACTTCATTTAATTTTCATAAAAATCCTAAATATTTGTATTTTACAGTTAAAGTAAGTAAGATTCAGAGAGGTTAAGTAATTTCCCTGAACGTCACTTAGCTAGTAAATGATAGAGCCAGGATTCAAACCTGGATACTTCTGACTAGAACTTGTATTCAGTTTTTTTCACTACACCAAACTGTCAACTAATTGAGTAAGTAGCAATGACTCTGTGCATAAGAAGTAGCACATTTCTTTCTTAGTTTTGCCCTCTTATACCGAAAAAAGATTGTGTTCCCTTAACATATACTAACTAGCAGAGAAGGAAGGAAGCCCAGAAGAAAGATGGAGAGCTGAAGAAATCAGGCTAAGATTAGAATTTCTTCAGGACACACAAGGATATATACCTCAAGTCTTGCAGAGTAGATAGCATTTTGAATCCTAGATCTCACATGGCTTATGAGAAATAAAGAATGTTCATCCAGTCAGTCAAATATTGTCTCATCTCCAACTGTGTATATACCAATATGCTAACTACATTAAGGGACACAAAAGTGAATTAACTGAGGGGATAGGACAAATGGATATAATCAGAAAATGTCAAAATTAGGTAGTATGTGATAAAAGCCAAGTGAGTTATACATTGTAAATGATTAAGAGATCAGGAGTAGTGAGCTGGGGAGATCAAAAGCCTTTTATGAGGCCGGGCATGGTGGCTCACACCTATAATCCCACCACTTTGGGAGGCCGAGGTGGACAGATCACCTGAGGTCAGGAGTTCGAGATCAGCCTGGCCAACATGGCGAAACCCCGTCTCCACTAAAAATACAAAAAAATTAGCCAGGCGAGATGGTGCGTGCCTGTAATCCCAGATACTTGGGAGGCTGAGGCAAGAGAATCGCTTGAACCTGGGAGTCAGAAATTGCAGTGAGCCGAGATCGCACCACTGCACTCCAGCCTGGGTGACAGAGCCAGAATCCATCTCAAAAAAAAAAAAAAAAAAAAGCTTTATAAAGAAGTGGACTTGAGCTATGACTTCAGAAATCAAATACGTAAAATGTATACGGAGTGTCTGGGGTAACTGGATGTAGTGGATGTTCTATATAGGAAATAGCACTGGAAAGATAGTGGGGATCAAATACGTCCAAGACTGCAGACACAAATGGGCTAGTTCTGAAGGATACCACCATTTATCAGATCAGATGGCCTTCGAATGCTTTGGGGGAAGGATAAGCATTTACAGAAAGAACTGTGAATACAGACAGAAGGTCAGGAAATCATTTTGGAGACGAAAATTTTAGAGGGCTATAGCATAATTTATGTCTGTTTTTTTTCCATAGGAACCATGTACGTATATGCTAGCTATCCAATCACACTAGCTCTCTGCATTCTTAACAGAGGGTCTTTTGTTCCAAACAGTAAGGCTCAAAAGAAACAGAGTCTGATAAAATCACACTGAGATCAGTACTCCCAGCTGGTGCAAGGGCTGATGCCATTCCATAACACACCCTACAGGAAGCAGCCTGAGATACACAGCTGATTGATTTCCACAGCAGGAGCCTTGTGGCAGTGTGGGGTGGGGACTGGTCAGGCATAGACAAAATTCTTCAGTCGCTGACTCAGATTAGTTCCCCAAGATCCTGACTCTATCTGTGTAAGTCACTCCCGGAAGCAACACTATTTCTTAACTAATTTTCTTAAAAGGAGAGGAAAACCACAGAAGCACCCCCAGCGAGTGGAACTATTTAATCAGTTAACTCTTACTTGTCATGGGATCTGAAGATGGCAAAAATCAAATTCCCTAGCTTTCTAGAAGTAAGCTGAATAATTCTTTCATTGTAAGGGGCCGTCGTCCTGTGTATTGTAGGTTGTTTAGCAGCACTTACTAGATGCCAGTAGCAGCTTTTCCAGTCATAACAATAAAAAATGTCTCTGGGCCAGGCACTGTGGCTCATTCCTGTAATACCAGCACTTTGAGAGGCTGAGGTAGGCAGATCATTTGAGCTCAGGAGCTCAAGGCTGGCCTTGGCAACATGGTGAAACCCTATCTCTACAAAAAATACAAAAATTAGCCAGGAATGGCGGCGTGCACCTGTAATTCCAGCTACTTGTGGGGCTGAGGCAGGAGGATCATTTGAGACTGGGAGGTCGAGGCTGCAGTGAGCCATGATTGTGCCACTGCACTCTAGCCTGGGTGATGGGAGTGAAACTGTTTAAAAAAAAAAAAAAAAGGAGTGGCGGGGAGTGGGAGTCTCTGCAAAGCTATGCTTGGTTGACAACCACTGGTGTAGCATAAACTTTGGTGCCAAACAGACCTTCCCAATCCCAACTCTAATATTTACTTGCTATGTGGCTCGAACAAGTTATTTTAACCTCTTCAAGTCTAAGTTTTCTTATCTGCAGAATGGGATTTTAAATGTCTGATTTACAGAGTTTTTTTCAGAGATCATTTAGACTCAGATCTTTCTTACTGCATTTACCACTACATCAGCACCACTGTAATTCTCTGTATCTGTTTCCCTTACTATAGATGGTCTCTGACTTAACAATGGTTCAACTTAAGATTTTTCAACTTTATGATGGTGAAAGTGATATGCATTCAGTAGAAACCATACTTCAAGTACCCATACAATCATTCAGTTTCTCTATTTCAGTACAATATTCAATAAATTACATGAGTGAGTCAGCACTTTATTATAAAATAGGCTTTCTGATAGATGATTTTGCCCAACTGTAGGCTAATATAAGTGTCTGAGTATGTTTAAGGTAGGCTAAGCTGAGCTATGATGGTCAGTAGGTACTTTTTTTTTTTTGGAACAAAGTTTCGCTCTTGTTGCCCAGGCTGGAGTGCAATGGCATGATCTCAGCTCACTGCAACCTCTGCCTCCCGGGTTCAAGCGATTCTCCTGCCTCAGCCTCCTGAGTAGCTGGGATTACAGGTGCCTGCCACCACGCCCAGCTAATTTTTGTATATTTAGTAGAGACCAGGTTTCACCATGTTGACCAGGCTGGTCTTGAACTTCTGACCTCAGGTGATCCACCCTCCTCGGCCTCCCAAAGTGCTGAGATGACAGGCATGAGCCACCACACCCGGCTGTCAGTAGGTACATTAAATGCATTTCTGACTTACAATATTTTCAAGTTATGATGGGTTTATCCAGACATAATTTCACTATAAGTCAAGGCACATCTGTACACTGTTAACTAGAGACTATCTGAGACTCCAGTACCCACCACAAGGACTAGTACAGAGCAACTGCTCAGTAAGGATGGGTTAAAAGGAATATGGAATCACTTCTTTTTAACCTCCATCCATGAACCATCACCACGTGTAGCAAAGATCCATATTTCAAATGACACGACTGGTGGTAGAAAAATAGTTTATGGCGTCCTAGAGAGTAAGTGTATTCCATTAACCTTCTACAGTCAATAAGAGAGACTCATAGTTGAAAAGCACTTAGTGGTGGCAAAGTAGGGAGGGTGCACATTCTACCCATAGCTGGGTTTTTCCAACTGGGACAGCTGAGACTTGTGAAGAATCCATTCAGCAGGAGACAGCCCTTTACAGTGATGGTTTGGTGCAGTGATCTGACACGACTCCCTCTGGAAGTCATTTTATTCCTAGTAAACCAGCAACTCTAACAATAAACGGCCCTTCAAAGAAACTCATCATACTTCCTAGAAGCTCATAGCTTACCAGTGAGCTTGAAAGTGCCCAGGATATTTTTATGAAGCTCCAGAACCAGCCTAAGGCTGAGACCATTTACCATTCATTTCTAGGCACAGTGAGGATCGGTCCTTTTCTGCAAGTCTGTGCTTATCTTAACCATGTTTACTAATCAAATACTCAACGATCAATACATACAAATTCTGCACAGGATACATTCTAGTTTTTCTGGAAACATATTTCTTCCTTCTTATACAAATGATAAATCTTAGTTGTGAATGCTACATACTGATACTGTATGTGAAGAATTTTAGTAAACTCAAATCCAACTGCTCAGTCCTTTTCTTTGGTTACAGATATATTTGTTTGTTGCTTTTTTTTTCTTTTTTTTTTTTGAGATGGAGTCTTGCTCTGTCACCCAGGCTGGAGCGCAGTGGCGCGATGTTGGCTCACTGCAACCTCCACCTCCTGGGTTCAAGCGATTCTCCTGCCTCAGCCTCCTGTGTAGCTGGGACTACAGGCGCATGCCACCATGCCCGGCTAAGATCGGGTTTCACCATGTTGGCCAGGATGGTCTCGATCTCCTGACCTCGTGATCCACCTGCCTCGGCCTCCCAAAATGCTGGGATTACAGGCATGAGCCACTGCGCCTAGCCTGTTTGTTGCTTTAAAATCTCACCTTGCTATCAAATTTCCAGACAGATTTTTGTAAAATCTATCAATCTTTTCTTGATTTTACTACCTTCCATTCAATTTTACTACCTTCACTGGGGCATGAGGCTCCTTTAAGATGATGCAGTGGCTGCAAGCCTGGGATTTTGCTTGTGACACTGATATTTAAAATATAACTGGCAATACTTTAAAAGGGACCTGGAAAAGGTTCAACATGAAGCAAACTTAAAGGCCTTAAAGGCTCCTTCACCTTCTCCACATCCAGTTGCTATGGTGGGGGTGGAGAGGATTATTACAGAGCATTGGAATTCTTTGTGGGGTGGGGAGGTGGGGGTGGTCACATAAGGGTTATAAATATCAGCAGCCAAACTCTTGGTTGGCTGTTGAGAACAACTGAGAGACTGTAGTCTCCCCTTAAAGGCACAGAACAAGGAAGCTCCCTGAAGTATGTCCACAAAGGAAGTTCCTCTTCTCTTTGGCAATGCATCGTCAACCAAACACCTGCATCAACAACTGACAACTGTACGCAAATTCCAGCCAGGGAAAGTGACCAGGAGGTGTTAAGCCAGACACAGATTAAGACCAGCAAAAATAAAGAATTCAGGGCCTGGCTTAAAGGAAAGCTGACTTAGAAGTGGTTGTTGCCACTACGCACAGTCATAATCAGATTATCAGAAGGCTGCTTGTTACATAAATATTTAACTAGTAACCTATTCCACCTGAATTCTAAGTTTCCCAGGTATAAGTGGCAATTTCTTCCAGGGCTATAGTTCTCAACAGAGGGTAATTCTGCCTTCCAGGGAGACATTTTTAGTTGTACAACTGGGAAGTTACTAGGTCAGAAATGCTGCTAAACAGCCTACAATGCACAGGACAGCTTCTCACAACAAAGAATTATCCAGTCCAAAATGTTGATAGTGGCAGGCAGAGGTGGTGGCGTGAGTGGCTGCCCCTTTCCTCCCCAACCACCCCCAAAAAATGTCAATAGTGCTGAAATTGAGAAATCCATTTTAGGATACTATATTTATTTCCTTGGACCCTAGTTCCTATTTGGAGTAGCTTTGTTTAAGGAAGAAAGGAAAAAACCAAGACAGGCCAAGGAAGGGTCAGCACAAGGTGGGGGTTGGCAGGGATAGAGGATACCCACTCATCTTGGTAAAGCTGGGGAAACCTAAACCTCCAGGTGACAGACAGGTCATACCAAGTGTGATTTCCTGTCTCTCCAAGGGCAGGTAGATAATGCTAACCTCATTTGCTCTATCCTCCAGTGACTCACTCTCAGGCAGGTGTACTAACTGCCAAAAACGTACATGAGCTGATACTGTCCTTATAATCATTTGAAAGGAAGGAGTAAACTGGCAGTCTTTCAACTCCATGCTAGGCCCTGTCTTCCAGGGCTTTTCTTTTTCTTTTTCTTTTTTTGGAGACGGAGTCTCTTTCTGACACCCAGGCTGGAGTGCAGTGGTGCGATCTCGGCTCACTACAACTTCCGCCTCCCAGGTTCAAGCCATTCTCCTGCCTCAGCCTCCCCGAATAGCTGAGACTACAGGCATGTGCCACCATGCCCAGCTAATTTTTGTATTTTTAGTAGATACAGGGGTTTCACCAAGTTGGCCAGGTTCGTCTCGAACTCCTGACCTCAGGTGATCCACCCACCTCAGCCTTCCAAAGTACTGGGATTACAGGCGTGAGCCACCGCCCCCGGTGTCTTCCAGGGCTTTTCTCATGTGCATATGAAGATGCCTAAGCTTGCTTTATTTGTGGCAATAAATAAATAAATAAATAAATAAACAAACAAATAAATAAAATGAAGGCGTTTACAAGACTTTCTTATTCTGTTTTCATAGTAGGATACCTAGGTCTCCCGGTAGAAACTTCAAGTATACTGAGACCCTGATCCTGGGCTCTGCTCAACCTGAATTAGGAATGAAAATAATCCTAAGGAAGCCTGATGCTGCACCTATTAGAACCCAGCAGCCCAGCCTCAAATACAAGAAAGGAAAAGAACAACTGGTTTGGGTGCTTTATATGAAACACTGGGTGAAGTGAACCACTATGAGAAACTCACAGACCCTAAAGAGGTCTGTGAGTCAATTTTTCCCATTGTTCGTTCGTTCGTTCATTCTTTCTTTTTTTCTTTCTTTTCTTTCTTTCTGTCTTTCTGTCCTTCTCTCTCTCTCTCTCTCCCTCTTTCTCTCTCTCTCTCCCTCCCTCCCTCTCTCTCTTTTTTTTTTGAGACAGGGTCTCACTCTGTTACCCATGCTGGACTGCAGTGGCATGAACGCAGCTCACTGCAGCCTCAACTTCCTAGGATCAAGTGATCCTCCTGCATCAGCCTCCTGTGTAAGCTGGGACCACAAGCATGTGCCATCATGCCTGGCTAATTTATTTATTTTTTGTAGAAGGGCCTCACTTTGTTGCCCAGGCTGGTCTCGAACTCCTGGGCTCAAGTGATCTGCCCACATCAGCCTCCCAGAATGCTATGATTATAGGCGTGAGCCACTGTGCCTGGTCCCATTGTTCATTCTTATCACTGAGAGGTAGAATGCCAAGTCTGAAGCATGACCCGAATACACAACAATATAAATACATATGAAAACGAGTGAATGAAGGTGCATCCAGGTTTCCTGATAATGCTCACCAGTATGATGCCCAAACTATCAAATACTTTCTGAGTGAGAAGTCACATGGTTCTTGGGGGGAGCAGGGGGCAAAGGAGGGGTTGGTTCAAGATTCAGAATGATCTCAATTCAAGTAAAACCTACATAGGTTTCAAAATTTCAAAATGAGGAAAATCTCTTGTTATCATCAGAGACTTTATATATATATATATATATATTTTTTTAACCCTTCCCAGGAAGGTCACTCTAGGGGAATTCTTTGGCTCAAGTTTCAGTGATGAAAAGGTCCTTTCTTTCTTGTTAGCCTCCTGCTAGACACATACAATTCCTTTTCCTCAATAACCAGAGACTCCCTTGTTCAGGAAAATGGAATTTCCTGAAGAGATTAGCCAAAGTCTTTTCTTTCCAGCTTTCTGAAAACAAGCTCAATTCTCTCATTAGTGATTTCTAGAATGGCTTTTTCCTTTCTACTTCCAACAGAGAGCTGAACCTGGTAAAGATCCTAACTCAGGAAGCCTGAGGTCTCTGCTTGGTTTGAGTGGAAAGGAACTCTCTTCCACTCCCATGTGATAGAATCTGGTCAGCCAGTGAGGACCTACTAATCATTCAGAACCAACTGAGGGAAAGCCTTTCCTAGGAATAATGTATTTTAGTATTCCACATTCATTTAAGGGAGAAATAATTTTCCCCACAGACTGCAGATCCATGGATCTATCAGCAAGACTGTACAGTCCCAAGTAAGACTGGGGGTTCTTCACAGGCCTAACTCATCTGTCTATTCTAGCTCCCATGGAGTTAGCTGGGTCAAAGCAGAGTTTCCGTCTCCCAGATTCATATCCTCTTCTCTTGTGCAGATTCTGTGCTAAAAGTATGATTCCACTAGAAAAGGAAAAGAGCTGAAAACTTAAAGCTAATGCTGTTTTTAAAAATATTTATCTTCATCTTTGTTTTTACCTTATTAAAAATAATTTGAATCTGAAAACAGAGTCATACTTTATAAATCTGGTCTGCTGCTGGAGTAAGGAAAGATTAATCTATGGCTGGACTATAACACATTAATCCAGGAACTCAACACTCAAATCATGAAAATGACTCAGTCCTCAGAATGGGTCCAAAAAGACCTTCCCTTTATGCGGCCTCCCGGGGACTATGGAACTGACACACAGAATTTTTCTCCTCTCATTGTTTTCACTTCCGATGAGCTCAGCATGAGTTCAGCCAAGAATATGCTCCTCCCCTCCTGACTAAAGATTTTTGCTGGGAGAAGGCAAAAACTCTTTCCAAAGCTTTTGACTTCCCTACAAGGTGGACAGGTGGAACACAGCTTTTGATTTGCATCCCCAACTTGAGGGTGGATACTGATCATTTTATGGTAACTACCTACTGACTTGACAATGGACTACACACAGGACACTCCACCACCCTTCTCCCTTCTCCCACTCTTCTTCCAGGCTTGTCTTGTCAACACCAGTCCACTGTTGATGAACACACTCTGCAAGAACCCAGCCGATCAGTGTCCAGTCCCAGCCTTCACATCCAGAGTATCTGAGGTGGAAGGCTTATTTTTAGAAATCAGTGAAACGAATTTGGCTATGACAAGCAACTAAGTGCTATTGAACTCTGAGCACTATTAGGCAACATACTAGGATACAAATAAAATAAAGTAATGCCCAGTAATTTTTTGAAATCTTCCAGCAACATCAAAAGTCAGCATGTCCCTAGAAACCAAGGATTAGATGAAAAGGAAAAGATGACTTGTCCTCAAATCCAAACACTATTTATGCCTGCATGTGGACTCTTTTGTATATTTTAGCTCATATCTAATGCAATTTTAACAGGCCTGTTTATCTCATTTTCTAGCTCAGTGAAGATTAGAAGGGAGGAATAGACCACACAGACCAAATGACAGCAGTGAAAAGTGATAGCAGTAAGGAATAATACCCAATATCACGGTGGTGGGCAGAAATCCCGAAATTACCTCCTCCTCTCCACACACACATGCACAGCCAATCCAACCAGTACAATACTATAGAGGCCCTAAACAATAACTTCAATATAGAAATCAAAGTGCACAGTAATTTGGGAATACTTAATACAAAGCAGCTCCAAATGTGTCTCACATCCTTTAGAATATCACCATAGTATAGACAGTACAACCATTTAAATAATGTTAACCTGCACTCATTAAAAAAAACTTATGCATAACACATATTTAGAAAATTAGGCAAATTGAGTTTAAAATAATTCCTGTATAAACCAGAACCTGGTTAGATAAAACTATTTTGTGTGTTTTTTTTTTGAGAAGGAGTCTCACTCTGTCACCCAGGCTGGAGTGCAGTGGCGCAATCCCGGCTCACTGCAAGCTCCGCCTCCCGGGTTCATGCCATTCTCCTGCCTCAGCCTCCCGAGTAGCTGGGACTACAGGCGCCTGCCACCACACCTGGCTAATTTTTTGTATTTTTTTTTAGTAGAGACGGGGTTTCACCGTGTTAGCCAGGATGGTCTCGATCTTCTGACCTCGTGATCCACCCGCCTCGGCCTCCCAAAGTGCTGGGATTACAGGCGTGAGCCACCATGCCCGGCTGATAAAACTGTTTTGGAGCATAAAGGGATAAGTTTCAGTTTTCTAAAAACTTCACTGAGTTGGTTAGATGGTTAATTCTAAATAGCCTGGATCCAAGTAAATTGGATAACTGAAGCATACCTGTAGAAGAAAGTCTCTGCTTTCGAGACACTTATAACAAAAGATGAAAGAAAAATGTGCAAGCTGAAACAGGGAAGGCCACACTACCACTAGAAAGGGAGTTTCTAAGAGGAATGCACTGCTTCAGGGGTTTAAGTTTTCTCTACCTACCCTTTCCTTATCTGGGTGCCTCAAGAAACCCAAATACGATGACTCCTCTTGCTCAAAATTGTACTATCTCCAAACATGGTAAGAAGGCCTTCAGCCAATGTCCCACTTTAGTGCTGAATTTCTCCAAGCTCCTAGAGGGGCCCTTCTGAAACAGCCACATTTTTGCACTTGGATCCTGTCTACAAAACTGTGACTTCTCTAGGACCACGTGGCTCTGAGCTGGTGTCAACATTACCTCTGCATCCATGTTTTTAAGCAGGGTCTCTGAGATCACAATTTTACTTTAATGGCAGGAGTGTTAACTGTGTAAGTAGGAATAATTAACTCTAGTGATGGAAACAAAGTGCTGGAAGTATCCTTTCCAAATCTATTCCATGTGCAGTGGCAGAGTGAGAGACTTTTACGTATTTACAACGAGGAAAACTCTAGGGGCAACAGGTTCATATAGTGAGAGCCAAAATCCAACAGATGTGCTCCTAACCCAGTAAATCCACACTTTTGGGTCACGTAATCATCTCCTGTTACTTTAATTTATACTCACACAATCTCAGGACTGGAAATTTTGGCTCAGGCAAAGAATTAAAGTATTTTTGCAATTAAGGCAGTGCTTCTCAAACACTCCTATAGGCAAAGAACTTGTACTCTTGAAGAGTCTGGGATGTATTATTAAGCTGCTTACTATATAAATGGGAGATTTATTTGAAGTGTCATGTTTTATCTTAACTATTAATGATAATTTTATGTTTTATTCCATAATATATCAAATATACATCAATATCCTCCCCTAAAATCTGTGTAAAATAAACACTTTAGGAAGATGAGACTATGTTTAACTTACGGCTTTTCATACCTCAATTTGAAAAACAGGGGGCTGAGTGTGGTGACTAATGCCTGTAATCCCAGCACTTTGGGAGGCTAGGGCGGGTGGATCACTTGAGGTCAGGAGATCGAGACCAGCCTGGCCAATATGGTGAAACCCCATCTCTACTAAAAACATAAAAATTAACTAGGTGTGGTGGTGAGCGCCTGTAACCCCAGCTACTTGGGAGGCTGAGGCAGGAGGATCACTTGAACCCGGGAGGTGGAGGTTTCAGTGAGCCCAGATCGCCCCACTGCACTCCACCCTGGGCAACAGAGCAAGACTCTGTCTCCAAAAAAAACAGAGACCTGAAGATACATTCACTGCTATTACAAAATCTGGTAATCTGAAATCTCAAGAAATCCTAAGAGGAAATTCTTAGAGTAAGAGATAAGACTTGGACATTTCTTTCTATATCCTTAATTGGTTATAAAGACTGAAATAAACTACAATAGAAAAATGCTCTGGCTGGGCGTGATGGCTCACGCCTGTAATCCCAACACTTTGGTAGGCTGAGGTGGGCGGATTGCCTGAGCTCAGGAGTTTGAGACCAGCCTGGGAGACATGGCGAAACCTCGTCTCTACAAAAAATACAAAAAATTAGCAGGGTATGGTGGTGCCTGTGGTCCCAGCTACTTGGGAGGCTGAAGTGGGAGGATCACTTGAGCCTATGAGGTTGAGTCTGCAGTGAGCCGAGATCGCACCACTGCACTCCAGCCTAGGTGAGAGAGAGAGACCCTGTTTCAAAAAAAAAAAAAAAGAAGAAGAAGAAGAAAAAGAAAAAGAAAAATGCTCAAACCAGTTTGCTCAGAAGTCCAAGACACTATTTAGTCTTCAGACAGTGTGCTTTCATGGTGATGGAAGTGACAATAATAAAACTAGGGACAGAAGTTAAAATGTATACTTGACTGGTTTCCAAGTTACAAGCAAATAAATACATGTAAAAGAAAAAGAAAAACAAGGTTAAGACTTACTTTAAAATCTGCTAATTGTTGGTTGATGATTTCCACTTCAGTCCCCACTACCCACTGGAGGGCCTCTGCCTCCTCTGCTGCTGTGGTCGCGTCATTGAGTCCTTTCAATTTCCTGTAGAAGTCCTCTACACGGCCTAGTGTCAGTTCCAGCTGTTCCTGACGAGCTTTCCCCCTCTCCGTCAGTTTGCCACACTGTTTGTTCAGGGCTTCTAGCTCCCTTTTGAGACCTAACAAGTCCAGAGTCCCCTCTTCTTCTAGCATATGTCGACACTCTGCTTCAGAGGCCTCTATGTCTAATTTGAGGACCTGAATTTTGTTAAGGAATAGCCGGACATCCTCGATTTGGGACTGGAGGCTATCAGTGTCTCTGCCAATAGCACCCATGCCATCTAGCTCATCATCCAGGTCTGCCAATTGAGAGAACATCTCTCGGACCCGGCAGTGAAACTGGCCAATCCCCTCCAGCTTGTTTTCCATCATCACGCAACCACTGTTCACTCTTTGCTTAACTTCGAGGAACTCTTGCTGGGCGACCTCAGCTTGATGGAGAAGTTGGGAAGCATCAGATCCATCTGGGGCATCTTCTACCAGACCCTGAGTAAAGTTCCTCAGATAGTCTACCTGAGGCTCTAGGGCCTGCAGCACTTCCTGTTGAGCTCTTAGCTTCTCCAGGTTCTTGTTGCTACAGGCTTGAGAACCCAGGGCATCAAAGATCTCAAGTTGGTGTTTGGCTCCTTCAACCTTCTTTTCAATATTCTTAAAGCTTTCCTGGAACTCCTTGAGCCTCTGAGTCATTTCTTCGAGTGACCCCGTTTTGGCCTGCAGCTCTTCTGTAATAGCATCCATGTTCTGGTTGATCCCAGCCTTCTCATCCCGGATTCCATCCTCATCTGCTTCTGAAGAATTGATCAGAATGTCAGCAGCACTATTCAATATTTCCAGCAGGGAGCGGCGCTTCTCCACCTCACTCAGCATAGCCTTTGATCTTAGGAGACTGGACTCTAGCTGCACTGGATCCAGAGTGACTCGCAACTCAGACATCTTAGCTTTACAATCTTCTATCCATGGCACAAGGTCTTCCACATGCCACTGATATTTCTGAGCTTTCTGCATACAGTCCTTGAGCCTGGATTGTCTGTCTGCAGTTTTTTTACTAAGCTCTTCCCAATGGTTTTTGAGCTCAACCAACTGGTTTTGTAGAGTCCTTTTCTCTTCTCCAGGAGGTACAGAAAGAAGTAGAGATTCTCCTTCAGCCACAATCACCTCATAGGAGCCACTGTGTTGATTAAGACTTTTCTGAAACTCTTCATTCTCCTGTAGCTGAGACTGTAGCCGCTCCAATTTTGCAGAAATTGGGCAGTTTTTTGCTTGCTGGCTTTGTTTATCATCCAACCAGGTCCTCAGCTCATCAAACATTTGCTGGAACTGCTGGGTGCTGGCAAGAGCTGCCTGGAGTCTGTTCATGCGATCGGCTGAAATGACAAAATAAAATTGAAATCAATAAAGCCTGAACCCTGGCATTTAAAATGTTTGCTGAGAGTATATGGTCTAATCTTGGGGGAAGGGAACTAATGTTACTTGAGGGCCTACCAAAAAGAGGCATATAATTAGACTCCTTCGTATACACTATCTTATTTAATCCTCGTATCAACCTTGTAAGGTGATCTAAGTAACAGAAGTAAACTTTGACTTCTAGCCGGTAAACGTGAAAGTCATAAACAGTTCCAGAAAAATAAATAATAAATTAATGACACAATTTTTCTTCTACCAAGTTATCATAAGAAGTCCAGAAGCGGCCGGGTGCAGTGGCTCATGCCTGTAATCCCAGCACTTGTGGAGCCTGAGGTGGGAGGATCAGTTGAGCCCAGGAGTTCAAGACTAGCTTGGGCAACAAAGCAAGACCTCGTCTCTACTAAAAATAAAAATAATCACTGGGTGTGGTGGCTCACGCCTGTAATCCCAGCACTTTGGGAGGCCAAGGCGGGCAGATCACAAGGTCAAGAGTTCGAGACCAGCCTGGCCAACATGGTGAAACACTGTCTCTACTAAAACTACAAAAATTAGCCAGGCATGGTGGCACGTGCTTGTGGTCCCAGCTACTTGGGAGGCTGAGGCAGGAGGACTGCTTGAACCAAGGAGGCGGAGGTTGCAGTGATCCAAGATCATGCCACTGCACTCCAGTTGGGGCGACAGAGTGAGACTCTGTCTCAAAAAAAAAAAAAAAAAAATCAGCTGGGCATGGTGGCGTGTGTCTATAGTCCCAGCTACTTGGGAGGCTGAGGTGGGAGGATCACTTGAGCCCAGGAGATTGAGGCTGCAGTGAGCCATGATGGCACTACTGTACTCCAGCCTGGGTGACAGAGTGAGACCCTGTGTGTGTGGTGTGCATAATATTAAAAAAAAAAAAAAAGTGGGTATCAATGAGAGCATATGTGGAACTCCATTTATTAATACATCTATGGGGATGAATCTCTACTTGCTGATTGAAATTTTATTAGAGCTTTTATCTTTAGGACTATGCTATGTAAACCTTCACATTTTTAAGTGTTCACTTTGTAACAACCACAGCAGTTCTCACTGCAGCTAGGAGAAGGAATTGGTTTAACACCATTCTGAGTCTAAAAATTACATAAGGGAATCCTAGAATCTTGGGACTACTCCTAACCCATTCCTTCTTTCTGCCTGCCTCTAATAATGGCAGAAGTATGTTCTTCACCCCAACTCACCTGCAAGGTCTTCTAAACCTTGGAGAGGCAGGGCAACTGTCTCCAAACGCTTCTTCAGTTCATCCTTGAGGTACTGCTCACCAATGAGCACTGAGAGTTCATCGCACAGCGTCTGAGCCTCCTTAACCTCGTGGTCTAACTGCTCCAAGTCAGATCGAATTTCACTGGTCTCTTCCAATTGTTGCTTTACAGCCTCTGGTTGGGTGCTGATAGCTGACTGGCCACTCAGCCGTTGTCCAACTGCCCTCACCTTCTCTGATAAGTCCTGGAGCAGTTCCTGGTACTGGGTGCTCTTAACAATAGCTTGGTCAATTTGGCTGGAACGGGAGTTGAGTTTGTCAGTCAGCTCAACCCATTTCTGATTGATGCTCTGGAGTTCTTTCTGTAGTTGGCTGGTGGACAGAGAGACATCTCCAGGGCCTGTTAGGATGCCCTGAGCTGCCTCATTCAGTTGCTCATGCTGTTGCCTGCGTGCTTCAAATTCCTTTAGCATAAACTGAAACAGAAATGACACCAAGATGTTTAGACAGGAAAAAAACATCTAACTAAAAGCAGTGTCAGGCCAGGTGCAGTGGCTCATGCCTGTAATCGCAGCAGTTTGGGAGGCCGAGGTGGGAGGATCACTTGAGGTCAGGAGTTCAAGACTAGCCTGGCCAACGTGGCGAAACCCCGTCTCTACTAAAAATACAAAAATTAGTGGGGCGTGCTGGTGAACACCTGTAGTCCCAGCTACTCAGGAGGCTGAGGCACGAGAATTGCTTGAACCCAGGAGGCCGAGGTTGCAATGAGCTGAGACAGCACCACTGCACTCCAGCCTGGGCAACAGAGTGAGACCTTGTCTCCAAAAAAGAAAAAGCAGTGAATTAAAGTTGGCATTCATCTGCTTTGCCATGCAATACCCAAGCCTCTGAATTGGGAGTTCAGAACACTGGATCCCAGAGCCAGCTGTATTAGAAGCTGGGCTTGCCATGTCAACTCTCAGTGTCTGTTTTTCTTAGTTTCTTTCTTAGAATTTGAAGAGCATATACAATCTGTATTTTATAATATAGCATAATTAGACAAAGAGTTCTTTAAGGCAATGACTATGGCTTTTTTTTCTTTTCATATCCCTTGCTGCTTTCATCAAAAAAGTTAACATTACAGGATCTGGAGTCAGACTGGCTGTGTTCAAATACTGGTTCTGTCACCTACTAGCTGTATGACCTTAGGCAAGATTTAATAAGTTCTCAAACCCCAGCTTCCTCATCTGTAAAATGAGGACAGTAAAGTACTTATTTTGGCTGTTACAAGGATTAAATGAGAGAATTTATAGAAAGTACTCAGTATTTACATTGCCCAAAAATAAATAAGACATAGCCTCACGAAATGACAAATGTGTAAACAATGAACTATAATAAAATGTAACAAAAGTAAAAATGATTAAACTCTGATATGAACGTGCAACACAGAACTGTGAAAGCATGGAATAGGGTGATTAATTCCGCTGGGGATGACAAATGGCAGAAGACAGAAATTAGGAAAGGCTCCCTAGATGTGACAATAAAGAACGAGTAGTTCTCCAAGCAGAGTAGAGATTAAGGCTGGTGAAAGGCATTTCAGGGGAGGGTCTAGGATTAGCAGACATACAGAGATCAAAACCATTTTCATAATAATACTAAGATGTTATTTGCCTTTTAAAACTTCTGCACTGTCACAAATGTTCAATGATGTTTTCCAGAGGCTACGTGGCATTCGATATTGTAACAGATATGCAGAAGCAGATATAAGAATAGCCTAAGCCAGAAATTAAGATTTGCAAAGATATAAAACAATGCCACTTTTTTTTTTTTTTTTTTTTTTTTTTTTTTTTTGAGACGGATTCTCGCTCTGTTGCCCAGGCTGGAGCGCAGTGGTGCGATCTCGGCTCACTGCCAGCTTCGCCTCCCGAGTTCATGCCATTCTCCTGCCTCAGCCTCCTGAGCAGCTGGGACTACAGGCACCCGCCACCACACCCGGCTAATTTTTTGTATTTTTAGTAGAGACAGGGTTTCACTGTGCTAGCCAGGATGGTCTCGATCTCCTGACCTCGTGATCTGCCTGCCTTGGCCTCCCAAAGTGCTGGGATTACAGGCATGAGCCACCGTGCCCGGCCAATATCACTCTTATTATCAAACTTTTATGTTTCGGAAAATGCTATTTTTTCATTAAAAATATGTTACTTAGGTTAATGTGATGGTTTTATCATTGCTATTTTAAAAATTTAAATATATACTTTTAAAATTCCTCAGTATTTTAATACAATAAATGTTAATAGATAAACACAAGCTCTTGGGGATCCTCAGTAATCTTTCAGAGAATAAAAGGGGTTCTTGAAACCAAAAAGTTTGAAAACCCCAGATTAGAAAAATATTTGTAAGTAGACTAAATAGGACTCAATAATTACCTGGATGCAGGAACTGAAAGAAGCAGTTCCTTCAAAAAGTACTCTTAGGTCTTAATTTAAGTAACCTGGTAAGTTGAGAAGACATGGACCAGGCTGCGGGAGAATGTAAAAGAAGGAAAAGCCTCCAGGCAGGATTTCATTGGGAATGACGTAATTTTGACCAACCTAAATTTCTATTTTTTTTTTTTTTTCTTTTTTGAAGCAGTTTTTGCTCTGTTGCCCATGCTGGAGTGCAGTGGCACCATCTTGGCTCATGGCAACCTTCGTCCCGTGGGTTCAAGCAATTCTCCTGCCTCAGCCTCCCGAGTAGCTGGGACTACAGGCACCCGCCACCACGCCCGGCTAATTTTTGTATTTTTAGTAGAGGCAACGTTTCACCATGTTGGCCAGGCTGGTCTTGAACTCCTGACCTCAGGTGATCCACCCACCTTGGCCTCCCAAAGTGCTAGGATTATAGGTGTGAGTCACCGCACCCGGCCTGACCAACCTAAATTTCTATGATGTTAGGCACTTAAATCAATTTTTTTGAGGTTTGATCACAGAAAATCCTATGTAAAGCCAGCAGATATAAGATATTAAGTAATGTGGATCACTATCACAGGTGGATTACAAGCAAAAAAAATTTTTTTTTTTTTTTGAGATGGAGTCACGCTCTATTGTCCAGACAGGAGTGCAGTGGTACGATCTAGTCTCACTGCAACCTCAGCCTCCTGGGTTCAAGTGATTCTCCTGCCTCAGCCTCCCAAATAGCCGTGATTTCAGGCACGTGCCACCACACCCGGCTAATTTTTTGTATTTTTAGTAGAGACAGGGTTTCATCGTGTTAGCCAGGATGGTCTCGATCTCCTGACCTTGCGACTTGCCCACCTCGACCTCCCAAAGTGCTGGGATTACAGGTGTGAGCCACCACACCCAGACACAAGTAAAATATAATTCCACAATTTAGTCAGAAAAACTCCCCTTCTCATATCTACTCATCTTACTGTCTCTATTAATAATAATAATAGAGTTTTTGACTGTTTACTATTTTACAAGCGCCATGATTAACACCTTATAAATACCTCATTTAAACTGAGACTCTGAGAGATTAAATGACTTGTCCAGGATCACGTGAAATCTACTTACTGGGAGAAACATTCAAACCCAGTTTCATGTGATTCCAATTTCTTCGTTGCTATATTGCTCACCTGGACCTGTTGCTTTTGTGCATTCAACATGTTGGGGTCAATAGACAGGGGCCCCAGCACTCCCATCATCAGTTCTTTCTCCATCAGCCACGGCCGGAGCTGGGATTCTGCAGCCTGGAAGCAGGCCAGATGACTTGCAGATTCCTCTAGCTGCCTTTGCCGAGCCACAGTAACCTCAGTGGCCCTTTCCCATCGGGAATCTGTAGAGAGGAAATGAGGGAATGTATTCCTTTACATTATCAACAACTGGCCTGGTCCCTAAGTTATGTTCCTAATATACTGCAGGAAATGACCCCAGAAGCATTATTTATTTATTTACTTATTTGAGACAGTGTCTCACTCTATCACCCAGGATAGAGCAGTGGCACGATCATGGCTCACTGAAGCCTCAAACTCCTGGGCCCAAGTGATCCTCCCACCTCAGCGTCCCAAGTAGCTGGGACTATAGGTGTGCGCCACCATGCCCAGTTAATTTTTTATTTTTTGTAGAGACGGGATCTCCCTATGTTGCCCAGGCTGTTCTTGAACTCCTCAAGTGGGAAGATCACTTGAGCCCAAGAGTTCAAGGCCAGCTTGGACAACAAAGCAAGACCCTATCTCTACAAAAAAAATTTAGAAATTGGCTAGTTGTGGTAGCACATGCTTGTGGTCCCACCTACTCAGGAGGCTGAAGCAGGAAGACTGCTTGAGCCAGGGAAGTCGAGGCTGTAGTGAGCTATATCATGCCACTGCACTCCAGCCTGGGTGACAGAGCAAGACCCTGTCTCAAAAAAAAAAAAAAAAAAAAGGCCAGGCATGGTGGCTCACACCTATAATCCCAGCACTTTGGGAGGCCGAGGTGGGTGGATCACTTGAGGTCGGGAGTTCAAGACCAGCCTGACCAACATGGAGAAACCCCCTCTCTCCATGTTGGTCTACTAAAAATACAAAATTAGCCGGGCATGGTGGCGCATGCCTGTAATGCCAGCTACTCGGGAGGCTGAGGCAGGAGAATTGCTTGAACTCGGGAGGCGGAGGTTGCGGTGAGCCGAGATCATGCCATTGCACTCTAGCCTGGACAACAAGAGCAAACTCCATCTCAAAAAAAAAATTTAATTAAACTAAAAAAAAAATTCATCTACATTGTTTACAGTTCAATATTATGAGTACACAATTTATCTAACCTCTTTATTGAATATTTTTATTATTTCCATCTTTCATTTTTATCATTAATACTCTCTTTAGTTCTTTTGTTATTTTTTTTTGGAGACAGGGTCCCCCTCTGTTGCCCAGGTTAGAGTTCAGTGGCACAATCATAGCTCACTGCAGCCTTGAACTCCTGGGCTCAAGCAATCTTCTCACCTCAGCCTCCCCAGTAGCTAGGACTCCAGGCTCATGCCACCACACCTGGCTAATTTGTTTTTCCTTGCTTTTTGTAGAGACAGGATCTTGCTATGTTGCTCAGACTGGTTTGAACCCCTAGCTTCAAGCAATCCTCCTGTCTCGGATTCCCAAAGTGCTGAGATTACAGGTGTGAGGCACTGTTCCTGGCCTCTCTTTGGTTCTTGATCACAGTAGATTATCAGTTTGACTTGCCCAAGAAAGCCAAACTTCTGACTCTTTGAGTGGAATTTCTAATTTTCTTCCCAATTCAGGCTCATGCTCTGGCCCTATCTGGATCCTAATTGCTTATTTATAAAAATTAACTAAAAATAATTCCTGTTTTATAGGATGTGCTGAAATTCTCTATTTGCTTTGAAGACAAGTAACTTAGCAAATTTGTAACACTCTTGTGAAAACTTACTGAGTTCTTCTTGAATTTTCTTCCAATTTTCTGCTTCCTGTGAGTTGGGATATGTCACCAGTAATCCAGCCAGGGCTTCCTTTACTTTTTGAATCTTTGGAGAATTCTGTTCCAATTCAGCCAGGAAGGCCTAGGAGAAAGAATGTCATGCATGCCATGAGATTCTGGACAGGAAACAAAGTTGTGTGTGTGGTAGAAATGATTGGAAAGCTGGGCGGTTATTATAGGCTCTACTAGGATCCTATTCATGACTTGTTTAGTGGTGTTAAGATACTTAACCCTTCTACTTCAATTTTTATTTTAAAATGAAAATCTAAATGGCAGGATCTGAGTTTCTTTTATGTATAACACATCAGTAGAACTCAATAAGAAGGAATTATTAATCAAAATAAACTAAAAATACCAAGATATGATGATACCATATCTTGAAGGAGATGAGATGCTACGCTCAATGGGAATATTAAAAGTTTTGGTGAAAATTTCCTACAGGATTTTCTATGGTCTTATATCTTCTGACATTTTTCCTAGTCTCACATGTCAATCTTAAGAATGAACTGTAATCACTGTTATTTAGATCCCTCCAAGAATTGGAAAGGTACTTTGATAAGAATGGTTTGTCTTGCTTACAGCATCATATAGAAAATGAGATCCCATTCTCAATGAGCTAATGATTCTGGGGAGGGCTATTCTTTTTCTGCAAACATATCTGGTTTTGTTTCTGAATCTAACTTATAACAATTTCTAATTTCATAAGAAAATTCTCTAGGAGAGTTAAGGCATATTAATCACTTAGAAAGTCAAACATACTGCCCATCACAGCCTGGATTGTTGCCCATGTCTCTCTCTCAGATGCCTGGGCTTGGGCAGAAACATGGGTACAGCTATCTCTTCCTCTTGGTGTTGGGAGGCAACTAATGTAAACACAGTACCTTGTTAGATTCAGCTTGGGCTTTCACTGTTTCTGTCTTGGTTGGAGATGACATAGCATCCATGGATTTCAGGACTTCCTCTTTTGATTCTAGCCACTGCAGCACAGAGTTTGCCTCCTTGTGAACCTCCTCCATTCTGTTGAGGATAGCCTGAAGGCTTTCCTGGCGTTCATGAAGTACTCCCCCTAGTTTCTCATACTTCAAGTTTACATCTGACATGTCACACTGGATCTCCGTCAGATCTAGTATCACAGAAACAGAAATCAGATTGGAGACAGCTCTTCGAATACGTGCCTTGACTCCTCACTCCTAAATTACTTGCATCTCCCTTACTCCTTCTAGAGAATTAGAGATTATCTTCCTGCTAAATCATACAAAAGTTCCCGTTTATATACACAAAACAAAAGCGTTCTCATTAATCTGCTTTCTGGTTTTGGCATTATGTACTCAGATGTATACCTTAAAATGCTAAACATGGGAACAACAAAAGTGAAGGGAGCAAAGTAAGAAATTAACCTTAGTCTACTATTGGGATTAAGGGACTTGGAGCATTCTTCCATTCCTTCTTCTCCAAACTACAGAGAAGTCACCTAGCTGGGAGGCTGAGA
Organism: Pongo abelii; assembly: GCF_028885655.2. Lineage (NCBI taxonomy): Eukaryota > Metazoa > Chordata > Mammalia > Primates > Hominidae > Pongo > Pongo abelii. The sequence continues at coordinate 194,134,094 of NC_071985.2, forward strand.
GCTAGACTAGATTACCTCTAGTATAACTTCTTTATAATTCAAAGATTAACATATATTTTCTTTGAGTTCTTTCCCTATTTGCCTTATCTAGTGATCCAATCTATTGTATTTCTACAATACCTTTAGCTTCAGGGGCTGCCAACCTGTTTATGGTCTATAGCCAGCAAACCACAGTTGCTTCTCCCCAGATTTTTATCCTCATACCCATTCTGGCAGCAGTTCTTCCACCACATATTGCAACATACACAGATGTAAACATAGACACTGTCCTAACACATCCAACAAAGCAGCACTTTTGAAATGGCATTCTCACCTTTGCAGGTGTGGTATCCGTTTACACTGCCTACAGAGCTTCCTACAGAGGGCAGTATGGAACCTGAGCAGAAGGACAAGGAGACAAACAGGGCAAGACCAACGTGTTAGGAATACATATAGGCACTGAATTTGTCCTTTGGCCCTTACTTTAAGCTTAGGTATCAGGAAGTTAACACAGCACAAGACAACATACTCATGGAAAGAGACAAATTATTTCAGCTGCCAGGCAACAAAATGTCACTCGAGGTTCTTAGCAGGAATGATTCTTAATCCTTTCTAGAGGAAATTCATATTCCCTTTTTATTAAATCTCCAACTTGAATTCTTTGGATGCCGCCCTAATTTTGTGAAGCAAGTACTGGTAAAATTATTAAGTCTAGAATGGTACTTGCCGTATTTTAGAATGAGCTTTTATAATAAAGCCAGAAAGTTTCACCTTTTATATCAATATCTTTCAATATAATAAAAATGAAAATACCATTAAGGACAGAAAAAGCAGCCTTTTTTTTTTCTTTTTTGAGACAAAGTCTCACTCTGTTGCCCAGACTGAAGTGCAGTGGCATGATCTCGGCTCACTGCAACTTCCACTTCCCGGGTTCAAGCAATTCTCTCATCTCAGCCTCCCAAACAGCTGGGATTACAGGCGCCTGCCACCAGGCCCGGTTAATTTTTGTATTTTTAGTAGAGAGGGGGTTTCACCATGTCGGTTAGGCTGGTCTCAAACTCCCGACCTCAGGTGATCTGCCTGCCTCGGCCTCCCAAAGTGCTGGGATTATAGGCATGAGTCACCGTGCCTGGCCTAAAAAGCAGCCTTCTTCTAATAAAGACATTAAAATGAGCCCTTCTTATATTGTTTCTAAAGGAAAATTCTTTGCCTTTTCTTTCATAACCTCTTCTTGCTCACCTTTCCCCAAGAAAAAACAGAAATCCTAAGTGCCAATAAATCTGGCTCATCAACATTCTTATAAATTGTGCTTTGGGCCTTCGGTTCTGTTTCTAATCACCATAATTTCACATACATTCTCCCCAAACTGATTCCTTATATTTCAGAAAAGTTTCCCAAGATAGGTAAAAACCAGGTGATGTAATGATAAATATTATACAGAAATCTGAAAAATATTCATAATGATACTTTAAAAGGACAGAAAACTCTCGTATGCACTGACTTCACTGTACAAAAAGTCATGTGCAAGGTTATATTACAAAATAGTTGGCCGGGCGCGGTGGCTCACATCTGTAATCCTAGCACTTTGGGAGGCTGAGGTGGGTGGATTGCCTGAGCTCAGGAGGTTCGAGACCAGCCTGGGCAATACGGTGAAACCCCATCTCTACTAAAATGCAAAAAATTAGCTGGATGTGGCAGCAGATGCCTGTAGTCCCAGCTACTGGGGAGGCTGAGGCAGGAGAATCGATTGAACCTGGGAGGCAGAGGTTGCAGTGAGCCAAGATGGTGCCACTGCACTCCAGTCTGGGCGACAGAGCAAGACTCCGTCTCAAAACAAAAACAAAAACAAAATAGTTGTGGGCCAGGTGTAATGGCTCACGCCTGTAATCCCAGCACTTTGGGAGGTTGGAAGTTTAAGACCAGCCTAGGCAACACAACGAGACCCTGTCTCTACAAAAAAAATTAAAAAAAAAAAAAAATTAGTCAGGCATGATAGTGCACATTTGTGGTCCTAGCTACTCAGGAGCTTGAGGTAGGATGATTGCGTGGGCCTAGGAGGTCAAAGCTACGGAGAGCCATGATCACACTACTGTACTCCAGCCTGGGTGACAGAGCGAGACCCTGTCTCTAAAAAGAAGGAAAAAAATTAGCTGAATTAGGGTGGTGATTATAAAACTTTTAAATGTTAATGTTATTATATTTTCGATTAAAAAATACAAAATAGAAAAATAACATTGCATTGCAGTGTGGTGATGCAAAAAAAGAAACTGGACTAGTAGGTAGGAGAAGACGGTACTAACCAAGGTTGTCACTAACTCAGTATGTGAGCCTTAATCTACAAACACAGCTTATTCTGCAGGATTTAAAGATAATACAGCCTATCCTGTTAACTCTCATGGGGTAACTGGGAAGAGACCATGAGCGAATGTATATCAAAGTACTTTATGAAACAGAGCTACATAAGTGTAAGGAACTGAAATATATATACATGGTTTCTCAGAGTTGGAGGAGAACTTTGAGATCACTCAAGATAGTAATTTTCAAACTGATTTTCAAAACACCCTAAAAAGGTGCTTTAGGGATTGTGTTTAATGTTTGGTTTAAATGTAATATTCACATAAATTTCTAACTACTTAGAAATGATAATAAAACATGCATGTTCCATTATGCTGAATTCTACACCTTAACCCACCAGATGAAACCAATTATGCTGCTTTTCTGGGGAAAGTAAAGCAGCTCCTGACACATCTAAGCATCTATTTTAAGTTATTTTTGAGTGTCTCTGATTGGAAAGGTGGTAGCTCTTTACCAGCAATTTATGATATTCAAACCTGTCCATGTATAGTATACTCATGTATAGTATACTCATGTATACTATACAAAGAAAAACATCTATAGCACATGTGTAATACATTAAATAACACGACCAAAAATATAACATGACTTGCTCTCTGTACATCTACACAGTTCTCATTGTGGCAGAATTGTGTAATAATAGAATTCTTAACACTTCAAGTCAGTTGGACAGTTTTTGTCCTCAATGTCAGTCTTAAGTGCTTTCTATGTGTAAGAGCCCTCATTAAATATTCTTAGTGATTTAACTTTGAAACAATAATTCTTATTACATCACTTTCAAGTTTCTAGCTCAATTCAATCAAAGCCTGTTCTGACATTGTGAAGTCAACTTTCAAAAACATTTGTCATCATTTGCAATTACTTAATCTGTGTGAACCATATTTTTTGGATACAATGAAACCAAACAAAATTTAGAAATAAATCAGATAGGCTGGGCCTGGTGGCTCACGCCTGTAATCCCAGCACTTGGCGGGGCCAAGGCGGGTGGATCACAAGGTCAGGAGATCGAGACCATCCCGGCTAACACGGTGAAACCCTGTCTCTACTAAAAATACAAAAAATTAGCTGGGCGTGGTGGCGGGCACCTGTAGTCCCAGCTACTCAGGAGGCTGAGGCAGGAGAATGGCATGAACCCAGGAGATGAAGCTTGCAGTGAGCCAAGATTGCGCCACTGCACTTCAGCCTGGGCGACAGAGCGAGACTCTGTCTCAGGAAAAAAAGAAAGAAAGAAAGAAAGAAATTAGATGGTGAAGCTGTCATCCAATAATCTTCCTTTTCAAATTTTTATATTCGTTAAGTTAGTCTCAATATTCTTACTGATGGATTTCAAAACAGATAAATGCTATAAAATAACATATAAGGGAAACTTATGCCAACAAAATGGTTTCTTTTAATTTTTATTATTTATTTATTTATTTATTTTTGAGATGGAGTCTCGCTCTGTCGCCCAGGCTGGAGTGCAGTGGTGCGATCTCAGCTCACTGCAAGCTCCGCCTCCCGGGTTCATGCCATTCTCCTGCCTTGGCCTCCCGAGTAGCTGGGACTGACTACATGCACCCACCACCACACCTTGCTAATTTTTTGTATTTTTAGTAGAGACGAGGTTTCACTGTGTTAGCCAGGATGGTCTCAATCTCCTGACTTCATGATCCGCCTGCCTTGGCCTCCCGAAGTGCTGGGATTACAGGCGTGAGCCACTGCGCCTGGCCGCCAACAAAATGTTTTGTTTTATGTAGTAGGGTTCTATATGAGATTTCTGTTTTTCTATATGAGATTTCTGTTCTATATGAGATTTCTGGTTTGTTTGTTTTTTTTTAAATGATCTAGTCTAGGAGTCAGTAAACTATAGCTCATCAGCCAAATCTGGCCCTTCGTCTGTTTCAACAAAGTTTTACTGGAATACAGTCACAACTACTCATTTCTATTAATGTATTGTCTTTGGCTGTTTTTGTTACAATGGCAGAGGTATATGACTGTGACAGAGACCATATACCCTGCAAACCTAAAATAGTTACTATCTGGCCCTTTATAGAAAAAGTTTGCCGACTCTGATCTAGTCACACGAGTAAGTCACTGAACGTAGAGGCTGATATATCACCAATTCCCTGAAATGTCACTTGTGGATAGTTCCAAAATATCTTTTAACTTTAGAATACTATAGAAAAGTACACATTTTCAGAAAGCAAATAAATCTTTCCTTTACTCGTTAAGTGACTATAGGAGTGCACTATCACAGACTAGTAATAAAACCTATGTGATCTCAATTAACAACGAGCAAGTGACTGGGAACTCACATGAGATTTTGTTTATTTATTTATTTATTTTTGAGACAGAATCTCGCCCTGTCGCACAGACTGGAGTGCAGTGGTGCAATCTTGGCTCACTGCAACCTCTGCCTCGCGGGTTCAAGCAGTTCTCCCACATCAGCCTCCTGAGTAGCTAGGATTACAGGCGCAAGCCACCATGCCTCGCTAATTTTTGTATTTTTAGTAGAGACGGGGTTTCACCATGTTGGCCAGGCTGGTCTTGAACTCCTGGCCTCAAGTGTTCCGCCTGCTTTGGCCTCCCAAAGTGCTGGGATTACAGGCGTGAGCCACTGTGCCTGGCCTTCATATTGGATTTTGCTTCAAAGACTTAATTTGCAGTGAAAGATTATATACACATCTGGGCACAATCTTTGTACCCCCTTTGAAGTACTGATTTTTTTTTTTTTTTTTTTTTTGAGATGGGGTCTCGGTCTGTTGCCCAGGCTGGAATACAGTGGCACGATCTCAGCTCACTGCAACCTCTAACTCCCAGGTTCAAGCGATTCTCCTGCCTCAGACTCCCGAATAGCTGGGATTACAGGCACGAGCCACCAGGCCTGGCTAATTTTTATATTTTTAGTAGAGACAAGGTTTCACCATGTTGGCCAGGCTGGTCTTGAACTCCTGACCTCAAGTGATTAGCCCACCTAGGCCTCCCAAAGTGCTGAGATTACAGGCATGAGCCACCACGCCTGGCCCAACACTGACTTCTAAATACCTTGCTTCTTCCTGGATATCACAATCATACCTATCCAGGCTTGCCCAAGGTTTTTTTTTTTTTTTTTTTTTTTTTTTTTTTTCCTGAGACGGAGTCTCACTCTGTCTGTTGCCCAGGCTGGAGTGCATGCACGATCTTGACTCAATGAAACCTCCACCTACCAGGTTCAAGCTATTCTCCTGTTTCAGACTCTCGAGTAGCTGGGACTATAGGCATGTGCCACCATGCCCGGCTTTTTTTTTTTTTTTTTTTTTTTGAGACAGAGTCTCGCTCTGTCTGTTGCCCAAGTTGGAGTGCAGTGGCGTGATCTTGGCTCACTGCAAGCTCCACACCATTCTCCTGCCTCAGCCTCCTGAGTAGCTGGGACTACAGGCACCCGCTACCACACGTGGCTAATTTTTTGTATTTTTAGTAGAGATGGGATTTCACCATGTTAGCCAAGACTGGTCTCAATCTCCTGACTTTCTGATCCGCCTGCCTCGGCCTCCCAAAGTTCTGGGATTACAGGCGTGAGCTGACGCACCTGGCCTAATTTTTGTATTTTTAGTAGAGACGGGGTTTCACCATGTTGGCCAGGCTGGTTTTGATCTGCTGACTTCGTGCCTGGCCAGTGCCCAAGTTTAAAGATGATGCTTACCCATCCCATTTACACATTCAAAAAAGGGAAATTCTCAAGATGAAAATCTTATTTTAATTATTCTATGTTCATTGGATAGTTCTAAGTGGGACAACTAGTTCATTTACTTTTCCCATCATGAGAAGGAATTTTGCAAAATGGAGCAATGTTATATAGCAAAAGGGGTGACAGGTCAGGTTGCAGGGGAAGACTGCTTTGGGCATGCCCTTTGTTTTCATACCCAACCTTGATTTTCACTTTAATTATATAAGGAGGCATTTCCAAAGGCCAAAAGCAAAGAGCAATTTTTATTCACTATATTTTGAAGAGCCTGTACTCACCTGTCTTGCCTTGGGAATCAGGTGCTGTGATTTCCATGATGAGATTTTCTAAAGAAGTACCTTTGCAATTGATTTCTTCTACCAGAGTTTCCTTACTTGCCCAGTCATCTAGTAGACTCTGTTTAAAGAAGAAAATGGCTAAATGTAGTATCTGGGGCTTTTTCCTCACAAGTAGGGACATCTGTTCTGTATATACTCCCTAGTGTTTTGACAAGCATTAAGAGACCATCCTTCTGATTTATTTATTCATTTATCAAATATCTATTGAACATTTACTATATGACTGGCACCATGCCAAACACTGGGATACAAAATAGAATTATGACACAATTTCTAAAGCCAGAAGCTCAGATTATCAATTGCATTATAATGTGATAAATGCTATTATAGTATTATGGACAGTCTGTGAATTCCAAGAGCATAAAAGGAGTTCTATCTAATTCTGAATAGAGGAAGGAAAGCTTTGAATTAAGATAATGGCTGGGCATGGTGGTTCACACCTGTAATCCCAGCACTTTGGGAGGCCGAGGCGGGCAGGTCACTTGAGGTCAGGAGTACAAGACCAGACTGGCCGACATGGTGAAACCCCGTCTCTACTAAAAATACAAAAAAAAATTAGCCGGGCATGGTGGCAGGCACCTGTAATCCCAGCGACTCAGGGCGCTGAGATGGGAGAGTTGCTGGAACCTGGGAGGCAGAGGTTGCAGGGAGCCGAGATCATGCCACGGCACCCCAGCCTGGGTGACAGAGTGAGACTCCGTCTTAAAAAAAAGAAAAGAAAGATAAGAGTTTGCCAGATGGACAAGAGGGAACAACATGCATACAAAGATTAAAAAAGAAATGGTAACTAGAGGATAAATAAGGAGCTAGATATTGAGATACAGAAAAATACATAGAATCATAGGCTATACTTTGCATTTATTAAGGAAACTTTATATTGGGTTTGAAATCAAAGATTCAACTACCACAGAAATCCATCAGGAAACAATGGCATTTGCTCTAAGACAAAAGTACCACATCACGTTAAGTCTCCAAAATGTCTCCTGCCATAGTTGTAGGATTTTACTCCTTTCAGAGCAAGGACGCCATTCTAGCCTTCAATGCCCTCCTCCATACTGAATATCCCTGACAATCTACTTAGTTTGCTTTTGACTTTAAGCTGCAGAGAAAGGCACAGAGCTCTACTCATATTGCCTAATTTCAAACTGACCCTTGGTCACTGCTTGTCAGTTCTTTAATTAATCACTCTCTTTTTTTTTTTTTTTTTTTTTGAGACAGGGTCTCACTCTCTGTCGCCCAGGCCAGAGTGCAGTGGCACCATCTCAGCTCACTGCAACCTCCACCTCCCAAGTTCAAACAATTCTCTGCCTCAGCCTCTTGAGTAGCTGGGATTACAGGCACCCGCCACCATGTCCAGCTAATTTTTGTATTTTTAGTAGAGATGGGGTTTCACCATCTTGGCCAGGCTGATCTTGAACTCCTGACCTTGTGATCCACCTGCCTCGGCCTCCTAAAGTGCTGGTATTACAGGCGTTGAGCCACTGTGCCTGGCCATTAATCACTCTTGATTCCAAAGAGCCGCAGTCCCCAAACTATGGCTTTACTCACAGAATATTTTACATTTTTGAGGAAAATACAGTGACATCTGTTGAACACCATATGAACAACTACTAAGTTGTTTGGACCTAACTTCTTAGCAAGTAGAAGTATTAGGAGTTTTTTTTTTGTTTCTGTTTTTTTTTGGCCTTGAGGTGCCATGACAAATTTCTTAAAACACCATGGGCACTGTGAAACAAAAATGTTGGGAAAGCTCTGTCCTAGGGAATTCCCAACAGCAAATGCTCCTGGCACTCACTCTGCGAAAGCAATCAAACTCTTTTCTTTCATCTGCTCAAGATGAAGTATGCTTTACTGAGAAAATAAGGATAAGTGCATGACAGTCAGAGGCATATTTGGCTTATTTCAACAAAAGGAAGACATAGGTTAGAGGTGTAAGCAGAGGCTGGATAATTACGGATCAAAGACAGTACAGAAGGGATTTTGCAGGGAATGGGAGGAAGGTTGGTCCCATCCTTGAAGGTGCCTTCCAACCATCTGATTCTAGCTTTTCCTTTACTAGCTGAAGTAGTACTAGTTCTTCTATCCTCAATTTCCTGACCATATTATCTGGTTACTTGCTCAAATATATTTGTCTAATTCTCAAACATACAAAGAGAGTGTACACTTCTCAAGGACTGTATAGGTAGATTGTTATCACATGAAGAAAACGGAGGAATTTCTGTTCTGATGCAGACTGACAACTTGGATTTCTCATACATTTCCCCACCACAGCTGGAGACCAGTTAATACAAGTACTCAAACCAGTGCCTAGCCCAATTCTTGGAGTCCCTTTGTTCACCTACCTTCAGGTGTTCAATCTGCTTTTCTAACTCTTTAGCACTCATAGAAGTTTCTGTAGGTGGAATACTCCCTTCAGTTTCTTTCAGCCATTTCTGGAAGGTCCTGACCAGCTTCCGGAATTCATCCAACTGTTCCTGGCAAGATGATGCATCTTTCTCTCTGTCAATGAAGCAGTTTTGTTACTTGCCAGACTGTTTTATAAAGTCAACTTGAGCTAAGACTAGTTCATTCTGTGACTCCAGACATCAGTTACCTAACATGGCCTTTCTTTCTCATAATCTTTTCCAGAGCAGGTTTGGCTGAACAACCACATATAAGGTTGAAGCATACCAAACTCAGGAATATATTGCCCTTGTTTGGACATTTCTGGGGAAAGAGGTCTTCAATCTTACTCTAGGCTAAAGTGAAAGTGAGAAAAACTAAAGGGAGGCTGCTATTTAGGTACTGTGATACAATGGAAAGAATGCAGGCTTTGGATCTCAATTCCAGCCCTGCTACATTTTAGCTATTTGACTCTTTCAAGGACCAATTCAAGTGCTGATTGCTTTAGCAAGGAAGGTGCCGAAACTGAGGCTCACAAAAGTTAGGTGATTAGTTCTAGATTAATCATGCCAATGAATAAACTAAATCAAAAGGAAAATTTTGGAAATGGCCATATCTATCAGACAGATGTCAATCCAGAAATCCTGATTCCTCATACAGTAAAAAGGCCCTCAGCATAGGGGAAGAAAAACAAAAGCTTTCTTGACCTTTGTCCCCATCCTCTCCATTAGATAACCTGCTGCTAATAATGTTGGTTTGAGCAACTCTTTTCTTCTAATCACTAAGGCAGTTATCTGCTAAATCAAGATCATATTTATGGCTAAACTCAGATAAGAAGTCTTGTTCATGCTCTTAAATCTATGTGAGGTTGTCCAATGGGGAATCCTGGCTTTTCAACAGGGACCAAAATCAGCCATATATTCCCTTGTTTGCCTTGAAAGAAGAATCCAGATACTCTTCTAAAATAGCAACTTAAATGTGGTCAAAACAAGCAGGGGGTCTGGGCACGGTGGTTCACACCTGTAATCCCAGCACTTTGGGAGGCCAAGGCAGTAGGATCGATGAGGCCAGGAGTTCACAACTAGCCTGGTCAACATAGCAAGACCCCATATCTTAAAAAAAAAAAAAAAGCCAGGGGAGTGCCAACATCACCCTTAATTATGTCTAGGAAGTCTCTTCCAATTTTTCTCTTCTTTCAAAATTATTCTGTAATCTTACTTGCTGCCTCAAATTTGTTCTGTTTGGTCCAAGTGGCCTAGGCTTCTGATCACAAAGAGAGGGAACTCATCCCTATTTTCTATTAGTTACTATTAGAAAAACCACTAAGTGGCTGGGTGTGGTGGCTCATGCCTGTAATCCCAGCACTTTGGGAGGCTGAGGCAGGTCGATCACCTGAGGTCAGGAGTTCGAGACCAGCCTGGCCAATGTGGGGAAACCCTGTCTCTCCTAAAAATGCAAAAATTAGCTGAGCATGGTGGTGGGCGCCTGTAATCCCAGTCACTCAGGAGGCTGAGGTAGAAGAATTGCTTGAACCCAAGAGATGGAGGTTGTAGTGAGCCAAGATGGCACCACTGCACTCCAGCCTGGGTGACAGAGTGAGACTCAGTCTCAAAAAAAAAAGAAAAGAAAAACCACTAGCATCAAGTAGATTAGGTAGCTTTGCCTAAAAAAAGGCACTTTTTACCCTCCTACGACTCAGTAGTAGAATTTTAGATGCCATCTTTTCTGGTAAAGGAAGAAAAGAGAAAAGATCATTTCACTCCATAACAAGAAAAAATAGTTCCCCAATGCTGACCAACACAAGTGATAACTCACCGCTCTTTAACTGTCTTCTGTAGCTCTGTGAAGTCTTTTCTGAGGTTCTGTACCCTGTCCTGATGCTGAGACAGGTCCAGTGCAAAGCCACAAGAGCTCAGTTCAGTGACCAGGTGCTCAAGAGTATCTAGGTTCTCCTGTTGGTCTTCCATTTCCAAATTGAGCTCCTGTCAAGCAAACAAGGAAATGTATTAAATCCTCTAATCCTTATAAATATACTCTAAAAAGAAGGAATAAGGAAAGACGTATGCTTGCCAGGTCAAATGCTAGATCAAAACAATAAATATGTAACTCAGTGCAAGTTTAAAAAAACAAACAAACATTTTTTCTTTTTCTTTTGAGACGGAGTTTTACTCCTGTCACCCAGGCTGGAGTACAATGGCGCTATCTTGGCTCACTGCAACCTCTGCCTCCTGGGTTCAAGCGATTCTCCTGCCTCAGCATCTCGAGCAGCTGGGATTACAGGCTCCTGCCACCACGCCCAGCTAATTATTTTTTGTATTAAAAAACCCAATTAAAAAATCTGATAAATATGTAGGACATCTTCAATCCACTGGAGAGTGGCTAAGAATTACAAAACAGTCTTGTCTCCTCTAAACAAACATTCAAAGACTTGGGAGGTACCATGACAGGACCTAAAGAATGAAAGTTTCAGGAGTCAAATACACCTCACCTGAAATTCAATCACACTTTGCCACTTACTAACTTGTGATCTTAAGCTACTAAACTACTCTAAGCTTCATGGTCTCTTCTATAAAATGGGGGTAAACACATTATCTCCACTATTATTTAACATTATACTTAAGATATCAGCCAGGCCCAGTGGCTTATGCCTGTAATCCCAGCACTTTTCGGGGCAAAGGTGGGTGGATCACTTAAGCCTAGGAGTTCAAGACCAGCCTGGGCAACATGGCAAAACTCCATCTCTATTTTTAAAAAAAAAGTTAATTTAATAATTTTAAAAAACAGCCAATGCAATTAAGAGAAAACAATCTGTGGAGTAAGAATTGAAAAAGAAGAGATAAAACTGTATTTGTAGGTTACATGAAAGTATATTTGTATGGCCGGACACGGTGGCTCACGTCTGTAATCCCAGCATTTTGGAAGGCCAAGGCAGGCCCATCACTTGAGGTCAGGAGTTCACGATCAGGCTGGCCAAAATGGTGAAACCCCGTTTCTACTAAAAATATAAAAATTAGCTGGGCATGTTGGCGCACTCTGTAGTCCCAGCTGCTTGGGAGGCTAAGGCAGAAGAATCACTTGAATTTGGGAGGAGGAGGTTGCAGTGAGCCAAGATTGTGCCACTGCACTCCAGCCTGGGCAACAGAGTGAGACTCCGTCTCCAAAAAAAAAAAGGCCAAAAGGCCAAAAGGCCAGGCATGGTGGCTCATTCCTGTAATCCTAGCATTTTGGGAGGCCGAGGCAGGAGAATCACTTGAGTTCAGGAGTTCAAGACCAGTCTGGCCAATGTGGTGAAACCCTATCTCTACTAAAAACACAAAAATTAGCTGGAAATTGCTTGAACCCAGGAGGCGGAGGTTGCAGTGAGCGGAGATTGTGCCACAGCACTCCAGCCTGGGTAACAGAGCAAGTCTCTGTCTCAAAAAAAAAAAAATAAAGTATATTTGTAAAACCCAAGATAATCAACAATAAAATGAAATCAAACAACGAAGTAGTTAAATAAGGTAGCAGGATATAAAATTAACACACAAAAATCATTAATGAAAACTTCAACTTACTATAGCAACACAAAAGGCTCAATATTAGTAATCAACTATCAAGAAACACAAAATCTAAATTTTAAAACACTTCTGAAGTTGGGTGCAGTGGCTCTTGCTTGTAACCTCAGTTGCTGGGGAGGCTGAGACCCCTGAGAATCACCTGAGCCCAGGAGTTTGAGGATGCAGTGAGCTATGATCATGCCACTGCACTCCAGCCTGGGCAACAGAGCAGGACCCCATCTCAAAACAAAAAAGAACAAAAAAATAAAAAACACTCCTGAAAAACACAAAAGCAGATCTGACTAGATGGAAACACATCCATAAAAGTGCATGTGTATGTATTTGCTTATGTATGTATATGCGTTTGTGTGAATAAATACATTTAGTGTGACCCACATAAAAATGCTAACAAGTTTTTTTCTCTAGAACTAATGAAGGTGATTCCTAAATTCACATTGAAAAATAAATGTGCAACTACACCTATGAAAAACCTTGAAAGAAAAAAAATGAGGAGGACTAGCTCTCTACCACACATTAAAATATACCATAAAGCCTCTATAATTAAAATAGTATGCTCTGGTACATGAATAGAAAGACCAGCAAAACAGAATAGAAAATCCAGAAATAGGCCGGGCGAGGTGGCTCATGCCTGTAATCTCAGCACTTTGGAAGGCCAAAGTGGGTGGATTACTTGAGGTCAGGACTTCGAGACCAGCCTGGCCAACATGGTGAAACCCCGTCTCTGCTAAAAATACAAAAATTAGCCAGGTGTGATGGCGGGCCCCTGTAATCCCAGCTACTTGGGAGGCTGAGGCAGGAGAATCGCTTGAACCTGGAAGGCAGAGATTGCAGTGAGCTGAGATCATGCCACTGCACCCCAGCCTGGGCGACAGAACAAGACCCCATCTCAAAAAAAAAAGAAAATCCAGAAATAGACTCAAAGACATAAAAATTGTGTATATGATGAAGATGGTTTCTTAAATCTGGGGAAAAGATGGATTTTTCAAATAAATGATACAGGTTGGATATTCTTTATGCTTGGGACCAGAAGTGTTTTGAATTCCAGACTCTTCCAGATTTTGGAATATTTGCATTATACTTAGCAGTTGAGCATCCCTAATCTGAAGTTCTGAAATCTGAAGTGCTCCAATGAGTCTTTCCTTTGAGCATGACCTCTTGAGTGTCATGTTGGCTCTCAAAAAGTTTCAGAGTTTGGGCTGGGTGTGGTGGCTCACAGCTGTAATCCCAGCCCTTTGGGAGGCTGAGGTGGGTGGATCACGAGGTCAGCAGATCGAGACCATCCTGGCTAACACGGTGAAACCCCATCTCTACTAAAAATACAAAAAAATTAGCCGGACGTGGTGGCAGGCGCCTGCAGTCCCAGCTACTCGGGAGGTTGAGGCAGGAGAATGGCGTGAACCCAGAAGGCGGAGCTTGCAGTGAGCTGAGATCGTGCCACTGCACTCCAGCCTGGGTGACAGAGCAAGACACCATCTCAAAAAAAAAAAAAAAAAAGTTTCAGGTTTTGGAGCGTTTCAGATTTTGGATTGGGGCACTCAACTTCCATTATGAACAACTAGATAGACATGACAGAAAAAGGTAACATGATTCGTACTTCAGAATAAGCTTAAATTCTTAAAAGATTCAAATGTAAAAAAAATTAAAACAAGTTTTAGAATAAAGCATGAATAAATTTTTTCATAACCTGGGTGTGACAAAAATCTTTCAAACTATGACTAAAAATACATATTTAATAAAATACTCATAAAATCTTCTATTTAGAACAAAAATTCCACATTTACGGCCAGGCACGTTGGCGCACGCCTGTAATCCCAGCATTTTGGGAGGCCAAGGCGGGCGGATCACGAGGTCAGGAGATAAAGACCATCCTGGCTAACACAGCGAAACCCTATCTCTACTAAGAATACAAAAAATTAGCCGGGCGCGGTGGCCGGCACCTGTAGTCCCAGCTGCTCAGGAGGCTGAGGCAGGAGAATGGCGTGAACCCGGGAGGCGGAGCTTGCAGTGAGCTGAGATCGCGCCACTGCACTCCAGCCTGGGCGACAGAGCGAGACTCCGTCTCAAAAAAACCAAAAAAAAAAAAAAAAAAAAAAATTCCACATTTACATGGCAAAAAACACCATAAATCAAAAGCACAAACTGGGAAACAATATTTCTAACATAACACAAATAAAGAATTAATCTCTCTAATATATAAGAACTCTAAAAAAAAAAACTTTAAAAATTGAGAGAAAGCCAAAAATCTGGACCAAAAAACGACAAAATACATGAACATATAGTTCACAAATAAATGACTCTTAAATGTAAAAATATACTCAATCTCGTTCATAAGAGAAATAAAAATTAAAACCACATTCACATATCATGTTTTACCAATCACACGAGAAAAAAATTAAAAGCTTGATAATAAATTTTGTTGGTGAGGCTATAGAGGGGGAACAGGTACTCTAATACACTGCTGGTGGGAATGCAAAATGGTGAAACTTCAATGGAGGGGAATTTGGCTATTTCTAACAAAACTACACATGTATTTACCCTTTAATGCAACAACTCCACTCTAGGAACTTATTCTGAGGATACGCTTCCAATATTATGGGAAAAAATACACACAGCTATTCAGTAGTAACAGCACAATTTTGGAAACAACAATTCAAATTTCCACCACATATGAGTCTTGTTGGCCAGGTGTGGTGGCTCATGCCTATAATCCCAGCACTTCGGGAGGCCGAGGCAGGCGGATCACTTGAGGTCAGGAGTTCGAGATCAGCCTGGCCAACATGGTGAAACCCCATCTCTACTAAAAATACAAAAAAACTATCCAGGCATCGTGGCAGGCACCTATAATCCCAGCTTCTTGGGAGGCTGAAGCAGGAGAATCGCTTGAACCCAGGTGGAGGTTGAGGTTACAGTGAGCCAAGATTGTGTCACTGCACTTCAGCCTGGGCAACAGAGCACAGAGTAAGACTCTGTCTCAAAAAAAAAAAAAAAGATAAAAAAGAAAAGAAAGGAAGAATCTTGTTGATTAAACTGTAATTCTTCTACACAATGAAAGTATGGTTTAAAAAATGAAGATCTCTGTGAATCCATATTAAGTGATTTCCAAGACATATTAAGTAAAAAAGCAAAGGATTACGTAATATACCCTTCTTTTTTGTAAGGAAGAATGGAAAATAAGAATGTGTGTGTATGTTCATTTTGGTAAAAAGAAATAGAAAAAAATAAACCTGAAATGTGTTACTATGGGGATGGGTGAAAATGGGATGGAAGAGATAGGAAAGACAATGAGAATATATCCTTATTCACTTCCTATACCTTGAGTATAACTTTTTGAATAGTTTTAACTTTTGACCTATGTTAATGCTTTACATATTTAAAAATAAGTTTAATCAACAAAGGTAGAAAAATGAAGTCCTAAAGTTGAATACAAATAGAAACAAATCTAATTATATAAGAAATTACAGAAAAAATAATTCAGGTAATTTTTGAACACAGTACACAGTGGGTCATAGGCTAAGGACAAAAACAAATCCAAAGAAATCTTCAATTTTATTTAGCAGGTTTGTTATTGGTAGAAATACTAGTGTAATTCTAAAACTATCTTATATTTATTGTAGAATAAAACAAATAAGTAAATATATTAAAGTTGCTGGGAACTAGGGTTCTCCCTACAGGAAAGAAAGATACAAATGTGGAAAGGAGGAAGATCCTGTGGTGTTGAGTTGAAACTAGACTATCAGTATGATTTTATGATATAAGAAACATACACATATATTTCCTAACACTATCTATTAAAAAGAACCTAAAAGTAGTGACACTCCAGTAGCTCATCTAGTGTCCAGATTTGGTTTCTAAATATCATTCCCCACTAAAAGTGGGACTCCTTGGATAAATAGCTGATTTCAGATAGGGGACAAGGAAATACATTATTGTGCCACAAATATCTTAAGTGCCAAAAGTGCTCTTATGCTGAGGAAGACATGTCAAAAAGCCACAGGAGACAGCTTGAAGGGGCTCCCACTGACCACATTTGGGAAAACGTTAAGTATCATAAAGAATAATGGTAATAACAAATATAGAAGCCCTTAATGATACTCTCTTTTATATTTTTATAAGAGAGGGAAAACAATTAGCAACTGGTGAATCTAGATGAAGAGTACGCTGGTGTTTAATGGACCATTCCTTTTGCTTTTCTGTAAGTCTGAAATCATTCAAAGCAAAAAGGAGAGCAAACCAAACCAAACAATGAGATTCCACTTTAATATGGAAAAAGTTAGAAAGCTAGATAAAGCGAAGGCAGCAATGCAGAGATATAGGAATGCTGAAGTCCTACAGGTGGGAATGTGTGCTGGTACAGCCATTCTGGAGCTCAAATTGGCCACTACTGAGTCAAATTAAATTAATATATGCATATACTATGACTTGGCAATTTTACTTCTGGGTATATATCTGTGGTAGTTGTTAATACTTTTTACCAAATATTTCTAGCTTTGGACCTTCTAGGTATGTGGTGAGATTACATTTCCTCACCCTCTTGAAAGGTATAGGTGGTTTTGTGGAAAGTGCTTTGACTAATAAAATGTAAATAAATATAATATGACCTTTTACCACTGAGGCAGTAATCATGAAAGCTTATATCAGGATGAAATCTCCATCAATCTGCATCCCTTGAGTGACTATGATGAGCTGAGTGGCCCTGCTGATTTGGGCTGAACATGTAGTAAGAGTGAAAAATAAATATTGACTGTGTTGGTTTAAAAATGGACAAATGATACCTAGTTTACGGGATCACTGTAATAATTCCCAAAGATAATGCAGGTAAAGTTTCCAGTATACTGACTCATGTAGTACGTGCTCAGTAAATGCTGGTTCGCTCCCTGCCCTTCTCTTCCCTTTATTCTGCTAACATGGCAGATATATCCTCACCTGGATCTGTTGGAAGAAACGTGTAATATCTTGATCTGGCTGATTTCCAGAGGCCAGCATCCGACTTTTGTTTTCCATGAACTGCTGCAGCTTACCAGAGAGATGTTCAAACATCTCTGCCTGGGGCAGAAGCTTCTTTAGGGAGCTCTCCTTTTCTTGCTGCTGTAGACAGAGCTGTTTGAACCGCTGGCTCACCTCTGCCAGTTTGCCCTGCAGCACTGCTGCTGTGGTACTGTCTGCTGTCTCCATGAATCGGGTCACCATCTCACGGGTGGCCTCCAAGCTGCTCTTTTGCCGAGCAATGTCCTGCTTCAATTTCTGTCATGAAGAACACGTCTGTCAGCTCCTGGCTCACTTATTCCAGGACATCTGAGCCACAAACTAATAACTATATGCTATCTCACAAGGGGGACTGGAGGACTGCAACTGAGCCTCCAGAATACCACACATCTCATCACCTTAGTTCTCCACCCCTTCTACCACATGACTTTGCTATCTCCACTTTCATTCCAGCTCAACTGGGTAGAAATATCTTTACATGGATTAGTTATCATTTCTAAATCTTATTAGATGATTCACAGATGTTAAGTTCCCTCTTGTTACTTTTTCAACATTATGTAATGATGGCACACAGCAAACATAGCCTCTACGCTAGCTCTTGGGACACAGATCTTACCATATTTGTGGCTAAGGCTTCCTGGATGACTCCTGATGAGAGTGATGACACCTGCTTCCCTTCCAGGTTTTGTTCAACTTCCCCAATAGACTGTAACAGGCTCTCCAGGCTTTCCTGGACACTCTGAGATTGGGCAATTGCTTTCTGCAGCAGAGAAGATCGCTCAGCCAGGCTGTAGGAGAGGCTTTGGAAGTGGCTGAGTATGGAATCTGAAAAATCAGGCCATGAAAAGAAAGAGTGGAGACAATTTTTGTATTATGCTTTTAAAGACTTTATTATTAAATAATAATAATAATAATAATAATTATTATTATTATTTAATAATAAAGTTAAAAAAATAATAATAATTATTATTATTATAGGGATGTGGTCTCAATATGTTGCCCAGGCTGGTCTTGAACTCCTGGCCTTAAGCAATCTTCCTACTTCAGCCTCCTAAAGTGCCTGGATTACAGGCATGAGCCACCATGCCCAGTCCTACATTGAACATAGTAATTGTAATAATAATTGACATTAAGACCAATAGAAGGAATAAGTTTGAAATGCATTAGTATTAGAGCCAAGTTCAATAAGCATTAGTTATTTACCGCATACAAAGAACCAGAAATTGTACTAGATGTTGAGGACTAAAGATACTTAAGTATCTTATCTGACATCTACAACTTAAGACTTTAAAACAGAGCATAGGCAGAGGAAGACCCATCACAATTAATGATAAAAATAAAATCTTAAGTGGTATATTAATACTAGAAGTACTGTCCTCGAGAAGCCCAGAAGGAAGAATAATTATCTTTCGTTTCTTTTGAGGAGTGGAATGGCTAAGCCAAGCTATTTAACATATGCATTACCTCACATACTTATCACTTTTTTGTGGTGAAAACACTTAAAATATACTCTCGCAGCAATTTTCAAGTACACGATATATGTGTGTGTGTGTATATATATGTGTGTGTGTATATACATATGTGTGTGTGTATATATATATTATTATTATTGTTTTTTTTTGAGACGGAGTCTTGCTCTGTTGCCCAGGCTGGAGTGCGGTGGCACGCTCTCAGCTCACTGCAAGCTCCACCTCCCGGGTTGACGCCATTCTCCTGCCTCAGCCTCCGGAGTAGCTGGGATTACAGGCGCCCGCCACCATGCCCGGCTAATTTTTTTATTTTTTTATTTTTTTTTTATTTTTAGTAGAGACGGGGTTTTCACCGTGTTGGTCAGGATGGTCTCGATCTCCTGACCTCGTGATCTGCCTGCCTCGGCCTCCCAAAGTGCTGGGATTACAGGCATGAGCCACCACGCCCGGCCTGTATATGATATATTGTTATTAACTATAGTCACCACGATATACTCTTGGCTACATCTTGAAGCATGGGCAATATTTCACCATGCTTGGTAAACATTCAATAAATGTTAGCAGCTAAGCAATAGGAAAAACTTCAGGGGTAATACGATGTAAGTGGTTTACTTGGGAAAGAAAAGAAGTAGATGTGGCTAGAAGATAGATGCCTGGGGAAAAGGGACTGAAGCCAGATTGTGAAGGTCCTTCAATGGTGCAAGAATAAAGTTCATTAGAGGATGAGCTCTTTGATGACAATCTATGTCTATTCATGTTTATATTCTCAGCCTCTAGCCTGGCACCACAGATATTTGCACAACACAATGTGACATATTGCAGAACAGAGGTACATACTAGGAATTAAGGGAGTACTATTATACTGCTGCTGCTTTATACCTGTAGTTTCTTGAACATGCTTGTGGTCTGGGGCTGGCTCCCCTTCAATTTCCATTATGTCACGAGCTACTTTTTGGAGTTTTTCCACAGGTACTTGGTGCTCAGCCAATTCCTCCTGCAACTGCTGCTTGTCCATGAAAAAAACAAAAGAAAAACATCTAAGTAATCAAAGCTGATTCTAGGAATCTGGAGCTACTGAACAGCTTTACAGAATAATTCTAAGTTTACCCATAGCCATAAATATTAGAAGCAAGTGTTTAGCACTCAGATCTCGTCCAAGGCATCCCAACCACTGCCTTTATTTTATGTAAGCATTTGCTTTATTTTGGGGTACTTTACGCCATGGAATACAAGGTCTTGACACCACAACACAGCCTGTGTCCTGACTTACCTTTGTTGTTGCAAGTTGCTCCTGGAGAACTCCAGGGTCAGAGGCAACAGTATCTGAGAGGAGCTTCTCCACGTTGGCCTCACAAGTCTGCATCCAGGCCTGCAGGCTGTCAGCACTGTTTTGGAATTGATGATACTGGCCTAACAGCATATTCAGGTGAGATCCTAATCGTGTACACTGTGCCAGAGAAAGAAAGGTAAGCAGACTTAAGCAAGGTCAGGCCAAAGGCAGCAGCTGCCCAAAGAAAGAGGCCTGGCTTTGTTACAGAGAACTCACTGTAACTTCAGATAATGGTAGTGCCAGAACCCATGGATAGATGGGTAGCAATGATCTGTAAGTGCGGGTCCCCATTGTTTGCTCCATACTATTCACCTTGACCTTCTTACATACCCAGGAAAATTTAATGAGATGTATGACAAGCCCCCAAAGAAATGAACACAAGGTTGCAGACAAAGGTAGGGGTTAAGAAGTGCAAAAAGTATTCTTTCTTGGGGATTAGAAGTGTTGGCAGAAGGCATTAAGACAGGTAAGAAGAGCTGACTGGATTCTAAACTTTAGAAGAAAGAGGAAGTTCTTTAGATAGGAAGGAAGGTAAGGATTCACCCTAGATGCTCTGTGAAATAAAGACAGAAATAAAGACTGTGCAATTGGTTTAAATTTCCCCTGTGTGCTATGTCTCTTGGGAGTCCAAGTCTGCTGGTCAGAATACAGGAAGGGGAATACTTCCACCTTCACCATCAGTGTGACATACTCCTGCCAGTGCTAGGTATTAGGTATTAGCTAGCTATCAGGCCTTTGGGCTAATACCTATGTATTTTACATTTTTTGCATTGTTTGTGAAGACCTTCTGCCCGTGGTCCAAGTATAAATCAGCTCTCCTACTATGTCCTGGAGTTCTTATTCTGAGCCCCAGACACTACCTACATTGTGTGAAGGCTGCCATGATTGTTTCACCAAGGATGCCAGGAGCTGCCCCCTTACCTTTGAGTGGAGAGCAGTGTATCTTTCTGTTGCATCCTTCAACTTGTCCTTTACTAAGTTTCCAATTTCTGATGGTTCTTTGCCTTCCTTAAAACTGTTTTCCATGTCCAAGACTTTCTGTCCTGAGATAGTCACAAATCTCAAGTCTCCCTTGTGGGAAATGACATCCTCTGAGAAGCTTCCTTGCCGCTTTAGCAGGGAGGGAAGGGCCTCGGGGCTGCTGTCTCCCTTATGCATGTTCTCCAGCTCTTTCTCAGATCGTTCCAACCAGCTTTCAAACTCTCTATGATCCTGCAGAAATTTCTGCAACTCATCCTGAAGTGTCTGCACCTGCTTCAGTTCTGCCTCTGATTGGGCCAGGGAAGTAGAGTATTGCTCCTTTAGCTCTCCCAGTTTCTCTTGCAGCATCTGTTGCTCCTCAGGTGTGAGATTGTGGCCATGCTGATCCAAGAAGGCCTGAGCTGACTGGGTGGCCAGAATGAAATTTTGCTGCTGGGACAGCAATTCTTGGTGACGGGCCTGGTAAAAAAAAAAAATCCCCCCAAACAAAGGACAATCAGTAGGGAATCCACAATAATTTGAAGTATACAAGACTGGATTTCATACTCCATGTGAGGTCTGCTTACATTAAGCCTTAGTCTTTTCACCCACATTGCTGTCAAGTCATATACCTCTCTCAGTTTTGCTGCATCTCACATTTTTCCCTGTTAACTTCATTTTATTCAGTTCAGCCCCTTGTTTTAGGTATAGCCCTTTAATTTAGATGCTCACTCTTAAGTTGTACTTATAATCTTTAAGGACCATCTACCTATAAGCTAGAAGTAGGGAAAGGTCTCTACCTCTACTCAATAGACCACTTTTCCAGCTGCTCAGAAATCACCAATATCAGTCACTCTCTAAACAGTATGCCACATGCTAATCCCCTCTGAACTGACACGTATAGGACTTCATGGTTTTCAAAGAGATTTTACATGTATTATCTCATTTGCTTTGTGGCACAACCTATAATGTAGGTAGACAATATAATACCCATATTAAGAGTAAGTGAACACCAAAAAGACGTTATATATCTTGACTAAGGTCATGCAGTTTGTTAAAGAACAGAACTGCAACTCAAACCTGACTCTCTTCGCTAAACTGTACAAATGGACAACTAATAATCATCTACATTAGTGGAAGGGTAGCTGAATAAATCATACATATGACTATATAAAAATTGTAAGTTCAGCCAGGCACAGTGGCTCACGTCTGTAATTCCAGTACTTTGGGAGGCCGAGGCAGGCAGATCACAAGGGTCAAGAGATTGAGACCATCCTGGCCAATATGGTGAAACCCTGTCTCTACTGAAAATACAAAAATTAGTTGGGCATGGTGGCACGTGCCTGTAATCCCAGCTACTTGGGAGGCTGAGGCAGGAGAATTGCTTGAACCTGGGAGGCAGAGGTTGCAGTGAGCCAAGACCCTGCCACTGCACTCCAGCCTGGCAACAGACTGAGACTCCATCTCAAAAAAAAAAAAAAAAAATGCAAGTTCTTAACTGTGAAATATGTCACTCATGTGTCCATGAAGACTGTCCCTACTAGGAAAGGCCATGGAAAATTAATTCAATAATTAGAGAGTAAACTGTATTTCTGGGTAATAATAAGTAATTTGTACTTTTTATTTGTATGTACTGTGTCTATGTGCTTATACATAGACCTTCTTTCTATTCCAATGGAATATGAGTTCTTTGAGGAGAGTTGTGAGCTTTTGTTTTGAAACATAAGATGTTCTTCCTGAGTCTAGAAGACAGTGGGAGCTGTCAGTGTTCCTGACTACCTATACTGTTTATGCCACTACTTAGAGAAGGACTACAGATCATCGTCTAGTTTTAGCCTATATCAACAGCAACCTGATAGCCTCAGCTTCCCACATCATTTCAAGAAAGCTGAGTGACTAGGAGGCTGTTGCAGGAGTATCACTGAAGCTAGGTTTTTGAGACCAGCCTGAGCAACAACATAGCAAGACTGTCTCTTAAAAAAAAAAATTAATGAGGCATGGTGAGTCCACACCTGTTACAGTGAGCTATGACTGTACCACTGCACTTCACCCTGGGTGGCAAAGTGAGGCCTCTTGTCTTTAAAAAATAAAAAAAAGCTGGGCTCGGTGGCTCACGCCTGTAATCCCAGCACTTTCGGAGGCCGAGGCAGGTGGATCACGAGGCCAAGAGATCGAGACCATGCTGGCCAACACGGTGAAACCCCGTCTCTACTAAAAATACAAAAATTAGCTGGGTGTGGTGGCATGCACCTATAATCCCAGCTACTCAGGAAGCTGAGGCAGGAGAATGGCTTGAACTCGGGAGGCAGAGGTTGCAGCGAGCCGAGATTATGTCACTGCACTCCAGCCTGGCGACAGAGTGAGACTCCGACTCAAAAAAAAAAAAAAAAAAAAGCGGAAGTGAAAAAGAAAGCTGGAAGGACAAATATATCTTGCTCAATTAGAGAGTGAAGTGGGAGCAGTACTACAATTTTGTCTGTATATCACCCAGGTATCCTCCATTCTCACCTTCCAACTCATCTACCTATAAGGCAGTTTCCTTCCTAGAATGGAGATACCACTTGGTTAGGTTGACTGCTGCCAGCAAAAGGTGTCAGAAGTGCCCTATGACAGCAGAACCATTTTTGCTCTGTCCTCTTATAAGACTACCAGGGCTTTGGGGGACACATTATAATGGACCTTCCAAAAGCGTCATGCAAGAGGCAGAAATCCTATTAACATAAAATATGACAATGGTCCACACAGGCCACTGAACACAAGTATTCCAGCTAAGCCAATATTCTTTCTATAAAGGTGTCACCACTAAAATATATGATCCACGTGTTGTAAGTGTCCTAAATATGTAATATTCTTTCAATCATTCAATAGAATGTGCCTGTATATGCCAGTTGATGCCCTTGAAGATGGTTTACTGGGTTGGCTCACTGGCTTATTTCTAATTCCTGGCATATGGCAGCTATTCAGTAATTACTAAATGAATAAATAAATGAGTAGAAATAAACAGTAAGAAGTGACTTCTGCTTTTTTGTTTTGTTTTGTTTTGTTACAGAACAGGCAGCCTGTAAGAAACAGTGTGCGTTTTCAAGCCTAGCATCTAGAGGGCAATACAGACAACAAAACAATATCGAATGAGAAATGCTAAAAAGTAGGAAAGGGTATAAGAGGAACTTATAGGCTGGGCACCTGTAATCCCAACACTTTGGGAGGTGAGTAAATCACCCGAGGTCAGGAGTTTGAGACCAGTCTGGCCAACACAGTGAAACTCCATCCCTACTAAAAATACAAAACTTAGCTAGGCATGGTGGCACATGCCTGTAATCTTAGCTACTTGGGAGGCTGATGCATGAGAATTGCTTGACTCCAGGAGATGGAGGTTGTGGTGAGCCGAGATCGCGCCACTGCACTCCAGCCTGGGTAACAGAGCAAGACTCTGTCTCAAAAATAAATAAATAAATAAATAAAATAAAAGAAAGAAGAGCATATGGGGGAATATACACCCTAACTTTGGTGAGGGTGGTGAATTAAGGGCTTCCTAGAGGAAGTGAACTCTAAGCTGAGATCTGAAGAATGAGTAAAAATTAACCAGTAGCTGGGCCCCCTCCCTTACTTTATGCAATGGAGAAGCAAGTAAGTTCCAAGAGCATGAAAAGGCCCAGAGGAAAGTGAGAGCACAGTTTAGCCAATAAACTGAAAGGAATCAATATAAGCAGATGCTCAAGTATAAACGAAGCTGACAGATAAGGCCAAATAAGTAGACTAGATCCCAGTGGGTAGGGGCTGAGAGGAGAGTTAACCAGGTAATCTTTTTTTTTTTTTTTTTTATTATACTTTAAGTCTTAGGGTACATGTGCACAATGTGCAGGTTAGTTACATATGTATACATGTGCCATACTGGTGTGCTGCACCCATTAACTTGCCATTTAGCATTAGGTATATCTCCTAATGCTATCCCTCCCCCCTCCCCCCACCCCACAACAGTCCCCAGAGTGTGATGTTCCCCTTCCTGTGTCCATGTGTTCTCACTGTTCAATTCCCATCTATGAGTGAGAACATGCGGTGTTTGGTTTTTTGTCCTTGCGATAGTTTACTGAGAATGATGATTTTCAATTTCATCCATGTCCCTACTAAGGACATGAACTCATCATTTTTTATGGCTGCATAGTATTCCATGGTGTATATGTGCCACATTTTCTTAATCCAGTCTATCATTGTTGGACATTTGGGTTTGTTCCAAGTCTTTGCTATGGGACTGTAAACTAGTTCAACCATTGTGGAAGTCAGTGTGGCGATTCCTCAGGGATCTAGAACTAGAAATACCATTTGACCCAGCCATCCCATTACTGGGTATATACCCAAAGGACTATAAATCATGCTGCTATAAAGACACATCCACATGCATGTTTACTGCGGCACTACTCACATTAACCAGGTAATCTTGAGGGCAACAGGGAACCATAAAAAGGGCTAAGCAAGGATATGGCATTTTAGAAAGATTCCTTAGTAGTAAGGAGAATGGACTGGAAGGTACAAACCAACAGGCAAGAAGACCAGTAGAAGCTACTATAATAATACCAGTGAAAGCAGACAGTGGTTCTAAACTACAATAATATCTTAGTAAAGATGAAGAAGTGTAGCTGACTTTGAAAGAAATATAATTAGCATAAGATTTGATGACTGATTTGACGTAGGCGAGTGAGAGAGAGAATGGAATCTAGGATGATGTCCTGTTCAGACAATGAAGTGGGAATAAAGGAAAAAGAATGTTTGATTGTGGGAGGAGTATCATAGGAAATAGGAGTTCCATTTTCAGGCTGATGTGCTTATGGGCCCAAGTTGCAAATAGGCAGACAGATTTATATACCAGTTTGTAGCTCGGGACAGAATCAGGGCTGGAAGGAAATGCATACACAGAATTCATTAGTGCAAATGGCAATTACAGTGTTGTGAGTAGAAGAGACTGCCCAAGGAAAGTATGTTCTGAAAGATAAAAAGAGGGCCTAGGATACACCTGGAAACATCAGTATTTGAAAACCTGGCCAGAGGAAAGTAAGAAAGACGGTCAGGGCAGAGTAGTATTATGGAAACCAAGGGAGAAAGTATTTCAAGAGGAGTGGCCAACAGTGTCAAAGCTGCTGAGACATCAAAGAAGATACAAACTGAGAGGTGCTCACTGGATTTAGGGGCAAGGTGATTGTGGTTACTTGCTCAGGGCAGGAGAGATTTTTCTAGTATAGTGAGGATAAGCTAACACCCTTACCTTCATCATCTCACGTTGCTTGTCCAGTTTCTCTGGGGCTTGATTCACTCCCATGTAACCATCAGTGGTGTCCAAGGCTCCTTTCTCCAAGCTAGCTCCCGAGAGCTGCTCCATTCCTGGAAGGTTGGTCAGCAGCTGTCCACCAGATGATCCTACTGAAGTTACCCAATCCAGGAGAGCATCGATCTTCTTCTTGTTCTCTGCCAGTTCCTTTGCTGCTTTACTCTGAAAGCCACAGAGGTAGTCTAGTGAGAAGGCTTTACATACTCAATCATACAACCACAGGTTAAGTAATGGGGTAAAGGGGAGGAGAGAATTTTATGCTAATTCTAAGACTGGGTATAAACAGTCTTTGCACATACAAAAGAGAATTCATATCTTTAAATCTTTTGAAAAATTATTAAAAATATCTCTACATTTCATTATATCTTACTGCTTAAAAAAAAAAAAAAAAGAGGCAGGACACAGTGGCTTACTTCAGGATCAGGAGTTTGAGACCAGCCTGGTCAACATGGTGAAACCCCATCTCTACTAAAAATACAAAAAATTATCTGGGAGTGGTGGTGCACGCCTGTAGACCCAGCTACTCAGGAGGCTGAGACCACGAGTATCATTTGAACCTGGGAGGTGGAGGTTGCAGTAAGCCAAGATTGTGCCACTGCACTCCAGCTTGGGTGACACGGCAATACTCTGTCTCAAAACAAAACAAATCCTAGGATTCAGAAATATTTTATTAAGAGGTCACTTAGTCCTGCCACCCCAGCAAGCTTCACAGAATCTTTTGAGGTACACAGAAGTGCCGGACTGGCATGGTAGGGTAAGAAATAGCAGTCACATTCAGTTACCTGGCTGTTCTTTCCTAAAGGAAAGACAAACTTCTTTCATCCTTTCCTCAACTAAACAGAACATTTAGCTCTTTTTAAATTTTTTCTCTCACCTGAGGCTACAGGGAAACATTTAATTCTTCAACTCGCCTCTGAAATTCTATTTACTGGCTCTACATGTATTTTAATAAATTAAATAGGTTATGCCAAGTTATCTATTCGTCTATTTCAAAATTCATCTTCAGGTAATTTATTTTTCTTTTCCATGTTCTCTACTTTCCTCATTAGTGTCAGCATCCAAGGCTAAACAAAGGATTCAAATTCAATCTGCCAGTGCTGAGTGGGGTACAGAAGGTCATTTGAGACTTTGGCTTCTCTTTGGTTTATCCCAGTGCCATGATTCCCATCGTAACTACAGAGGCAGCTTGGGGACAGCTTTCGGCTAAGACTTCATAGATATTTTTCCCTAGTACTCTTAGATCACCAGTCTAGACTCATATTAAAATACATCATTTCGCCAGGCATGGTGACTCACACCTGTAATCCCAGCACTCTGGGAGGCCGAGGCAGGAGGATCGCTTGAGGTCAGAAGTTTGAGACCAGCCTGGTCAAAGGGTGAAACCCCATCTCTACTAAAAAATACAAAAATTAGCCAGGTGTGGTGGCATGTGTCTGTAGTCCCAGCTACTCAGGAGGCTGAGGCCCGAGAATCACTCAAACCCAGGAGGTGGAGGTTGCAGTGAGCTGAGATTGCACCACTGTACTCCAGTCTTGGCAACAGAGCAAAACTCTGTCTCAAAAAAAAAAAAAAAGCCATTTGCTTTTTTCCTCCCCATAATAATACTCTTCCTCACTAAGTTCTTTCTGATATTTTTCAATTAGTCAGAGGACTGAATATACAGATAGCAAGATGTTTGGGGGTTGGGGGAGGAATAGGAATATGTTCTTTTTACCAACTGTCCTGACTTAAACTCCTCCTGGACATTTCTTGTAAAAATAAAGATTCTTGTAAAAATACAGACTAGCCAGCCTGGCCAACCTGGTGAAACCCCATCTCTACTAAAAATACAAAAATTGGCTAGGCGTGGTGACAGGCACCTGTAATCCCAGCTACTTGGGAGGCTGAGGCTGAGGCAGGAGAATCACCTGAACCTGGCAGGCAGAGGTTGCAGTAAGCCGACATCATGGCACTGCACTCCAGCTTGGGTGACAGAGATTCTGTCTCAAAAAACAAAAACCAGACTAGCTCCTGAAGTAGCCCTTCCTCATGATTCTGTGCGTGCTATAAGCCTGTTTTCCCCTCACTGTCTTTTATTTGTGTCGGTACCAAAATTTTCTTTTTTGAAAAATATCAAGTGTCATAGCAGTCTATTACCTTTTCAGTCTCCTGCTGTAAGGCGGAGGTCACTGCTTCCTCCAGTTCCTTCTGGGCCACACGTGTCTGTTCCTGGAGCGCCTCATATTGCTCCTTAGCCTGATGAAGCTTTTCCCGAAGAGCTGTCAACTCACGTGGGCTCAGCTTGGTCTGATTCTCTTCCATGAACCCCTCAATGTCCTTGACAACAGTGGCAAATGAGGTGGCATGATTCTGAATGTCATCCTGTAAATCCTTAACACAAGAAAATAGGAATGGCAGAGCCTTCAACTTTAGTGCTTCTAAGTCCTCTAATGGTATAAAGATGGAATGGCTAGGATGACATATAGTCCTGTATATAGTCCCTGACAACAATTTGCTTCAGGTTTAGGCTTAAATCAATGCAAAGAAATTTGATTTTGTTTTCTAAGCAAATATTTAGTGAAGCCAAAAAAGGAGGTTGTCCATAAACATGAACATGAGAGATTTTTCATTTTGCAATGCATTATCCTCAAAGAGATCATTCTTTCCATAAAGAATTGTTGACAACATGATCTCAGCAGAGTCGAGGCCTGATGGGCCCTTATACTCTCTTGGATATCACTCCTTATCCTTAATGTGGCCTGCGGGGTCCAGTGTGATACAGGTCCCACTTACCCCTCCAACTTCAACTTTCCCTAATTTTCCTCTTGTTCTTTGCAGTCCAGTTGAACTAGCTTTCTTTTGGTTCTTGAATATGTTGTGCTCAATACCACACCCACCTCAAGACCAATATATAAGCCTCTGCCTGGTATGTTCTCTTCTTCCTCCTACCTCTTCATGAATTAATGCCTACATATCTTTTATTTCTCAAGTTTAGGTGACACTTCTTCAAGATAATCTTTTCTGAAATCCTAGACTAGATTAGGTCTCTCTGCTATATGTTCTCATATGAGTTTTCCTTCACAGATATAACAGTTACTAATTTTATGTTCATTTTTATAATAACCTGTATAATTTCTGTATGCCCTGCTAGACTGTGTGCTTCACAAGGCCAGGGATGATGTCTGTTTACCATTATTGCTAACCCTTGAGCGCTAAATATTTGTCAAAGGAATGAAAAAATCACCAGGCATGGTGGCTCAAGCCTGTTATCCTAACACTTTGAGAGGCCAAGGCCACGGCAGGAGGATTGCTTGAGCCCAGAGTTCGAGACCAGCTTTGGCAACATAGTGATACCCCATCTCTACAAAAAAATTAAAAAATTAGGACATGGTGGCTTGTGACTTTGTCCCAGCTCCTGGGGAGGCTGAGGTGGGAGGATTGCCTGAGCCCAGGAGATCGAAGCTGCAGTGAGCCAAGATAACGCCACTGTACTCCAGCCTGAGCAGTAGAGCGAGACTTTGTGTCAAAATTGACAGATTCACACTGACCTTCAAGTCACTTTGGTTCTTCTGCAAAGCAGAGAGATCCTGCCGGGTGGTTCTGCCTTGGTGGCCTGCCAGTGCTCTTTCTGCCTGTCCTACCCAACTGCAAAGATCCTCCAGTTGCTGGTGACAGGTATTTTGTTGTTTCTGCAGGGTCTAATTAAAATGCAAAGGGGTCAAGAGACATTTCCTAATTCACATTTTATAAATACAAGAAACTCCCTGAAATGTAAAACAGGAAGGTTATATCTCAAGGATGGAAAAGTTGGTGGGAGACTAGAATAGGGAAAGACACAGAAGTCATATTCGGAAAGCTCCCCTCATTTGGACAGTCCATTGATCTGGGTCTATGGATTGGATAATCAGGATAATTATGAGAATGCTTCTAGTTCAGGTTTTGGTTTGAGAGCTCCTTCACCAGACTGCTGTTATTATCTTTGGAAATGGAGAAGAAAGAGCCCAGATGCTTGAAATCCACACATGATAATGGTGATGATAATAATTTAGTGGTTCTGATCAATCCCTCCACTAGAACCAGAGATTTGCTACATAATATGCAAAAGTAGAAGAATTGGAGTAGAAAGAAAAATCAAAGACCTGGATAATTCATAAGTTAATCGAGCTTCTTAATAATTGAGCTGACTTTATAAATCAAATGTCTCATCAATCCAGAGACTCATTAAATAAAATGATTACACGCCAGGCATGAAGGGCTAGATTTGGCTATTTTGAGAAGGAAAGTGCCCAAGAATAGCAACTGGCTCAGTCCTTTAGGTGTCTACACTAATATCAAAGGAACAGGCCAGGCCCAAGGAGAGAGAGGGAATATGTTTCTGTGCCCAATCCTTTCTCTAGATTTTATCTCAGTTGTATGACACTGAAGCACCTGACTGAGCAATTGAGCATGATGTGTTCTCCTGACCATCCTTCTAAAACCATTTTCCACCAGTTTCTACCTTCTGATGGCGCTTTAGTCACCTGCACTTACAGACAGGTGCCCAAATTGGCCCTCTCTCCCCCTCTTTAGGACAAATAGAAGGGCTCTGGAAGAGAACTCCTAAGAGCTCTTCAGCTGTAAAACAGGATCTTCATGGGTTAGGATGGGTGCAGACTGAATCTGAAAAAAGCAAAGCAAACAAGTTAACACAGAGACATACACACACATTCAAGGCAAATATTGAGAGAAGCAGAGCATTTCTGACAATAACAAGGTTAATAAGCATTGTGGAATTAATTACACGCTCAGGGAGAATGTTCACATGCAGTTCTATCACCTGCTGCAGCTCAGGAGTCTACTCTGAATCTGGGCTGGGTCTTGTCTTAATGTGGCTCAGACGAATTTTACTTCATTAATTATCTGAAGGTTATATCATGCTATATAAACTCCTGAATGAGAGCATTGCATATGCTCAGTTTTCAAAGGTAACCTAAAGCTTTCCATTAGTATATCTCAATTTCAATATAGTTGAAAAAATGAGACAGTAATAGGGGACATATGGCACCAACTACCCTAATTCCCTTAAAGTCTGACTCAAAAGCTCAATTTTTTGCACAATATTTAATAAAGGAGCCCTTGAGACAAATTTTATGGTGATAATGACAATTCTAATGTCATCTTGCTACATGCCAACTTACTATTCAAATAGCAGAAATGGCATGAACATCATTCTGGGTATTCTAAGGTTTTGATGTTATTATTAATGTAACTATGTTGAGTTGAGCTTTGCAAGAAGAGAGTTGTGATGAAAGATGGTAGGATGGTTAGTTTTTTGTTTGTTTGTTTGTTTTAGTATCATCCCTGCTTCTACATACTGTTTTCCATGACTGAATAAGCAAATAAGCACTGGGCACTATAGTGTGAGGAAAGGGGCAAGAAAATAATATTAATTCTTAAAGAGCCAAAAATTAATATGATTCTAATAAAATTTCCTGTCAGCCACTTAAGGATTGTAAAGGAACCTTATGGTAAATCATTTGAAATAGATTAAATAGAATGAAACTGATTTCAGAACCCTTCTCCTCAAGAGCTCAGAGTATCTAGATGTTCTTACGAGCCCTCAAAACAATGCTAAAGGAGAAAGTAAAGTAGGGAAAGGACTAGATACATGATTTTCATTTGAAATTCAGAGACAATGAGATACAGTGAAGGAAAAGTCTCACTAAAAGAAAACACTTGCATATGTATACACATGTCAACACATACATTCTCTCACACATACATAAAATCAAAGACATGGCAAGAACAACAGCCAGAACAGGTGCCTCCTAGACTAGAACCATACTGGCCTGCATGACATGAAATTTCAAAACTGGTAAACCCAGGCTCCTGCAATGATGATACACAGAGTCTGGCCAGAAAACCCAATGACAGAGGACATCCCCAAAGACAAACTGAGCCCAGCTGCTGGTTCAGTCTGACCTTCACCAGGGCTTCCTGCTCCATTTGTTGAAGATGGCCCTGCAAGGCATCCACCTGAGCTGCAGTCTGCTCCAAAATGTCCTGGAAGGACCTCTGCAGTTCATTCAGAAGCCTCAGCATCTGTCGATTCTGCTGAGGGGACAAGTCCTGGGCATGTTCCGAGATAAAGAACTGAACATCAAAAGCAAGAGCATCCAGCTGAGATTTCCTTTCAGCCATGGGCTGTTTCAAATCCTAAGGTAAATGGAAAAAGGAAACAAAAAACCAAACCAAACCATGATACTTTCATTTCTCAGTCCATGAAGAAAACCAACAGAATCAGAGAGGCTAATTTCCTGTATTTTCATAACTGTCACTAATAATTCTAGGGCCAAACTAGAATTAAAGTCTCTCTCGGCTGGGCGCGGTGGCTCATGCCTGTAATCGCAGCACTTTGGGAGGCCAAGGTGGGCGGATCACAAGGTCAGGAGATGGAGACCATCCTGGCTAACATGGTGAAACCCCGTCCCTACTAAAAATACAAAAAATTAGCCAGGCGTAGTGGCGGGCGCCTGTAGTCCCAGCTACTTGGGAGGCTGAGGCAGGACAATGGCGTGAATCCGGGAGGCAGAGGTTGCGGTGAGCCAAGACTGTACCACTGCGCTCCAGCCTGGGCGACAGAGCAAGACTCCGTCTCAAAAAAAAAAAAAAAAAGTATCTCTCACTTTCAGTCTCTCCAAACTCCTCATAAATTAGAATTAAGTTTCCTTTACTGGACCTACCTTGATTTCCAAATGCAGTAAGCAGCTCAATTATTTATGCTAGCATGATTATACTATTGTTAATCCAAAATATCTGTGAATTTTTTTTTTTTTTTTGATACAGAGTTTCACTCTGTCACCCAGGCTGGAGTACAGTGGCGCGATCTTGGCTCACTGCGAGCTCTGCCTCCCAGGTTCATGCCATTCTCCTGCTTCAGCCTCCCGAGTAGCTGGGACTACAGGCACCCGCCACCACGCCCGGCTAATTTTTTGTACTTTCAGTAGAGATGGGGTTTCACTGTGTTAGCAAGATGGTCTCGATCTCCTGACCTTGTGATCTGCCCGCCTTGGCCTCCCAAAATGTTGGGATTACAGGCGTGAGCCACCATGCCTGGCCTTTTTTTTTTTTTTTTAAACAGTCTTGCTCTGTTGCCCAGGCTGGAGTGCAGTGGTACAATCTCGGCTCATTGCAACCTCTGCCTCACTGGTTCAAGCAATTCTTGTGCCTCTACCTCCTGAGTAACTGGGCCTACAGGTGCTCACCACCACGCCTGGCTAATTTTTTGTATTTTTAGTAGAGACAGGGTTTTGCCATGTTGGCCAGGTTTGTCTCAAACTCCCAGCCTCAAGTGATCTGCCTTCCTTGACCTCCCAAAGTGCTGAGATTACAGGCGTGAGCCACGCGCCCGTCCATCAATTTTTAAAAAAAATTTTGGAAAGTATAACATGAATTTCTGATCTGAGATGTACCTAATTATACTTTCTTAGGTTCAAATATCTATTTGTATCTGTCCAGCAATGAGTTACTGGTAGGCCAGTACTGAGAAAATATATAATTTGTTTGTGATTCGCTAAATTTTTTGTTTTTTGAGACAAGATCTTGCTCTGTCACCCAGGCTGGAGTGCAGTGATGCATACAAAGCTCAACGCAGCCTGGACCTCCTGGGCTCAAGCAATCCTCTCACCTCAGCCTTCCAAGTAGCTGGGACCACACGTGCGCACCATCATGCCCAGCTAATTTTTTAAGTTATCTGTAGACATGGTGTCTCACTACATTGCCCAGGCTGGTCTCGAACTCCTGGGCTTAAGTGATCCTTCCACTTAGCCTCCGAAAGTGCTGGGATTACAGGCATGAGCCACCACGCCCAGCCTAAATTTTGATTTTCTGAGTAAATTATACTGTTTATACTATTTTTAAAGCTGAAAGATTACACTCAGACTTTCTTGTTATAGTTACATTTTTCCCTTAAAGTAGTAAAAACTGTCCAAACACTAAAATCATCTGTTTTCAGATTATTAAAAGCAAGCAATCTTCCCATATTTAGTGATTATCAATTATGTTATACTGGATCTCCATCACTTTGAAACTGAGAGTAGATCAATTCAGAGTAGTCAATCCTGCAGAGCAGGCAGAAAGGGCTTCTTGAATATTTATCACAATGTTACAGTAGGTAGTTAGGCAGACATGAGCAGGGCATGAGAGGCCTTGCCCACCTCCACATCACCTGATGGTCACCTCCAAGAATGTCAGGTGACCATCAGGTGATGGTCAGGTGGTTGTTCAACCATCTCTCTAAAATAATAATTGGTTGCAGCCGGCAGCAGAGAAAGGCAGGCTCTCAATAGATAGAAAACACCTAAAGCTGGTGATTAGCAGCTTCCCAGTAAGATCTCAGGAGCTGGGCGAGTGGGCTCAAGCATGAGCACTAAGAGGTAAAGTGGCGGAGTTTAAACCGGTATATGAACTTCCTCTAAGAACGCTCAACTGGTAAGGGAAAAACGCCTCAAGTGAGCATGTATACAACTTTAGTAAACACACTGCACATGCGACCCCTCCCAAGTGCTAGCAGGTCACTGCACATGCAGACAGCCCACCCCAAGGGAAGAATCAGGGGAGGAGAAACGTAACCCCTGGAAGCATGCCAACATATAAAACCCCAAGTCAAAGGACAGACAGCACACTTGGATCTCTCAAGTTGCCCGTTTGGCCCTCTTCCAAGTGTACTTTACTTCCTTTCATTCCTGCTCTAAATTTTTTTTTTTTTTTTTTGAGACAGAGTCACGCTCTGTCACCCAGGCTGGAGTCCAGTGGCATGATCTCAGCTCATTGCAATCTCCACCTCCGGGGTTCAAGCGATTCTCCTGCCTCAGCCTCCCAAGTAACTGGGATTACAGGTGCCTGCCACCATGCTCAGCTAATTTTATATATTTTTTTTAGTAGAGACGGGGTTTCACCATGTTGGCCAGGCTGATCTTGAACTCCTGAACTTCAGGTGATCCTCCCACCTTGGCCTCCCAAAGTGTTGGGATTTATAGGCATGAGCCACCACGCCTGGCCCTAAAACTTTTTTTTTTTTTGAGATGGAGTTTCCCTCTTGTTGCCCAGGCTGGAGTGCAATGGCGCAACCTCAACTCACCACAACCTCTGCCTCCCGGGTTCAAGCGATTCTCCTGCCTCAGCCTCCCAAGTAGCTGAGATTACAGGCATGTGCCACCACGCCTGGCTAATTTTGTATTTTTAGTAGAGACGGGGTTTCTTCTCGTTGGTCAGGCTGGTCTCGAACTCCCGACCTCAGGCGATCCGCCCGCCTCGGCCTCCCAAAGTGCTGGGATGACAGGCGTGAGCCACCGCGCCCAGCCCTAAAACTTTTAAATAAACTTTCACTCCTGCTCTAAAACTTGCCTCAGTCTCTCCCCCTGCCTTATGCCCCTTGGTCAAATTCTTTCGCCTGAGGAGGCAAGAACAGAGCAGCTGCAGACTCACATGGATTTGCCGCTGCTAACAATAAGACAAAGCTTTCTTCCTCTGTGAACATGATAATTTAGGAAACTATCACTGGAAAAACAAGGCTCAGACTGTTGTTCTCTGCTACAAGAGGATTCATATGTTATAACTAGGGGAGGGCACCAATGCATGAAATGCTCTATGTCTCTATGTTTTTATATCTCATACTATGTCATGGTAATTTTTTTCATGCTTGCTTCTTTGTAATACCTCAGCAAACAGATAAAGCCTGAATAAAGTCTGAAACTCCCTCAGTGATATCTTTGGATAAAGGGTATAAAAAGAGGAGGCAGGTCAACTGTTGCATCATAAAGAGGGATGAGATTGTGTACAAGGTTGATCATGGACAAACTTTTATGTCTGCTTCTCTTAAGATTGGGGAAGAGGGAGAAGATAGAACAGAAGGAGGGGACATTTCTAGTTCTATTCTGACATTCTAAAAAGTTGAAGGAGAGGGGTATCTCTCTATAGCAGAGGGTTGATAAACCACTGTAATATACCTGATATAGTCTTAAATAGAACAAAAAAAGAGAACAATATTGGGGAGAAAACTCTCTGGTTCACATGTATCTCATGGTCTTAACTTTTCTCTCATTGACTAATAAAAAGAATCAATTAAGCTGGGGCTTAAGAAGAAGAAAAGCAACTCTCTAAGCAGGGGGGTCAACAAACTATGGCCCCCAAGCAAAATCTGGCCTGTCACATGTTTTTGTAAATAAAGTTTTATTGGAACATAGCCATAGCCATTTGTTTATGTACTATCTATGGCTGCTTTAATTTTGAGTGATTGCAACAGAAATAGGTCTTCTGCATACGGTTCATAAAGCCTATAATATTTATTATCTGGCCCTTTATTTTAAAAGTTTGCTGACCAGACGCGGTGGCTCACGTCTGTAATCCCAGAACTTTGGGAGGCCAAGGTGGGTGGATTGCCTGAAGTCAGAAGTTCGAGACCACTCTAGGCAACATGGTGAAACCCCTCTCTACTGAAAATACAAAAAATTTAGCCTGGCATGGTGGTGGGTGCCTGTAATCCCAGCTACTTGGGAGGCTGAGGCAGGAGAATGGAGGTTGCAGTGAGCTGAGATCGCACCACTGAACTCCAGCCTGGGTGACAGAGCGAGACTCCATCTCAAAAAAAAAAAAAAAAAAAAAGTTTGCCAACCCATGCTGTAAATAACCGATCAAAAATTCTCCTGAGTTCAGTCATGGTGGAAAGCACTGCAGCGATTTCACAGGAACTTAGAATTACCATCTGACCTAGCAATCCCGTTATTGGGTATATACCCAAAGGAATGTAAATTATTCTATCATAAAGACACATGTGTGTGTATGTTCAGTACAGCACTATTCACAATAGCAAAGACATGGAATCGACCTAAATGCCCATCAATGGTACACTAGATAAAGAAAATGTGGACACCACATTTTATGGAATACTATCCAGCCATAAGAAAGAACGAGATCATATCCTTTAAAGCAATATGGATGGAGCTGGAGGCCATTATCCTAAGCAAACTAACATAGGAACAGAAAGCCAAATATGGCATGTTCTCACTTATAAGTGGAAGCCAAACAAGAACACATGGATACTAGGAGGGGAACAACAGATACTGGGGCCTACTTGAGGGTGAGGGGGTGGGAGCAGAGACAGGATCAGAAAAAATACCTATTGGGTACTATGCTTATTACCCAGGTGATAAAATTATCTGTACATCAAACCCTCATGACATGCAGTTTACCTATATAACGAACCTGCACATGTACCCCTGAAACAACAACAAAAAATCTCCTGAAACTGCTATGTGTGTGTGCACGTAGGACTGGATCTTGGTCAAAAAAGAAACAAAGGACGGATCCTACATGCTCATTTATAAAGAGAGGATGAGATTGATAATAACAGGTCATTCAGTAGATGGTCTCTCAGAGAATAGCTGAAAGGAGAAATGATCATTATCACTGAAGCTCCAGGGATATGATTTTTTTTTTTAAGACGGAGTTTCGTTCTTGTTGCCCAAGCTGGAGTGCAATGGCGCGGTCTTGGCTCACTGCAACCTCTGTTTCCCGGGTTCAAGCGATTCTCCTGCCTCAGGCTCCCAAGTAGCTGGGATTACGGGTGCCTGCCACACCGCCCGGCTAATTTTTTTGTATTTTTAATAGAGACGGGGTTTCACCATGTTGGCCAGGCTGGTGTTGAACTCCTGACCTCAGGTGATCTGCCCACCTTGGCCTCCCAAAGTGCTGGTATTACAGGTGTGAGCTGCCATGCCCGGCCAGGGATATGATAATTATAAACCTAAACGTAGCTGACTTTATTTATAAAATGGAAAATCAGACTTTCTAAGAAAGATAAATGGCCGGGTGCAGTGGCTCACGCCTGTAATCCCAGCACTTTGGGAGGCCGAGGCGGGCGGATCACCTGAGGTCAGGAGTTTGAGACCAGCTTGGCCAACAAGGTGAAACCCCATCTCTACTAAAAATACAAAAATGAGCTGGGCGTGGAGGTAGGCGCCTATAGTCCCAGCTACTCGGGAGGCTGAGGTGGGAGAATCACTTGAACCCGGGAGGTGGAGGTTGTGGTGAGCTGGGACTGTGACACTGTACTCCAGCTTGGGCGACAGAGCAAGACTCTGTCTCAAAAAAAAAGAAAGATAAATATGGATACTGGTTTGCCTAGCAGGAAAATAAAATTGATATAACTCAAAGGACAAAGAAAACGTGCTTGAGTTTACCTCATACTGTTGGAGACAGCGGTTCAGGCTGTCAACATCTGTTTCACTGTTAGATCCCTTGCTGTTCAGAATAAGATTGGTATTGCCAACCCAGGCTCTCAGATCTTGAAGTCTGCCTTCTAGCTGTGTGTGCTGATTTAACACTTTAGTCTAAGAAATAAATGGAAAATCACATTATGAAAATCTCCCAACCACCCAGACTTTGTAAGCCTTTATGAATAAAAGCAAAATGCTACCTTTTCTATTTCCACAGCATTCTGGAAGTGGAGTAGCCTGGAATTCCAAGTGTCACTCACAGAGCTGAGAGACTTCTGAAGATTCTTGGCATCTTTCTCTAGAGCCTTCAACAGTTGAGCAGGAACTTCTTGAGGCTGGCTGATGATAATCTGATTCACACACTCCAACTCCTGACTGACCAAGGTGGTCAGATCCTTTAACTCCCTGTCTAATACCTGAGGGAATAAAGTGGAGTTACCTATAAAAGCAAGACTAGAAACCCTCTGGGAATCAGCTGTGAACACATTTCTCTCTCACCCCATGTCTACACACACTTTAGGGCTTAGAAAATGTTTTTATGTACGTTCATTAGTTTACTTGGTTCTCGCAATCACTAATTCATGATGCAGGCAAGGTAGATGTTACTGTTCTGGATTTACAGAAGAGATGCCTCATTGCTTAAAAAAAAATGTGAACGGTGTCCAAGGTCACCCAGCTGGTAAGCAGTACAGCCAGGACTTGGATTCAGGTTTTCTCACTCAGTGCAGTGTGCTCCCTCCACTGTAACTTGCTGCCTCTCTGAGAGTGTCATTATGCCTTTCCCCAAGGAGCAGCTGTGCAGAATTAATGTGCTACAAAATAAACCCAACGGATGACTCTTCCACTCTAAATTCCAGGGTCATGGAACCAAAGAACACATAGCTAACCCCAACCAGCTTTTCCACTCATCTAGTCTGTAATATTCTGGTCCTTAACAGATAAGCCGGAAATAAGCTGTGGAAGAACTTGACATAGTTCTTTGGGGCATCATCCTCAGCCCCAGTTCAGCCACCCTACCCAAGGCCACACACTAGATATTGAGAGAACCAGTAAACCACTACAATCTGTCTTCATGGTGACTCCAATCCTATGACAACTCTTAACCTCCAATTTCAGTGAAATAGCCACTCTTTCTCCCTCTCAAGGCTGTCTTTCTATGTTTTTAGGGGACTGGTTCTATCAGTTACCACTTCCTCTCTCTTCTAACTTCAAGTTCTCCTTTTTAATTGGTTCTTTCTCCTCAGTCCAAAACCCATTCAAAACATTTCTTTCAATCCATCTCCTTCGAGTAGTGTCCCACCTCATTCCTTGCCTGTACCTAAGACTTCTGGAAAGAAGGATCTATATTAATTGTCTCCACTTTCCAACCTCCCATTTCTTCCAGCTAGAAGTTAGTTTATATCCCATCACTCCACTGAAACTGTTCAAAGTCACCAATAACTTTCAGGAGCTGAATCTCCCCTTCAGTCCTCATTGTACTCAATCTCCCTGTGGTAGTTACTAGGGCTGACTCCTCCTCCTTTGGTTTCTGTGAGACGAGTGTTTCCAGGTGTTCCTCAGAGATCTCCAGTTAGACTTTTTCAATCTATTTTTGTTGCTGTTGTTTCTTTGTTGGTCCTTTAAATGGTAGTGCTTTTGAATATATTTTTCTTTCTTTTTTTTAAGACAGGGTCTCAGTCCGTCTCCCAGATTGGAGTGCAGTGATGCATTCATAGCTCAATACAACCTCAAACTCCTGGGCTCAGGCAAATCCTCCTGCCTCAGCTTTCTGAGTGGCTGGGACTAGGGTGTATACCACCAGGCTTGGCTAATTTCTTACTATGTTGCCCAGGATGGTCTCAAACTCCTTGGCTCAAGCAATCCTCTTGTCTTGGCCTACCAAAGTGCTGGGATTATAGGCATGAGCCACTGTGACTGGCCCTCAGTATGGTTTTCTTCCTAAATAGTCTGTATTTTGTCCAAGTTTCTTTTTCTTTGTTTTAGCCTCTCCTTTTGTATCAGAAGCTTTCTGGATGCTGAAGTGGAGTGTAATGCCCTAAAAAGCTGACTACAAACTCTGCTGGCTGTAGTCTTCACTGAGGGTGATGGAGCTGGGCCATACAGTTGGGAAACCACTTATATCAGTACCATTAGGTCTTCCCCCTTGGGCTGGTCAAACCATAGCGGGAGCAAGGATATAGCTCAAAATTCAGTATGTATGTGAACTTCCAGTTAATCCTACTGATTTCTGTATGGAATATTTACCTTCAATAAATGGCTGCTCTCCCTAGTCAAGAGACACTTTGAATTACTTTCCTCAGAGGATGAACATT
Source organism: Pongo abelii (assembly GCF_028885655.2). Taxonomy (NCBI): domain Eukaryota; kingdom Metazoa; phylum Chordata; class Mammalia; order Primates; family Hominidae; genus Pongo; species Pongo abelii. The sequence goes on from NC_071985.2 coordinate 194,175,015, forward strand.
CAGTCTTTCGTTAGAGCACAGCACGAGCAGTTGCCAGGCCACGTGAAGTAAGTTGAAAATCTAAAGGTCTAATTGCTTCTTAAACAGACTTTAAACCAATTATAAGCCCGTTTGTATATCCATTTTCATCTCTTTCTGGTGCTCCCAATTTTTGAGGCTTTGGGGAGTTCTGTAGTGTAAATCAGGTTGTTCCTTAGCTTCCTCCACTTTAAGTTGAGGATCTGGTTTACTCTAGCTTGCTAAGGTAGTTATCCCCTCATCCAGCTGCTTTGTAACTTCTAAAATTTTACTGCTGTTTTCTCCTCTCTTGCTCTTTTCTTTATGAATTTATGCGCTAAAAAAAAAAAAAAAAAAAAACCCAAAAAACCTTTTTCCTGATGTCTTAGTATAGTTTTAGGAAGTAAGAGAGATTAACTTACATATCTAATCTACTGTTTTAAGCCTCCAACATTTCTTGCTTGAATTACTGCAATAGTTTCCTAACCAATCACTCTGCCTTTGAACTTACCTAAATCAATCCAAAACCACGCAGGTAACAATTGGTAGGGCCGGGCGTGGTGGCTCACACCTGTAATCCTAGCACTTTGGGAGGCCGAGGAGGGCAGATCACGAGGTCAGGAGATCGAGACCATCTTGGCTAACACGGTGAAACCCCGTCTCTACTAGAAATACAAAAAATTAGCTGGGCGTGGCGGCAGGCGCCTGTAGTCCCAGCCACTCGGGAGGCTGAGGCAGGAGAATGGCGGAAACCTGGGAGGCGGAGCTTGCAGTGAGCCGAGATCACGCCACTGCACTCCAGCCTGGGCAACAGAGTGAGACACCATCTCAAAAAACAACAACAACAAAAAAAAACCAAAAACCAAAAAACAAACAAACAAGAAAAATTAGCCGTGCATGGCGGCGGGTGCCTGTAGTCCCAGCTATTCGGGAGGCTGAGGCAGGGGAATTGCTTGAACCCGGGAGGCGGAGGTTGCAGTGAGCCGAGATCGCGCTACTGCACTCCACCCTGGGTGACAGAGCAAGACTCCATCTCAAAAAAAAAAAAAACAACAAAAAACCAATTGGTAGTAATTACATTCATAGCCAAATCCGAGGTCTGTTCAAGTTTATCCTTTATAAATTTTATCCAGTCTATCCAAATGTAGCCCATCCCATAATTATCTGACAAGGGTCTGAGATTGTTTACCCTAGAATAGAGTGCAAGCAGGTCCTTATAAGTCTTGAAATCTTCAAGGAAGATGGAGGCAGCTATCTTGAAGCTGGTGTCTGTGGTGGAAGTCTCTGGGAACCTACCTTGGCCTGACACAGCAGATCCTGTAGTTCCGCCAGGTTTAGCTCCAAAGGTTGAATCTGTTTGGTCCTCATTTCAATGTTCCGTAACAGAGACAGATAGGATACTAGCTTTTCATCATGTTCTAAACAGAGTTGCCGGGTAAATACATTCTGTGGAGCCAAAAAGAAAGCTGACTCAGTTCTGACATTGTCCTGTAAGTCAGCTTTAGAAGCAGGCAGGGGTTTTTGCTAGACAAATAGAAGCAATTTTTACTGCACATAGAGTGGGATAAAATAAAACATTTTGTTTAAGTCATTTCAAATCAATAGACAAAGGTGATTTTACCAGTTTCCTCAGAGAGCAGAAGCTCAGAGCTATCAATCTACAAGCATCATTTTACCAAAATTTCCAAAAGCTATTCTGATTTCAGGTAGCATCGTCCTAGTATTTCTATTAGCTCGTTTCTATTTAAAACCCTTGCAGATTTCAGAAAGACATTCAGAGCCAATGCCTAATTTTCCAACAACTTTGCTGCAAACAGATGATGATAAACTAAGTTATATCTTAGAGAATCATCTAGTGCCTTAAAATGTATATAGGCATACAATTACACATATGTAAACTCTGTACCCAGTTAAGAATTTTAGCAGTAAACTAATTGTATCTTTAGGGGGAAAAAAAAAAAAAAAAAAAAAGCACACCACTTACCTGAGTTGCTCTGAAGGGCTCTGGGTTTACACCTCCATTTCCCTTTCCTCCAGGTGCAGTCATGAAGGGAGTTTGTTCACTGCCAGAGCTTTCTCTGAGCTTTTCCTGTGGTGTCTTCTCTGTCTTCACTGCAGAGCATACTGTTAGGGACACTGTCTTTTCTTCACTGGTCTCTAGAACAGCAGGACTAATGATGGCATTCTGTTGCCCTGTATTCTCTTTTTGAGACCCTCCTTTGAATAGTTTCTCTGGAAGAAAGGATCCCAAGACTCTGGAACCTCTCTGAGTCACTATGTCCTCAATGGATCCTGCTTCTAGACTTGTAACATTAGGGTTTGCCATTTCTAGAAATTTCTCTCCAGTTATTTCCTGTGTTGCTATTTCAGATTTGAGAGTTCCACAAAGTTTATCATCACTTTTGCTGCCCTGATGATGAAAGTCTTTTCTGTCTGAGAATTCTAGATAACTGACTTCTTTTGAATCTGGTCTAGAAACTGTGATTTCTTCCAATTTAAGACCTCTTGCTGGGTCAAAAGATACTTCTTGGTATGACTTTTCTTTACATTCATTAGATGAGGAAATTAGATGTTTGGTTTCCTTAGTTTTCGAAGTAACCCAAGAATCTTGATGATAGTTGGTCTCCTGTCTGGTGGTTCCTTGGAAAGACTTGTCTGTTTTGGAAATTTGGGATGGGCCTGTCACTTGGGCTTTTCCATCTGATTCCTGGTAGTGCAATCCTTCAGGTCTTGGGGTCATACAAGGGAATGGTTCACTCTGGGCCCCACAGGCAATTTCTTGAGATAAGTTTTCTTCTGGTTTTAAAGTCAAGCAGAGACTTAAATTGTTTACTTTTCCTTCATTGGCCTGTTTAGAGCTGAAGAGTGTTAAAGCATCTGGATGTTTTACGGAAATTCCTTGAGGTACCACTTGGGAAGAGGACTCTTCAATTTTAAAAGTAATAGAAAATCCCATTTCTGTATCAGCTTCTTTCCCTTTTTCACTTGAGGTCATTTCCCTAGGTTGGCTCTTTATATTGGAGTCATGCTCATCTCTAATGGCAGTTTCCTGATACAACTTTTCTTCAGAAAGAAATGCTGGTTTGCATGTTCTGATACTTTCTTCTACAATCACCTCCCTCTTCTCTCTCTTACTTTTCACCCCAGCATTCATTGGTTGCTGCAAAACCTGCTCACTCGGCAATTTGCCTGATGTTTCACAATATGTTTCTTGTACTTCCAAAATCACTTCCCCTTGATTTTCTCTTATTTCTTCAGAATCTAGACATGAGGTAGACTGCTTCATATGAGAAATAATTTCTATTTTTGTCACTGCTTTTTCCTGCTCTTCATTTATATCATTTCCCATGTTATTTCTAGCCACTTCTTTGAGTTTAAAATCACAAACTTCAGAGTAAGGGTGTGTCAATGACACCTGGCCCAAGGATTTACCTTTAAGATTATGAGGATTTATGATACTGATAAATTCTTTAGCATCTGGAGACATTCTTGGCTTACGTTGATCCTTGCACCCAAATTCCTTTAAGGAAATTTTCCTGCTCTTTTTTGCCTGCTCCCCATCAGAAACTCCCACTTTAACCTTTTCTTGTGCAGACTGATTTTCAACTTGAAGTAATCTCTCACTCTCTTCTACTTTATTACAACTCATTTCAGCAGTCTGATTACAAGCAATTAACATATCCTTTCTTAGAAATTCACTTTGTAATGCACACACTTCAATCCCTTCTTGCTTTTTAATCTGAGCCCTGTGATCACTGAACTCTGAACTATCTATTTGGATCATATTTGCCAGTTCAGGGCTGATCAGTCTTTTCTCAATAGCTTCCGCTAAAGTCACTCTCTGATCACTAAATATGTCAACAATTCCTCCATTTAACACCTGATGAGATGCAATAATTCTGACCATGTTTTCATCCACCAGTTTCTCTTCCAAAGCTGATGCCAATGTCAGTCTTTTTCCAGTAGCAGTATCTATGATTCCACCAGTATTTGCCTGGGCTTCCAGAATCTTCAGCGTAGATGCAAAGTCTACTTTTCCAAGCTGAATTGCTTGAGACAATGTAAGCACTTTGTCGTTCACCCCATCTTTAATGTCTGAGAAGGGAATTACTTCTAGATATCTCTGTCCAGATTCAATATCAATCTTACATTTCTTGACTAATTCTGAGTAGGGGACAATTCTGCAGTTCTCGGGATCTACAATGCCATGCATCATTCCTGGAGACAATACTGCTTCATTAGTTAACAGTCCTTCTTTTTTAGCTTCTGCCAAGGTCAATCTCTGACCAGAAATGAGATCCACAAAGTTTCCAGTAAAGGCCTGAACCTCCTGGATTTCTCTTTTCAGGTCTGGGGAAATAAGATCTAATTTTATGGCTTTAGGGAGGGAAACATTTTCCTTTGTTTCAGGATTAAAAATCTGATGGATGTTTAAGTTCTCAACTCTTTTGAGTTTCTCGGCTATATCTTCACCAATTAAGCCATGTCTGAAGGCATTATCAACAGAAAGTCTCATCCCAGATATATGGTGAATGATACCTCCATCTACCACTTGCTTAGTCAACAAACGAACGGCCTCCTCTCTCTCCAAAAGACCTCTGTCAATGGACTGCACAACTGTTAAAGGGGCTTTACTATCAGGGTCTATAAGTCCTGTTGTTTCCATTTGTAAACTAATTAATCTCTCCCTAACTGTTTTTTCAGCATCTCTACCTTTGGAAGCTTTCTCCAGATTTATAAGTTCTGGCTGGTCAGCAACGTCCACCAAGCCAAGAGTTGAGGCCAAAGTTACTGAAACTTTTTTGCCTCGTTTCAGATCAATAATTCCACCAGTCACCACCTGCCTCTCTAAAATTCTGGTGGCTGTTTCCTTTTCAAGAAGTCCAACTGTAACTGCATCCTTTACAGAGCATAGTGTGTGGGTACGGGGGTCTAAGATACCACTTATAGCTTTGTCTGCCATGAGGACATTATGTAATAATTTCTCATCCATCAGACCTTCATTAATGACTTCTTCAGTTGTCAAAGACTCACATGTCTGAGAGTCAAAGAATCCCTGAAACATGTTCAGCTTCTCCATAAGCTTCACGGCAGTGTGACTTGGCACAATGCCTCGGGATATTGCTTCATTTAGTAAGAGCTTTTGACCTGTTTGTTCATGAAAGATACCACCATCTACTAACTGTGCAGATAATACATTTAAGGTAGCTTCTTCAACCAATTCTGATGGATGACTGCATGACAGAAAAGTTTCCCTGCCATTATCTTCCTCATCGGTCTTTTCTAACATCATCATACTACCACCTGCGATGTTCTGTGCTTCTTGACTTTCTTTATGGTCATCCTTAGCCAGAAATGTTTTCTTTAACATTTCCTTTTTGTCCAGAGGATGAACATTCCCATCAGTTTCAGACTTTAGTTCTAATTTTATACCTAGAGTTTTCTTTACCTGAACTTGTGACTTTTTGCTTTGGGGTTTTATGTGAGATCCTCCAGTTTCATCATGAATATATTCAGTCTCAAGAGTGTGTGCTTGTTCATTCTGACATGTAAAGGAAGTGTTTCTTAGAGGCTGATGTTCTTTCTTTGGTGTTTCAACAGAAAAAACATCTTTGTCAACCACTAACGGCACACCTTCCGCCTCTGCAGAAGGTACGGTCAGGAGGTGTCCCCTGCTGGCATTTTCTCTGATAGACACTGCTGTTTGGTCTTCCCTTTTGGTACCTATCAACTGCCTTTGTACCTCTAATTTGACTTTATTTATTACCTTCAAAGCATCAACATTTGGATTTCTCTCTTTGTGTTCTACAAACAGATCCTGTTCAGGGTTCTCTACAGAAGAATCTTCTGTTTCTACAGTGGTCTTTTTGCCTTTTTCTGTAGTGCAATCTTCCTGATCGGGATATTCTTTGTTCTGAGAAGAAAACTGGAACTCAGGCAGCCTCACAGTCCACCCATCACTGAAAGTTCCTGAGATTTTCACATTAGCTGATTCTTGCAATCCCTCAGGAGTTTTTTGCCTTTGATGCCCAATTTCAACCACTTTTGGAGGACTTGTCTGATACTCATCTCTGGATGTTAGTGTCTCCATCAGCTCTTTATCTAACAGAAGCAGCCTCTGTCCATTTTGCACATTAATATAGCTGTGAGTCATCAGCTGGAACAACAGATTCTCACTCTGGCTTGCTATGGCCTTAGGTTGGCTCTTGCTGCATGGTAGAACTGCTGCTCTAGGATTAATATTTTGTTCTGCAGAGTCTGCTAGTTGCATGTGAGGCATCACATCAGGTATACAAATCGATTTTAAGTTATTGGCAAGATCTCTATCCAGGATACCACTTTCTATTGCTTTCTTCCAGGACAAAATCTCTGTGGTTGCTGGTAGAAACAGAGCCTTAATATGCTGTCGGTTACTAAGGATTTTATGTGCTAGTTCAGTAGACACAATACCTTGTTCTAGGGCATCTGTAATTGGGAGGATCTCTCCAGATTCAGGCCACAGCAACCCCATGAATGACCAGAGGGACTCCAGAATCACAAGAGCGATCTTAGCAGCTACTAGATCATTGCTCACTGCTTCATCTATTGTTAGCCTTTGCCCCGTGACAGTGTCTATGATGCCTCCTGTCTGAAGCTGCCTTATGAGGATAGCACAGGCCATATCTTGGTCAATCAAATTATGTCTTACAGCCTCTTCCACTGTAAGTCTGTGTCCTGTTCTTGGATCTACTATGCCACCAGCAAAAAGCTGAACTTCCAGCAACCGGACAGTGACCTGCCTATCTATTAGCCCTTCCTGAACTGCACGGAAAATGCTAACCTTCCGGCCTGATTTCAAGCTCACCATCCCTCCTGCCAATTGTTTGACAGGCAGCAATTTGAATCCTGATTCCTGGTGGACAATACATCGCTGCACCAGATCCAGCAAACCAATTTTCTCAGCTGTGTTAGGGTCTATCAAATTCTTGGATGTTCTAAGATAAGACTCTAATACTGAATGAAGCCATGCTGAAATGAGGCCTTGATGAAAAGCCTCTTCCAGGTTAATACAGTTCTCACTAGGGGAAAGACTGAAACCTCCAGTTGCCAGGTGAGCTTCTAAGATTTTCAGTCCAACTCTCTCACTGATTATTCTCTTTTCAATTGCTTCCACCACAGAAAGAGGGCCTCTGCTCTCAGTAAGCCTGCTTATTAAGGCCAGGGCATCCTGTAGCTCCCGGAGCTGCTGGTACATCTGGGGATTAATGAGGTTTCTGGCTATGCCCTCCTCCAAAGAGAGGTTTTCACCGGTCTCAGGGGCAATGAGGCCAGACATGATAACCTGAGATTCCAGAAGCACCAGGCCTGTGTCTTGGTCAAGGAGGCCCTTTTGCATGGCTTTGAAGATGGGAAATATCTCCACTGTGCCTAGGTCAATCACCCCAGCAACTGCTCTGCAATCCTAAAAAAAAAAAAGAGAGAAGGAAAAGAGAAGAAAAAGAAAACTGAATCAGAGCCAATGGCAAAGCACAACTATCGAAAGGAGTCATTTAAAGAACTATAGTAAATAGGCCAGGCATGGTGGCTCACGCCTATAATCTGCCCAAGGCAGGCAAATCATGAGGTCAGGAGTTTGAGACCAGCCTGACCAACATGGTGAAAACCCCATCTCTACTAAAAATACAAAAATTAGCTGGGTGTGGTGGTGCGCACCTGTAATCCCAGCTACTCAGGAGGCTGAAGCAGGAGAATGGCTTGAACCCAGGAAGTGGAGGTTGTAGTGAGCTGAGATTGCACCACTGCACTCCAGCCTGGGCAACAGAGCAAGACTCTGTCTCAAAAAAAAAAAAAAAAAAAAAAAGTACTATAGTATACAAAATTCTGACCACAAGAAAAACCCAGCATGGGATAAGCCCCAACATGTAGGAAATATTCTGAAGCAAGCCACCCAGTGTTAATACTAAAAAAGAGTTTTTCTACACTGCAGAATGTTTAATAGGTCAGAAGTTCCTAGATTACTTGAGAGATAGTGGCATTAAGCATATCTGAGTGACAAGCTCTACAGGGTGGCAAGCAGTGAAAGTGATAGGATTTAATCTTATTTCTAAGACTAAATCATCATAAACATTCTTAAAGACGCATAACAGTTCCCCCAAAGTGAGAATTCAACGCCATATAACAAGTTTTTGGTGTTGCAAACCACACAGAAGACTCTGGAAGTAGCAATTCCCTGCTGATGAGCACAGCAGGACTGGTCCATAGAATAAGAGAGATTTATGCAGCCCAAAAGCTCCAGAACAATTGTGCGTCCCAGTAAACAGGCCTGTGTATACTACTCAAGCAACTATTTAGCAAGCGGGATACTCATATTCTTGGACAATGCTAGCTTCTCCCAAGGCGATGGCTCTAAATTAAATTAGTTCTAGGTCTTGGAAGTAGCAAGTCAAGGAAGAAACAGATTGGGGACCCTTGCCTATGGAACCACTAGTAACTTTTCTTCTGGTCCAGGCTAGAATGGGTAGTACAATAACAATGACTACAGCTATCACTTATTATTAGATCTACTAAACACTGACATTTAATTCTCACAGTAATCCTATGAAAACAATTGTTTGAATCTTTAGTTTGAAGAAATGAAAATGAGGCATAGAGTTTAGGTAACATGTCCAAGGTCACAAAACTAGTGAGTTCCAGAAACAAATCAAGGTCTGATTCTAAATCTTGTTTGTCCTCCCAGAGTCAGACCCAGAAAACTGTAAAAGACAAGTACAGTAGAGTCACATCTTAACACAGGAGTTAGGTCCTAAGGTCAGTGAATAAGGCATATACGCTGTCAAAATTACCCTTGCAAATCCTAGAAACAGCTCCTAAAGAATTCTCATTTTTGAGGTCTTTTATCACAGAATAATACATTCAGATTTTAAATTATTTAAGTGTTTAACCACTTACAACACTTCATCATTTTTATTACTCTCCAACTTTTCAGCTCTTCTTGTTCATGTTCATTATTTTCATTTTCTGTATATAATTTTATCTGTCCTTCTTTGGTCAGTGCTACTTTCTGATTACTTAATTTAACTCTCTATCTTATTGGTAGAGGATCTTGTGGAAGCAATTTCCAATTATTTCCCTGCCTCCTAAATAATGGCATTCCATTTTATCTCAGTGAGTAAGTTCCGTAAGAGCTGATCCATTGCCCATGAAGGTCTAGGAACAGTAGCTATCATTCAATAAACATGGGATGAATATGGATAAATAATAAGGAAACCCTTAAAATCATTAAGCCATTTCCCCTCAGATTTTAGAAACACGCACTGAGGATTTCAAGCTTGATGAGGTGCATACAATAAGAATACAGAATGGATAGCAAATGAAAGAACAGTATATTTGGTTCTCATCTCCATTTCTACATATGTGTTCAATCAATGGAATAACTGACAGACTTCTCTACACTATTTAAAGTATTATTTATTCCCTATCCCCATGTTTTCTGACCAAGAATAGAAAGTCCAATTCGTATAATTTAAACATATATATTATGCAAACTCACTATGTGTCTGTTTTAAAGAAATTGAAGGAAAAAGTTCACTGGAATGTGATACCTGAAAAATTTCAAGATACCTGAAAAATTCCTTTTAGAAAATCCATGAAAGACTATTCAGAACAGACAATATGACAAAGAAAAACATCCCTTTGAGAACTTTCCATTTCTTTTGTGAGATTCATGGAGTCTCAAAAATGCTGACATTGAAGAAAGGCCTGGAGTGTAGCCAAAGAGAAAAGTCTACACTGTTACTTCCAACACCCTCATATAATTGAAGGATAGGCAGGAAATAGCTGGGAAAAAATCCAGAAAAACTCATTTCTGTCCTACCAAACATGGACATTCTGACCTAAACAAGCATTAAGAGATAGGAGAGGAGGAAAGAAAACATAAAAGGCTTCTACTTACCAGAGTTGCAGGGCACGCCTTGGGCAGATAAAAGATAGAGCCTTATGGAGCAGCTCAGCCGTATCACACACACAGTGTAAGCTTGGTGTTAGCGTCCAGCATGCGACTGTTTGTTTTTGCAAAAAAGAACCCCAAACAGGTCGTCCTCTTTTCCCTTTGTGCATTTGTGCTTAAACTCCAAAGGGTTAGTGAAACTTGTAAGCAAGGATGTCAGTTAATCAGAACAATACTTCACATGAAACACACAAACAGTACAGGAGACACATCATGCTCAATGTAGTGGTGCTCAGCAGCTTGTCTTTCTTTTTTTCTTTTTTCCTATTCCCTCCTCTTTTTTAACCTTTCAAAATGAGAACTCGATGTTCTCAGCAAGCAATTGTTAAAACTTTTCACATACTCCCTTATATGGTGAAGCAACAAGCCACTGGAAGTGGGCTACCTTAAATGGAGAATGTTACACCAGCACTTTGTTTTTGGAAATATACCATCAAATCATAGCTGGTTCTGTCTTGTGGTCTTTACAACTCTAGCTCCTGTTGCACAAAATTTATATCTAAGGACCAGAATCAAGACATGCTTTGTCTGAATATCATTTTGAGCATCATCTGGACCAAATTTGACTATCACGTGAGCTTAATTTTGGCCTGCCCCATATAAGTTGGCCATTGCTTCACAACATAGGAAATAAGCAGGCAAACACACATATATATCCCAGAGACACATGTATATAATATGGTAAGTGTACACACACGCACAGGTATCCAGGAAGAACTTAGGACAACCAGTAGGAACTATGATGACTTTCATATGGTCCAGGAAATGAACATGGAGGGGAACTGGTCAAGATGCCACATGATGAGATGACTATGGGTGAAGGGAACCAGCGTCTTAGTCAGTGAAACTACTCTACCAGTTTGCTTTGGAACTTAATATTTCTTATTGCCTTAGTACAGAGGGAAGAGGTTCACAGGTTTTTCTTCCCAATATCCAGAACTTTTGGCTGTCAACTTTTGAGTGGCAATGCCACAAGTGAGCATCTTACTGCCCTGTGATCACATATAATACAGAATTTATGTTCTCCTAGACTGCTGTCTGCCACAAAATGGCACAAGACAAAAAAGGTGAACCAGGTCTAAAGGGTTAGCTGTAAGTGTCTTCTAGTGCTTTTGACTGACCAACACATCATGGAACCCCAGTAAAGAAACACAAGACAAATGGCTGCTAAGGTGAGGTTAAAAATTAAGTCACATTGGTCATGGAAAGCTAGTGATCATGACTCTGAATCAGCAAAGCTGCTTTCATACCATTCAAAAGGTATCCACACAATATTTGGAGATGAAAACTAAAAGTACCTTTTGTTCTGTCTGGTGAGCCAACTGGCTCTGAAGCTGCTGAAGCTGATTTGCAGAACCATCACAAAGGTCATGGTAAGCCTTGTTTAGGGCATGCAATTGCTCAGATATTTGTTTCTTCTCTTTTTCTGAGAGCCTGGAAGATGAAGCATTAAAGCTTTTTTAGGGAAAAAAAAAAAAATCTCCAAACTCTGCTCTATTGCTTCAAAATTGCTACTTCTTCATCTTGGATGGATGATCTTCTTCCATATTCATCGGAGACTTTGGCACTTCAGTCAGTTCTTTGGTCTATCTCAAAACAAGTCATGGTTCTTGGTTATGTCAACGCTATGTCACCCCTATGCTTGTAGTTCAAATGACCTCATCTCCACTTTAGCCCCACCCCCAAATGTCAAACTTAGATCCTTCTATCATCTGAAATTATTCTGCTTCTGAAATCTTAGACTTCAAGAATCCACTATATGATTATAACTCTACCTTTCAGTTTTATCTTTCTTTACTCCTTCTATACCTATTTTATTTTTAAAATAAAATATTTAAAACAGGCAGAAGAATGTAACAAATTCTCATTTACCTATTGTCTAGCTACCCAGCTTTCATTTCACAATTTCCTATTTTACATATTTGCTTTAGGCCCTTTTCTTTTTCTTCTCTCTTTTTTTTTTTTTTTTTTTTTTTTGAGATGGAGTCTCGCTCTGTCACCCAGGTTGAAGAGCAGTGGTGCGATCTTGGCTTACTGCAACTTCCACTTCCCAGGTTCAAGTGATTCTCCTGCCTCAGCCTTCCGAGTAGCTGGGATTACAGGTGTCCACCACCACGCCCAGCTAATTTTTGTAATTTTAGTACAGACTGGGTTTCACCATGCTGGCCAGGCTGGTCTCGAACTCCTGACCTCAGGTGATTTGCCCACCTCAGCCTCCCAAAGTACTGGGATTATAGGCGTGAGCCACTGCACCTGGCTGCTTTAGACCCTTTTCTAAGAAATCAGACATTACAGATATAACTAAAGCCCACTGTATATTTGTCACCAAGTCCATTCCTTTCCCTTTCTTCCCAAAGGTAATCACCTCTTGAATCTGATGAATACTGCAACTTTCTTTTTTCATTCCATATTATGTTTCTGAGAATGAACTCTGTTGATTCAAATGGGATCTATCCATCAACTTATGGATATGTCCTAAGCCTTCCGTAATGCCTCCATTTCCTCTTATTCTATCAGTCCTCTCTATTAAGTTTCTTGTCTTCAGAGGCCAGACCCCACAATCCATATTCTTGATCAGTTCCTTACCATTATCCTTGCACTCTCCACTCACTAACCTGATAAAAGCCCAGCCCCAAATCAATCAAACCACCAGTCTCTTCTGCTCCTACACTAAGGCTGCTAGGTAAATCCAGTTAGAGAAAAAAAAATTCCACAACCACATAGACAGAGCCCACTGGTTTCCAATCTCAACTGGGCCACAATACTTTCTGACAATCCTCTTGTAAATTCCCAGCCAAGTCCCTCTTCCTTTCTCCTCGGCATCATCCTTTCAACAAACCTCTCCACCTATTTCAAAGAGAAAATACAGACCATTGGGCACTAATTCTCTTACTTTCTGGCTTCAGTCCTAACAAATTTACCTCTATCCATACCTTTCTTAATCTCCTTTCCCTCATCTCCACCTCAGAAAAAAGGTGGTCCCAATTTCCTGTTTAAGGTTGTACTTTCTAACTATCAATGAGTTTCATCCTCTTGCATGTCCACTGGGAACCTTCTCTAATTATCTCCTCCCCTTTGTCCTTGAGACTTAACTCGAAAACATAGTTAAGTCCATTGTATCTCTTAAGAAAACAAAACCCTTCTTGACCATATATTCCACTTTTAAATATTGACTCTATTATATTTTTTGCTCCTATGTCCTGGCTTCTTGAAAGAGCAGTTCTGTTTCGCCTTGCTTGCCTCCAACGTGCTCCTCACCATACTAAATCTGACCTCATCCCACAACTTGTCACCAGAGGCACCAAAGACTTCTAACTTGCCAAATGTAACAGATATTTCTCAACTTTTCTTGACTTCTGAACTTCTCTCCTTTTTGGAACTCTGTTCTTTCTTGGGTTCTGAGTTATCACTCATACTCATAATTTTCCTTTTCCTTCTCTGAGGTTTTCTTAACAGGCTGAGAAGCCCCAAAAAGCCCTTTTGAGTAATCTGTCCACATGGTATCTAATACACTGATAATTCAAATCTCTGTCACTTTATGTGATAATTTTCATATTTTCATGTGTAACCACACCCATAGATTCATTATCCTTAATATCTCTTGACTATTAGTCTCTTCATTTCCATTCCTCATCATTTCTTGCCTACATTATCAGAGTAGCCTCTTAACAGGTCTCTCAGCCTCTATTCTCACCACATGTCAATCCTTTCTTTATATAACTGTTCTAGCAACCTTTAAAAGTAAAACACAATCAGGTTTAAAATCTCTTCCCATAGCCAACAAATTAAATGCAAACTCCTCAGTATGAAGTACAGGGTCCCCATAATCTGGCTCTTGCTGCCTTGAATTCTCCATTCTGAAATCTCATTATGGCTGTAAGTTTTAGCCTGATAGACCAGGTGCCCCAGATGTGCCATAATCTCTCATTTAATACTCACTTATGACCATGCTTGGCCAAGAAGATCTGTGATGTTTTAATAGCTTCAGAGACTTGTTCTTTCTTTGTTGTCAGCTCTTCTGACAGAACCTATACGGTAGAAATAAAGAGAAAAAGCTTCAAAACCCAAGAATTAAGAGTCAAAAATTATTTAAAATTATTTTTTTAAATCCTAGAGAAAATATGCAGCTTAGGTCAAATTATTATCACCAATGAGCTACAGCTGATAAAAAGGTACAAGAACAAACAAGATGGCTTCTTAAGTTTCTTTAAGTTAACATTTACTCAGGTAGCAATCACTTCTGGAATGGCCCACATGTGACTTCTACTATTCCACCTAATGTATTATCACATATTATTCTACCCAGGTAAACAGAAATGGACCTTCTTCTCACCTGCTGTTCCAAAATAGCTTTTTCAATGTCTGTTGATTCTTTGGTCTCGGATGAGGTAGCTTTTCCTTGTGTATTCCTCGCTAGGGTAGACACCCAGCCCAAAAGTTCTTTAACCTTCTCCACATGTTCTTGTTTCTCCTCTTCTACCACTTTCTAGAATAGGAAATAGAAAATCAATATGCTAGCAATGTCTTTTATTAGGCTGGCATGACTTCAGATTTTCTTAAATGAAGTCTTCCTAAAAACAGATACAAAAGTTACCTAAATAAGTAGGCTGTGAAAATAACCCCAAGTATAATTTAGCCCAGCCTACAGTATTGCTCACAGGTGTTTGTGAGCTAAATTTATTATACCTAGGTTTAATACCTTTCTGAAAAATACAAACAAACTACTGTTTTATATATAATAGGCACTCAATAATTATTTGATGCTTTTTAAAAAAATCTCTTCACATATAGCATCTTACTCATTTTCATAATTCTTAGGTTTACAGGTGAATCTGTAAGAAGAGAAGAGACTGAAGCCTACTGAGATTACATTATGTAGGTATGGATATAAAGAAAGTCTTGCTAATTTAAAAAGCAAAAGATGGTATGGTTAATGTTTTAACAGCTTTTCTTTTATAAGAGAGGCTGAATATGCAGAAACCTATTTTACAAAGACAGAAGATTTTTACAGTTACAAAAAGATGACATGCTCATTACAATAAATTCAAACAAGTCTAAAATACATGATTATGTAAGTTAATGTTATTTCCCCAGAAATTTGGTATAGGTGCCTATAAACTTCTTTCTATGCCATGTCTTTGTAGTACACAGTTTTGTTTTTAATGAAATCATAATTATACATAGTATTCTAACTTCGTCTCTCAAATAAAATATATATTATATAATAATTTAATTATATGTTACATATATAGCATATATGTTGCTGGTTTAAAATTTTTTTTTAATTTTTGTGGGTACATAGTAGGTGTATATATTTATGGGGTACGTGGGATATTTTGGGCTTTTTTTTGAGACAGCCTATTGCCCAGGCTGGAGTGCAGTGGCACAATCATGGTCACTGCAGCCTCAACTTCCCAGGCCCAAGTGATCCTTCCACCTCAGCCTCCCAAGTAATTGGGACCACAGGCTTGTGCCACCATGTCCAGCTAATTTTTAAATATTTTTTTGTAGAGAGGGGATTTCCCTATGTCACCCAGGCTGGATTCAAACTCCTTGACTCAAGTGATCCTCCCAACTCAGCCTCCTGGGTACCGGAGACTACAGGCACACACCACCGTGCTGGCTAAGAGGTTTTACTGTACTTTCAAGATGATTTTGGACCCAATTGTCCTCACCTCCTCCTCCTCCAGACGCCGGAGTGCATCACTGATGTATTTCACGTGCTGCGTTGTTAAAGTCACCAATGCCGTGTAGCGAGTCCTTAAGTCCATGAACTGTGGTTCAAAAGAACAATTTAAATAAATCATCTGCCAGAAAATGAAATTTAAATAGTTGAAAATAAGAGGAAATGTTCATGCAGTCATATGTTCCCCAGAAAAGTGAGCCCTAAATCAAAATGTAAGGCCCAGGCAAATGAATCTTTCCTTAAGGGAAGACAGTGGTGTATTTCCTTCCCCCACCCTCTCACCTCTTGAGTGATGGCATCTGAAGAGGAAAGCATGCGACGGCGCTTGCCAG
Source organism: Pongo abelii (assembly GCF_028885655.2). Lineage (NCBI taxonomy): Eukaryota > Metazoa > Chordata > Mammalia > Primates > Hominidae > Pongo > Pongo abelii. The sequence goes on from NC_071985.2 coordinate 194,191,015, forward strand.
GGGATTTCTGCTGCGATTCCACAAAGGCCTTGTATGTCATCAGTTGCAATTCATAGTCCTAGGAAATGATGAATTTCGCTACAGTTACTCAGGGTTTTATAATTCACATACATCATGTAATAAATCATAGCTTTTTATTGCTGGAAGCGTTTTGGTGACCACTCATGCTGGAGGTTAGCAAACTTTTTCTGTAAAAGGCCAGACAGAAAATATCAGGCCATACTATCTCTCTCATTATAAGTGAAAGCAGCCATAGGCAATATATAGATGAAAGGGCGTGGTTGTTAGACTAAAACTTTACTTATGAACACTGAAAACTGAAGTTCATATTATTTTCACATCATAAAATATTATTCTATTGATTTTCTTTTCAACCTTTTCTCATGGGCCATACAAAAACAGGTGTGTGGACAAGATTTGGCCTGTGGGTCATAGTTTGCTGACACCTTAGTTGCAGTCTGACCAACCCTTTCATCTCATCTGTGGGGAAAGCGAAACCCAGAGAGGGGATGTGAATTTCCCTAATTAACTAAGTGGGTAAGTAAGAGAGTCAGGATTAGAATCTTAGTTTTCTAATCCCTAAACCAGTATTCTCATTTTACCATACTATTCTGCCACTTCCTCTGCAACCCTGCAAGTTCTGCCCTAGTCCACCCTCTTCTTCTCTCACATGAAGTAGCCTTATGAGTGCAGTAGCCTCTTAGGTACTTTCACTGCTTCTAGTCTGATCTCAATTTATTCTCTATTGTTCCACCAGAATACTTTTTCTAAAACCCAAAGATGACCACATCATTCTTCTCCTTAAAAAGCTTTCAATGATCTAAAATAGAGCTTTTCAAACACCAACATGCATATAAATTATATCCCCATATAATTTATTAAAATGCAGAATCTGATTCAGCAGGTCTGAGATTCTACATTTCTAATAAGCTCCCAGGTGCTACTGATGCTACTGGTTCAAAGATAACACTTTCAGAAGCAAGAATAGAAGACAAAGCCAAAACAATGGAACAAGGCCTGTCATGGGTTGGCCCCAATCTCACCGCTAATTTTCCATAGTCACTGCTCCTTATTGTGCCTTCTAGCTATATCAGAATACTCTCTATTTCCTCATATAATCAAGTATTTTCATTCTTCTCTGCCTGGGATTATGCAGTTTCTTTGCCTAAAACGTCTTTCTGCTGTCTACTTAAAAAAAACTCTGGGTAGAAGGAAAACAAGGAATGAATTTATGAAGGAACCCATAAGAAAATAGTAGTAACAACATTAAAATATAATCAAAGCAATTGCTACCACTTACTGAGTGCACTTTAAGTTTGAGGCATGGTTCTACGTATACATTATCTCATTTAATCTTTACAATCACTCAGTGAGGTATTATTGTTCTCATTTTACAGATACAGTAACAGAAACATAGGCTAAGTGCATACTCAAAGTAAGCCTGGAAAATGGTGAAGGGTTTGAACTCAATTCTTTCTTACAGTGAGTGTTCTGTTATTAACTAAACGAATGCCTTCATTCAAAAAGTATTTGTTAAGCATCTTCTACGTACTTGCCATTGTTTTGAGTGCTATATACACACACTGAGAAACAAGTCAGGAAAAACTTTGCTCCCTTGGAACTTATATTCTAGTGAGAGTCACAGAATAAACAAATAAATATATAATAATCTCAAGTTATTTTTTTCTTTTTTTTTGGAGACAGAGTCTTTCTCTGTTGCCCAGGTTGAAGTGCAGTGACACAATCACGGCTCAATAGCCTCAATGTCCCAGGCTCAAGTGAGCCTCCTACCTCAGCCTCTTGAGGAGCTGGGACTACAGGTGCACACCACTACACCCAGCTAATTTAAAAAATTTTTTGTACAGATGGGATCTTGATATGTTGCCCAGGCTGGTCTCAAACTTCTGGGATCAAGTAACCCTCTTGCCTCGGCCTCCTAAAGTGCTGGGATTACAGGTATAAGCCACCACACCCGGCCTCAAGTCATTTTTCTTTAAAGATATTCTAAGAGAAATAGGGGAGAGCTAAATCATTCACGGCCTTATAAACCATGTAAGAATTTAGAATTTTATTATGACTATGATATGAAGCCACTGGACAGTTTTGAGCAGGAGAGTGACATGATCTTATTTACTGTATTTCATCTATTCTAAGGTACACATTTTCTCTACATTTTAGTCTTTCAAATTGGAACATATTTTAGAATCAATAGCATGTCACATAACTGGCAGAGTTTCTTCTTTTTTCCTCTTTTTGGCATGCAGAAAATTATGGTGTAGCTTGTAATCAATGGAGCCTAAGATTCAGTGACATGCGATATGTTCTAAAAAGGGGATTTTGGCTACTGTGTGGGAAAATAGCCTGTGGGGGCCAGAGCAGAAGCAAGAGACCAGCTCAGAGGGTACTGTAGTAGTCTAAAGAAGATTCTTCACTGGAATGTGAACTAGGGAAACAGAGGGGAGATAACGACAGGCAGTCAGATGTGAGACATATTTGAAGACAGAGCCAATGGAGAATATAAAGCTTAAGGCAAAGAGAAGAGTTTAGGATGACTCCTGGGTTTTTTGCCTCAGCAATTAGAAAAAAATGGCAATACTATTTCCTTAGATAGGAAAGACAAGTAAGAAGCATATTTAAGAAGAAAACTCCAACATTCTGTTTTTGCCATGTTAAGTTTAAAGGGCCTACGGTCATGCAAATGGAGACTCCTCAAATCACAGCGAACGTCTGCTACTTCTCCAAGCAACCCCAAACATGGGGTTGCAGGAAATACACATCTGCTTAACTGAAGGATCAGGCCAGCTTGTAGCATAAGAACTCTGCTTAATTTGTCTAGAAACAGAACCTACAGTGAAGATGTAGGTTTTCCTGAGCTAGTGATGATTCATGTTCTTTTTGGGATGTGGTAAAGTTACCTTTACAATAGTAGAGTACTGCTGGGAAAATTTTTGACATTGATCCAGTTTTGTCTGATTTCTCTCAATTTCTGCAAATAGGGCCTAGGAAGCAAAAGATCACAACATTATCTTTGCCATTACCACCACTGAAAGAGCTGAACATTTACTATGTTCTAAGGCAGTAGTTTCCAAACCTTAGCTGCATCAGAATTGCTGGAAAGGGTGGTTAAAACACATACTGCTGGGCCTCACCTCCAGAGTTTCCGGTTCTGTGGGTTTGGGTTCACAAATTTGCACTTTTTTGTCTTTTTAATCTTTTGTAGAGACAAGTTCTCGCTTTCTTAACCGGGCTGGTCTCAAATTCCTATCCTCAAGTGATCCCCCTGCCTCAGCCTCCCAAAGTGCTGCAATTACAGGCAGGAGCCACTGTGCTCAACCCAAGAATTTGCATTTCTAACATGTCCCCTAGCAGCATACGGATGCTGCTAGTCTGGGGTCCACACTTTGAGAACCACTATTCTAAGTATTTTACATGTATCACTTCAGTTAATCTTAGCAATGATAATCTCATAAGGTAGGTTAAATAAATAACAAACTATGTCCATTTTATTGATAAGGAAGTAGAACACTGAGAGGTTAAATAACTTCTTCAAAGGCTTATAGCAGATAAGTGAGCCAGGATTGGAATCCAGGCAATACAACTCCAGATCTCATACTCTTAACCATAATGCTAAACAAAACAAAACAAAACAAAATACCAACAAAAAAATGCTTAAAATAAATAATTTTCAAAAAAAAAAAAGAATCATTTTCTTCTACTTACAATTTTCCCTTGGTTTTCAAAACCCCATATCTAATCCTAGTAAAATAAAATGTAATATAAAAAAACAAAATAAAGATAATTTTAATCTGTCCATCTAGTGGTTTCAATACAGTTACAGAAACTCAGAACTGAAGGTACCTTACAGGTTCTCTAGTCTAAATGCAAAACCAGTATCTTGGGACGATCCTGCTCAAATCACTCTAAGAAAAGGGAATTTGGAATACCTTCCATTTGGAGGAAGCTTTAATTGCCAGTACATCATTTTCTTTTATGACAAAGAAAATTTAAATTTCTAACTCTTCCCACCAGAGCTACTACCACACTCACTGTCTGCTGGCTGAGCTGCTCTGAAAGCACTCTGCTATCCTCTGCCTGGCCTGGCTTCATCATTTCCTGCTGGGCAGTGGTTTCCTCAATCCACTTGATGAGAGTTCCATGGCAGGCTCGGTAATCTCCCAGAACTTCCTGGATACTTTCTAGCTCAGATTGGCTAGAAGAACAAAGGGAAACTGCTATCAGATACCTTGGTACAAATACAATAAAGTAAATGAGGTAATTCCCTCTTTAACCCATGTATCCAGCTGGGCTTGACCACAAACGATCCATCTTTATCTACAGGGAACAGCGATGCAAGGCTGAGTGAGACCTATGCATGTACCAGTGCCCTATGGTCGAAAAAGTGAGTAGAAACCAGTTGTGACCTGCTAGCCTTGGATGCTGCCTTGTGGTCTAGCATCCCACAATAATCCTTGTCAAATTTTTCACCTAGGTTGCCAAGAACTACCAGGGTGACCAATAAGGTAGTATTGGCTGTACAGTTCTATTCCCTGATGACAGAGTACCTGTCAGTACAGCACAGCTATGATTTATGAATCACTATAATTTCTCAGGGAGAGAGGGGAGAGAAGTGAAAAATAGCCATTATTTCCTGCTACTTCTAATAAGTCATATCACTTCTCCTAGTCTAACCAGCTTTGTGATAAGACTTCAATTAGAATGAAAACTTATGAGTTGTTAAGCTCCTCTCCCTACAAATTTCCCTAACCAGCTTAACCTCCAAAAGGTGCAGTTTCTGTCCTTCCTATTTATATCTGTCATTAGAAGCAGGACCTCTAGTAACAGAGATGAAAAATTACTGAATTAGCAAATGAGATGAAAGCAAGAAATTCTGTACAGCCCCATTATAAAAAATGGCTCATATTTGGATACAAAGCTAATAAAACAAGAACTAGAGTATAGGTTTTGTCCTTAAGAAAAGATCACCAGGGACCTTTCAAGTCTACATTCCAGGAAGCCATTGTCATCAGTGGCTTAACTAGAAAAGACCTGGGACACAGGAGAGGCATTACATCTGCTTTGAGATTGCCGGTCTCACCTTTCTGTCACTTACCTGTCCAGAATTTATGTGGTTTTTAAATTTCCACCCCTCCCTATCCATTTCTACCTTTAAATATAAATGTACAGATATAACTGTTTTTGTTTAAGACCTAGTCCCTGAACTCTAATAGGAGAAAAAGGTGGGGCCACCACTCACCGAATCTCGAGCTGGGCAATGACTCGGTGCCAACGCTCCTGCAGCTGGGAGCCTTTTTCCTGATAGCGCTCCAAATCCAGATTTCGCTCTGGTGTCAGACGACTCATCTGCTCTGCCACTGCCTTGGCCTTGGCAATTTCCTCATCCAGGACTGAAAACACTGAATTCTTGTCCTTCACATCACTAAGCCAGTGCTGTGCAAACATAAGTACAGAAACAGGTTGTATATTTTCCATGCTAAAAAGGAGTCAGTCTAAGGTAGGAAACAAGGACACGGTCTACAGCTATTTCCACATTGTTATCTGTGATTGTGCCCTGGAATGTTTGTGCCAGGACTGCCTCCACATGTCATGGTCTCTGCTTTCCTGATACACACTGGATGCCAAGGACAGGCAGTACTCTATAGAGAAATGTGCATAGAACTTGTGTTTGAAACCTGGCTTCACCACTTATAACATATGAAACCAAAATAAGTCATTTAGCCAGATTAAGTGTTGGTTTTCTTATCTGTAAATGGAGATAAAAATCTCTTCTTGTCCACCTCACAGAGTGGCTTGTGAGAATCTAATTAGATAACAGCTAAGTGATTTATAAACTTATGGCACAATCACTGACTGTATCCAATTAATCCATGATTTTATTAAGGTGAAAAGGGAAAAAATAAATAGAAAAACCTAGTCCTTTCTCTTCCCTTTCTAGCTAGACATACTTCTCAGTCCCTTCTTCTTTGAATACATATTAAAATATATTTAATGACATTCTGCCTTATTCAAATGCAAATTTAAATCAGTGTCATGCCATCCAAAATTGCATTTCTCTGCTAACCCAAAGCAATGAATATGTTAAGTCAGCCTCCTCAGAAACTCAGAGCAACTCACCCGTAATGTCGACCGATGGGCCTCCAGAGCTGAGAGATCTGCCAGTACTGCTTCTTCTTGACTCAGCTTAATCTCATAACCTTTGACCAAGAGTTCAGCATCCTGTATGCTACGTACTATAACATCAACTGTCTTTAACCTATGGGGACAAATACACATTTCTTCATTAACACATGAATTTTAGGAGCCAGGGCTATATACCTGGAGTGCTATAGAGAGGTTCATAAAACATAATAACCAAAATCAATGTCACCATTTTTAGATGTTGACAGGGTTTTGTGAAAACAAGTAAACATGGTTTTTACGCTGCCAATTTAAGCCAATTCAAAATAAAGTTCTAAGTGGCATTGGAACATGCATACATGTGGTGGACTCATGGAGGAAAGGCATGAAGCCAGAAACCCATTTTACACTATGAAGAGTTTAAGATGCTACTCTTCAAGGTCATAGGTAGAGATGGGTGGGAAGAGGGAAGACCTTCAAAGTCTAATACCTAGTGTAACTAAAAACTTTTTATTCTTTAGTTTCTCTTCCTTTGTCTTTATGCCATTAAGTATTATTTTCAGAAATATTTAATCAAACAGAAGTGAGGTAAATCATAGCCCCAACACTGCAAATTAATTCCCCTTCCATATCACTGGCACTTCTTCACTGCAATCCAAATGAACCTACTTAATTTGGCTACTAGGAACTGAAGCCAAGACCTCTCATTATCAGTACATGCTCTTCAGGATCTATAATCTCTCTGTATTATTCATGAAATACTCTAAGCCTTTCTCTTTCTTATCCCAATGGAAAATATTGCTCCTGGACCCAAAACCTCAGCTCACTCACTTATTCAGATATACAGTAGAGAGACCATAGACATGGTCCATCTTCTCCACCAGCAGATTCAGTTCTGAGCGCAGAGTTGGGACACTTGAACTAGATGGAGACTGATGGAGAAAGCTGTCACATTTCATAGAAACTGCATCCAAGTCTGACCTCAGTTGCTGTAAATCCTCCTGGGTGTGCTGCCAGGAACAAGACACACATAAAGAGGGAGACAGAATTGAACAAAAAAGGTAGAAAGAAGTCCACATTTGTAATAGCTAAATATTGGAAACCACCTAAATGCCCATATATAGGAGGCTGGTTGAATAAACTATGAAGCAGACATACGATGGAGAATTATGCAGCTGTAAATGAAATGAGAAAGATTTCTGGGAATTAAGTGGTTTTAGGATATATTTTTAAGCAGAAAAAGCAAAGTCAACAGAGTATCTATAGCATGTTATATTTTGTATATAAAAGAAGGGAAAATGAGAAAATATATGTGTATATGTTTATACAAAGAGACAGAAAGGATAACCAGAAACTAATGAGATGAAAAGAATGGAATTGAAAGGATCAAAGGAAGGCAAATGGGATAAAAGGATTAGCTAGAGGGGAATACACTTCTTTTTGTATAGATTTGACTTTTAGAACCATGTTAATGTTTTACATTCTTGTAAAGAAATAAATAAGGTAAATTGAAGGGTGGCTCTCAAATGGAACACAACAGAAATATATAAGCCTAACTGTATTTCAGATAAATAACGTAATCACACTGAAGGGGATGAAAGGGTAAGAACACACACAAGTAATTTCCGAACACAGTATTCAAACTATAGATATACCTTTAGGCTAAAGACATAAGGAACTATAAATAAATGTTAAACTCTATAGTTTGGTAGGTTTGTTTACTGCAGTGAGTTAACAATTCTGAAACTACTGTCTGTAAATGCTAGGACTGAACAATAAGTAAATATATTGTGGATAACATAAAGCAGGTTTTTCTCTCTTGGGGAAGGGGGTTAAAAATATGGAAAGAGGCTAGAATAATCTCTGTGCTATGGGTTGGGAACTGGATGGGGAGACAAATACATATGAATTTGTGTGTGTGTGTGTGTGTGTTTGTGTGTGTTTGTGTGTATGTGTGTGTGAGAGAGAGAGAAAGAGAAATTGAGAGATCAATAAATATATTGACCTATATTTATATCTGTAAACTTACATGCATGTATATGTGTGTATATGTAACACGTGTATATGTGTGTATATATGCATATATATATTTGTAAATATATGTTTTCTTTTTTTTTTTCTTGAGACGGAGTTTCACTCTTGTTGCCCAGGGTGGAGTGCAATGGCACGATCTCAGCTCACTGCAACCTCCGCCTCCTGGGTACAAACGATTCTCTTGCCTCAGCCTCCCAAATAGCTAGGATTACAGGCACATACCACCATGCCCAGCTAATTTTTGTATTATTAGTAGAGACAAGGTTTTACCATGTTGGCCAGGCTGGTCTCCCACTCCTGACCTCAGGTGATCCACCTGTCTTGGCCTCCCAAAGTGCTGGGATTATAGGCATGAGCCACCACACCCGGCCTATGTTTTCTAGCTCTGTCTGCTAAGTGGGCCTATAAGCAATAATACTCCAACAATAATGAGTACATTCGGCACCCAGATCTTAGTTTCTAAATAATATTCTCTGCCCAAAAGAATCAGAACTCCTTGGGGAAACAGTTGATTTCCAGGGTTGAGACTGGAAAAAGCAAGATGAACCTGGAAGATCTTATTTTGTCAAAAAGAAAGAACTTCGATGGGCATCATGCCCCATGCCTGTAATCCCAGCTCTTTTGGGAGGCTGAGGCAGGAGGACTGCTGGAAGCCAGGAGTTGGAGACCAGCCTGGGTAATATAGTGAGACCTCATCTCTATTTAAAAAAAAGAGAAAGAAAGAAATAACTCAAAAAATGATGGGGACATGTTAAAAGGACAAAAAAGCCAGCTTGAAGGGGCTTCCATTGGCTAACTTTGGGAAATTTTGAGCATCAAAACAATGAAAACAATGACAGTAACAAATTACACACCATTGAATAAAATAGGAATCCATGAGTATATATTGACATAAATAAATAATGAAAGAAGAAAGCAAGGGAAGGAGGGAAGAAAAAAAGGGAGGGAGGGAGGGAAGGAAGACAAACTACAGAAAAGGAAAGAAGGTTGGTTTTTCCTTTTCCATAGAATGTAAATGTTTTTTATGTAGAAGGAATGACAGAATTAGAAAAGCAGCTTTTGGCAACTATGATACTAATAAGTGATTCAGTCAAGAATTAACAATGGATGCTAAAACTAGTTGGCGAAAATTTGATGAAAAATTGGATATTTACATAGTCTCCAGTACCTCCCCATAGGATACTTAGTAATTACAAAGGGAAAATAGGAACCAGAGATCAAAATTAACATCACCAGTAATGTCATATGCATCCTTATATGACACACTAATATACCAAGGACACAGTATCACTTCTGCAGGATTCCTGCCAAAATTGTTAAGACCTAACGCTAATCAGGAAGAAGCCTCAGATAACCACAAACAGAAGGACAAAATATTCTACATTTATTCTACAAAATAAGTGGCCTGCACTCATAAAAAAAAATGTTAAGGTCATGAAAGATGATGGAAAGTTGAGAAACTGTTTCAAGTTAACGAAATCTGAAGATACACAGCAACCAAATGCAATATGTAATCCTGGACTGAATCCTGGACCTTCCTTCTTGGGGTAGCTAGGGATGGATGGTATGAGGATGTACAGAGCATTATTTGGTCAACTGATGAAATTTTAATGAGGCGTGAGCTTGGATAGCAGTATTATATCAATGTTTGTTTGCTTGTTTGTTTGCTTGAGACAGTTTTGCTCTGTTGCCCAGGCTGGAGTGTAGTGGTGTGATCTCAGCTCACTGCAACCTCCACCTCCCGGGTTCAAGTGATTCTCATACCTCAGCCACTTGAATAGCTGGGATTACAGGCACCTGCCACCACACCTGGCTACTTTTTGCATTTTTAGTGGAGATGAGGTTTTGCCATGTTGGCTAGGCTGGTCTTGAACTCCTGGTCTCATGCAATCCGCCCAAATCAGCCTCCCAAAGTGCTAGGATTACAGATGTGAGCCACCACACCCAACCTGTATCAATGTTAATTTCCTGATGTTTATCATTGTTCCGTGGTCACATAAGAGGCTGCTCTTGTTTTTTGAAGATGCACACTGAAGTATTTAGGAATAAAGGAGTTTCATGTCTGGAACTTACTCTCAAGATAAAAAAGGAATGTTATTATGTATAATATATAGAATAAAATGATAAAGCAAATGTACAAAAATGTTAACATTTGGAGACTGGGTGAAAGGTATAAGAGAATAAAACTTTTCTATATATCTGAAATTATTTCAAAATAAAGTTTTAAAAAGGAAGAGGTATTTTAGATGTATGTACGTATATATGTATCTTGAGACAGGGTCTCTTTCACTTAGGCTGGAGTGCAGTGGTGCAGTTATAGCTCACTGAAGCCTCAAACTCTTGGGTTCAAGCAATTCTCCCACCTTGTCCTCCCAAAGCATCCAGTCAACCTTTATTTCTTAGTGAGTTCTATTTTTCAGGGATAAATAATTTTGTATCACCCTATAGAAAAGTAAAAAGCTTCCACATGAGAATTCCCAGGCTCATATGATATGCCTCATATTACCTCCCTCTCCACCAGTAAAAATCATATTTCCCTCTCACTCTTCTCTTCAGGTTTGGGGGGAAAAAAATAGAAAGTTAGAAAAATCACTCCTCCTCATTAGCCATTCCTTTCCATCCCCTTTAAGCTCCCAGATCAAATTTAATAGGCTTCATAGAGCTCTCTCATACCATTCTAATTAGAAATGTTCTAAAAACACTCTAAGTTCCTACAGCAATCTTTGCTTGGAAATACACTAGTTACTATTCATGACATTTCTTATATCTTATACTGAAGTCTCTATTTGTAACTTCGACTTTTTATTTTTCTTTCACTACACTATAAGCCAAAAAACAAGGACCTTGCTTTACTTTTCTTTGTATGCCTCAGAGGACTTAATAAAGCAAAAAATATTTGCTGCTTTTACTTCAAGAATACTATCCTACATTTTCATAGTATTTTACTTTTTCAGGAAGCTCATTATATGTACTATACCATTAATTTTCAAAATAACCCTATATCGTGCATTGCCATCTCCATTTTACAAGAAAGTAAAGTAGGGATGAGAGTTCACTTGCTCAAAGTCACAGACAGAGCATATATCAGAGCCCACATTCAAATCAGAGTCATTCCTTATATTTACTGGTCATATGACTGAAGGTAACCAAGTCATTTAAAGTAACACAGGCGCATAAGGGATAGAAGAAAGAGCAGCATCTCTACTAAGCAGTTTCAAAATACATAGCTCAAATATATTGCTTAGAAAAATTTACTAGTCTGTCTGTCTTCTCAACTCTGTAGGAAACTGATCAACATTCAGCAATACACATGGAGCTGAAATCACACTTCTCCACAGGTAAAAGACATTTATAGACTGCAAGAAGAACTCCTGAGAAGGACTGTCTTGAGTCTACTGCCTCATTTCTTAGGTTCCATACTCTTTTGCCATCCAATGAACTCTGAAAGCATTCACTCCACAACCAGCATCCACATTGCTCTTAGGGCTTACCTCTTGCTCTGCAATCCTTAATGCATTGTCCTGCCGGGCATCTTTGTCAGTCCTAGAGCTGGCTAGAGACTGAATTCGTTTGACCACCCTCTGTTCATACTCCTCCAGGCGTAGTCGGATGTTCTTCAACTCTGAAATGTACATCTTGGCCGCAGTCTCCTCTTTGTCCTCTGTGAATGAACAAATAGAAAAGACCAGTAAACTCCACATCAGAGATAAGCAGACCTGATATCCTACTGATGAAAGCAAGGCTTTATTTAGGGAATCTTCTGCCTGATCCTACCTGATCCTAAATTTCACATATTGTATACTAATCTTTGAGAGTACAAACATGTTACAGCTACAAGAAAATGTGATAGGTTGATTAGCAGTAATGACTGAAATATCAACAGACTTCTTCCATGATCTGATTTTGAGAATTCATCTGTAAGTTCTTCTCTATCTCAAGTTCATAGCAACTCAAATGGAAAAAAGTGGTGATGTTACTTTCTCACTTATATGAAGGGTTTCACAGCAACCCCTTGAAAGGCTCTCATTCTACTATTCTCTTTCCCTCTTCCCAGTGCACACACCATTCTCCATGGACTTCATCAGGTGCTGGAAGTGGGCTTTACAAGCTTCCACCTCCTCTTCCAAGCGCAAGCGATCAGCCACTGAGAACAGCACAGAGTCACGACTATCCTGCAGAAAGTCTTCATAGTGGGCCTGAAGGTTCTTCATAATCTGATGGCACTCCCCTGGTGCTGAGGATCGAAGCTAGAAAGAAAAAGCCAGAACAAATTGCAACAGAATAAAAATGTAACACTTCCTCTTTTCCTCCATTTTACTGAAGTAACATATATACAAAACAGTGCATAAACCATAATTGTAAACATGTTGATTTTTATAACTTGAATTCCTCCATTTAATCAGCATTCAGATTAAGAAGCAGAACATTACCAGCACCCCAGAAGCACCCTTTGTGCCCCACTGGACATAACTCTTAATAATTGTTCACAAGTATTCACCTACTACCTATTCCTATGCAAAAGACATGATTGTCTTATAGAGTGAGAAAAAGCCTGCAACCTTCTACCCTTGCCAAGAAGACCAAAGATGTTACTTATTCTAATTAGGAATTTCCTTTGCCATTCAAATTGCTACTTCTAGCTTGAAAGAACCTCAGGTCTCTAACTCTAAAATGGTATCCCTGAGTCCACTTTACTCCATTTGGGTGGGGAAAAGTCTCACAGTAATGAAAAAAGCTCCTTCTGAAAAAATCTTGCCAACAGAATGTGAGCCGGGGGTAAGGTTTTCACAATTACCTTTTCTAGGTTCCAGGTCTGTACAAGGTCAAGGTCTTTACGCAGATAGTTCCAAGACATAAGGCTTTTGGTGTTAACATGTAGCTGGTGCCAAAGGGCCATCACCTTCTGATAAGATTGTTCGACCCTAGAAATAACACAGAACCTGACTATTACCTTTGTAAGACTTCAGCTCCACATTAGAGACCTTCTAAGGAAAAATGTGATTGCCTTAGCAGAATTGAGCTTATACGTTGAGCAGAGAAAGGCAAGTCAAATACTAGCATCTCAGAAATTTTTAGAACTAAATTAATTGAGGCTGGGCGTGGTGGCTCATGCCTGTAATCCCAGAACTTTTGGAGGCCAAGGTGGGAGGACTGCTTGAGCCTGAGTTCAAGACCAGCCTGGGCGACATAGTGAGACCTCATCTCTATTTACAAAAAAAAAAAAAAAAAAAAAAACTAAACTAAACTACATTAATTAATTGAGATCTTCAACTTGGATTTGCTACAGCATTATGCATATTATGTTAGCACATATTTAGTAATCTCATAAATGTTACCTGGATATAATATGATGATTACAAGCCAGAGAGAAGAAATAACCAGAGAGAACAATAATAGGGAAAGGCATAAACAACATCCCATCTAGAATTGTTGAAAAATGATTATATCAATGTTTAAAAACTGATTTGCTGTGTTCCAAATATTTACAAAAATGCTAAAATGTTGAGAAGTTAATAGCAGCTTAAGAAATTCACCCGATATATAAAAGAAAATTGCATGGCTCACGCCTGTAATCCCAGCACTTTGGGAGGCTGAGGCAGGCAGATCACCTGAGGTCAGGAGTTCAAGACCAGCCTGACCAACAAGAAGAAACCCCATCTCTATTAAAAATACAAAAATTAGCCAGGTGTGGTGGTAGACGCCTATAATCTCAGCTACTTGGGAGGCTGAGGCAGGAGAATCGCTTGAACCCGGGAGGTGGAGGCTGCAGTGAGCCGAGATCGCACCATTGCACTCCAGCCTGGGCAACAAGAGTAAAACTCTGATTCAAGGGAAAAAAAAAGAAAACTGCAGTATGAAGGGTTTGAGATTTTTTTCCCAAGCATCTCATGTCTAATTCAATCTTGATTTTAGGAAGACTTACAAATACACAAATACACAGACACACTCTTACACACCCACCATGTTACCTTGAATTTCTTCAAGTTGAGAAGAAAATGTGAGATACAAAGAACAGGATGGAAAACTAGAAGCCAGGACATCAGTTAAATAGGAGGCATTAAATCCTAAGTTTAATCTTCCCTCTCTCTAAAAGTCCCACTAAAATTTCAGTAGAGTTGAAATTCAAAGTTCAGGAAATCCCAAAGAAGAATAAAAATATAAAAAAGCAACAACAACAACAAAAAATAGAAAATAAGAGAACATTAGAAAATTAGTTCAGGAGGTCCAACATTCAACAAATGGGAATTCTTAAAAGCAAGAACTAAAAACAAGGAGAATGAAATAATTAAAGAAATAAGGCCGGTGTGGTGGCTCATGCCTGTAATCCCAGCACTTTGGGAGGCCGTGGCGGGCAGATCGCCACGAGGTCAAGAGATTGAGACCATCCTGGCTAACATGGTGAAACCCCGTACCTACTAAAAATATAAAAAATTAGCTAGGTGTGGTGGCAGATGCCTGTAGTCCCAGCTACTCAGGAGGCTGAGGCGGGAGAATGGAGTGAACCCAGGAGGCAGAGCTTGCAGTGAGCCAAGATTGCATCACTGCACTCTAGCCTGGGCGACACAACGAGACTCTATCTCAAAAAAAAAAAAAAAAAAAAGAAAGAAAGAAAAGAGAAAGAATCCAGGCTGGGCGCGGTGGCTCATGCCTATAATTCCAGCACTTTGGGAGGCTAAGGCAGGTGAATCACGAGGTCAGGAGTTCATGACCAGCCTGGCCAACATGGTGAAACCCCGTCTCTACTAAAAGTACAAAAAATTAGCTGGGTGTGGTGGTGTGTACCTGTAGTCCCAGCTACTCTGGAGGCTGAGGCAGGAGAATTGCCTGAACCCAGGAGGCAGAGATGGCACTGAGCCAAGATCGCGCCACTGCACTCCAGCCTCGGCGACAGAGCGAGACTGTCTCAAAATAATAATAATAATAATCATCATCATCCAAGAAAAAACTTCTCCAGACCTGAAAGACGAGTTTCCAGTTTGTGTTCATTAGCATAATTAATGCAAAAAGACTCAAAGGTACAGCATCCCTTTTAAAGATTAGAGACAAAGAGAAGCATTTAAACACTTCCAGAGAAATAAAGATTTCTTTCAAAAGGTAAAAGTATCAAACTGTTCCGTATCATGATGGTGGTGAAGGATAAACAATTCTAAGCCTTTGTCAAAACCAATAGTGCTGCTCATGACAAAAGATGAGTTTTACTATTATGTAAACCTAAAAAAAAAAAGAGAAAGAATGAAAATGGCACTATACATCTAAACAAGAAATCCTGAAAGCTAGAAAGCAATAGAGCAATGATTTCAAAGTTCAGAGTAAAAATAATTTCCAGGCTGGGCATGGTGGCTCCCACCTGTAATCCCAGCACTTTGGAAGGCCGAGGCGGGCAGACTACTTGAGGTCAGGAGTTCGAGACCAGCCTGGCCAACATGGTGAAACCCTGTCTTTACTAAAAATACAAAAATTAGCCGGAAATGGGGGCATGCACCTGTGGTCCCAGCTACTTGGGAGGCTGAGGCAGGAGAATCACTTGAGCCCAGGAGGTGGAGGCTGCAGTGTGCTAAGATCATGCACTCCACTCCAGCCTGGGCAACACAGCAAGACTCTATCTCAATAATAATAATAATAATAATAATAATAATAATAATTTCCAAAAAAATGTATCTTGCCAGTTAGAGGAAGAAGAAGACAGACATTTTCAGATATAAGAGGTTTCAAAGAATTTACCTCCTACTCAGCCTTTTTCAGTAAGGCATTGGAGAGTGTAATCCACCAAACCATGGAGTATACTAATAAATAAGACTTGGAATCTAGTAATTAGTGGGTCCACGTATCACAGAGACAGTACCGAATCAGGCCTACAGAACAGGTTCAGACTAAAAAAAAAAAAAAAGATAGAATGGTCCAGAATAAATGTTTCCAAAAGAAAAATGAAAACTGCCTGTGGTGTTTGGCCATATTGGGAATCCTTTTACAGTAATGTAGGAGAGTTTGGGGACAACTAAGCAAACTAAAAAACAAAACAATTACTCACTCCAAGGAAACAAAAATTATATAAGAAAGTAAATAAAACAGGGGCCAGGTGCAGTGGCTCACGCCTGTAATCCCAGCACTTTGGGAGGCCAAGGTGGGTGGATCACTTGAGGTCAGGAGTTCGAGACCAGCCTGGCCAACATGGTGAAACCCCGTCTCTACTAAAAATAGAAGAATTAGCCAGTCGTGGTGGCACACACCTGTAATCCCAGTTCCTCGGGAGGCAAGGGTTGCAATGAGCCCAGACTGCACCACTGCACTCCAGCCTGGGCGACAGAGGGAGACTCCATCTCAAACCAAAAAAAAAAAGGTAAAGAAAGTAAATAAAATAATTTATTCGTAAATATATTCACTCACCTACTCATTCATTCTTTCATTCAATAATCATTTATTGAATACCTGCTATGTGCTGGTAATGGTTCTAAGTGCTAAAGATACAGAGGTAAACAAAATGGATAAAAATCTCTAATAGGAGAGAAAAAACAAACACATAATCTGTTAGGCAGTATTAAGAGTTCTGAAGAAAAATAAAATGAGTAAAGAAGACAGAGAGTGGCATGCAGTTAGTGGGGATGGTGGTCCGTGAGGGTTCTAAGATAAACTGAACAAAGTGAGGGAGTGAAACATGTAAATATCAGAGGCAAGCAGGAAGTCCAAAGGCCCTGAGGCAAGAATATGCTGTCTGTGTGTGACAAACAGAGGAAAGACCAGAGTGACTGCAGCTAAGTACAAGCAAGGAGAGTGGCAGAGGATGAGTTCAGAGAGGTAAGGCACAGTTGCCTCACAATAGTCCCCTAGAGTATGATGTGGCTCAGCTTTAAACAACGCATGTACTAATAAAACAAAAAATATCAACTTAAACAAAAACTGTGACATAACCACATTTGGGAGACGAAAGAAGTGTATGCATACATGTGTGCATAGAAAGCTAAATGTTAATTTCCTAAAGTAAGAAGTTAATAGATAATTTCTGAAGTTGAAAACAAACAAGGAAATAGCAGGAAAAAATTACATTTGGAAACGTGGATTTATAACCCAGCAAAATCTGCTAAAACAGCTGAAAACAGTTGACTCTGGAACGTGGAACTTTGGGAAAGGAGAGCTGATAGCTAATTTTTATTATAATAAACTTTGCAGTATAACCCAGCTTTCTAAAATATGTACATATATACATATATATACACACACACACGTTTTTGTTTTTGTTTTTTGAGACAGAGTCTCACTCTGTCACCCAGGCTGGAGTGCAGTGGCGCTATCTCGGCTCACTGCAACCTCCACACCCTGGGTTCAAGCAATTCTCCTGCCTCAGCCTCCTAAGTAGCTGGGACCACAGTCATGCACCACCATGCCAGGCTAATTGTCTGTATTTTTAGTAGAGACGGAGTTTCACCATGTTGCTCAGGCTGGTCTCGAACTCCTGACCTCAAGTAATCCAATAACCTCAGCCTCTCAAAGTGCTGGAATTATAAGCGTGAGCCATGGTACCCGGCCCATATATTACTTTAATAAAAATTAAAGAAAATCAGCTGCCATTAAAAAAAAAAATTCGGAGTCTGAGACAGAGACAGTCATGGCAGGACAAACGTTTAGAAAATTTCTTCCACTCAGGCCGGGCACAGTGGCTCACACCTGTAATCCCAGCACTTTGGGAGGCCGAGGTGGGCGATCACAAGGTCAGGAGATCGAGACCATCCTGGCTAACACGGTGAAACCCTGTCTCTACTAAAAATCCAAAAAAATTAGCCGGGCATGGTGGCGGGCGCCTGTAGTCCCAGCTACTCAGGAGGCTGAGGCAGGAGAATGGTGTGAACACAGGAGGCGGAGCTTGCATGAGCCGAGATAGTGCCACAGCACTCCAGCCTGGGCAACAGAGCAAGGCTCCGTCACAAGAAAAAAAAAAAAAAAAAAAGAAAAGAAAGTTTGAAAGGAGTGCTGCTGAAACTGTAACCAAAGGAGGCATTATGCTTCTAGAAAAATCTCAAGGAAAAGTATTTCAAGCAACAGTAGTAGCTGTTGGATCAGGTTCTAAAGGAAAGGGTGGAGAGATTCAACCAGTTA
Organism: Pongo abelii; assembly: GCF_028885655.2. Classification (NCBI taxonomy): domain Eukaryota; kingdom Metazoa; phylum Chordata; class Mammalia; order Primates; family Hominidae; genus Pongo; species Pongo abelii. The sequence goes on from NC_071985.2 coordinate 194,209,273, forward strand.
GCATGAAAGTTGGAGATAAAGTTCTTCTCCCACAATATGGAGGCACCAAAGTAGTTCTAGATGACAAGGATTATTTCCTATTTAGAGACGGTGACATTCTTGGAAAGCACGTAGAGTGAAATAAGTCACTACTGAAATGGCATCACTCATAGGTGGGAATTGAACAATGAAAACACTTGGACACAGGAAGGGGAAAATCACACACCAGGGCCTGTTGTGAGGTGGGGGGATGGGGCGGGGGGAGGGGGGACGGATAGCATTAGGAGATATACCTAATGTAAATGATGAGTTAATGGGTGCAGCACACCAACATGGCACAGGTATACGTATGTAACAAACCTGCACATTGTGCACATGTACCCTACAACTTAAAGTATAATTAAAAAAAAAAAAAAGAAATGGCATCAACGTGAAGCTGCCCATTCCACTGAAGTTCTGAAATCTTTCATCATGTAAATAATTTCTATATCTCTCTTTTATAATAAACTAATGATAACTAATGACCCAAAAAAAATCAATCTCCTTTTTTTTTTTGAGACGGAGTCTCCCTCTGTCACCCAGGCTGGAGTGCAGTGTGGCGCAATCTCAGCTCGGCTCACTGCAACCTCCACCTCCCAGGTTCAAGCGATTCTCCAATTCTCCTGCCTCGGCCTCCCGAGTAGCTGGGATTACAGGCGCCTGCCATCACACCCGGCTAATTTTTTTTTTTTTTTTTGTATTTTTAGTAGAAATGGGGTTTCACCATGTTGGCCAGGCTGGTCTTGAACTCCTGACCTCAAGTGATCTGCCTCCCTCGGCCTCCCAAAGTGTTGGGATTACAGACATGAGCCACTGTGCCCAGCCCCAATCTTTTTTTTTTTTTTTTTTTTTTTTTTTTTTGAGACGGAGTCTCACTCTGTTGCCCAGGCAGCTAGAGTGCAGTGGTGCGATCTCAGCTGACTGCAAACTCCGCCTCCTGGGTCAAGCGATTCTCATGCCTAAGCCTTCCGAGTAGCTGGGACTACAGGCTTGCGCCACCACATCCAGCTAATTTTTGTATTTTTAGTATAGATGAGGTTTTACCATGTTGGCCAGGCTGGTAAAAAATCAATCTTCTGAGAGTAAACTATTTACAACCAGGAGTTCTTTAAAAAAGAAATATCACTGAATATACTCTAGCTGAACAGAAGTATTTATTGAAGATCTACTATGTGGCTGGCAGTAGGAGACTTGATATCTCCAATGAGAAGCCTCTCCCAGGAGGAACTTTACAACTGTGTTCAAAAAGATCACAAATGCACACTCATCCCTCCACTGGTTCACCAAGGCCAACAGCAGAGGTGGGTGTACCAGTGGCAGCTGAGCCAAGTTACCTGCTGGCCATCTCAATGGCATCCTTATTGGGTGGGGGGATGAGGAAGCAGACTGACGGCACCATTGCCTCGTTCCCTGTGGGGCTGATCACTTTCCATTTGGTCCGCTGAGAATTATCTTCTAGCACACATTCATCATTTTTGCAAATAGTAATCTGAAGAGATAAATTTACCAGTGATTGCTAATGGATAAACCAACAACCCATTATTACCTGGTGCCTCATCCCAAAGCTATCAAATCCTTAAGAAAAAAATCTGCTTAAGAAAAGATCTGCTATCACTTAGTGAGGGCTTCTGATTTTTGCCAAAAGATAATGGGTATAAATCTACAACACATGAAAAATTGTGACACCAAATAAATCAAGGAAATAAATATGTATTAAATACCTGTTACATGTCAAGTAACCCAGAATATGAAAGTTATAATAAGACTATAAAGGCTCAAGAGCGATCTCAGCACAAAAATCTACTAGAGTAAAAACTAATGGAAGGTGAATAATCAAAACATTGTTTTTATGAGATTTCCTCTCCCTACTTCCTATCATCCCACCCAAACCCCTGAAAATGTTTAAGCATTTTGGAATTATCAAGTCTTTCTCTTAGAGGCAAGTGATCAAGATTATTATCCCTAACTTATAGGCAGAAATATCAAGACACACAAAAGTGCAGTCGCATTTTTAAATTTTTTTTTCCATTTTTTAATTCATTCATTCTTTTGTATAATACATATTTCTTGAGTGTCTACTATGTGCTAGGACACTGGAGTTAAAACAGTACAATTGGCCAGGCACAGCAGCTCACACCTATAATCCTAGCACTTCTGAAGGCTAAGGTAGGCAGGCTGCTTGAGCCCAGGAGTTCAAGACCAGCCTAGGCAACATAGTAAAACCTCATCTCTACAAAAAATACAAAAATTAGCCGGGTATAGTAGTGCATGCCTGTAGTCCCAGCTACTCGGGAGGCTGAGGTGGGAGGATCACCTGAGCCCGGGGAGGTCAAGGCTGCAGTGAGCCATGATAGTGCCACTGCACTCCAGCCTGGGCCACAGAGTGAGACCCTGTCACAAAACATAAATAAATAAACAAATAGGTACAGTGGTAAGCAGACAAGCATAGTCTGTATTTCCACATATTCTGGTGGTGTATGTAGTTATAATACTGTGTGACAAATGCAATTTACCAGGCAATAAAGGATATGACCCAGTCTTGGCTAGAGAGGTAAAGACAGATTACTCAAGAACTTAACGCCACATTAAGGAGTTTAGGCTTTTTCCCAAGAGCAATGAGTAATTATTATAAGATTTAAGCACAGGATTGTTATTTAAAGGAAAAAAAAAAAAAAAAAAAAAGGCTGGGCGCAGTGGCTTATGCCTGTAATCCCAGCACTTTGGGAGGCTGAGGCAGGCAGATCACGAGGTCAGGAGATCGAGAACATCCTGGCTAACACAGTGAAACCCTGTCTCTACTAAAAATACAAAAAATTAGCCGGGCGTGATGGCATACACCTGTAGTCCCTGCTACTTGGGAGGCTGAGGCAGGAGAATCACTTGAACCTGGGGGGCAGAGGTTGCAGTGAGCTGAGAGGGCACCACTGCATTCCAGCCTGGGCCACAGAGCAAGACTCCATCTCAAAAAATAGAATAAAATAGGCTGGGCGCGGTGGCTCATGCCTGTAATCCCAGCACTTTGGGAGGCTGAGGTGGGCGAATCACGAGGTCAGGAGATCGAGACCATCCTGGCTAACACGGTGAAACCCCATCTCTACTAAAAATACAAAAAATTAGCCGGGCGTGGTGGCGGGCGCATGTAGTCCCCGCTACTTGGGAGGCTGAGGCAGGAGAATGGCGTGAACCCGGGAGGCGGAGCTTGCACTGAGCCGAGATCGTGCCACTGCACTCCAGCCTGGGCGACAGGGCGAGACTCCGTCTCAAATAAATAAATAATTAAATAAAAATAAAATTTAAAAAAGAACATGCTGGTGGTAGGATCCTTTGTGCACTAAATGGGGAGGCTGATACAATAATCCAAGTGAAAGAAACTTATGCCTTTTATTTTTTTTGAGACAGGGTTTCACTCAGGCTAGAGTGCAAACGGTGCGATCTTGGCTCACTGCAACCTCCACTTCTTCAGCTCAAGCGTTTCTCCTGCCTCAATCTCCCGAGTAGACTATAGCTGCAAGTCACTGTACCTGGCTAATTTTTGTATATTTTGCAGAGACGCAGTTTCACCACATTGCCCAAGCTGGTCTCTAACTACTGAGCTCAAGTGATCCATGCACCTCAGCCTCCTAAAGTGCTGGGATTACAGGCATGAGCCTCTCCACCCAGCCACTTATGCTCTTAGGGTAATATTAGCAGGGATAGAAAAAGTACGTTTAAGGGATATTTACAAATTAGTACAAACTTGATGGTCCTATTAGCTGTGGAGAATAAGAGGGGTGGGGGAGTCAAGGATATCTCCCAAGTGCTACAAAGTACCATCTCTGTCAACACTTAGGCAACTGAGTAGATAATGATGCCAATCACTGAGGCAGGGAGCAGGTCAAGATTATAGGGCTGAAGTTTTTAGTTTAGTTTTTTTTTTTTTTTAATGATAGGAGAGACTTCAGCATGTTTAAATTCTAATTTTAAAAACGCTATAATTTGATCTTTTCTTATCATCATAACCCTAACTGAAGGCTTCCCTTCTTTCTTCCTGCCCCCTGTGGCCCAGAGGTACCCTTTCTACCTCCTCACCTCGATCTGCCGATAGTCACAGATGGCCTTGACAGAAATGGTGCTCTTTAACACATGGTCTGGACTGCGTGGTTTTAGCTGAACGATGGTTTTTGATCTCCCAACGAGACTGGCAACGGAACTCTTAGACTGTATAAGCTGCTCCTTTTCATCCTACAAAATGATAAGAAAAACAAAATGACATTAATGTTGCTACTCAGGGTGACTAAGTCAACAAAGAAAACTGAATACTCCACTCCCTCAGAGAATGTCATCTCTCAGTTAAGTAGGGATGGTTGGTGGAGCCATCTTAAAGACTTAGACAAGGATAAAGAAAAAAGGAGAGAATGCTTCTGTCTTCTACCAAGTGCTTTCGCACTCAAACTTTGCAGCTTTCTCCCTATGCCACTTTCAATTAACCATAAAGCCACATGCAAAAATCAAAATAAAAACAAATACTTCTAGCTTCCAAATACAGCTACAAAGCTAATAAAAAATCTATCTAAACATGATTCAGAGAACATGAAAGTTAAAATCAATAATAGGTATATTATTATTAGTCAATTTCTCACTGGTAGAAACCAGTTCTTCCCTTTCTGCTTAGGAGAAGCTAGTTATACTTATTTAAATTTTTAAAAATAATTATATCTCCCAAGCTCTACTCCAAATATTTTATTTTCCTAAATTGAGTCAAGCTTTCTAGAGAAAGATCTTAGCTCTTCAACCAACAATGCTGTTGGTGAAGGTATCATGACAAATGATTTAGGGTTTACCTCTTAGTATTTGCTGTGCTATATTCATATAAATTTGATTGGTTAGAAAGAAGTATCATGCAAAATTGAAACTCTCAAATCTCTGCAAATCCAATAATCTTAAAAATGAATAAACTTCTTGTTAACAAAATTGGTAGTAAACCATCACCAATTCCATTAAAGAGTAAAAGATAAACTTTGTCCATTAACCCGGATGTTTCAAGCCCATTTTGAGGTATAAAAGTCTCCCCAGAAGAGGGCTTTCTTAGGATGGATGTAGATGCGATGAGAGTAAAGAGTTAATAATGTTAGGAAATGCCATTAAAGAACTAAGAATATGCAAGTAAAGAAAAAGAAATGCTTAAATAAACTACCTGTGCCTGTCCCCGGGAGCATGATTGGAAGAAATACAACTTTAACTTATTAGTTAAGAAAGAGGAATGGAATATATCAGGGAGACAGCCACATTTCCATACTTGAGAGCTGGTCTACCCATTTCAGTTTCCTTGCAATAAGATGTCAATTTCTGTCTAACCCACAGCCAAACAGCTCAAGCTCCAGAGACCAAGTGCTCAGCATGGTAAAAGTTCTGAAAAGAACCAGAAGCCAGGACAGATGCTCCCGAACCTGACGGACAAGCTGAGGAGCAGACCCAGGTGACTCCATGCCCCGATGACGCCGCCAACCCGATGACCCTGACCTGGAGAGGAGGGAACAGAGCAGCGACCCTCGAGAAGAGAAGATATGACAACCATTGCAGAGGAGTTACCCTATGACAGAAGGTACTCTGTGGGAGGGAGGAGATAATAGCCAATGATTATATTCCTCCTTCATACTTGCAGTACCTCTGAGAGAGACATTTTAGAGACAACATCTGAAAAGTCAGGTTTTCATCCTTCATTCCAAATTAATTAAATTAACAGACTATTTGCCCAGGTGAATGTAAAACCACTGACAGGTTTACAATACCTGAAAGTGTAAAAAAATAAAAATAAAAAAACTTATATTCACAAATGCTCAAATCTTACCCACTAAAAAAATGAACTGTTTTGGGTTATTCTAGTTCTCTTATTTAGACCTTTCTATTGAAATGCAAGATTCCCCTTGCTTCTCACAAAGGAAAAGTTAAGCTCCCTATTGCACATACATTTCTATTTTAATTTGAGATGTAGCTTGAGCCTTGTCTTGCCAACTCTGTGTAATATACATTCACTAAATATAAGTAGTCTTTCTGCTAATTTAATTACCAGCACTCCTGAAGAAATAATTCATTGGAGAAAATGAATATAAAATTGATTTGAACTAAATACTGAATGTAAAACTATTTCTTAAAAATTAATATTGCTTCATAAATAACTGCACAAATATTACATCTAAATAAGATTTTTAATGTTTCTTTGAATTAAAATCAATTTTAATTATCATCTAAAAGAAAACTACCAAGGAGGAAAATTTTGACTCAGGTGTATTTCTTTTCTTTTCTTTTTTTTTTTTTTTTTTTGTATAAGAGAGCAAAAAAGAATTTGATATCAACTAATCCCCTTCAACCTTTTTTTCATGCTCAACACCTCGTCCTTGGCTCCAACTATTACATTAAAATAGGAAAAATGCAAAGAAAGTATAACGAGCTCAAAGTGACTCAGAGGAGAAGACTAGGCCTTTACTTCAATAACATACCCAAAAAAATCTTATTAGCAACTTATTTAAGAAAAGAAAAGGAAAAAAGGAAAGAGACAGAACAACATCGATAAAACTATTTGAATGTAAGCCAAACTTTATTACAACAATGGCCCATTGCCCTGGAGCTTTCAAGGATATAAACAGCAGCAGCTGATATGGTTTACTCTCTTTCTCAGAAGTAATCATCCCCACTGAGGCAACACCCACCATGGAGTCCTGGAGCAGGTCTTCAAGGCGGGATAAGCTGGTGTTGTGGTCACAGGAATATTTTCGTTTAATGGAATCTTGGAGGTTCCTCAAGAATGACTCCAGCTCTCGTGCATCACTGAAGAACTATGAGAATACAAAATAAGGATGCCTTCTGCTCAAAACATCAGAACACTGGAATATTAACTAAGAAAGAACAATTTTACTGTGCAGAGCTTAGCAAAGCTGATTACACCCTACTGGATTAGTGACAGCTTATTACAAGGACCACTGAAACATAAACTGAAGGGCTTAAAAAGCCATGCAGCAAAATATTAGTGCTGACTACTCCAAACCCTACCCTACCGAAAAGTTAGCCTGTTTCACCCCCTCAGAAATCACTGCTCTATCCTCTTGACTTCTGGCTAGGTACAGCATTTGCCTGTGGGGTGTATTTCATGAAAAACCTAAGGTTGAGTGATCAAATGTTTCAATTAATACTATGAAATAATCAGGGAGACTATTTAATTTAGGGCAAAAGGCCGGGCGCGGTGGCTCACGCCTGTAATCCCAGCACTTTTGGAGTCCGTGGCGGGCGGGTCACGAGGTCAGAGATCGAGACCTTCTTGGCTAACGTGGTGAAACCCCGTCTCTACTAAAAAAATACAAAAAAATTAGCCGGGTGTGGTGGCGGGCACCTGTAGTCCCAGCTACTCGGGAGGCTGAGGCAGGAGAATGGCATGAACCTGGGAGGCGGAGTTTGCAGTGAGCAGAGATCGTGCCACTGCACTCCAGCCTGGGCGACAGAGTGAGACTGTGTCTCAAAAAAAAAATCTAGGGCAAAAACAGAGGTAACAGCTTATTTCCTCCTCCCACCTCACCTGAAAATAAGAAGTACATTCTTTCTTTCTTTTTTTTTAAATTTTTTAATTTAGACACTTGCTCTGTTACCCAGGCTGGAGTGCAGTGGTGTGATCTTGGCTCACTGCAACCTCTGCCTCCCAGGTTCAAGTAATTCTCCTGCCTCAGCTTCCCAAGTAGCTGGGGACTACAGGTGTGTGCTACCACACCCAGCTAATTTTTGTATTTTTAATAGAGAAGGGGTTTCACCATGTTGGCCAGGCTGGTCTTGAACTCCTGACCTCAGGTGATCTGCCTGCCTCAGCCTCCCAAAGTGCTAAGACTACAGGCGTGAGCCATGGTGCCCGGCCAGCAGTACATTCTTTCATGTTCTGACAGATTGAAAAAAGAAAAAAAAAGGTCATAATATTTTACAGCTCCTCCCATCAAAAGGTGGAGTCTATTTCTCCTCACTTGAAGCTAGGCATAGCCACATGTCTGGCTTTAACCAAAGGCACATTCATAAATGTGACAGAAGCAGAAAAAAAGGGCTTGTGCTCTGGGACTCACTCTCTCTTGCTGCTTATGAAACACAGCCACTTTGTGAAGAAAGCTGCTGGATGCTAGAGACACATGGGTTGGTGTTCCAGCACCTAGCCAACTCTCAGACATGAGCAATGCCATTTGGGACCAACCAGCCCCTAGCCTGTCTGCAGCCATGAGTGAGACAGGCAACATAAGATGAACCACTTAGCTGAGCCCTGCCCAAACTGCTCACCTACTGAATCATGAGCTATCTAAATGACTATTGTTTTAAGCAACTAAATTTTAAGGTGGTGGTTTATACAGCAAAAGCACACTAACACAGATGTGTTTGTAACCTCACCTTCAACATACATATGTACATACACACACAAACACAGAAATCCATCAAACCTGAAAATAAGCAGTATTCTCTTTCACATGCTGCTCAACACACAGGCACAGCTGCTTCATCCACTGCAACTGGGACTGGACAGCAGCACTGTAAGCCTGCAATAAACAAGCACACAGACAGAAGGGCATGCGTTTAACAGACTCAATATATAAGCGCAATACTATTTTCCAAGTACAACTCTGCTAATGATAGAGAAGCCAACAGAAAAGATGTGGAGATACTTGATTGGCATCTGCTCAATGCTTCCCACGAGTAAGAGGTGTTCCTTTAATCCAAAATGGTTTTGTTAGAGGGGGTTACACAGAAAAGGTCTCTTCCACACTCGGTTGTAAGTAAATGATCTAGGCAGCAAAACCCAGGCATAAATAAATTCCTCTGGAATTCTTCCACTGTTTCTCTTCTTTTGGCAAAGGCACCACACCAACAAGAGTCAAGTCAGGATCTGTCTGGATAGTTATTTGAAGAAATATGGTCCAAGTCACTTTTCCTCCGAAAGCTGTGAGCCAATGTCCCTTCTATTGTTTCTCTTAGTAGTCTCCTTAGACTAACAAAAATGTTTGCAGGCTTTTGAGGGACATAGGAACAGTCAGGAATGAAAAGAGAGAAGACCCAAGACAAATGTTCCCTGACACTTTCTCCAAGTCTTTCAGTGGAACAAAGTCTCTAATGTGAATACTTTTATAACAACAACCTCTCAGCATTTGACCTTCACACATTCTCAAGTCACACACCTCCACTGTCTGCTTGGCTGGGTGGTTCTCAAGTGAAAGTAGTTCTGCTGTATCTTGTAGAGAACGAAACACATCCTGTTTCTCCTCCAGTTCCATTGTCAACTCCTGAAAATTGAATTCAATTTTACAGCATAAGTGCTCTTGGCAGTAGGGAGCGGATAGCATAAATAAAAGCTGTGTTCCCTCCCCTATTTTAATATAGAATTGGTGGCAAAATGAGATGTATAAACAGTGCATACCAGAGGATTGCAGAGAAGGACACAAATACTGGAATTATTGGAAAATGATTCACAAAGGACATGGGACCTGACCCAGATGTGAGTAAAATGGGGGAACACAGAATAAGCATTGGACCAGAGAAAGGAGATAACTTGGCTGGAGTGGACAGTTCCTGCACATCAGTACCCAAACCAGTACAAGACACACCAGGACATGGGTATCAATGACTGGTTGGCTTTGCTTAGACTATTCAGCCTACAATGCCCTCCACTGACTCTAAATTCTATTAACTGCAGGACTCAATTTAAATAGCTCTTCTGTGAAGCTGGATACTGATCCTTACTATGTTTTCAGAGCACTTTCTTTATATCTCTGTTATAGCCTAATTTCAGTTCTCACACAGCCTGTTTATTGTATTATAGTATCCATTCTTCCTTCTTTAATTCAGAATGATATGCCATTCTCCAATCAGAAGAAGCCTATATTTTTTAAGAACCCTAAATCAATAGAATTAAACTATCTAAAGTGCATGTTAAAAACAAAAACAAGAAACTCCGTATTTGCATAGTTTACAAAATCTTTAAAAATCTTCTGAGTGTGAAAATACTAAAAGTAGCAAAAACTAATCTTAACTTGTCTACATCTTTCATTGAAAAGAATAAAAAGCAGTGTCCTATTGTCCAGTGTTAAATTTCCCTTCTCATTTTACAAACGAAGAGATTGAAACAAAAAAGTTAATAAATGAATTAAGGAGAATTCAGAAATTTGTGGAAAGTCCAGAGTATATCCCAGTTAAACAATACTATACTAAATGCTTTGTCTAGATTAGCTTATTAAATCTTAATCTTTTATGCAACCGTTGGGGAATACGTGCTATTAGGGGAGGGGGTAGCTTTGAAGTGGTACTATTATCTCATTTTATGGAGGTCCAGAGAGATTAAATGACTTCCCGAGGTTATAGAGCTAGTTAGTGGAAGAATAAGAATTTGAACTTAGGCACTCCAAAGCCTATAATCTTAACCACAATGCTGTATTGCTTCTGAAATGACTCAATTTACAGGTTGCTGCTCTATTCACCCAAGACACTGCCATTCTAAATGCATTCTAGATAAATTAACTCTAGGGTTCTACTGTCCCTCTCTCCAATTACACTTCTCACATGCATGGATGCATTGAGTAGGGCCCCTATTTCTACCTAGCAGAGTGCAACTCCAGCCACCCAAGCTTTCAGCAGACTAGGCCCTGTCTCCTTCTGCTGCTGTTAAATAAGTATGACAGGCCTACTGCTGTGCTACACTCACAGAGAAGTAATTTCTCTTGGCTGAGATATTGGAATTGTTGTCACTCCAGTCATAGGCTAGTTCCTCCTCCTCCTTCTCATTCAACCAGATCAACTCAGCTGTAGCTCTGGAAACAAATTTATGCAGGCTCTGAAGGTGCCTCATCCGGAAGCTAGAAGTTTCCTAGACAAAGCAAGGATTATAAGGTTAGACTGCCAGCCTTTGTATCTGTAGAAGATAGCACATTTGACATCAAAGGAGAGAATAACTCAGGAAATGAATTTGCTCTTAATCTCTGGATTTTTCCCCATGGATTCAAGTTTTGTACAAGTTTGATATAAGACTCCCAGAATTCTTCTCAATCCTAAGTAGAAAACAGAATTCATAAGGCCTTTGTGGTGCTCCCTGGATAAAGAATGGTCCTGGGCTGTCCTACTCTGGACAATCTTGATAAACAGGGATGAAAAACAACAGATCAGAGGGAAAGTCCCCTCTCTACAAATCTCAAACTTGTAGTTTTGGTGTCTCAAAGCACATATAGCCACATGTTTGTTGAAGCACAATACCTAGGATAGGTTCTATTTATTTAAAACTTTGAAGAACAGTAGTTTCTGACCCATTAAGAAAATTGAGAAAATGTAATAATACATACGAATAAGTGCATAGTAAATGATATAACCTAATAAGCAGAAAACCAAAACAGGGCCAAACCAGGAGATTTCTGAATTAGGGAAGAGAGTTGATTGGGGGGAACCAGACTCTCTATGAGCAGAATGTAAGAGAATCGGCAGAAACTCACCTTCAATTTACAATACTGTGTCTCCAGCTTTCCAAGAGTTTCAGCATAGCTGGTATGGAAATTCTGGGACATCTTTCCCTGATTAAAAAAGAATGTAATAAAAATACATTAGAGAAAGAGTAAGTAAACTATGTGTTATGGTTGCAACTATGCAAATATTATGTCGAGATAAGAGATATGGATTGGTTGCTCTAAGAAAACAGAAGCTTAGACAACAAATTTCTGAGTCATATTTTATAGCTTGGAGCAGCACTAAGTGGGCAACAGTTGAGCAGGGTAATTACAAACAACAGACCTCACTATCCTGTGTTTCCAGCAATTCTGGTAGGCTGCTAAGCAAAACCAATGCCTGATGATTCCCACTCAATTGCTTTTTTGAAGGGAAGAGTTGAAATATAAAATGGGAAGATAGAACAGTGACTGAAGTAGAGAGGAAACTGTGTGAATAGTTTCTCTATATCAGCGCTCAACTGTAGGCAGACGGAGAAGTAAAAAGTACCTGAATTTATAGAGGCAGAGGGCCTGAGTTTGGATGCTGCATCCACTACTTACTAATTCTGACCTCAGCTTCCAGTATCACTTTTCTTTTTAGTAAAAAGGGGTTAATAAAAATACTTTTCTCACAAGTTTATTTCAAAGATTAACAGACACACTTCATGTGAAAAGGGAATTTGTCATAAACCGCTCTTCATCATCATTATTCTTTTCCAGAGCACCCTCCTCCTTCAATACAGCTTTATTGTGTGTACTGTCCTTTCATCTGTTCCACCCACGTCCCTCCTGTAATGTGGATTCTGAAGGCTACGCACCTCATACAACCTGGCCTCCTTGACACTTGAGCCCAGCTCTTCTACACTGGTATGGATGTGCTGCTGCGTTTCTAGCTGCAACTCCACACTAGGCAGGTCATTGCCCCACTCTGCTCGCTCCAGTTTCATCTGAAAAAGAAAAAATATATATATGACATAATTTACTGCTGGCTTGGTAGGAAAATGGTCAGAACCAATGTTAGGACAAGGAAGCAAGGGGTAGAGGACTGAGCAAAAGGACATTTAGGCCATCTCCTTCAATCTACAGCCTCTTACAAAAAAATTACGCCATCATCACTGCTAAGAAGCAGGAGAACAGAGCCCACTAATTATATAACAGAGCAGCCTTTTGCTGCTGCATTATTAGTATACATTCCTGGAGTAGTCAACCAGAAGGGAAACGGAACTTCACAGGCTTAAAATGCTTCACTTTACAGTTTAGGCATTTCTCTTTATGGAGTCTTTTCATTTCACAATCATAACTGATATAACAAAGAAGTATCTGAAAATATTTAGCTTCATTTCATGACATCAACTACTGGCCAATGGAAGATAATTTTAAAACAGTTTATTTTGGGATATTTTTATTTATTGTTACATGGGAAATATATTATGCAGACATAGGAAGAATTTAATATAAAACAAAAGGGTTAGAAAGATAAGGGCAATATCAAATTTGAACCACTATCATTGAACACATGTAAATAGTGCCCCTTGGAACTGCGGAATACAGTAGCCTTCCTTAAACTTATGAGTTACGATTGCCGGGCGCAGTGGCTCACGCCTGTAATCCCAGCACTTTGAGGGGCTGAGGCAGGTGGATCACCTAAGGTCAGGAGTTCGAGACCAGCCTGGCCAACATGGTGAAACCCCATCTCTACTAAAAATACAAAAATTAGCCAGGCATGGTGGTGGGCGCCTGTAATCCCAGCTACTTGGGAGGCTGAGGCAGGAGAATTGCTTGGCTTGAACCCAGGAGTCACAGGTTGCAGTGATTGGAGATCACGCCACTGCACTCCAGCCTGGGTGACAGAGTGAGACTCTGTCTCAAAAAAAAAAAAAAAAGTTGAGGCCAGGCACGATGGCTCACTCCTGTAATCCCAGCACTTTGGGAGGCCAAGGTGGGCAGATCACCTGAGGTCAGGAGTTCAAGACCAGCCTGGCTAACATGGTGAAACCCCATTTCTACTAAAAAAAAAAAAAAAAAAATACAAAAAATTAGCCGGGGTAACATGGTGAAACCCCATTTCTACTAAAAAAAAAAAAATATATACAAAAAATTAGCCAGGCGTGGTGGCGCATGCCTGTAATCTCAGCTACTAGGGAGGCTGAGACAGGAGAATTGCTTGAACACGGGAGGCAGAGGTTGCAGTGAGCCGAGATCACGCCATTGCACTCCAGCTTGGGCAACAAGAGTGAAACTCCATCTCAAAAAAAAAAAAAAAAAAGTTACAATCAACAACAAAAAATGAAGAATAAATTCCTCTGTCAATAAGAGAATAAAAAAAAAAAGATTTACCCTATAAAAAAATACAAGACATTCTTCACAGAAATAGAAAAAACAATTCTAAAATTCATATGGAACCACAAAAGACCCAAAATAACCAAAGCTATCCTGAGCAAAAAGAACAAAACTGGAGGAATCACATTACCCGACTTCAAATTATACTACAGAGCTATAGTAACCAAACAGCATAGTACTAGCCTAAAAATGGACGCTTAGACCAATGGAACAGAATAGAGAACCCAGAAACAAATCCATACACCTACAATGAACTCATTTTCAACAAATATGCCAAGAACATACACTGGGGTAAGGACAGTCTCTTCAATTAATGGTGCTGGGAAAACTGGATATCTATATGTAAAAGAATGAAACTTGACCCCTGTCCCTCGTCGTCACACACAAAAATCAAATCAAAATGGATAAACACCTTAAACTATGAAACTACTACAAGAAAACACCAGAAATACTTTCCAGGACACTGGTCTAGGAAAAAGTTTCTTGAATAATACCACACCAACATAGGCAACCAAAGCTAAAATGAACAAATGGGATTATACCAAGTTAAAAAGCTTCTGCACAGTGAATCAACAAAGGAAAGGGACAGGCCAGGTGTGGTGGCTCACGCCTGTAATCCCAGCACTTTGGGAGGCCGAGGCGGGTGGATCACCTGAGGTCAGGAGTTTGAGACCAGCCTGGCCAACATGGTGAACCCCATCTCTACTAAAAATACAAAATTAGCTGGGCGTGGTGGCACGTGCCTGTAATCCCAGCTACTTGGGAGGCTGAGGCATGAGAATTGCTTAGAATCCAAAGGTTGCAGTGAGCCGAGATCACGCCATTGCACTCCAGCCTGGGAGACAGAGCGAGACTCTGTCTCAAAAAAAAAAAAGGGACAACCCACAGAATGGGAGAAAATGTTTGCAAACTACTCATCTGACAAGGGATTAATAACTGGAATATATAAGGAGCTCAAACAACTCTACTGGAAAAAAATCTAATAATCCAATTAAAAATGAGTAAAAGATTTGAATAGATATTTCTCAAAAGAAGACATACAAATGGCAAACAGGCATATGAAAAGGTGCTCAACATCACTGATTATCAGAAAAATGCAACTCAAAACTACAATGTGATATCATCTCACCCCAGTTAAAATGGCTTTTATCCAAAAGACAGGCAATATACAAATGCTGGTGAGGATATGGAGAAAATGGAAGCCTCGTATGCTGCTGGTGGGAATGTAAATTAGTACAACCACTACGGAGAACAGTTTGGAGGTTCCTCAAATCACTAACAACAGAGCTACTGTATGATCCAGCAATCCCACTACTGGGTATATACTCAAAAGAAAGAAAATCAGTGTATCAAAGAGATCTGCATTCCCACATGTTTGTTGCACCACTATTCACAGCAGCCAGAATTTGGAAGCAACCTAAGTGTCCATCACAGACGAATGGAGAAAGAAAATGTGGTACTTAAACACAATGGAGTACTATTCAACCATAAAAAAGAATGAGAACCTGTCATTTGCAACAATATAGATGGAACTAGAGATTATTATGTTAAGTGAAATATGCTAGGCACAGAAAGACAAACACCGCATGTTCTCACTTAGTTGTGGGATATATAAATCAAAACAGGCTGGGAAGAGTAGTACGGGATCAGAGAGAGGTGGGGATGATTAATGGGTACAAAAAAAATAGTTAAAGAATGAATAATACCTAGCATCTGATAGAACAACAGGATGACTATAGCCAAAATAATTTAGTTGTACATTTTTTTGTTTAATCTTTTATTTTTGAGACGGGGTATTGCTCTGTTGCCCAGGCTGGGGCGCAGCAGTGCGATCTTGGCTTACTTGCAACCTCTGCCTCCCAAGCTCAAGTGATCCTCCCACCTCAGCCTCCCAAGTAGCTGGGACCACAGGTCTGCGCCATCATTCCTGGTTGATTTTCCATAGAGATGGTGTTTCGCATGTTGCCCAGACTGGTCTTGAACTCCTGGACTCACACAATCTGCCCACCTTGGCCTCCCAAAGTGCTAGGATTACAGGTGTGAGC
The DNA here is from genome assembly GCF_028885655.2 of Pongo abelii. NCBI lineage: Eukaryota > Metazoa > Chordata > Mammalia > Primates > Hominidae > Pongo > Pongo abelii. The sequence continues at coordinate 194,225,138 of NC_071985.2, forward strand.
CACCACACCCAGCCTGTACTTTTTTTTTTTTGAGATGGAGTCTCACTCTGTCTCCCAGGCTGGAGTGCAGTGGCACAATCTCGGCTCACTGCAAGCTCCACCTCTCCCTGGTTCACGCCATTCTCCTGCCTCAGCCTCCCGAGTAGCTGGGACTACAGGTGCCCGCCACCATGCCTGGCTAATTTTTTGTATTTTTAGTAGAGACGGGGTTTCACCGTGTTAGCCAGGATGGTCTCGATCTCCTGACCTTGTGATCCGCCCGCCTAGGCCTCCCAAAGTGCTGGGAATACAGGCGTGAGCCACTGCACCCGGCCCCCAGCCTATACATTTTTAAATAACTAAAAGAGTACAACTGGATTGTTTGTAACACAAAGGATAAATTTCTTGAGATGACGGATACCTCATTTTCCATGATGTGATTATTATGCATTACATGCCTGTATCAAAATATCTCATGTATCGTATAAATATATATACCTTCTATGTACCCACAATTTTTTTAATTAAAAAAAAGATAACAGATGTATAGACATTGCAATTTTCGCCAAGCTCTCACTCAGAGTACAGTTAGCTGAGGGAAAAGATTCCAAAGGGTTTCAAATGAGAAAACTGTATGCTATTCAGTATGGGACTGTGAGAATTTGTGCCAACCTCATCCATGCAAGATTTAAGGAGAAGGGGGCTTGGGTCTCAGGCAGCATCAATAATTAAGAAAGTCAAGCCAGGTGTGGTGGCATATACCTATTGTCCCAGCTACTCAAGAGACTGAGGCAGGAGGATCACTTCAGCCCAGGAGTTCCAGTCCAGCCTGGGCAACATAGCAAGACCCCATCACGCAAATAAAAGAATAATAATAATTAAGGGAATATGCACAGGGAACACAAAGAAATTTGGTCCTCTTAGATAAGCTTCTAGATCCAGTAAACATCTGTGTACTGCATAAGCTTTTGGATATACACCCACCTGCATCTCTTCTACCCAAGACAGTAGTTCATACACAAATCGGAGATTGCCTTCATCTTCAGAGGAGCTGATAGCCACAAGTTCAGCCCGAGTCATAGGCTTTCGGAACCAGGAGGCAGAAGAAGAATGGGTTGCCTTGGTTAAGGGTTCTGCTTTCAGATGAGTGGTGGTTAAAGTAGAGGGTGGAACCAATTCAAGTGAAGTGAAATGACCCTTCCGGTACAGGTTTGTACACTCTAGACGCAAGGTGACCAGCTCATCCTGAAGACGCATGACCCTGAAATGGAAGAATAGAAAAAAGGAAAGGATTTAAATCTATAGTATAGTTTTTAAAAATAAAATCTTCCTTATCCATTTGACAAAGATATGATAAAAATAAAAATGAGCCAGCCTAGCCAACATGGTGAAACCCTGTCTCTACTAAAAATACAAAAATTAGCCAGGTGTGGTGGCACATGCCTGTAGTCCCAGCTACTCAGGAGGCTGAGGTAGGAGAACTGCTTGAACTCAGGAGGCAGAGGTTGCAGTGAGCCAAGATCACACCACTGCGTCCCAGCCTGGATGACAGAGCAAGACCTTGTCTCAAAAAAAAATAAAATAAAAAACAAAAAATAAAAATGAGATCATATAAAGAAAAGTGTTTAGAAAAAGTGTTATATGAATACAAGGTGATATTATGAACATCTTCATCTAGTTCAGAATTGTTTTTAAGACAAATGCCAAATTACAGTGTTAACTGGAGGGAAGCTAACAATACTATTTATATAACTCCCAAATAGTATAACAAAACAAACAATGGATTAGGGGTCAAGAGATGTGTGGGTCCTAATCTTGGCTCTGTAAAACTAGCCTTGGGAGGCCGAGGTGGGTGGATCACAAGGTCAGGAATTCAAGACCAGCCTGGCCAACATGTTGAAACCCTGTCTCTACTAAAAATACAAAAATTAGCTGGGCATGGTGGTGCACGCCTGTACTCCCAGCTACTCCGGAGGCTGAGGCAGGAGAATTTCTTGGATCCAGGAGGCAGAAGTTGCAGCGAGCCGAGATCGTGTCACTGCACTCCATCCTGGGCTACAGAGCGAGATGCCATCTCAAAAAAAAAGGAAAAAAAAAACTAGCCACATGACTTTACACAATTTTCATCTTTTGTGGGTCTCAGTTTTCTCCCCTATAAAAAGAATGTGATGGATCACCAATGTTTCTGAATCAGAAGTTGTGTTGTGTCCCAACCCTGCAGGTCGTTCTAAAACATATGAGAATGGGCCAGATACAGTGGTTCATGCCTATAATCCCAGCACTTTAGGAGGCTGAGGCAGGAGGATTGCTTGAACCTAGGAGATTGAGATCAGCCTGGGCAACATGGCAAAAGCCCGTCTCCACTAAAAATACAAAAATTAGCCAGGCATGGCAGCCTGCACTTATAGGCCTAGCTACTTGGGAGGCTGAGGTGGAAGGATCGCTTGAGCCCAGGAAGTCGAGGCTGCAGTGAGCCATGATTGTGCCACTGCACTCCAGCCTGGGCAAAGAAAGTGAGACCCTATCTTTGATTAATTAAAATAAAGTATGTGGAATGTTACAAAAGGCCACAATGATTGAAGTAATCCTATAGGTACTCAGTGGGATGGAGCTGCAATAAGAGGAAACTGTCCTCTACTGACGGAACATTCCTGCCCAAGATATCTGTAGTATCCCCACTGAGACACTGACCTCAAATGTCCAGGTTAAAAGATTAAATGCCTGACTCTTGCTCTACTCTTGATCCATGAGCCTCAGCAGTAAGCAAGCAAGCCCTCCATTTGAGTCCCTTGTTCCTCACCTAAAAGCCAGCTCTTCTAGCTGGTAGTAATTCTCATCCCGCAGGATCTGGAGATCCACCTGCAGCTGCCTGATGAGACCTTCACACTCCTGAATGTACATAATGACATCTGACTCACATTGTACCGGTTGTCCTGATTCCAGATGAGCAGCATCCTGAGACAGGAAGAGAGAATAACAGTGGGAAAACTTCCATTGCCCCACTCACTAGGACAGAAGGCGCCAAGAAGTCTACTGCAATTCCAAAAAAAAAGGGAAATAATACATCTGGATTCCTCGATTGCTAACTTCAACGATTAGAGCAGAGGGTGAGAAGCAGGAAACGTGACATAGATGTTGGACAAAACAGTCGAGACTTACAGCCTGCAGTGTATTCTTAGCTAGTGTTAGTTTTTCTTCACAGTTCAAAGCACCATTCTGGATTTTGTTTGCAATCTGTAGCAGCAATTCCAGCCTGAAATAAGATAAAACCATAGTCACGTGCAAGGTTCACAGCAGCTCAATAAATAATGTCAGACCACTCTCAGGATACGGACCCACCTCTCCACAGCCGGCCGAAGTGATTTCTCTCGTTCCAGCATCTCTATGATGAGCTTTCCCCACTCTTCTTCTACATCATTAGGGTGATAACCTTGAGGCAGTTTAATTCGGCCAAATTCAATCCACACCTGAAAGAGATACTCTTTCAGTCCAAAAACACAGCCATGCCCTCTTGTCCCAGTTTTGATTTATTATTTGCACATCACTTCTTGCTTCTTTACCCAGCCATTCAGCAGTTTTTCCTATTGTCTGACATGGAAAAACAATCAAATATGTATCAGGTTCTTCACCCTTGAGGTAAAGAGCAGAAAAGTCACCTCTAGAATGTAGGGACTACCTACTCTAAGTCATTCCATTCCTTTTATACTTTCTATAAATCCTCCTTTCCCCTCAGTAACTTTTATTCTGACAAGGTTAAATTCTCATTTCTACAACTTCAAATTCTCTAGGAATCAAATTCTGAATAGAAGTCTGTCTTCTTTCTACCCTAGGGAAAGATTTAGCTTCCCTCTGAGAAGCAGAAAAATTTGTCCACAAAACTCAAGATTTCTGAATAAATATATGCCATTTTTCAATAAGCCCTTTAAAAAACAGAGATGGCTGACACTGCCCCTTTACCACAACATTTTAAGACCAGCCTGAAAGTGGTGCTATTATTTGTCACCAGGAGAGTACTTCTATTAATGCAGTTTGGGAAGAGAATACAAGGAATCTATAATCAAGAACCAACAACAGTACAGACCAGCAGACCCCAAGTCTCAGCAAAGGATAAGCTCACTTACCTCTAGTAATTTATATAATTCCTCAATTCTTCCCTTTTCTCTCTCCTTGGCCAGAATTTCTGTTTCTTTGAAGTGTATATATTGGTTATAAAGTGCCTATAAAATTAATATTTGGTGAATAAATGGACACAAACTATAGGACCCAATTTTTCATACCACCTCACCTAGAAGCCAGCAGTGATAAGCTTGGAGACTTACTCCCTGGAAAGATTTTACCCAAAAAATTTAAGTCCTTGACTTTACCTTTAGTTCAACAGGGTTTTGGGGAAAAGTTTTATCTGACATCAGTATTGTATGCTGTTTGATCCAGGGAATGAGGGAGTCCACTCGGCTTTGATATTCTTGCCACCTGGAGTCCACTTCCTATTGCCAGAAGGTAAACATCACACACCTGATTAGCAATATCCAAAACAAGCACAAGAGAAAGTAGCTCAAGCCACTCCAAACTATATAAAATTCATTTCCTTTAATTGCCTAGATGCTGCTCAGTTTGATGCTCACAGTACCAGCTTCAAAGCTCCTCAAGGGCTCTCAGGATGGGGTTCAATTTCCTGACACTAAAAAAGGCTACAAACCAAGCTACTAAAAATATTCTGAAAAGAGCCATGATCTACCTAATCAAGCTGATATATAAGTGACTAATAAAACACTTCCTCATCCTGAATTACAGCTGGGGATGAAAGGGACATTCTTTGCTGGCATTTAGCACCAAATAGTCTATGCTAATTGTTACAAAATTAGCAATGTCTAGACTCATTTCCACGGCCAAGGATAATGTCCATGTATGATAAAGATACTGGATATATAGTTTGATACCATGAGTATACCATAAGTGCTTAAGAAAGTGTCTAAGCAATGCATTTCACCCAAATGAATCAAAGTCAGAAGGCCTTCTAGGAAAATGTTTTTTTTACCGTAGCACTGATCCCTTCTCCACCTTCAGGGACTTTAGGGAAGGCATCATAAATCGAAGACACATAAGTGATTACAGACTTTTCATCTGGAGATGGCACATCCACATCTGAGAGAGAATGGACAAGAAATTTCTTAGTCAGAACAAAGGAACTTGCCAGAAGAAGGAATACTGAATACATGTTCCTTACTGAAGTTCAGTAAACTCCCTCTCACCTTCTGCATCCAGCAGGCGAGTGACCCCCAGTCTTTCTGCCACTTCAAAAGCCTGTTCCAGATTCTCTCGGTTACTTTGGATTTGCACCCTCTCCATGTCTACCAGATCGGGTCTGTAACAGTCCAGCAAGGCACATGAAAGGTCACCATCTACACATCACATATGAGTTCACACAAAGAAAACCTCCTAAAAGTTCCCAGAGCTGAAAAACACTGAGTGAGTTAGAGAAAAAGCAGGAGGTTTAGAAGAGTACAAATTCCATTTTTAAGTATACACCAGGGGCCCAGTGCTCCCTAATGCTAAACTTAAACATACAGTTTAGGTTTGTTGAATGTCATGGGAAAAATATCAGTTAGAACTGAAAATTGGGGCATGTTATGACCACTAAGAACTCAACAATTTTGATTTTTGTCATTCAGAATTCCTATCTTCCTCACCTCACTTCAGCCACCTGCTGTCCCTAAACCACTCTAAGCAAGCCCTCACTCCAGGCCCTTTGCACTTGTATTTCTTCCAACTGGAACACTCTGACCCCAGAAGCCTGGATGACTCACTCCCTCATGGCTCTGCTCTAACATGCTCACCAAAGAGGCCATCTCTGACCACCCTGTCCAAAATACCACAAACCTCTGCCACTTTCTAATCCTGCCATTGCATTTACCACTGCTTGATGGCATACATTTATTACCTATTCTCCCTACTGAAAGGTAAGTTCCATGAGAGCAAGAACTTTCACCGTTTTCTTCACTGCTACTTGTGCCCAGTTCCTAGAAAAGTAGTTAAATAAATATGCCTTTTTCAAATGAACAAATGAATCAAAGCTTTGATTTTTGACTGAGGAGATGGAAATAGTATTATAACTAATTACAAACAAGAGATGAGAAAAAGCCCTGCAGGAGCACAGAAATTCCACTGTTCTTACCGGTATCGGTGAATGAGTGCATTGAACATCTTCCCATCACTCCAGCAGGAGGAAAAGTTGGTGCATTTGATTCCTGTGTAACCAGCTGTCACCTTCTGGGTCCACAGGAGTAGTTTCTCCTTGGCTGACATATCCCCTGATTCTCCACTAATGTAGATGTCAGAGATCTGCCAAAAGATGGGACACAGCATAATTTATTATAAATAAGACAAAGTCTTTTAGCCTTCTCTTCTCCATACATTATGGCTCTTAGTAAAACGAAGATCCAAGGCTGGAAGCACTTTAGAGGACTATTCCAACATATATTCACCCTCTTGCTAGTCAAAGAAACGCAAATTAAAACCATGAGAGGTAATTTTTCACCTATCAAATTAGGAAATGTTTGTTTTTAATGATATTATTCACGATTGGAGAGAAGATCTAAAATTGGGTATCATCATACACCGCCACTAGTGAGAGTATAAAATGGCGTAACTTCTCTGGATGTCAGTTTTGAATCAAGTCTTAAAACATACATACAACTTGATAGGAAGTCATCAGAAATATAAACAAATAATTTTATACATGAATATTTATCAAAGCATAATAAACATGACTTAGCAAAAAGTTATAAAAAGCTTAAATTCTAATGAGGGGTTGACTGGTTATAAATCATAGCACAATTATATAGCAGAATAGAATTCTTTGTAGCACTTAAAAAGTTATGCTTCAGAAAATTTCACACCAGGTGCAGTGGCTCATGCCTGTAGTCTCAGTTACTCTCGAGGCTGAGGTGGGAGGATCACTTGAAGCCAAGAGATCAAGGCTGCAGTGAAGTATGATCATGCCACCACACTGCAGCCTGGGTGACAGAGTGAGACTCCATCTCAAAAAAATAAATAAAAAAGTTTTACAAAGAAAATTTTAATGACATAGGACAATGATTACCAAATTTAAGAAAAAGAATATAAACAAAATAATATATATAGTAATCTTGATTATTTTGTATAAAAGACATACAAAATATACATTTAAGTATACAGTCATATATATGTACAAAGCATACACGTGCACCTATGTATGCAATACAGATGCAAATACTGTATGTATGTGACAAATACAGCAAACTAATAATCATAGTTACCTCTATGGAGTAACATTACAGGGGATTTTTATATTTTCCAAATTTTCTACATCCTGTACATTTTTATAATAAGAAAAAAGCTATTTTAAGAAATCTCCAAAATACAGCACAAGACCTATTTTAGAGAGATCATAATGCAGGTGAGGAAAAAGTGCATGTCTCGTGCATGCAAAGTGGGACTAATACCACCTTTTCAGGGTTGCTGTGATAATCAGCGGGATTACACATTAAAGCACCTAGCCCAAACTCAGGGTTATGCTCAACAAATAAGGGTTCTCTTATCTCTTCCTTATCTGAAGGCTGGTCTTCCTTCGATTCTTACTTGTCTAACTCCCACAGCACTGACAGTCTGTATCATCATCTAATTAAATGTTATTTTGGGCTGTGCGCAGTGGCTCACGCCTGTAATCCCAGCTCTTTGGGAGGCTGAGGCAGGCAGATCACCTGAGGTCAGGAGTTCGAGACCAGCCTGGCCGACATGGCGAAACCCCATCTCTACTAAAAATATAAAAATTAACCAGGCATGGTGGCGCGCACCTGTAGTCCTAGCTACTTGGGAGGCTGAGGCACGAGAATCGCTTGAACCCAGGAGGTGGAGGTTGTGGTGAGCTGAAATTGTGCCACTGCACTCTAGCCTGGGCAACAGAATGAGACTCTGTCTCAAAAACATAAAAATAAATAAATAAATAAATGTTATTTTGCATTATGGACTATTATTTCATATATTTAATCTTATCTCCCCTAGACTGCAGGTTTCCTGAGGGGGGCTGGCACCACATCTTAACAACCAGAGCAATATAAAACTGAACAGCAAACTCTATGTGGGAGAGCTCCTTGCCACTGGACGTGTCAAGCAGAAACTAAGATGCTGTGAACGAAATAACTTCCAAATCTGAGACTCATTGATCATAGTCCTTCAGTGCATTGCCCATTGCACTTAGTGTTGTGCTGGTTGTATGGTGGGACCTTAACATGTTTTAATTAATAATAACTTGGTTTATGAATGAAATAATAAAAATAAAATGAAATAATAAAAATAAGCAAATAAAAGTATTTTGGGGGCTGGGCACAGTGGCTCACACCTGTAATCCCAACATTTTGGGAGGCCGAGGCGGGCGGATCATCTGAGGTCAGGAGTTTGAGACCACTCCCGCCTAGGCGACAGAGCGGGACTCTGTCTCAAAAAAAAAAAAAAAGGTATTCTGGGATAAAGCCCACCTAGAATCTGTAGACAGGTTACTTAGCTAATTCAAAGCAGTGTGTAAAGTAAACAAGTTTATATTTGTCTCCTCTGGAGTGGGACTATGAATGACTTTAGTTTTTCTTCCTACTCTTCTTTTTTTCAGACTTCGAGTAATGACCACACTTTATTTTTATAATAAAAACTATAAAAATAATCCTTGTTAACAAGGAAAAATGTTAAGCCTTTGATTCAGACAGATATGTGTTTGAAAGAAGGCATTTACTAGAAATGTGACCTCAGGCAAACCAGGTAAGCCTCCTGGCCCAATTTTCCCCATATTTAAAATAGGATAAGAACTTTCTCAAAGGATCATTATAAGGATTAAATAAGATGACGTAGGTAATGCCGAGGGTACATGTATTCCCTTCCCATAATAATAAGACAGCATACCCAACACAATTTTTGGTCTGGGTGTTTGGGGCAGAGAAAACACCGGCATGTCAATAGAACATCCTGTCTCTTAGTCGTCTCTATCAGGTGCAGTACCATGGAAGTAGTAGCTTCCCTTGTGATCAATACAAGGGAGAAGTCAATAATAAGTCATCTCCAAGTGTCTGAATTTACAAACTCATAATAGATGAGATTAAATATCAGATGATATTTTAAAATTGGAAAAAAAAAAGGGCCAGGAACTTTAACACTATATTTAGAATAAAAGAAAGCTGCAGGCTACTCAATATTACTAAGATGTCTGAAGAAAGACTGTGTGAATAGAAGAGTATGGGAAGCTTGCATTGAGTATAGAAAAGGGAAGCCAGGAAGTACTGCCTCCATGCCTGTGAAGGTGAAACTGTACCCTACCCAGCAGATTCAAGGGACATGGGATCTCATGCCCTTGACAGGTACATTTCTACAGAAGAAATCAGACTATTCTACTTTGATGATGCCAACTAATAAGACCATCCTACAAATCATTCCTCTCCACTCACCACCTCTCTGCTCTGACTCCATGTTCACCTGACAACCTTCAGATTATTATTTGCTTCCCATATAGATATTCTAAAGCAACAAAAGCAGTAAGTGGCCAATTCAAATTCTTGAATCACTTGGCAGCTAAAATTTATTTTGTAAATTAATAAATTCACATCGACCAATCTCAAGCAAATGTGATCAGTGTGAGTCAATTTCCTAAAACTTAATCAACTCCAGGTCTACCTGGGGCTGGGGGAGGGGCGGTAGTGAGGAGAGAAGCTATGGAGCTGCAGAGCCAAGGACACAATAATGGATCACAACTCTTCCTATAAACAGCTTCTTCCTAGTACCAATTCTATTTCAGTTCCCCTTAACATTTCTAGCTACCTATTTCACTGGCTAAATGCAACATTGATATATCCCACTGCCTTCACTGTAGCTGCTTCACGTACATATTAAAGTAAAACATTATTGGGAACAGGAAATAGATTTGTTGATGTAAAACAAGACAGAACTTGAATAAGCAAAACAAAATCTGAGTATTTGGGTTCTTTACCCAAAAATGAAATTCCAGTTAGTTAATTGATATTGTATGTTCATTACAGCCATAATCTTTCTGATAACATCTCTCATCTCTTAGTATTTCTGCATATTGCACTAAAACTACTTCAATGAACAGCTTTACTTCAGATTTTAAACATAGTTGTAACGAGATAGATGTTTGGATCCCTATGGGAAAGAAAAAAATAATACCCTGTTTGGATTAGGGCCATTCCCTAGACTGTAAACTGGATGAGAAAAATGGGATTATCATCACAACCATCTCAGTAATTAAATTTGGCTTTCATCAATCTCTTTCTGTACACTCACACATGATATGTGTGCACAGTACTGTCCTCTGGGCTATGCAGAAGCTTTTACCTTAATCTCCCAAATGCAGAAATCCAGCTTTAGTTTCAGAGATCTTTCTCCCTCATCTGGGTTTTTTAAGGAGGAAGCCATTTGGAGAGGGAGAACAGCCTCAACATTTTGCCTGAGAATATGCAAATTCCACTTGAATTTCCTTTCAACTCACACTTCCCAAAGCTTGGTTAATTGCTTCTCTGAAGTATTCCCAGAAGCTGAATGTTTTCCTAATAATTCAATAAGTATTGACTGAACAACATCTTAGCACTATGACTGGCACCATGGAGAAGAACAAGAAAAGACACACCATTTACTTATTCTGTTAATATTTTTTGAGCAACCATTATATTCTAGGAGCTGTGTTTAAGTTCTTGATATCTCAAAATAAAAAAACACAGCCTCAGGCCTCAAGTTCAAGCAATTTAATCAGGGAGACAATTTACTATACAAAGAGATCAATGTTATGACAGAGGTAAGCAAGTAATCCAAACTAGCAATGCCAGAGGATTGCTTAGCAGCAACAACATCTGTGCTGAGTTTTAATAAGTAGAAGTTGGCCAGGTAAAAAGGTGGAAAACAAAAAAAGAAGACATGCTTGCCCTGCAAGAACTTAGTTGAGACATGCCATAACTAACATATGATTATCCCAAATATTTTCCCAGATAACAACAGATGTGTGAAGGTAAAACAGGAATACAGGAAGGGAAGCTCTGTAGTCCTCCTGAATACACAAACTTTTAGAAATTTATTTACACATATACACATATTTAAAATTAAGCAGTATATTTAAGCACTTAGTATTAATGTATTTTCTGCCTTTGTAATTTCAAAAAACCGTATTATTCAAACTTCACATGCATCTTTAACATCAATGTTTTTTCCTTCAATAAAGCTATTTTTTGAGTGAATTTTCTAGAAAATACTGTCTACTTTTCTTTTTAAGATTTTAAAGTTAATAACAGCACTTTTCTGAATCTACATTGTCTCTGGGTATTTCATTTCAAACCGCAAGAATCCAGTTGCATAACACTGGATTAGGTTTTTTTTTTTTCATTCATTCTGCTGTGTTTATTTGTGATCCCCATAATGTATGTGTGTGTTTCATATGCAATGTGAGTGATTCAAAAAAAAAATTTTAATATTAAGGCTTGTATACAATTACTTTCAACACTTCAAATTAGGAGATTATATTCCCAGGAACAATAACTAAAACTTTCTTAGATTTTTCATTCCTCTTTTTTGTTTAATCAATTATGTCAGTTGATCTCTACAAAAAAATGATAGTGATTGAACTAGCAGATGGTGACACAGATTTATTCACCCTTTTTCATGAACTGACTATAAGCTCCCTGGAAGCCTAATAACAAGAAATGCTTTATAAGAAGTAAAATATAAAGAGAATATTTCTTTCCTGAAGGTTAATTTCTGGAGGAAAAAAATCTCATATCTATGGTAGGTCACATGAAAGAGTTAAACAAATTTATAGCCAAAAAAACCCAATAATTATAGTAATATCCAATACAGAATCTCAGCAGAATGGAAAATTACTGTGGGCTACAGTGATCAAAAAGATTTCTAGAAGAAGTACCATATAAACTCATCCTTGCAGGGTGTTACAGAACAGGTGAAAGCCAAGGAAGAAAGGAATTCCAGGTAGAAAGTGGATGTAAACAAACAGAGATAAGGTGAAACAGAAATAGTAGTTAAGGGACTGATCTGTTAAAATGAGAAGGTTTAAATTGGGAACCGTAGAAAAGATAAGATAGATTACAAAGGAACTGGAATACCCAGCTGAGGAGTTTGGACTTGGTACTCTCTCAGTGGATGAGACGAGTTGTTCTGAGCAAGCAACTACTTGATTATTATGTCCTCAAGTTTCTAGCTGACCTCATCACCCACTAAAGATAAAGCATCAGACCTTGAAAACCTTCAAGAAGCAAATGAGGGCTGGGTGCAGTGGCTCACTCCTGTAATCCCACCACGTTGGGAGGCCTAGGCAAGAGGATCAATTGAGCCCAGGAGTTCAAGACGAGCCTGGGAAACACTGTGAGAAACTGTCTCTACAAAAAACTTAAAAATTAGCTGGGTGTGGTGGTACTCCCCTGTAGTCCCAGCTACTTGGCAAGTTGAGGCAGGAGGATCGTTTAAGCCCGAGATGTCAAGGTTGCAGTGAGCTATGATTGCACCACTGCTCTCCAGCCGGATGTCAGAGCAAGATTCTTTCTCAAAAAAAAAAAAAGAAGCAGCAGCAGCAGACGAAGGCACAATGCAGTGGTTCTACAAATGCCCAGCTAGAGGGATCTAATGGCAGCTATGTTGGTGAGGAACAGAGATAAAGAAGGTGTTTATTACCAATATTAGAGTTAGGTAAAAGAGAGTGCTCCTTTCAGTATTCACATTCAGAGTCCTGGAGGTCTCACTAGGGAATATAATTAGAATGGAAACCCTAGGTAATAGAATATGGGCATTTTTCAACTCTACAAAATATTGTCAAACTACTTTCTAAGAACAGTAGCAAATTATACTTCCACTTAAGTGCTGTGAAGAGGTTTTCCCATCACTCTTCATCCTCGCCTACACTTGGTATTTTCAGAATTTTTATCTTCTGCCAATCTGATGGGTATAAAATGGTATCTTAGCTAGGCATGGTGGTGTGCTTGCAGTCCCAGCTACAAGCTTGAGTCCAGGAGTTCAAGGCTACAGTGCGCTATGATGGGACCTGTGAATGGCCACTGCTCTCTAGCCTGGGCAACGTAGCTGAGACCTCATCTCTTTAAAAAAAATTACAGGCGCAGTGGCTCACGCCTGTAATCCCAGCACTTTGGGAGGCAGAGGCAGGCGGGTCATGAGGTCAAGAGATCGAGACCATCCTGGCTAACACAGTGAAACCCTGTCTCTACTAAAAATACAAAAACAAAATTAGCCAGGCGTGGCGGCGGGCACCTGTAGTCCCAGCTACTCAGGAGGCTGAGGCGGGAGAATGGCGTGAACCTGGGAGGTGGAGCTTGGAGCGAGCCAAGATCGCACCACTGCACTCCAGCCTGGGCGACACAGAGAGAATCTGTCTCAAAAAAAAAAAAAAAGTATCTTATTGTTGTTTGATCTGTATATCCTTATTAGTAAAAAGGAGTCTTCTTATGTATATGAGGCATTTGGATTTCCTTTTTTTGTGAATTGCTTATCCCTGGGCTTTCCCCTGTTTTTCTACAAGGGTGTTTGTCTTTTTCTTACTCATTTTCTTGTTCTTTTAAGTAATAATATTAACTAGCATTTATTGTGATTACTTGTATTAATTCATATTATTCTCACAACCCTACCAAGTATATGCTATTCTTATCTTCCATTTACAAATAAGGAAATTGTGGCACAGAGAAGTTTAGTAACCTGTTCCAAGTTATACTGCTAGTAAGTTGTAGAATTGGGATTCAAACCTAGCCAATCTGGCTCCATAGATAAATCACTTTATCTATAGGATAGTAACCCCTTTTTAGTAGTCATCCATGCAGAATTGGTTCTAGGACCTCCCTCAGATACCAAAATCCGCAGATACTGAAATCCACAAATGCTCAAGTCCCAGATACAAAATGAGGTAGTATTCACATACAACCTATGTACATCCTCCCAGATACTTTAAATAATCTCTAGATTACTTATAATTCCTAATACAATGTAAATGTTAGTAAATAGTTGTTATCTTGTTTAGGGAATAATGAAGTCTGTACATGTTCATTACAGATGCAATGTTTTTCTTCAGAATATTTCCCATCCATTATGGGTTGAATTCCCAGACGCAGAACCCACAATACAGAGAGCCAACTGTAAATGTATTATATCATAATTTTACCAGTATTATTACATTTTTATTTGTATACAACTTATTTTGCCTAACTTTCCATTTTATTTTTATACAATTTTATTTTTAACTTTCATTTTATTTTTATACAATTTTTTTCTTAATTTTCTATTTGAAACGGAAATTTTCAAATACACACAAAAGGAGACAGAATAGTATAATAAGTCCCTATGTACCTATTACCCAGTTTCAACCATTATCAACTCATAGCTAATCTTGTTTCATCTACATTCCACCCACTTCACTCTTCCCCTATTATGATGAAGTAAATCTCCTATTTTTCTCTAAAAACATCTCAGTATGTATCTGTAAAAGGTCTTTTTTTAAACATAACCACAACACTATTGTTACACCTAAAACATAATGATTCTTTAGTAACATTTTTAATTAAGTAAAATTTTTTTAAAAAGAAACAAGGCTGGGCGCAGTGGCTGACGCCTGTAATCCCAGCACTTTGGGAGGCCGAGGCGGGCGGATCACAAGGTCAGGAGATTGAGATCATCCTGGCTGACATGGTGAAACCCTGTCTCTACTAAAAATACAAAAAATTAGCCGGGCGTGGTGGCAGGCGCCTGTAGTCCCAGCTACTCTGAGGCAGGAGAATGGCGTGAACCCGGGAGGCGGAGGTTGCAGTGAGCTGAGATCGGGCCACCCCATTCCAGCCTGGGTGACAGAGCAAGACTCCGCCTCAAAAAAAAAAGAAAAAGAAACAAAATCCTTTCTTAAAGCTCTAAACTATAACTTTACCTTCTGCATTCCCCCAATAGTGTCATCTGGTTAATTTTGCTTTCTTCTTTCAGTACAAAGCCAGTATTAGTAAAACAACTCTCCCTATAATTAAAAAGGAAAACTGGGAGAGGGATACTTGTAAACTGAAAAGGCTGAGCCCAGAAGATAATATACCAACCAACCTCTTTCTTATCATTTCTAGGCCCCAGTGTTATCTGACTATTCACCTAAAATTGTAGAGACTCGAAGGGTTGTGGCAAGAATACTGGTATACAGCTGGGCGTGGTGGGGGGCACCTGTAATCCCAGTTACTCGGGAAGCTGAGGCAGGAGAATAGCTGGAACCCGGGAGGCAGAGGCTGCAGTGAGCCGAGATCGCGCCACTGCACTCCAGCCTTGGTGACAGAGCCAGACTCCGTGTCAAAAAAAAAAAAACATTGGTATAGAGGTAAATTCTTCATTAAATGGGATTTGTTAACAGTGTGGGCAGGAGCTTGGCAGCAGAAGTCAAGATGGGGAGGAGGAAGGGATTTTCAAAAATGTTCCTTGTTGAAATAATTCAGGTATTAGTAGTATGGATATTGAAAGCAGCTGGGAATAGGGAGTCCTGAGAGAAGAAATGGGCCAGAGAAGAAGGCCTTTGTCTGACATCAAAGAGCGATTGCTATTAGCCTGTTCCCATCCAGCTCCAAGTCCTAGTCTACTTGTCATTCTGAAAACATATTTGTCAGCTGACCCTTGTCATCTTGCTTCTGTGTTAACTATTTCCTGACAAAAGAAGTATTAACTACACTAGGTGAATAGAAAAGCAGATCATGTATATTCTACTATCTAAACCCTACACTAGCAAGAAGCAGAATCAGTTCCCATTTCTCTCCATCCTAAAAAGCAACAAAACTCACGGTGAAGTTTATGTCTATCCATAGCCTGGTCTCACTCTCATCAACAAGCCCTGGACTAATCAACAGAAGAGACAATCTGGCTGGAACTCAAATTATTTTCTGAGGAGAGTTACTACTCTGACGTATTAAAAACAAAACCACCACCAAAAAAGCAAGCAAAAAACAACTCAATTGGACTGCCAGCTGTCTCCTGTTTAGACAGGAGTTGGTGTGTGAACAGCAGCAGCTGCTCTTCTGACCCTTGCCCTCCCAGCTTTCCCACTTTCAGCAGAGATGGTCTTGCCCTGCCTATCGGTTTCAGTATGCGTTGCCCTCTCTGTTTCTCTGGCTGCTACTGTCCTCAAGCCTGTGAACAGCCTGTTAGGGAGGGGAGCAGCTCCCTGAAGACAGTTCCTTCAGAGACCAGTGAGAGTTGCAGCCTCTTGGCCTTAAGGACTTTCATTCTGAAGGAATGTCACACTTATCTTGATAAGTTACTTCTTATCTGTCATATAGGATGGTGAGTCTGTGGTCCCTGTATCACATGATGGACACAAAACCTGGAAATATGCCAGGTGTCTGAGCTGAGACTCGGTCACTTAGTTTTTCAGCCTTGGCTATACATAAGTAGTATGACTGTGTCTGCGGTGAAAAAGTAGAAGGAATAGATGCAGAGGTTGGCTACCCAGAAAATGCCACACACCAATTTGAATCATACTGAACAGCAAAGGAATCATACTGTTGCCAATACGGTCACACTACAGATCATGGTCCAAAGGTTTCTCCTACCAATCTTTTCTTTAAGACTCCTCACAGACTCATGCAGAACATTCCCTTGCCAGTGTGGAGATCCAGCCCATACAAAGGTGCCATTGCTATCTATGGTCTATTATCTAGGACTGATTTTACTAGGAGTTCCTAAAACTTTACATGCCAAATTTCTGAAAATCTCACACTCAGTTACAAGCATGTGTCCTATAATGTTATGATGACTACACAATTTCAATTTTAATGCCAGTTGTACAACAATCAGTTCCACAGTTGGTTTTACCCCCAACTACTCTATCTGTTTCAACTTTTACAAGATAAAAGTTGACTTTGACATCTTTTTTTAATCTGATGAAACCCAAATACTTGTTGATATGGTTTCAATCTGTGTCCCTACCAAATCTCATGTTGAATTGTAATCCCTAATACTGGAAGTGGGGCCTGGGGGGAGATGACTGGATCATGAATCATGAAAGTGGATTTCTCATGAATGGTTTAGCACCATCCCCTTGGTGCTGTTCTCGTGAGTGTAGGTGGGTTTTCATGAGATTTGGTCATTTAAAAGTGTGTGGCACATCCCGCCCACAACCTCTCGTTCCTGCTGTAGCCAAGTGACATGCCTACTGCTCCTCTGCCTTCCACCAAGATTGTAAGTTTCCTGAGGCCTCTTCAGAAGCTGAGCAGATGCCAGCATCATGCTTTCTGTACAGCCTGCAGGACTGTATACCAATTAAACTTCTTTATTTTGTAAATTACCCAGTCTCAGGTATTTCTTTACAGCAATGCGAGAATAGCTTAATACATTCATGCACCCCATATCCCAGTAGTTTCACTGCCTACCTTCCTACCATAACACAACTATCACCCTCCCCCACACACATATCCATGTTTATATGAGGCCCAAGAAACCTCTTGCCTATCCATAAAATAGACATTTTTTCAATGGCCACTTTTTTTTCAAACTGTTGGGAGTCTCCAAACTCTAATAACAGAGGGCACTAAGAGGGGGCTGTCCTGTGGGGAAAATTTATCCCCAAAGAGGAAATTTTAGGCACAGATTGCTCAGAATTTGTATCTAACTCAGCCTTATGCTGCTAGTGATAAGCAGGGTACCAGTAGGGAGAACACATCACTGCTCTGCAAACATCAGGGCCCCTGTACAATATCAGTGGCCCCCATCTAGGCAAGGAAAGTGCCCTATCTCATTTTATAAATTTTGCACTTTGAAGTCCTAATGTTTTTATTTCTTCTGTTGCAGAGGCCAACATCCCAGTAAAAGTTCTTTAGCCATTGGTGAATTATAACTTCGATCACCTACACAATCACACACCTACATGCCAGATGCTGTGCTACCCATGGTCTTGCTGAGTCCTTACCTCAGTGTTCAGATCTCTGAATTCTCACTTGCTCCTTGACATTTAACAAATTCACAGCAACTGCCATTACCACCACCACCAGCAGCACCATCCATGCCTCAATATATTCCTCAAAACAAAATCATATTAAAGCCCTAAATACGTCCAGTCACAAAACAAACTTTTCTAGCCTTAAACCTTCAAATTGCCCTAAACTCCCTCTCTCTCTCTCAACTAATCCCCAGATAACTCTATGTCCCTCTCCTCTAATCCTGGAATTAGGAACCAAAGAAGGATGAGCCCTCTCCACCTATACAAATACTGAATGAGTGTTGCCGTCAGAAATTTCCCCACAGGGATGGGATTGCATCAGCTCTAGTAAGCACATCACTCTCCTGTGAGGAAGAGCAAGTACACTGACAATAGCTGCCTGACCCCTTCCACATTTATTCCAGAGATTCATTCCAGAGATTCAGTTAGGCCCTTCCCCATCGTCTCTTGTGCTACACTACAACTTCTCATAGCAGGGAAGCTGGTAAACAGACCTGCCTGAGAGTAAGTACTATCTAGCATTGCACCTTGAGAGATCATCCCACCAGATAGCTTGAGCAATTACGCCACTTGGCTACTCAGAATCAGGGATTCCCCAGAGACAAGTCTTGGTTTCAAGCATCAAGGGGCAGACCTGAAATAGATTCTGCTTGCTGAGCTCCAGCAGACACTAACCCACATGGGAGTAAGTTTGAGAGGTACCAATATCCTCACTGCTGACCACACTCAACTTTAATATGTTTGAGGGCCAAGAATCCAAACAGCAGTTTGATAATCTCTTGAACATGCCCACCTACCTCTTCCAGACCCCATGATGGGGTGTGGCTTGCCTCCAGAGAAAGAGTGCCATCCTCTTCTGAGAAGGAAGTAGAGCTCTTTTCAGGTTCTGTATCTTTAGGCTGGATCCCGTGTATGTGTGGCCCATCACTGCCATAGCCAGAGGAGGAGGGCAAAACACTCACAGTCATGCCGCTGATGGACAAATCACTCTGAGAAGTAGGCAGTCTGGAATCCTGGGGGGGCACTTGACCCACATGGGAAGGCTCCGTGCGTCTTTGGCCTCCAGGCTGGTCCAGTAGTAATGAAGAAACAGAACATTCTACAATCCAGGAACCTGTCTGAGGGGCACCTGAAACACTCTTGGTTCCTTCCTCCACACTCCAGCCCTCTGAAAATTGTTCTTGATTTCCTTTATCCGTGGGGTAGTCTGTCCTAGGCAAAGCACAGCTCCGAAACCCACGCTGAATATTTCCTTTCTCCACTGCAGTCTCTCCTTGCAAAGGCAGCAACACAGCCCTGCTGCTGCAGGATGTTGTCCTAGGAAATTCCACCAGTTGGCTCACTGACTTCTCGCAGTTCCTTTCTGCTGGGTTATCAAGCAGGTGAGCAATGACAGTCATCCCCTCTTCCAGGGAATCCCAGACCCCTCCGGCAACTGATGACTCATTCTCTAACAAAAGGTGGGCGGTCTGGACCTCCCCTTGGAATCTCTCCTTTACCTGTACTATCATCCCCTGATCGACTACCCGTGAGTTAGGGGCTGAGTCCCTAGGCAGCAAAATATCTGGGGGGGTATTCTCTACCCCTCCCACTCCGTCTTCCTTTTGGAGACTCACTGTTAACTTCGTTAGGGTTTCAGTCTCTTCAATGACTCCAGTTCCTTCTGAGGTTTCTTCCTGGTGAGATGCCTCTGGAGTAGGGATTTTCTTCCCTCTCCACCTCCTTTTGAACCGAACCCTTTTCTTAGGAGATATGGGAGCCTTCTCAGGAATAGCTATTGACTCTTTCGGCTCCTTAAAACAGCCCAGTGAATTTCCCATTTCCTTCCTCTCCTAATCTCAGCAAAAACGCAGCTAAGCCAGTCCTGGGATCCCACAGAAATCCCAACCTTGGCCTCATCGGATTCGATGCACATTTAAAAACATGCACTATGCCGGCAATCCCTCCAATTCTTTCTCCCTCCCTCCCCGCCTCTCTCTGTCTCTTCCAGCCGCTGCCGATTCAGACAGCCATCTTACAGGCTCAGAGCTGCAACAAGACAAATTCAAAGCATCTCACTGCAGTTCAGAAATCACTTGACCTAAAAGCAGACAGAAACCGGATTGGCTGCAGCTTCCTCTCTCCAAATATGAGGTAATTGGAGCACTGCCCTCAGTAACACAAACAGAAAGCAAAAAGGAGCTAGAAACCAGGGGAGGGGAGAAACTAGGGAGGGCCAGGAGGAGGAGGGAAAATGTAAGAGTAAATTGAAAATGGAGGGAAAAAGAAGAGAGGCCGTGGCAGAAGGTAACGTGGAGGAAGGAGGAGGAGAATAGTATCAAAAAGGGAGAAAGCAAACCAGCTCGGCTGGTACTAACCAGCAAGGGAAGGGAAGGGCCGGGCCAAGAAGAACCAAGCCTGGTGAAGATGCAATTATGGCTCCCAAACTACAAAATGAAACAGATTTTAAGTGTTGCACCAAGATGCCCAAAAGAAAATATCAAGCAGATATACATATTCTGAATTTTTTCAGGTCAGAAAATAATAAAATTATTTTAACGAAATTATAACCTGAAGAAACCAGAGCCTTCTTCTTACAGTCAAGAAAAGGAACACAGACTTTAAAGATCTAGCCTTCTGGAGCATTTATTTCCCTCCTTTTTCCTATAAAAGAAAAGAAAGATCTGTTAATTCTGCCAGCCAATGACACAGACAGGAAAAATCTGGTTTTGAGTATAGTATATGAGTGCTTGGTAAAAAGAATACCACTTCTAAATACAACAGACGAACAGGGTCTCTGATGAACAATATTTGACAAAAATGTTCAATAGTAATTATTGATGCTGCCACTGCTAATATCTAATATATTTTTTGCACTTGCTGTGTGCCAAGCACTGTGCAAAGTTATTTACATGGACTTTCTCATTTAATTCTTACAGTCACTATATGAGGTCAAAACTATTATTTTATATTTTATCGGTAAAGAAACTGAGGTTTGGCCAGGCGCAGTGGCTCACGCCTATAATCCTAGTACTCTAGAAGGCCAAGGCAGGCGGATTGCCTGAGGAGTTTAAGACCAGCCTGGGCAACATGGTGAAACCCCGTCTCTACTAAAATACAAAAAATTAGCTGGGCACAGTGGCATGCGCCCTCAGTCCCAGCTATTCAGGAGGCTGAGGCATGAGAATTGCTTGAATTGGGAGGTGGAGGTTGCAGTGAGCCAAGATCATGTCACTGCACTCCAGCCTGGCCAACAGAGCAAGACTCTGTCTCCAAAAAAGAAAAAAGAAACTGAGGTTTAAGAAAGTTGATTAATAGCCCAAGGTTACACAGCTAGTAAGTGACAAAGCCAGAACATGAACTTCTGTTAACTTTAAGACTTTTAATTTCAACCCCAACTACTCTCTTCTAACTACTGCAGTAGTGGAAATCTGTACTCAGTTGCCAGTTGTGTAAAATAAGAAGTTCCCCCACTGTGCTGAACTGGTAATTAGACTGCATGGACCAAGAGCTCAATCAAAGAGATAACACTTGTTGCCATTTGGAAGTAAGAGAAGAAGCTGCCAAAAAGAGGCTCAGGTGGTTTTTACTCCCATTGCAGTAGGGCAGGAAGTCTGAATTCAGATTGTAAAAGCTGGGTTCAAAAATCACCTTGTGATGTCAGTGAAGATTCCTCCACCCCAATTTTTTTTAGTATAGTGTCTGCTATATGGGAAAAGACTACAACCCAAAGGGCTGTGAATGGAGAATAAAATTATACATGTGTTTCTTTCCTATTGCAGTTATTTATTCTACACCAAAAGGATCCAGGCCACACAGCAGAAAGCAGTAGCCTGCCTGGTTCCATGCATGCCATAAAGACTTACACTAGCATAGCCTTAACTATCTTCCCTGGAGACCTGAAAAAAAAAAAAAAAAAAAAAAAAAAGGAAAAGACCACAAAAGGAAAGCAACGAGAAGCCCTAAAGCAATGGCTTTTACACAATCCCTTCTAAGACCCTCCTGATGTCCCATCTGCCTCACAACTGCAGTAGGTGTTCGTCCCCTAAGCCTTATCCTTAAGGCTGACTGCAAAACTGCAGCACCATCTTATGGCTATCACAAACTATAGCAAGAAATAAGCGGAGACAGCATGGGAGAGAAACTCAGGCTACCGCAAATCATTTAATTAACAAAGAATCTGACATTACAATATGAAGTTCTCTAGGCAGGTACCAGGCCTTCCCTCCTCCAGTGAAGAAACCTGGAACTATGGAAACTTTAAGTTGCACTTGAATTTTATGAATGACATACAAGCAAACCAAAATCCTGAAATTGATGAACTTAGGGGCAAGAGAAATAGCTGCTTAATATGACTACTACTGCTGTAGAGTTCCTCTGAGAATTTACTTCTGTGAGCCTATTCTTTTTTTAAATTTCTGCATATGTCAGACCAATCAGACCTTCACTTCCTTCTGCTCCAGAGAAAAACTGGTCTAGGAAAGGAGCAGAGATTTCAGTAAGGTGGACCTAGGTTCAACTTCCCAGCTCATAAGCTAAGTAACTTAACTAGTTTATTAGATGGTTCAGTTTCCTTACTTGTAAAACGCGCATACTACCGCCTACTTAATGGGATTGTAGACAAGGTTAATGAGATAATGTCCATAAAGTACTTGGCTCAGTACTTGACCTACAGTAAATTTCTTTTCTTCCCATTTATTACTGGAGCTAAAAGTTATGAGACATCCCCAGCCCCCTGGGGGGATCCTAAGATATAGATGGTCCCTGACTTAAAATGGTCCAACTTATTTTTCGACCTTCCAATGGTGAGAAATCCATATGCATTCAGTAGAAACTGTACTTCAAGTACTCACACAACCATTCCGTTTTTCACTTTCAGTACAGCACTCAATAAATTACATGAGCTAGTCAACACTTTACTATCAAACAGGCTTTGTGTTACATGATTTTGGCCAAATGCTCAACGGTTAGCTAATATAAGTGTTCGGAATACGTTTAAGATAGGCTAAACTATAGTTTTCAGTAGGTATATTAGATGTATTTTCAAGTAAGTTAATTCTGATTACAAGAACTTTCCCCAAGACCTCTTCTCATCTAACCTGGTCTCTTAACACAAGACTTGCTGCCTTCTGGGAAAGCACACTTTGAGGCCTATACATTCTTTATACCTTCTCCTTTGGCTTTTTGTAGATAACTGTTTACTACCCACAGGTCTCCCACAGAGACAGCCAGAGTGAAAGACTCCAAAGCAAAAGAACTCATTCATTCATTCATTCCACAAACACAAACGGTGCCTCATCTATATGCCAAGCACCAAGTGCCATAAAGTGCACAAAACTGTAAACCTCAAGTCTAGCCAGCTAAGACCTCCCGTTTTTTGAAAATTTCAAAATGCTAGGCATACACTAGTATTTAACAAACATTTGAGGGTTGGAAAACTAGTTTTGTCAGATTCTGACTATAAAGAGTTTATAGTATCTTTTAGAAGAACTATAAATCTTAACCTATACCTTAAAACAAGCTTGGACAAAGCCAAAAGACAAGAAATCCTATCTGGGTGTGTAACCCAAAAAAGTCAGTTGGTCTCTGTGTTTCAGTTTCCTTATCTGAGAAATGGGCATAAGAAAACAGACATTACAGCCTATTTATTTGGTCTACCTACTCCAAAGCTTTGAGAAGATCAAATTCATGAAACAATCCATTCACTTAATAAATATTTACTGACTGCCTATTCTATGCCAGGCAAAGAAAAGAACAAAAGAGACAAAAATCCCTGCCACTGTTAAGCTTACATACTAATGCAGGCATCCAGGCAGCAAATAAACAAGTAAACATGTAATATGTCAAATAGTAGTAAATGTTACCCAATACAATACTGTAAGTCATACAGTACCTTTGAGAGCAATTTGGCAAAATATAGGCAAATTGAAGGAAAGTATATAACCCAGCAATTCCAGTCCAAGTATCAATCCCAAAACCCTCTTTGCTATAGGCACAAGGATGCATATACACAGATGTTCACTGTAGCAATGAATGTTTTATTCATACAATTAAATAATACATTACAAATAATAGATGTGTTACACAGCTGCAGGGGTCACCACTTACATTAAATTAGTTAAAATGAACAAATCATGCTGGGCACAGTGGCTCACGCCTGTAATCCCAGCATTTTGGGAGGCTGAGGTGGGTGGATCATGAGGTCAGAAGATCGAGACCATCCTGGCTAACATGGTGAAACCCCATCTCTACTAAAAATACAAAAAATTAGCCGGGCATGGTGGCGGGCGCCTGTAGCCCCAGCTACTCGGGAGGCTGAGGCAGGAGAATGGCATGAACCTGGGAGGCGGAGCTTGCAGTGAGCTGAAATCGCACCACTGCACTCCAGCCTGGGTGACAGAGTGAGACTCCGTCTCAAAAAAAAAAAAAAAAAAAAAAAGAAAAGAAAAGGGGAAAGAAAGGATATACCAAAGATACTATGTGTGTCAAATATAAAGACATACAAGCAACAGTACATATTGTTTATGAATAGATCATCTGCTGTAAATGTACAAAAGCATGTATGGGAATGATACACATCAACTTCAGGATAATATTTACCTGGGGAGCAGAGAGGGCAAGAAAGTTGGATGTATCTGAGATGTTTTATTACTTTAAAGAGGAAGAGAGAGAAAAAACCCTGAAGCAAATATAACAAAAGTAACACCTGTTAAATTCTGAAGGCAACTACACACATAAGGATCTGTTATATACTCTTCCGAGTATTTGAGATTTTCAAAACTAAAAACTCAAATTAAAATTAAAAAGAACCTCTACCATTTAGCACATTAAAAAAAAATGTGTTAAAGCATTTTAGAAGCCATAAACCTCTGCATGAAGTTATCAATATTACCAGCTTCATCAGCAGTCGCAAACCTTTAATCTGGATCCAGCCTCTCCCTTCTCCTTCAACTGAATATTCCCTTGAGGTGAAAACTACCACCCATGTCTACATGTACATCATTATTCTACTTCATTAACACCAATAACACAGACTGACCGTAATAACAATTTTGCTGATTCCCTAACATGTAACAGTTCTACTCTGCATTTCCATTTGGCTTTACATAGCACATGTTCTTGGTGAGAACAGCTAATAGATGCTCAATAACGAAAGACTAGAAAACCACAATGACAGAAAACTAGCAAGAGACATACCATGCCAAATCTGATGCAAGACAAGGCGGGGGGCTGGGGGGCACTCCACATGATCCTTCAGCAGTCAATCAAAAGCTTCACAAGCAGAGAACCTTTCCCCACACACCAGAACACTTAGCTAATATAGGCAAACACCAAGCCCTCAGAACGGCAAAGAAAAGGAATCCATAGTTAAAACTGAGAAAATATTCTGGGAGCGGTGCTCCCACCTACAAGAAGACAAATAAATAGGCATTTGGCTGTGCTGAAATAACAGAGAAAAGCAGGTAGCCAATATGCATGCAGAAGACAGACTAGGCCAAAGCTGCTATTACCTTTCTGTAAAATTGGTAACAGGAAAAAGAACAGTGGGTTGTGTCAAAAGCCCTGGAAGTTATAAGGTCAATTAATAATTATAATAAGTTGTTACTAGTAACTGCTGCCCACTGTTGAGTTCATACTGTGTTCCATCATCCTAACCCATACCTCTCTCATTCTCTAAACCTCTGTCAAGTTATTTTATGGTATGTCTGTTCTCACTCTCCTAAATAATAAGAGTCCAACTAGATGGTCTGTATCTAGTTCAATTTTCTATCTTCTGTAGTAGATTCTTTTTTTTTTTTTTTTTTTTTTTTTTTGAGATGCAGTCTCGTGTAGCCCAGGCTGGAGTGCAGCGGCACAATCGCGGCTCACTGCAGCCACCACCTCCTGGGTTCAAGTGATTCTCATGCTTTGCAGCCTCCCGAGTAGGTGGGACTACAGTGTGCCAACACACCTGGCTAATTTTTGTATTTTTAGTAGAGATGGGGTTTTACCATGTTAGCCAGGCTGGTCTTGAACTCCTGACCTCAAGTGATCTGCCCACCTAGGCCTCCCGATGTGCTGGGATTACAGGTGTGAGCCATTGCACTCAGCCGTGTATCTTCCGTACACTCTACCTAAGACCTTGCTCATAACTGATTCCCAGTCAATGTTTGTGGAATTCAATTAAATAATACATTTTCCTGCAAACTAAAACCACAAAGAGATACAATTTCACACTCACTGTGATAGCTATAATCTAAAACAGACAATAAATACTGGTGAGGATGTAAAGACACAGGAAACCACATACATTGCTGGTAGGAATGTAAAATGATACACCATTTTGGAAGACAATTTGGCAGTTTCTTTAAAAGTTAAACATGCTTACTGTACAATCAAGAAATCCCATTCCTAGGTATATACATGTATACGCAAGAGAAATGAAAACATAAACCCACACAGACTGGTATGCAAATAACTTTATTTATAATAGTCAAAAAGTGAAAACCACTCAAATGTCTATCAACTGGCTTAATACTTAAACAAAATACATGACATATCCATACAACAGAATATTCAGCAATAAAAAAGAATGACGTACTGATATGTGCCACAACATGGATGAACCAAAAAATATTATGCTAAGTGAAAAAAAGCCAGATACAAAAGACCATCTATCATAGGATTCTATTTATATGAAACGTCCAGAATAAGCAAATCTATCAAGATAGAAAATAAATTAGTGGCTGCCTGAGGCTGGTGATGAAAATGTGCAGTAACTGTAAATGAACAAGAAGGATCTTATTTGGATGATGAAAATGTCCCCAAACTAGATTATGGTGATGATTGTACAACTCATAAAAATCATTAAATTAGTTGATTTGATGGTATGTAAATTACACCTCAGTAAAGTTTTTTTTTAATGAATGCATTTTCCTAAAATAAACAAACAATAGAAATTATAACCAAAAAGGTGTTTTAAAACATTTAGCTAACTACAGAGAAAGGGAAGATACAGAATGGAGGGAGCAGAGATGGAAGCTAGACTTCTCTGAACACAATTTGTATTTAACTTTTTAAAATTTCCCTTTGGAACAATATAAATGATCTACATACTGTAAGGTAAAATTGAAAGGAAAAAAGCAACCCCCCAAAACTGAAAGCAAATAAAAACAAATGAACCTTAATTGTGTATTGAATTTGTGGCTTAACAACAACAGAGAGAAATTATTTCAAGTGACTTCAAAATATAGTAATTTGTGCCTGGGCCCAGTGGCTCATGTCTATAATTCCAGCACTGTAGGAGGCTGAGGCAAGAGAATGGCTTGAGCCCAGGAGTTCAAGATCAGCCTGGGCAATATAGTGAGACCCCATCTACTTTTTCAAAATAATAAATAAAATAAAATAAAATTATTTGCACATCCTTAGAAAATATACGCTAAGGACAAAAAGAACAGCAATGAAATAATAAAATTCTAAGTAATCATACTGCTAACAATAACATTCATATTGTTACTTGGATTCATATATATTACAAATAATATATATGATTTTACAGATCTGTGTGTAGGAAAAGAGTAAGTAACAACATTACTGTTGTTAAGATCAAGATTTTCAGTATAAGAAAAAAAAAAAAGATATAAAGTCAAGGAGGTTAAACAAAACCCTGCAATCCTAAATGTGAATTCGAAATATCAGTACAAATTCATGGGGTTTTTTTGTTTGTTTGTTGTTGTTGTTGTTGTTTTTAGAGATAATACAAGTATTGTCTAGCTCTGTCCACAGAAAAAGCCTAGAAATAATGGGCAACCGGCCGGGCGTGGTGGCTCACGCCTGTAATCCCAGCACTTTGAGAAGCCGAGGCAGGTGGATCACCTGAGGTCAGGAGTTCGAGACCAGCCTGGCCAACAACCCTGTCTCTACTAATAATTAAAAAATTAGCTGAGCGTGGTGGCACACGCCTATAATCCCAGCTACTTGGGAGGCTGAGGCAGGAGAATCGCTTGAACCTGGGAGGCAGAGGTTTTGGTAAGCCAAGATGGCGCCATTGCACTCCAGCCTGGGCAACAAGAGCGAAATCTGCTTCAAAAAAAAAAAAAAAAGAAAGAAAAGAAAAAGAAAGAAATAATGGGCAACCTAGGAGCATTCAGACTGTGGTCAATAAATACAGAACCAGTTCCTAGGAGAGATTAAGAGTTTCAGGCCTGGGACAGAAAATATAAAGAAAGAGTCTGGAACACCTCATTGCACAAGAAATAAAGGAAATTATCAAAGACCACTGTGGTCATGCCAAAGGACTCAGAGTCAACTTGAA
This sequence comes from Pongo abelii, assembly GCF_028885655.2. NCBI lineage: Eukaryota > Metazoa > Chordata > Mammalia > Primates > Hominidae > Pongo > Pongo abelii. Next base: position 194,253,382 of record NC_071985.2, read on the forward strand.
AGCCTCTTTACAGCCAAAGATGGAGCTATTTGATTTTATTAAAAAGAATAATAACTGTATTTGCTTGGAACAACATTAAGTCTGCTTAAAATCCATGAGTCACAGTGATACTAAAAAAAATAATGGTGAACAAAGGAACTACTATTGGTCAACTTTGGAGAATCTTAGTGAACCAACTAATTATTCTGAAAACTAGTAAACAGAAAGAAATGAAATTTTTAAATGCTTCAAGGAAATGTTTTTTCTGGCTGGGCGCGGTGGCTCACGCCTGTAATCCCAGCACTTTGGGAGGCTGAGGCGGGTGGATCGCCTGAGGTCGGAAGTTTGAGACCAGCCTGACCAACATAGAGAAACCCCGTACTAAAAATACAAAATTAGCTGGGTGTAGTGGTGCATGCCAGTAATCCCAGTTACTCAGAAGGCTGAGGCAGGAGAATCTCTTGAACACGGGAGGCAGAGGTTGCGGTGAACGGAGATTGCGCCATTGCACTCCAGCCCGGGCAACAAGAGCGAAACTCCGTCTCAAAAAAAAAAAAAAAAAAAAAAAAAGAAAGAAAGAAAGAAAGAAAAAGGAAAAGAAAATGTTTTTTCTATTTAAACATTTGTTATGGCCTGGTGTGGTGGCTCACGCCTGTAATCCCAGCACTTTGGGAGACCGAGGTGGGTGGATCACCTGAGAGCAGGAGTTCGAGACTAGCCTGACCAACATGGTGAAACTCTATCTCTACTAAAAACATAAATTAGCCAGGCATGTTGGCAGGTGCCTGTAATCCCAGCTACTTGGGAGGCTGAGGCAGGAGAATCGCTTGAACCCAGGAGGCGGAGGTTGCAGTGAGCCAAGAACACATCATTGCACTCCAAGAGCAAAACTCCGTCAAAAAAAAAAAAAAGGAAATTAAGTTGTATTAGTTGGGGTAAATAGAGACAGTGAATAAATTCTCCTTACCTCACACCTATGAGACTAACATTGGGCACTCACAGTGAGGGCAGGTTTGTGGCCAAAAAACAAACAAATTTCTCTAAAAGCTCCTCTGTTCATAAGAGTTCCAAAGGGATAACTGTAGTTCTCCAAGAAAACTCAACAAAGTTTCCCATCCTGCCAGAGCACACCTGCCAAGTTCATGTTCCTGGTTATCCCTATGCCCAAAGCTTGCCTGAGGATACCCTGTGGTTCCACAAAAATACATTACCGCCACACAATCCTAGCCCTGTCCATGCTGGTGACTGCCAGCATTGGTTCCAAACTAGAGCCTCAAGAAACAAGCCTAAGCACTCAGATTTTTCTCTCAGGAATTCAGGGACACCTGTTGTTCTATCTTTAACCAGCAGGTAGCGCCAACTCCCCAGCTAGGATGTCACCTTGGCCTCATCCCTGAAGTCAGCACCCTGCCTTCTATTCCCACTAGCTATCAGCCTCTAATCCATCAGCCTCATGTGCAGCAACTGGGTATCAGAGAGAGCTGTCTGAGAAATAGCTTTGTTTGGCTGACCTAAAAGGGATGTAAAAGAACAATCTTTTTATAAAAATAGGGCTGTACTTTTCCACTAGCAATTCAGATCTAAAAAGGATTTGCCTTCTTAGGAAGAGGAAGGCCATGTGACCATGTGAACATTCTTCAAGATGCTCTTGGGTGTGATGGCCGCTGCAAGGTTGTGCTTGCCAGCACATATATAAACCCAGATACTAAAGTATTCTAATTAACGAGGCTTGTTTAAAGGTTATTAGAGATGAGAAAAAGTCTACATTAGAACCTTCACTCTACCCTTCTAAAGCATCAACACCAACAGCTTTTCTCAACCCTCATATTCTGAGTCCTTCAAGAGCCTCATTTTGATTTAGCTGAGCAAACAGACCTCTAATAACCAGACTGCTGAGGACAGCGCCAAACCACAAATGGGTAAAAAAAAAAAATCCCTCCATTTCATTAAGCAAATAATTAGGAAGTTCTGCATTTACGATACAACAGCTTGTCTGCAGATCAATCTTAATTTTCCTTTCCAACTCTCATCCACCTTTGTTCACTGCCAAATAGAGAGAAGGAAGGCTCAATGCTGTCTGTGGAAGGCAGTGCAACTTTCTAGGCCATGTCCAAACCAAGCAACAGGAATCCCAAACTTCACATGCCCTACCTGGAAATGCAAAATAATGGTCCAGATCAGACCCAGGGTCAACTTGGGGTTGCCATCTGTGATGTCATCATTGCGAATATTCACTAGTTTCACCTGAAAAAGAAATAAAAGCAAGGCTCAGAGCTCTAGGACTTTTTGTTTTGATTAAATTTTTGCATCATTTCATTATTGATTTATAGTTAAACTGATTTCTTTTTTGGTGTACAGTTCTATGAGTTTTAACACATGTATAGATTCATGCAACTACCACCACAAAACAGTTTCATCACCCCAAAAAGGTCCCTTGTGCTGGCCCCCTCCTTGTAATCAAACCCTACTCTCACCCCTAATTCCTGACAACCACTGATCTGATCCTGATCCCTTGTTTTGCTTTTTCCAGAGTGTTGGATAAATGGGATCATGCAGCATGCAAGATTTTGAAACTGCCGGCCAGGTGTGATGGCTCACGCCTGTAATCCCAGCAATTTGGGAGGCTGAGGCAGGCGGATCACGAGGTCAGGAGATTGAGACCATCCTGGCTAACACGGTGAAACCCTGTCTTTACTAAAAACACAAAAAATTAGCCGGGCATGGTGGCGGGTGCCTGTAGTCTCAGCTACTCAGCAGGCTGAGGCAGGAGAATGGCGTGAACCTGGGAGGTAGAGCTTGCAGTGAGGAGAGATTGTGCCACTGCACTCCAGCCTGGGTGGCAGAGCAAGACTCGGTCTCAAAAAAAAAAGAAACTGTCTTTTTATTTCACTCAGCATAATGCCCTTGAGATCCCTATCGAAGTTGTTGCATGAATCAACAGTTTGCTCATTTTGATCGCTGAGTAGTATTCCATTATAGAGATATGCTACTCTTTGTTCACCCATTCATCCATTGAAGGATATATGAATTATTTCTAGTTTTTGGCAATTATGAATATTCATGTGCAGGTTTTTGTGTGAACACAGTAATTTCTTTAGGGTATATTCCTAGGAGTGGGATTGCTGGGTTATATGATATATGATTAGCTTTATAAGAAGTCATCAGAGTAGCTATGCCATTTTGCATTCTCACCAGAAAAGCAAACTCGCAAGCACAAGGTATTGTGGGTCACTTTTTTATTGCCATCAGGGCCAAGATTTCTCTTTCTTCTTTGCCTTTTTTTTTTTTTTTTTTTAAGGTTCTGAGAAAGACAGAAAAGAGAGACGCCTCTCTTCCCTCACCAGTCTTTGGCCTGCTCTCACCTCCATTAGCCCATCTTTGTCACAGATATCTATACCTGCCATGCCTCCCGCAGCACCTGCTTTACTACTAAAATCTCATCCCAACAACTCAATGTGCCCTGACACACCCTCGCCCCAGGCTGACTTACTGCCCCAGTGTGCTGGGAATCCTGGGACGTGGAACTTTAAAACTGGGAGTGTCCTGGGCAAACCACCCTACTTCTACTTCACCTCTGTTTAGCCTCCTCAATCATACCCTCAGAGTCCTGCGACACAGTGTCCTTCAGCTGTCCTCCCTTTATCTCTTCTACTGAACTGAAACTTGTGTGTCTCAAGAGGACCCTAGTGACCTTCTCAAATGGAAGCCTCATTTCTCCCTTACAATGACATTCATCTGGGCAAGTTCTTTCCCTTTTCTGTATCTTGGTCTCCTCTTCTATATGGTGGGAGTGGGGTGGAAGTGGGAAAACCTGTCCCCTCCCCGAGAATTCAGTTTTTCTAATCACTAACACTCGACAGTTGGTGGGTTACCAGTACCAGCCAAGTCCACATTCCTCAGTCCTACCTCTGTCAGCTTTCCCCTTTCATTGTGAAGTCTACCTCCCTTGGCCAAACCACCTTCCAATCTCTGCTAACCTTTTTCTCAGTGACCTCACTACCTAGCTCCTATTCTCTTTTCCTGCCTCATCATCACCTTTCCTGGAAATTTAGCATTTATATTGATATCCCAAATATTATACTATCTGCACAAATTGCCTGCCTTTTGAATTCTGATGACTTTCATTTTTCCCTACCTTGGCCATCTGCACAGCTACATCTTGGACTTTACCATTACCAAGAACGGATCTAGTAATCTCCCTGCCCTTCTTTGAATCCACTGTTCTTACCTGTCCACGTTTTCATTCTATCATAGTAACCAAAGCCACTTTTTGTCCTGATTTAGACTTCTAGCTAATCAATTCTTCTCATAAACCCTGCCAGTAAGGCCCCCACCCCAGTTTCCTCTAGCTCCACACACAGGCATTTCAGTGCTGCTTTCTCCCAGTACCCTAAACACTTCAGCAACCTCCACTTCTACCACTTTTTATTTATCAATTTATTTCAGCAAATATTTATTCAGTGCCAATTGAGGACCATTCATTATGAGAGATGAAGGTAAAATGTTAAGATCTTATTCCCCGTCCTCACAGAGCCTACAATGCATTGGAGCAAACACAGAAATAACAAGAAAATAACAATTGTTATATCAGAAGTAAATTGTTATGAGAGCAAACAGAGAATTTTCTAAGTTAATGAGAATTACTGATAAGAGTGTCAAAAATGAACTGACTCCAAAAATATGCATACCATTTAATGTCACGTTGACCCTGTTGTTGCTTGGCAACCCTAGATATCCCAAATATTTTCCATATGGCTCACTCTAAGCAGATGAACTCTTTGACTCCCTCATCCATCTTCCTTCTACCACAAACCATCTCTGTATCTTCACTCCTCCCTCTGTCATTCTCCTTGTCTCTCAGAAGAGGTATTTTTCTTTTCTTTTTCAAAGATGGCCACACCACTCGTGCTCTGCTTCTCATCCATCAATCCCTGGATTTGGTTCCTCCAGTTAGGAAGCAAAGGAGGAAGGGTGCTGTGTAGAAAGCAGCATGGATAGTGGAAGGTGCACTAAACTGCATGTCAGAAGGCCTGAGTTAAAGTCCCAGCTTTGCTCTGACTTGTGATTTGAGGCAGGTCATTTACCTGTCCAGGTCTCAGTTTCTTTATCTATAATAAGAATCTGGACTAGTATAACGTTAAGGTATCTTCTCAGTGAAACGTTCTACGACTATCAATACTCCTCCTCACACTCATTTTCAATCTTACTCTCTTCATTGGCTCCTCTTCCTATGTCTAAAAATGGGTTGTTGTCTTCCTCATCTAGGGAAGGAAAAGCTTCTTTCTCCCCTCCTATATCTAGGTCTACTATACTCTAAATATCTTTCTCCTGTATTAAACTGCTCACTTAAGTTATCAGTGCTTAACAACTTAGACCTTTTTCTCAGATCTGATGTGGCATTCCACAATCCACACCACCCCCTTATCTCATTTTCACTGTGATATAGCAATTTGGTCCTCTCTCTTCCTGGATGCCACACCTCTTTTCCATCTCTTTTCTAGTTTATTTTTCATCTTCATTTTGACCCCCACCTAAGGTGCGTCCACAAAATTCCATCTTTATCATCATGTTCTTCTCCGTGAACATTCTTCCTCTCAAGGAGGTCACAAGTTCTGTGTAAGGAGTACTGAATGATTTCTCTAACCAGAATACAATTGCTCACTAGCAAGTTAAGACTCAGAACTGGGTCAATCAGATTTAGCATTTACTAAGAGCTTACTAGGGGCACTAAAAACATCTCTGAATAGGGCCCCAGTGCCAACACAGCCTGGAAGAATGGGGAAGGCATGTGATGGTCTTACCTGTCGCTGCTTTAGGAAGTCCAGGGCAATCTGCACATTCTGCAGCCTATGAAAACGCATCCTGCCCTTCTCCCGGGGCTGCAAACAAACAAAAAAAGGGATGTTAATTCTGGCTACACAATTTAACCATACAGATCCTTTCTCTTTTATTTCGAGGACTAAAGGACCACACAAGAATTCCTTACAGTAGAAGCCAGGTGTGGGAGCATTACACAAAGCATCCCCTAAGACCAGGCCTGTACGTGTTTCGACCAGGCTCTCTGAGGTCCCCAAAATGCCTTGTGTACCACTACACGTCTCGCAAATACAGAATACTGTTTGACCTTTAATGCTGAATCAATGCCACAGCTTCTGTTCAGGTTCATCTGCAGTCACATGTGGCAGAACTTGATTCTGGATGTGAGGTTAATGGGAACAGACTTTGGCACTATGACTCCTAAAATCACAGTTAAATGCTATCGTAGAGAAAGGGTGGAACGTCCTAATTACATATTGCACAGTAGTAGATGGAGCCAACTTTATTACAAATATGGCAAAAGGAGCTCAAGATAGCCAATTTTTGGCCAAGTGCAGTAGCTCACGCCTATAATTCCAACACTTTGGGAGGCCGAGGCAGGAGGATTGCTTGAGCCCAGGAGTTCGAGACAAGCCTGGCCAACATGGTGAAACCCCGTCTCTTCACTGGCTCCTCAAAAATTAGCCGGGCATGGTGGCACATGCCTGTAATCACAGCTATTTGGGAGGCTGAAGCACGAGAATCACTTAAACCTAGGAGGTGGAAGTTGCAGTGAGCCAAGATCATGCCACTGTACACCAGCCTGGGAGATGGAGTGAGACTCCACCTCAAAAAAAAAAGAATACAGATAGCTGATTTTTAACCATAGGAAATGAGAAGTTACGTATGTTCAAGAAACAAGTGAAAAAATCCAAAATGGGAGGCAAAAATTAGGAAGCAACCAGTTTCCCAGGAACATAGCTGCCACTGAGGAAGGGCACCCTTTACGCTAGCATGAAATACACAGAGCAAACAAAACTTTGATAGTGTAGGGCTGTCAACATAATTACTCCTGAGAAAGTTATGCCAGTCACTCAATCCCAGATGTCATACAACCCACTGGAGAGAAGCCCATCTCTATCCAGTGCCTCTGGTACCCTGTCCAAGGCTCAACTATTACCAGTTGGAAAGTGAATGCAGTCTCTTTGCCTACTGAGTATCACAGAAAGGGATATCTACCCCTAGAACATTATCTTCTGCTTACTTTCTAACGTTGCTTTTATTTTACTAAAATTTGGAGAGAAATATCACTCTCACTAGATTATACCCACTTCTTTTGTAAGTGTCAAATTGGCACTAATTAAAGGCGGATAAAATATAAGGTAGCTCTGTTGCGGGTGTCTGCACAGAGAACAACATTGCTCCAAATTAAAATGGGCAAAAAGTACCCTAACACATGGAGAGTTAAGGATGGAAGCATCTTCTGGGCACTCTCCAACACTTCTAAGCAACATTTCTCAAATAGGAGAATCTGTACACAGAGATGTCAAGGCCACTCTGGGCACAGGATAACTTCTTCAGTCAAAGGTTTAGGAAAAATCTTTTTAGCAAGAACCTTTTCTCAGTCATTTCAGCTAAATTAATTGTGAATATGGCTTAGAAGATGATAGTGCCTATAAAATGGAAGATTCTAAGGCAATGAGAAGGGAGACAAATGATATTTTAAAAATGATTTTAAGAGGACAGAGAATGAGGATATTGCCTAATCCTTGTTTCTGGAAAAGGATTTTGGACTATAATTTAGGGCCTGCAGGCAGAATATACTCCTCTTATACTCTAAGCTTTACTCATATGTACCCCTCACCAAAAATAAATACCCTAAGAACATGCAAGTTAAATCTCTGTCCTCTATAGCAACTAGATATTATTGAGCAAAGCCAGAGTATCTCCATGCAGTGAGTTTGCAAACAGGCTGTTTTGAAAACAAATGACGGGGTGTATGACGATAACCTAGAGGCCAAAGAGGTGGAGAGTACCAGTTAGTCTAGACTGTGGAGCTGTGAGCAATTAATTATCATGCTGTCAACTAAATTTTCCACAATTCTGCAACTCAGAAAACACAGCAAGGCCACCAGAAAGCTATGGGTCTCCACATCAGAAGATAACTTGACACCTCCAAAAACCATTATTCTTTTTGTGCCAACCCTTCTCAGCTAAGAAAAACAATTCCCAGTCCATGAGCATCTAACAGTGACAAAAGGCACAATTAGTTTTAACTACTTTCTTTGGGACCCAAATTCCCAGGTGAAATGAGAAGGTGGCAAATGGTAACTGAACTACTTGGAGACCTGGAGAACCTCAGACTCTCTGATGGCCCTGCAGTGCCAGCAGTGCCAGCTGGGATGCTGGCATCCCCAGGAGGACCTACTACATCATCATCATCTTCCTCCGCCTGCTCCTCGTTGTTTGTATGGCGCCAGGAGGGCATGCTCACCAGACGGAGGGTCTTCAGCCCTGCTGGCTCCTTTGGCCACCAACCAAGGCAAAGACACAACAGAGGAACAAGAAATTCACAACAAAAAGATGGAAAGAAAATGAATGCAACACTTAAAAAAAAGGAAAACAAATATGAAAATACCCTCCCACCTCTGAAAAAGATACAAAACTAAATCAAAACCAGAGCAGATGGTTACAATGAACACTTCTTATGATTAAACACATCTTCAATTCTCCTTAGCCTCCTACTCTCTCTGCTTTTCTAAGTCAACTATGGGGAAAAAACATGGTGAGAATAACTGTCAAAGAGATATCTGGATGGTTTTTGGTGAAGAGATGATATCCTATCAGTATCTCCACGAACACCTAAAGCTTTTCAAAGGTTAGGAAAAGAAATTAGATTGACGTAGTTTCAACTTATTACGTAAGCAATACAACCAAAAAAGATCACTTTTCAATATAAAATCATTACAAATTCATTAAATGTACCAGACACATTGCCCAAAATGTAACTTTGTGAGTGGTGAAGAATAAAGTCCAGCACAATGAAAGTAAAATTCTGATTACTTATTAGATTTATAAACATGAGCCAGAGAGCAAGAACTAGAAATTAAATGTGCCGGCTATGCTAATAAAAGCTTCTGTCAATTTTAGGCCATTAAAAAATATATAATTAATTCTATTGCGAGGCAAAAAAAAAGATACGAAACCAAAACAAAGGGCCCAGGGGAAGCCAAGCCCCAATCCTAGAAGGAGCTGAATATCACTTAAGCAGTAAAATCAAATGTGCCAAATTCTGTTACTTAAACACAACAAACAATGACTAAGAAACGCAGTGAGTGGGCTGGTCTTCACAGACTACTTGAGCTATACATCTCTTCGGTTTTCTATTTCTCCACGGATATTTCCAGTATTCAACCCTGGACTTTTCTAAATGAAAATTATGTTGTCTATGGCATGAGAGGAAGAATATGAACCATATGGAATCACCTGCTCCCATTAGGCTCAAATATAGAAAACAGTAGGCCTACAAGTGGGTGATTTCCATCCCTCAAAGCAATTAGAAGAACTATTATTTGGCAAGGCAAGAAGCTCAGACAGGATTTGCCCTCAGATATGTAGGTGTTTCTCATAATCAATGTTAAAACATTTTGGGAAGAAGCAGGCATATTAATTATTCAAGGAGCCCAGATGTTCTATATTCAAGGCTATGCTCAGACAACTTTGGCAGCTCTCCAAATCTGTAAGACTCAATGAATCACAGAAGGGAGAAAGTGAGATGATTTGGAAAAAAATAACTTCAAACACCTGGGCTTTTAAATGTAAAACTTCAGGTCTTTAGCCGAATACATAAAATTTAAAAAATTCATAATAGATTGGAAAATGAGAGGCATCTATATAGACTACAGCTCTAGGAAGAAAAATACACCTAATTCAAAAAAACCTTTAAATATGAATCTACTGTTTCTGAAATATTAGTATCTAGAAAATAAAGAAAAAGTAATGCAAAAACATGCAGATATAAAAAGGAATATAACTAAATTCCTCATTTCATCAAGAAATGAGAACATATAACACATCAATTTAAATTATATAATTTGTAAATTCTAAGTCTGAGTTAGAAATAAAGTCCACCAACATTTCCTTTTACTTCTTCCTTCCCTCTAATAGATGAAGCAGTGATGGCTGCTGTCCTTGCACTCAATGAGATGGACCAATATGTCATTTGTAGGGCCACAGTTGTGAAGCCATTCATTAGGAGAAGCTCACCAGTTTGATGCCTGAGAGGACCTCCAACAGAGAGATCAGGTTATGGCCATCCCGCAGATCTTCATAAAGATCATTGATGTGCTTGCGGACCTGTGAATGAGAGTGAAACAGACAGATTTTTATTTGATATTGAATTATTATACTATCCACATAAAAATCTCTGGTTCTAGGTAAACACAAATTAAAGAATTTAAAAGTGGAAGCAACAATTAAATAATGAAATTCAGGAAGTTTCAGATTGGAATAAAATACATGTGAAATGATAACACTTTACCAGAAACGTGTGTGTTTTTTAAATTGATGCCAGATCTATTACACACTCTAACCAACATGCAACAACGTCCTAGAAAGTTTGGAGAAGAAGATGGGGAGTCTTAATTATCATGAGACACCTTAGGAGTTACTATGAGCTAAAATGTAATAGCATGGCAAATGATGGGTAGATGAGTCCAGCCAGAGTCAGAAAAGCCTTCTAGAGTGCAGCAAAGGAAACTAAATGCTAGGCACCCAATGTTTCCTGGGGTGTATTTCCAATTTAACCCTTCTCTTACACCAAATATTTCTAATAGTGAATTTCAGAATAATTTTCTTTGTGGGAAATTCCAATTAACTTTAAAATTGGAACTATGGAAAAACAGATCTCACGTTGGGAGAAAGTGTGGTTAATATCAAACACAGTACTAAATGTTTAATATGTTATCTATCTCTCACATCTCTAAGGTAAGTAGTATTATTATTTCTATTTTACACACGAGGAAATAAGGCACAAAGAGGTTAAGTAAATTGCCCAAGGTCACCAAGTGGAAAAACCGGCCTCAGTTTCGTCTGATTTTAGTCTTTGCCATTAACTACTACGCTTTATAATCAGCCATCATCTCATTCTATTTATTTAATCCAAACAACTACCTTGTGAAGTTTACTTATTACCACCATTCCATCAAAGAAACCAAGGAAGCTGAGGTTCTGAGATGTTATGGTCACTTAGCTATAAGTTAAGTGGCAATTGGATTTCTGATTCAGTCCCAGTCTAGTGACAACTTCATTAAGTGATACTCATTGCCAGGTGCAGTGGCTTGTGCCTGCAATCCCAGTACTTTAGGAGGCCAAGACAGGAGGATCCCTTGATCCTAGGAGTTTGAGATGAGCCTAGGAGTTCGAGATCAGCCTGGGCAACGTGGGGAGACCCCTTCTCTACAAAAAAAAAAAAAAAAAAAAAAAAAAAGCCAGGCATGGTGATATATGCTTATGGTCCCAGCTACTCAGGAGGCTGAGGTGGGAGAATCACTTGAGCCCAGGAAATCAAGGCTGCAGTGAGCTATGATCACACCACCATACTCCAGCATAGGTGACAGAACAAGACCCTGTCTCAAAAAAAAAGGTGATGTTCACAACACAGAATGGGAAGACTTGTGAAAATTATAAGGAAGATTGATTTTTAATATATTAATTTTCCAGACAACGTTAGAAAGGGCTACTTTCAGAAGTAGTAGAATTTTAGTTACTATAATTTTTCGAGTAGAGGCTGGGGATTTGGGGATTTTTACATTTGAGTGGAAAACTAAAGTCCTTTCCAATTATAATATTCAAAGTAGCTCTGAAAGTAGAGGGGGAGGCCAGGTGCAGTGGCTCACACCTGTAATACCAGTGCTTTGGGAGGCTGAGACAGGAGGACTGCTTGAGCCCAGGAGTTTAAGGCTCAAGGCTGCAGTAAGGTATCATTGCACCAATGCACTCCAGCCTGAGTGACAAACCAAGACCCTTTTGTAATGAGGGGTTTCTTTTTTAACCCTGTCTGAAAAAAAAAAAAAAAAAAAAAAATGTAGGATAAGAATAGAAACTGGACAAGACAAAGAATGGAAACATACGCAAAGACTTCCTCGAAGAAACGAGACTTGGAGGATTAGCAAATGTTTTAGTAGAAAGAAGATGGAAAAACCACATAAGACTCGGCATAGAGATGGACATACGCAAGGTATGTGTGTTTGTATGTACGTGTGTAAAGAAATAAGAAGGTGACAGGTACGTTATACAACTGGGGAAGATGGTTCATGATGAACTGGAAAATAGCTTTAAAAATTGAAAGAATAGATATATTTTTTGAGACAGAGTCTTGCTCTGTCACTAGGCTGGAGTGCAGTGGCACAATCTCGGCTCACTGCAACCTCTGCCTCCCGAGTTCAAGTGATTCTCCTGCCTCAGCCTCCCAAGTAGCTGGGATTACAGGTGTGCACCACCACACTCAGCTAATTTTTGTATTTTTAGTAGAGACGGGGTTTCACATGTTGGCCTCAATCTCCTGACCTTGTGATCCACCTGCCTCAGCCTCCCAAAGTGCTGGGATTACAGGCGTGAGCCACCACACCCGGCCCACGCTTTTAAGTTTAATCTGCAATATTAACATTTTCCCCATCACTTTCTTAAGTCTAAACAATAAACAAAACAAGACATCTAACTCAAACTTGCAGAATTTGCTGATTTCCATGATGTAAATATTCCCAATACAACCAATTTCAAGCTACTAATATAATATCACTAAATGCAATGTTGGGAAGAAATATACAGTAGCACACCATTATGTACAGTATTTCTATCACAGAGACACAACAGACATAACCTCAAGAGTACAGACAATACTAACATGCAGCAAAATAATTATGAAATGAACAGCTTTGAGGGTGTATTACATTTATTTTAAATATAATTTATTTAATTGTATGTTTACATAATTTAATTTTTAATAATAGCTGTGGCTGGGCGCAGTGGCTCACACCTGTAATCCCAGCACTTTGGGAGGCTGAGGCGGGCAGATCACTTGAGGTCAGGAGTTCGAGACCAGCCTGGCCAACATGGTGAAACCCCGCCTCTACTAAACATACAAAAATTAGCCGGGCATGGTGGTATGCACCTGTAATCCCAGCTACTCGAGAGGCTGAGACAGGAGAATCCCTTGAACCTCAGAGACAGAGGTTGCAGTGAGCCAAGATCACACCATTGCACACCAGCTTGGGCAACAGAGCAAGACTCAGTCTCAAAAAAAAAAAAAAAAAAGCTATGTTTAGCAACCAGCTCACAAAATTGCTGAAAATTTAACACTTGGCTCTCATGAGTCCATAAGCTGGCTCCAGCACACCAGGGGCTCCAAGATTTCAAAACCCCTCCCTCTCACACCTGTAATCTCAGCACTTTGGGAGGCCGAGGCGGGTGGATCACCTGAGGTCAGGAGTTCGAGACCAGTCTGGCCAATATGGTGAAACCCCGTCTCTACTAAAAATACAAAAAATTAGCCGGGTGTGGTCGTGGGCACCTGTAATCCCAGTTACTCAGAAGGCTGAGGCAGGAGAATCGCTTGAACCCGGGAGGCAGAGGTTGCAGTGAGCCAAGATCACACCATTGTACTCCAGCCTGGGCAACAGGAGTGAAACTTTGTCTCAAAAACAAAAACAAAAACCCCTCCCTCAAATAGACCCAAGGTTTCAAGTTTGCAGTGTGGAACAACAGTAGTGCACCATTAACAGAAATAGGCAGGTCATGAGGTTTGTTAAAAGGGCAGTGGATTTGATAAATTCAATTTTAAATATGTTGAATTTAAAATGGCAGCAAAGGAGTTACAAATGGAAATGTTCTTGAAGCAGCTGGAAATACCAGAATTCAGTTTGGGTCAGCCGAGAACTTAAGTTTAGAAGTCACATGCACAGAGGTGGTGGCTAAAGACATGGGAAACGGGCTTTCTGGATTAGGAGTAAGATAGAAGAGCAGAGTGCTAAGGACTGAGCCTTAGGGAACAGCCAAAATTGGAAGGCAGGAAATGGAAAAGCAATCAACAAAGGACAGAAGAAAAAGACAAAACAAAACAGTAATAGTGAAAGAGGTAAACAAAAATACAAGAAAGTGTAATCAAGATAGGAATGATCACTGGTATCAAATACTACAGCAGAAGTCAAGGAGGATAAAGACTAAGAAAGTTTTTTAACTTTCCTACAAATAAGTAAGAGTGCTTTTGTGAGACTATTTCTCAAGAGAGTGGTAGAGTGAAAATCAGATTATAAATTAATGGTAGGTTTTTTAAAAAGTCAGAAAATATTACATACTTGACATAAGGATTAAGAAGAGAACTAAGTTAAATGAGGGATTTATTTTTGATGGATAAGATCTGAACATAGGGAATAAAAATCAGGAGGACATTGAATGAATGAATGAATAAATAAATGAATATTGCTTGATTGATTGAGACACAGTCTTGCCATGTTGCCCAGGCTAGTCTCGAACTCCTGGGTACAAACAATCCTCCCAGTTCAGCCTCCCAAAGTGTTGGGATTACAGGTGTGAGCTACCACTCCCAGCCTGAATAAATATTTAAATAAATTGCGGTTGCCAGGCGCAGTGGCTCACACCTGTAATACCAGCAATTTGGGAGGCCGACGCTGGGAGATCACCTGAGGTTGGGAGTTTGAGACAAGCCTGGCCAACATGACAAAACCCCATCTCCACTAAAAATACAAAAAAGTTGTGCATGGTGGCACATGCCTGTAGTCCCAGCTACTCAGGAGGCTGAAGCACGAGAATCACGCAAGAGGGGGATGCAGTGAGCCAAGATCGCACCACTGCATTCCAGCCTGGATGACAGAGCAAGACTCCATCTCAAAAATAATAATAAAAAAAATAAATTGCAGTTGGTCTTGAGGACCAAGTGAGGTCATCTTATCAACAGATATTAAACATCACAGAGTACTGAAAAGACAAAGGAGGCAACTTGAAATGTAAAGTTAATTTCACACCAAGGCCCTAATGTCTCTTTCTCAAAATTCTGGTTATGTGTTATACCTGTGGTAGCAAAACTTGTACATATTATAAGAAATTTAGATGAGAACTAGCTTATTATGGCTCTCAATCTTTGTCTGACTATAGTAACCAAATAACTATAAAAATAAAACAATTGGCCAGGCACGGTGGCTCATGCCTGTAATCCCATCACTTTGGGAGGTCGAGGTGGGCAGATCACCTGAGATCAGGAGTTGGAGACCACCCTGACCAACATAGCAAAACCCCCTCTCTACTAAATATACAAAAATTGGCCGGGCATGGTGGCTCACGCCTGTAATCCCAGCACTTTGGGAAGCCGAGGCAGACGGATCACCTGAGGTCAGGAGTTTGAGACCAGCCTAGCGAACATGGCAAAACCTTTTCTCTACTAAAAATACAAAAATTAGCTGGGCATGGTGGCATGCGCCTATAATCCTAGCTACTGGGGAGGATGAGGCAGGAGAATTTGCTTGAACCCAGGAGGCAGAGGTGGCCGTGAGTCAAGATGGCGCCACTGCACTTCAGCCTGGGTAACAGAGCGAGACTCCGTTTCAAAAAAAAAAAAAAAATGGCTGCGTGCAGTGGCTCACACCTGTAATCCTAGCACTTTGGGAGGCCAAGGCAGGTGGATCATGAGGTCAGGAGTTCGAGATCAGTCTGGCCAACAGAGTGAAATCCCATCTCTACTAAAAATACAAAAAATTAGCTGGGTGTGGTGGCAGGCACCTGTAATCCCAGCTACTTAGGAGGCTAAGGCAGGAAAATCACTTGAACCTGGGAGGCAGAAGTTGCAGTGAGCCGAGATCACGACACTGCACTCCAACCTGGGTGACAGTGCATGACTCCATCTCAAAAAATAAATAAATAAAAATACAAAAATTAGCCGGGCGTGGTGGGGCGCACCTTACATTCCAGCTACTCAGGAGGCTGAGAAAGGAGAACTGCTTGAACCCAGGAGGGAGAGGTTGCAGTGAGCCGAGATTGTGCCACTGCACTCCAGCCTGAGCAACAGAGTGAGACTCTGTCCCCCACAAAAAAATTTTTTAATAAAAAATAAATAAATAAAACTATCAAAGAGATACAGAGAGAGGTAATGGGAGAGGAGAATGCCAAGAGATTTTTTTTTCCTTGCCTGGAAAATTGTCAATAAAGAAAACAACAGTCTGTTTCTAAAGCATACTTGACACAGCTCTACCTAAAGAAGAGTAAAGAACTAGCTAACATTTACTGGGTGCTTCTGTGTCAGGAATTTTTCAGACACAGAGATGGGATTTGGAGGGCTCAATTAACATCCCCAAAATCACACATCTACTAAATTGCCAGGCTGATCAAATCCAGATCTATCTCATCCTAAAATCCTCATCTCTTCTGCTCATACTAGTTTGCCTGTGAAGTTTTCCACAAATCTCTTAGGAAAATGACCAGTGGACTAAGCATCAAAATTTAGAAGGCCAGGTGCGGTGGCTAAAGCATGTTATTGCAGCACTTCGGGAGGCCAAGACAGGAAGATTACTTGAGCCCAGGAGTTTGAGACCAGTTGGGGCAACACGGTGAGACTCCATCTCTACAAAAAATTTTAAAAGTCAGCCAGGTGTGGTGGTGCATGCCTACAGTCCCAGCTACTCAGGAGTCTGAGGTGGGAGGGTTGCTTGAGCCCAGCTGACTGAAGCTGCAGGGAGCTATTATCACACCACTGCACTCCAGCCTGGACAACAGAGTGAGATCCTGTCTCAAAAAAAGAAAAAGTTTTAGAAGCAGCCAACTGAAGCAAGACTGTTCAGGAATCATCAATACGGATGCTTCTTTCTAACAAATAATTATACTATTCTGTCAACAAATGAGTAAAAAACTGCAATTCAGGGCCTTGCCTGTTTGCACTCCCTGAGAAAATCATTGTCAGAATTAGTAAATGTCTCCAAAGAAGATATATAAGTGGCTAATAAACACATGAAAAGATGCTCAACATCATTAGCCATAAGGAAAATATAAATCAAAACGGCAGTGATTAGCGCTCTCTAGGATGTCTATATTATAAAAGACAGATAATAAGTGTTAGCAAAAAAGCAGAGAATCTAGAACCCTCATACACTGCTGGTGCGGATGTAAAACGGTGCAGCTGCTTTCGAAAATAATGTGATGGTTACTAACAGGTTAAACACAAGTTACCATACGACCCAGCAGTTCTGCACCTAGGTATGTAATTAAAGAGAACTCAAAACATACGTCCAGAAAAAAACTTGTAAATGAATGTTCATAGAGACAGGGGTTGCGGGGGCAAGATGGTGTCTCAGTATGTTACCCAGGCTAGTCTCAAACTCCTGGCCTCAAGAGATCATCTCACCTCAGCCTCCCAAAGTGTTGGGATTACAGGTGTGGGCCACTGTGCCTGGCCATAAAGTTTGTTTTTTTTTTTTTTTTTTTTTGGAGATAGGGTCTCACTTCCATCGCCCAGGCTAGAGTGCAGTGGTGTGATCACAGCTCACTATAGCCTCGACTTCCTGTGCTCAGGTGATCCTCTCACCTCAGTCTCCCAAGGCGCATACAACCATGCTTGGCTAGTTTTTTCTATTCTTTGTAGAGATGGGGTTTTGCCATGTTGCCCAAGCTAGTCTCGAACTCCTGGCCTCAAGCCGCCAGCCTCAGCCTCCTGAAGTGCTGGGATTACAGGCTTGATCCATCACACCCAGCCATAAAGTGATTTCTTAAAATTAGTGAATAATTAGATTTTGAGAGACCAAGTCCAATCCTCCCTAGGGCCCAAGCATTAGTAAGTCAAGGAGGGCTCTGCTGTCTGCTTTTTTTTTTTTTTTTTTTTCCCTGAGGCAGAGTCTCACTCTGTTGCTCAGGCTGGTGTGCAGTGGTGCTATCTCGGCTCATTACAATATCCGCCTCCTGGATTCAAGTGATTCTCCTGCCTTAGCCTCCCGAGTAGCTGGGACTACAGGCATGTGCTGCTACGCCTAGCTAATTTTTTTGTATTTTTAATAGAGACAAGGTTTCGCCATGTTGGCCAGGCTGGTCTTGAACTCCTGGTCTCAAGTGATCCACTCACCTCAGCCTCCCAAAGTGCTGGGATTACAGGTGTGAGCACTGCACCCGGCCTCTATTTTTTAAAGATTAGCTTAAAGCTATGAAAAAATAAACAGCTTCCCTCAATTTCTGAGTGGCTTTAACAAAAGGAATAAGTTACACTTAAGTGCTTGGAATCCTAATCTTAGCCCAAAGGGACTTTAAAGATTACTTAATTCTAATACCCGCAGTTTACAGATGAGAAAACCATTGCCTAGAGAAGCTAAATAACTTGTATAAGATCATTTAGCTGGAAAGTATCAGAGCTGGGTCCACATCATTGTCTCCTGACTCTCTTAACAAGGCTTCTATGATGCTTGGAGGGTAGATTATCAATTTTAAATAATAAGAGTCCCCCTCCCCACCATACATACACAAAAAAGACCAAGGATTGTCACGTAGTATTCTTTTTTTTTTTTTTTTGAGATGGAGTCTCGCTCTGTCACCCAGGCTGGAATGCAGTGGTGTGATCTCAGCTCACTACAACCTCTGCCTCCCAGGTTCAAGCGATTCTCCTGCCTCAGCCTCCCAAGTAGTTGGTATTACGGGCATGCATCACCACACCTGGCTAATTTTTGTATTTTTAGTAGAGACGGGGTTTCACCATGTTGGTAAGGCTGGTCTCGAACGCCTGACCTCAAGTGATTCACCCACCTTGGCCTCCCAAAGTGCTGACATTACAGGCATGAGCCACTGCGCCTGGCCTCGTAGTAATGACACCTGCTGAAAACTTGATCTAGAAATCTTTCCTCTAAACAATTAAAAGGAAACGTAAGCAGCCCAATTTCCTTGACTCAAACTATGTTGAAGAGCAATATATAGGTCAGAGGAGAAAGTTTTAAAGAGAAAAGTATGTTATTTACTCTCTCCTACACTTATTAAAAGATACAGGGAAAGGGAAAGTGAGCCTAGTAATTTCAGATAGATTTCTGAATGGCAGATCTCCAAATTGTAAAAACAGAAACCCATATTGATTCATTGGCCAAATTTGTCTTCCAGGAAAAGCCCAATACTAAAAAAAAAAAAAACAGGTTATAGTTGTCCTAGACTTCTTTACTTTGGAAAGAACTATGCTTAAATGCAAGGAATAAAAGTAGCAGCTGGGAATCCCTGTTTGAGAGCGGGGGTGGGAGGGGAACAAAATGTGAGGTTCTTTGCATATAAGAATTTTATCATATCTCTGTTTTGAGAATTCCCTAAATTGTGAGGAATCTAACAGTGGTACCGGTCAACCCGGATTAACAGATTCTCTAAGAATGTGGATGATTCTAAAATCCACAGGCTGGGTGCAGTGGCTCACGCCTGTAATCCCAGCACTTTAGGAGGCCAAGATGGGCAGATCACCTGAGGTCAGGAGTTCGAGACCAGCCTGACCAACATGAAGAAACCCCGTTCTCTACTAAAAATACAAAATTAGCCAGGCGTGGTGGCACATGCCTGTAATCCCAGCTACTCGGGAGGCTGAGGCAGGAGAATCGCTTGAACCCGGGTGGTGGAGGTTTGCGGTAAGCCAAGATCGCACCATTGCATGCCAGCCTGGGCAACAAGAGCGAAACTCCGTCTCAAAAAAATAAAATAAAATCCACAAAAGGTAGCTTTACTTTGATAGGCAGGCACTTAAGCATAGGGAATAGAAAATCCAGAGTAAAGCCCAAGTCCAAATGTAGGCCCAAATGTAGACCTGAGAAGCATTTAGAGTGAAATTAAGCCCTAAAAAATCAGGTCCAGGCAAAGACAGCCACAAACCACTACCATATAGTCACACGTAGGCAACAAAGGCAACACTCCTTTCCTTAGCATCTAACCAGCACTACTTTGTCAATTTCTTAAATTAAACTCCACTGCCAGTCTCATTCTGGTATTTCCCACAGACATGAATAAGCAAAAAGTATGAAGCTCCACCCAGTTATTAGGGAGCCAGTGAATTGACTCATGTGGCCAAAACAGAGGCTGTATAGGACAGAATAACTGTAATCAGTGCTACCCCATATTCAACTAAAGAGTCTCAAACAGAAATAGAGAAAGTGTTAAGTGGGCCAGGTGTGGTGGCTCACGCCTGTAATCCTAGCACTCGGGAAGGCCAAAGCAGGAAGATTCCTTGAGCACAGGAATTTGAGACCAGCCTAGGGAACATAGGGAGACCTTGTCTCTTAAGACAGAAAGACGGACGGACGGAAGGAAGGGTTGTAAGCGTTATTAAAAATTTGAAAACTTTTGCTCGTATATATGGAAATTTTATCTAAAATTCCAGGAAAGCCAGGGGCTTCTAGATTACATATACAAAAATGGAAAGAACTGCTTTATCTGCTAGATTAAATATTGAGCTTTTCCTTTCTAACTACTAACCTCTGAAGTCAACAGGAACTGATCAGAAAAAGCATTTTTCTCCCTCCTAAGGAGCTCATACTTTCATGTTCTCTTTAGGGGGATACACTTTATCAGCTACCAGCACCCAGAAATACGGCATAGATCATTTAAATAAGACCTCATTTAGAAACCTAGATTTCTCTTTTTGATGGTTCTGGTATATAAGCAGAACTCTTACATATATACGTTTACATTCTAAATTAGGTTGTTTATTTCAGATGCTTACATCCTTAACAAATCTCTTTTAAGATTGGATCAGAAGTGTTCTCAATAAGGAGGAATTAATTTGCTTATCTCAAAGTAAGCTGTTTCCCAAAAGGTTATCAGGGAATCCAAGAGATCCCAAGATCAACTAAATCTAGAAGTTGGGAGACCTGGTTTGTGGTGGGTTTTGTTTTGTTTTTTTTTTTTGAGACAGAGTCTCGCTCTGTCACCCACACTGGAGTGCGGTGGCACAATCTCAGCTCACTGCAACCTCCACCTCCCGGGTTCAAGCGATTCTCCTGCCTCAGCCTCCCAAATAGCTGGGATTATAAGCGCCAGCCACCACTCCCAGCTAATTTTTGTATTTTTAGTAGAGATGGGGTTTCACCATGTTGGCCTGGCTGGTCTCGAACTCCTGACCTCACGTGAGCCACCCCCTCGGTCTCCCAGAGTGCTGGGATTACAGGCATCAACCACCATGCCTGGCCACCTGGTTGGTTTTGTCCTTACGTTGGTCTACCTGCCGAAGATGGCATTAATCTGGGGTGTACTTGGGGAGCAAAGCAAATGATGCTTGAGTTGCAAAAAAAATCTCAATCCCTAATTCTCAGCCCAAAATTCAAATAATTCCAATTTAGAGCAATAACTCTGATTAGCAGTGAATCTCTCTCTGAAATATCCCAAGATGAGCAAATGTTATTGAAACTGTAAGGCTAGGGGCCTGGGAAGAGATGAAAAATCACCAAGGATTTAAGTAAAGCTTTGGCGGGCCTCCAATTTCTAACAATGCTATGATGTGTTCCTCTAGCTTCTCCCTCCCTGAGCCTCCTGTCATCACACAGCACTGAGGCAGAGGTCCAACAGGCAGCATCAGCTACCAACAGGCAGCAAGGAGCCAGAGCACTGGAATTCAACTACAAAGTTCAGGGGACAAGCTCAAGGCAGGATTGATTCAGTTCCTCCAACGGTTAGAGACAAGGTATGAAAGAATCAGCTGGGGGCCAAACCCAAGGGCAGGGGCCACTCTTAGCTAAATCCCTCCCAGTGACTGCAACAGAACCCTCTGGGGAGCTCAGGAAGGGGTATGCTGAGTTCTATAATATAAGCTGCCATATATTTTGTAGACAAGTATGGCTCCTCCGTATCTCCCTCTTCCCTAGGAGAGGAGTGTGAAGGAAGGAGCTTAGATAAGACACCCCCTCAAACCCATTCCCTCTCCAAGAGACCTACCCTCCACAGGCACAGGTCCCCAGACGAGAAGTCTGCTACCTTCATTTCTCATCCTTTTACTAAACTCAGAAGCAGTGACAGCAGTCAGGGACAGATGCACATTTCTCACACCTTCCCCTCATCTAAGAGACAACAGGGAAAACTACAATCAAAGCTCGGTGCTCCCTCTGGAGATTTTTAAATCCTTTTTTATTCCATGAGAAGTCGTTTTTAGGGAGAACGGGAGTTCAGACAAGCTGTATTTCAGAAATGCTGTCGTAATGGTTTTTAACACCTTTTACTCTTCTTACTGGTGCTATTTTGTAGAATAAGGAACAACGCTGACAAATTTCTGGGGCTTTTTATACACTTTTTTTTAACATCTCAAACTTCTATTTTTATGTTTAACATTTTCATTAAAATTTTTTGTAACTGGAGCCACAACGTAAGAAATAATGGGGAAAAAACTGCCTTGTTTCAACAGTTTTTGCTAATTTTTAGGCTGAAAGATGATGGATGCCTGGAGTTTACCTTCTGTTTAATTAAAATCAGTATGTGTCTAAAAAAAAAAAAAAAAAAGAATCAGCTGGGGGCATAGTTAGCAGAAAGAACAAGTAATTTTGATCAGAAGATTCATGATTGATTGATCCTTAGCTCCATCCCTCACTAGCTGTATCGTTTTGGCAAAGTCACTTCACTCCTCTAATTCTCATTTTCCCTAGCTATTAATATTAAGAGGATAAAACACCTTTACTTACTTCAGGGTTATTTTAAGGATTAAGACAGATAAGAATGTGCTTCATAAGCTATAAAACTATTGAAATATTAGTTACTCAAGGTAACAAGTACTTATTGGATACTTCTCATGTGCTATGTGCAACACTTAACAGAGAAAGTAGCATAATACAATCCCAGTCCTCAACGAGTACTGTAACAGAGAACATCGATGAGTGAACACACAGGCATCTCTTCAAGGCAGTATGAAATACAGATGGAGTTGCAATTGATTTAATCTGAGGAACAGAGGTCAGAATCTCAGGAAGGTGATACTAGAGCTGGGCCTAGAAGGTGAAGTGGGTGATGGTCAGGCAGAGGAGGCTGGGACGTGCATTCTAGGGAGAGAAATAAATAAGCAAGGAGGTGTGAAAGTACAGTGTTTAGGGAGCAGTGAGTTGTCTCACATGGCTATAGTGCAAGCTACAAAAAACAGAGTGCTTAGAAATGAAGCTGGACAGGTAGGTTGGAAACTCTGCAAAGTGCTTTACATCATGACAGAGTTAGGTGACATCAAACTCTAGAGGCAACTAGTAGCCATGGAACAAATTTACAAAAGGAAATCACGGCTAGACGCGGTGGCTCATGCCTGTAATCTCATCACTTTGGAAGGCCGAGGCAGGCAGATCACAAGCCCAGGAGAGCAGCCTGGCCAATATGGTGAAACCCTGTCTCTACTAAAAATACAAAAATTAGCCAGGCTTTGGTGGCACATGCTTGTAGTTCCAGCTACTCAGGAGGGTGAGGCAGGAGAGTCGCTTGAACCCAGGAGGCAGAGGTTGCAGTGAGCTGAGACTGTGCCACTGCACTCCAGCTGGGCAACAAAGCCAAGACTCCATTTCCAAAAAAAAAAAAAAAAAAAAGGAAATTACAATTTCTTTTCTCCTTACTTCTCTCTTTCTTCTTTGTCCTAACACTATAAACAATAAGACATAATATTTGCCCTCAAGTGATAATATAGCTGAAAGATACACCATGTATATAAACACTCTGGATGCTTTAACAAAAGCACATAAGGAGTATAGTCAGGGGCACAAAGAGGGGTTAGTCAGTTCCACATCAGAGAAGTTGGGAAAATACTTATTGAAGAGGTGTTAAGTTTGTGTTATCCAGGCAGAACAAACTTGGCGAAGGTATTCCAAGCACAGGGAGCAGAATGAACAAAAATACAGAGTCATAAAATAGCATGGCACATAGTTCAGCAAGAACTCAAGGTATGAGGGAAACTTGGTGCTATGAGCCTGGAAAGGTAGGCAGCAACCAGAGCCAGTTCTGCAAGGGTTAAGAGCATGGTTTCTAGACGTTAGGTTGCCTGAATTTTAAAATTTCAGTTCTGCCTTTTTCTAGCAGCATGACCTTGAACAAATTACTTACCCTCTCTAAGTAATTTATAAAATGGGGATATTAACAGAACCCACAGCATAAGATCACTGAAGGATTAAATGAAATAATCCATGTAAAGGACTTACTATATAGAATGTCTGATTTGGACTAGGCATGGTGGCTCATGCCTGTAATTCCAAGACACTGGGAGGCCAAAACGGGAGGATTGCTTGAGGTCAGGAGTACAAGACAAGCCTGGGCAACATACCAAGACCCCATCTCTACAAACACACACACAAAAATTAGCCAGGCACAGTGGCATGTGCCTATAAACCTAGCTATTTGGGAGGCTGTGGTGGGAGGATCACTTAAGCCCGGGAGTTGGAGGCTGTAGTGAGCTATGATTGTACCACTGCACTCTAGCCTGGCAACAGAGTAAACCCTGTCACACACACACACAGAGAATATGTCTGATTTACAGGAAGTCTTCAAGATACTATTACTACCACTGTTATTATAGAAAACTTTATTAGGAAACTATTATAATGGTCAAGGCAACAGACACAGAGGCCCTGAACAAAAGCAGCGATATAGAGATAGAGAGGAGAAGACAGATGCATGCAATCTTTCTGAGCTGCAAGTGATTGACTGGACTTGGTAACAAGGGAGAGATTATAGGCAGTACTGAATCAAATAGGTTCCTAACTTGGACAACTAGCTACATGGTGAAAATACTTAACAATTTAGGGTGTGTTCAATAAAAGCTATGGCTAGGTAACATACAGATGAATGTGTAAAATACACCATGATACTTGCCTTTGGATTAGGCAAGAATCCAAGAAAAGGCTCTATCACTGCCTCCTTATACAGATCTTGTAGTGTGAAAATCATGCTAACCTGCAGTACCCACTAAACAAGTGGCCCTAAGAAGCCATGTTTGATTTATGTAATCACCTCCTTACCCACGGTTTACTGAACTATAGATGGACAATTGGCCCATGGAGGAAAAGAAGACCTAAGCCCATCAGACTTTCTGTGTTTGTGCATTCAGAATCACATGGCCTCAGGGGTTTACGTCACTGTTTGAGGCACAGCCGCCATGGCTCACTCATAGCAATAAAAGAAAAGCAGAGAAATGAATATAGGAGGCACATAGAAGTAAAATGAAAGAACACAAGGCCCCATAAACAAGAAAGACCTGGGTTGGCCAGGCACGGTGGCTCATGCCTATAATCCCAGCACTTTGGGAGGCTGAGGCGGGCGGATCACCTGAGGTCGGGAGTTTGAGACCAGCCTGACCAACATGGAGAAACTCCATCTCTACTAAAAGTACAAAATTAGCCGGGCGTGGTGGCGCATGCCCGTAATCCCAGCTATTCAGGAGGCTGAGGCAGGAATATTGCTTGAACCCAGGAGGCGGAGGTTGCAGTGAGCCGAGATTGTGCCACTGTACTCCAGCCTGGGCAACAAGAGTGAAACTCCATCTCAAAAAACAACAACAAAAAAACACAACAACAACAAAAAAACACAACAACAACAAAAAAACAAGAAAGACCTGGGCAGCACAGTGAGAACCCATCTCTCCAAAAAAAGTTAAAAATTAGCCAGGTGTGGTAATGCATGCCTGTAGTTCCAGCTACTCAGGAGGATGAGGTGGGAGAATCACTCGAGCCCAGGAGGTTAGGGCTGCAGTGAGCTGTGATCTTCCCACTGTACTCCAGCCTGGGCAACAGGGTAAGACTCTGTCTCAAAAAAAAAAAAAAACCAAAAGACAAAGAGAGTGAGAGTAGTTTTCTGATAACTGTTTAGTTTTCATAAAGCCCAGCTGCATCTAGACATCAGATTCTGTGAGATCATCCCATATCCATTTCTACTTGTGTTTCTTTGCATCCCATGCAACAAAACAATCCCAGTGGCTACAATGGATGAGACTGCCCAAAAAGAATACAGAGAACGCAACCAAAAAATGGCCAAGGTTAGGATCCCGGGGAACACCAACATGGAAGAGTCAGACAGAGGAAGAAAAGCCAGTGAAACAGGCAGAAAAAAAGGCATTCATAGAGGAAAGAGGTAATTCAGGAAAAAGCAATGTTCTAGAAGTCATTGTAAGAGAGGGTTTTAAGGAGTAGACAACAGTATCAAATGCTACAGAGAAATCAAATAAGAGGAAGATAAAACTAGGCTACTGGATAGGGCAATTAAGGGATCACTGGTGACCTTTCCCTTTCCCAGAGAAGCACTAATTATTATTATAATTCAAAAACTTTGTTTTCAGATTCTAACTGCCACAGTAGTCATACTGTTTATCTTTAGGTGAGTCTTAACATGCCTCTGTTTTGGTTTCTCCTTTATTTAAAATAATAATACCATAATAATATATTATTATTATATTTTATATATCTAATATATAACAATTATTATTATTATCTTTAGGTGAGTCTTAACATGCTTCTGTTTTGGTTTCTCCTCTATTTAAAATAATAATAATGATAATAATAATCTTCATCCAGCCCTAACCATTCTGGAAATATTCTGTATTTCAGACTACCTGGTGGTAAAATTCATGTAAAAATTCATCAAGTTAAACATTTAAGATTCATGCACTTTAAGAGAAAGAGACAAAATCCCCCTTTATCATCCTTCCATAGTATTCAGATTAAAAAATAAAAATACACTAGGCGTAGTGGCTCACGCCTGTAATCCTAACACTTTGGGAGGCCGAGGTAGGAGGATCACTTTAGCCCAGGAGTTTGACACCACACTGGGCAACACAGTGAGACCCTGTCTCTATTTAAAAATAAATTAATTCAGGGACTGTTGTGGGGTGGGGGGAGGGGGGAGGGATAGCATTGGGAGATATATCTAATGCTAGATGACGAGTTAGTGGGTGCAGCGCACCAGCATGGCACATGTATACATATGTAACTTACCTGCACATTGTGCACATGTAACATAAAACCTGAAGTATAATAATAATAAAAAAAAATACAAAAAAATAAAATAAAATAAATTAATAAATTTTTTTAAAAAAAGAAACAGGCTTTTAAAGTAATGTATAAAGCTAGGAGTAAACTGCTCTTTGAATTTTTTAAATCATCCCACGGTATCTTCAGCCTCTGCCTCTTGATGTAATGGTAGGTAATACTGTCTTCACCAAGAAGCAGATTAATACAAGTTTCCACGCCATTATGACTATATTAAGTTTTCAAAAAGCTGGGCATGGTGGCTCATGCCTGTAATCCCAGCACTTTGGAGGCTGAGGCAGCAGGACTGCTTGAGCCCAGGAGTTTGAGAACAGCCTGAGCAACATGGCAAGACCCCTTCTCTATTAAAAAAGAAAAGAAGAGAAAAGAAAAGTCACATGTGTATCTTCATAGACTCGAGCACACAGCAAGCAATTTAAACCATCTGAAAGAAGGAATGACAGATCCAGATGAGAACAGTGAGAGGTGCTGGGGCAGCATATATATGAAGGGGCCCTACCTTCATTAAGTGCTTGTTGACCCACTTGGTGAACGTTTTCTTCTGAACCCGGTCCCGTTCATCTGTAAAGGAAACACAGAGAAGACAACGGCTTAGTGCTACCCAGGTAACAGGTTACCACCCTGCTGCCCTGCCCACACCTCTGTTTCTCTACAACAACTTACCCACATAACTGTGGGACAGTGACTTCTTCTTAGGAAGGTTTGGCCTAGCTGAACTTCCTCTTTGGTCCTGATCACGTTGTCACTTTACAAATTAGACAGAATCATCACGTGCCTCAAAAATCATACCATGGCAAAGTCTCCTTAGCACGATAATTTGAGCAGAGCAGGGAGCGGACTGATTCCCCACTTCCCTCACAACAAGCTTCAAAAAGCCAAAGCCGCGACACCACCAACAGACAGGGTGGCCTTGGCATTTGGGACACACATATTGCAGTGGTTAAATTTCACTCTTCATGTGCTGATCTGCTTGAGGAATGCCCAACTCCCTCCCTCTCCTATCCCAGTAATTCCTTCATTCCAATTTCTTTACCAGCCATTATCAAAACAATCAAACTCTCAAAGCTGCCCAGTTTACCCCCACTGCACATCTCTTCCCTCTCTACCTTCTCCTAACTGTCATAGCAGCAAACTCCCTTTCTTTCTCCAGTTGTTTTTTTTTTTACCTCTTTAACAGAAACATGACTGTCAATGCTTGACAATGACTGCTCCACAGAGGCCTTATCATGTAAAGGACTTACTTTCTCCGACTCCTGCCAATTCCCCAGAGCCATTTCTAGACCAGTGAGCCATCAGTCCTGGTCCTTTTCTATTTCTGAAAGCCCACACCATCCCATATAATCTCTTGTTCAAATCATCCTCACTGTCATTGACCATGCCCTGTGGACTATCCCCTTCCACATGGCAAATCTACCTTAGCCTTCCCTGATGACTTGGTTCATTTATCATCTCTACATATACATGAAGATATATGTGACAATGCATCTGTGCCTACTTGGCTCCACTGGCACTCATCTCCAATTCATGTCCAGCCACCACACCGCCACATTTTGGGCCTTAATCCTTCCCCAAACATACCTATTTAGCACTTACCATTATCAGTCTCTCATACCCTCTCCTAATCATTCTCAACCTTCAGTCACTCCATTCTTATTTTACCCTATTCATTAAGGACATCTACAGCCGGGCCTTGGCATTTGGGACACACATATTGCAGTGGCTCATGCCTTGTAATCCCAGCAGTTTGGGAGGCTGAGGCCGGCGGATCACTTGAGCTCAGGAGTTGGAGACCAGCCTGGCCAACATGGTAAAACCCCACCTCTGCTAAAAATACAAAAATTGGCCAGGTGGTGGTGTGCACCTGTAGTCCTAGCTACTCAAGAGGCTGAGGTGGGAGGGTAGGAGGATCACTTGAACCTGGGAGGCGGAGGTTGCAGTGAGCCGTGATCACACCACTGCACTCCAGCCTGGGTGACAGAGTAAGACACAGTCTCATAAAAAGAAAAAGAACATCTAAGATTATCCCAGTCCATGCTAGACAACATGGTTATGCAATTCAAAGCTGCCCTCACTAATACCCCAGGGACTCTCCCTGCCTAACTGCCTACTACTACATTCACCACGACAATCTGCAAACCTAAATTACCATAATTGCCCGCTGCTTGACTCTTCCATATCTTTTCCAAGACAGAGAACATTTCAGAAGAAAGTTGCAGAGGTATATAAATTTGGTTCACTAATAATTCATACAAGCTTCAGCCAGGTTCTCTCTCCCCAAGCCCAGTTATTTTCTTCTTATTGATCCCCTAGGAAAAGCCAACATACTGCCATTCCAAACAATGTCAATGCTTGTTCTACATCCCAGGTGAATATATTTATCTACTTATTTTTTCTGAGTTTATAGCCATTCAATAAGCACTTTCTTATCTTGGTCTCTGGTTTTATCCTCACATCCTTCTTTTCAGCCTTGAATCCTTTCTTGCTTTGCAAGGAACAATTTTCTTCCTACTATAAACTACAGCACTAAGGAATGGACCTTAGAAATTATATAGTCGAATTCTCTGCTGACACACAAATCCCTTCAACAACAAAGAATCATAAGTTCACGCTGAAAGGTCTCTCCAAATCTCCCATAAATCTACAATATTCTTGATGTTTAAAATTTAGGATAATAGAGAATTCACTAACTCGTAAGACAACGTACCAATGTAATAATTCTATAAAATGTCATAATCTGCTTTCCTTATAACTTCTGCCTATTGACTCTCATTTGGGACTGTTAGAAGTATTATTATTAGGCCGGGTGTGGTGGCTCACGCCTGTAATCCCGGCACTTAGGGAGGCTGAGGTGGGCAGATCACCTGAAGTGGGGAGTTCAAGACCAGCCTGACCAACATGGTGAAACCCCGTCTCTACTAAAAATACAAAATTAGCCAGGCATGGTGGCGCATGCCTGTAATCCCAGCTACTCGGGAGGCTGAGGCAGCAGAATCGCTTGAACCCGGGAGGCGGAGGTTGCAGTGAGCTGAAATCGTGCCATTGCACTCCAGCCTGGCAAGAGGGCGAGACTCCATCTCAAAAAAAAAAAAAAAAAAAAAAAAAAGTATTATTATTAGACTTAAAAGTTTAATCCATCTTTCACTTAATGGAGTCTTGAAAGTTTCTAAAGCCCGGATTCTCATTAGATTTGACCACTGTCATTCCAACATATTTTGATCTTTTTAGATGCTGATTCAGTTATCCAACATCTTCATCATCCTTTCCAAGCCCGTGTCATCTGCAGACTGAATCAGAATCAGCTTCCAACTATAGTCTCATCGAAATCACTGACACTTTGCTCATACTACTTATTTTCCCTTCATGACTGGCTACTTCTCTTCCTCTTCATCTCTCAAATGGTATTTATTCTTTAAAATCCACCTCATTCATTCACTCATTTATTCTTTTTTTTGTTTGTTTTTGAGACAGAGTTTCGCTTTTGTCACCCAGGCTGGAGTGCAATGGTGCGATCTCGGCTCAGTGCAACTCTGCCTCCTGGGTTCCAGCGATTCTCCTGCCTCAGCCTCCAGAGTAGCTGGGATTACAGGTGCCCACCCATCATGTCCGGCTAATTTTTGTATTTTTAGTAGAGACGGGGTTTCACCATATGGGCCAGGCTGTTCTCAAACTCCTGACCTCAGGTGATCCACCCGCGTTGGCCTCCCAAAATGCTGGGATTACAGGCACCTGGCCTCATTTATTCTTTAAATAAGAGAAACAACTTCAAAGCAGTTTGATTAAGTGCTATAACAGGTAAGCACAGAGTGCTCATGAACACAAGAGGTTAAGCCTACCTGGGTAGGGACAGGAAATATGGGGGACTTAATGAAGTTTCCAAGAGGAGTGACTCTATCTAACCTTAAAAGATGAGTATAAGCCAGAAAGAGAAGGGAAGGAATAAAGTTGCTACATAAAGTTATAGCTAACGCAAATTCATGGAGACAAGAAAAAGCTTATGTTCGAAGAACTGCACAGAATTAGGAATAGCTGAAAGACAACTAGGTAGTGGCGAGATAGGATGGTATGGGCCAAATCATGACCTTTCATGACAAGCTTAAGGAACCCGAACTTTATCCTATAGGTAAGGGGAAGCATTGAAAGATTTTAAATTGGAGAATGACATGCTCAGATTTGTGTTTAAGAAAAATTTTGGCTGCCTTTTCTGACAACTCCAGTTCTCAACAGTCTCTGTGTCCTCCAAATATCTACGTTACTTACTGGGCTAATCACTCAATCAGCACTTATATAATTATATAGTGTTCTGAACTTTCAATATGTTTATTCTTATATTACCAGGGAGATCATTAACTCCTTGAAGAGACCATGATTTACTTTTTTGTATTTCCCACAACTTGCAACACCTAAAGCTCTACATGGTAAGAACTAAAACATAAAACCACCGGAGAGCGCTCTCAATTGGCCAAGTATGATTAGAAGACTGGCAAAAGAAACACACAAAATGAAATCAGAACTGAGTTACCTACAAGAATCCAGTTCAATATCTAAAATCCTCAAAACCAGGCCAGGCAAGGTGGCTTATGCCTGTAATCCTAGCACTTTGGGAGGCCGAGGCAGAAGGATCACTTGAGCCTGGGAGTTTGAGGCTGCAGCAAGCTATGATTGTGCCACTGCACTCCAGCTGGGACAACAGACTGAGACCCTGTCTGAAAAAACAAAAACACAACACGCCAGTATCACTTGTGTGCTGAGATAAGAAGGCATGGTGGAAAAATTAGAGCTAACTAAAGTTGTGTCCATTACATTTTCACACGATATCAGGCCCACTGTGCTTCACTATATTCATTACCTTCATAGCCAAAAACAGTCTGATTCTAATTTTAAAAATTCTCACTCTAAAGAGAGAAGTGTTTTTTCTTTTCTTTTTATAATTTCTTTTTTTATAAAAGCTATGTATGTTTGCTGTAATAGGTCAAACAACATACAGATGAAAAAGGAAAAAATTAACAGATCTTCTTTTAAACTAGTAAGTATTTAAAGGAGGTGGAATTCATTTGGTTTCCTTTTAGTCCACTGCCTCATTTCACTTAGACCTGAATATGTGAGTGGCATGATTCTTTTTAATTTTACTATCCATAGGCCGGGCACAGTGGCTCACACCTGTAATCCCAACACTTTGGGAGGCTGACGCGGGTGGATCACGAGGTCAGGCGTTCGAGACCAGCCTGGCCAACATAGTAAAACCCCGTCTCTACTAAAAATACAAAAATTAGCTGGGCGTGGTGGCACACACCTGTAATTCCAGCTACTCGGGAGGCTGAGGCAGGAGAACTGCTTCAACCTGGGAGGCGGAGGTTGCAGTGAGCTGAGATCGCACCACTGCATTCCAGCTCAGACAACAGCGCAAGACTCCATCTCAAAAAAAAAAAAAAAATTACTATCCATAAATTATTCTGTTAATCTACCAAGCCCTTCCATAATGGTAATGTACGAAGGAAACCTGATGGTCTCATACCAATCATGCTTCCAAAAGCTAAAAAGCTGACTTTAAGCTCAGGAGAAAGACGTTTAAGTACTTATTGTAAATATAATCATTAAAGGCAACATGATTACAAGCCCTTCCCAAGACTAGCTAGCCTGCTTAGAGCTGAGCCATAAGCTCCTCAGAAAAGGGTTTTATAGAATTCCTTTGCCCCTAAGAGCTGGAAGATCAGGATCCTATGTTGGTATGCCCATCAATTACATGAAAGTTCTTTCCTGGTTTAAACTTCAGGATAAAGAATATTACAGTGCCTGGAGTTTAATATCTTAATTTTTAGCAAGGAAATCCAAGAAGCAACCTTAAGAATTATGCTGACCTTCAGAATAACAGCTCAGACTCTCAAACTATTTAATAAGTTTTAGATTGGCTCCTTGCACATAAATCCCTAGTTTAACTCCAGGCCTAGCAAAGATCTTTCTGCCTAACATTGAAGGTTAGGCAGAAAGATAAAACTGAGGTAAAAGTCTCAGAAAGTATCCTTTTGTGAGAGGAAAACCAGCAAAGAAAAGGCAATATTCATTTTAATGTTCTTTATAATCTCAGCCCCACCAAAGGCTATAAACAAATAAGAGAGAGCCCACTCCCCACCACCAGCATCTCTACAGAAGCAGAGAACCCAATTGCCCATCTAATTTTCAGATTTAACACTTTAAACCTTATTAATTACTTGGGGGTTACTGAATTAGAAGGCTTAAATTAGAAAAATTTGCTATTTGTTGTTGTTTTGAGACAGGGTCTCATTCTGTTTCCCAGGTTGGAATACAGCAGCATGATCATAGTTCACTACAATCTTGAACCCCTAGGCTCAAGCGATCCTCCTGCTTCAGCCTCCCAAGTATCTAGGACTGCAGGTGCATGCCATCATGTCTGGCTAATTTTTAAATTTTTTGTAGAGACAGGGTGTCAGTATGTTGTCCAGGCTGATCTCAAACTCCTGGCCTCATGTGATCCTCCCACCTCAGCCTCCCAAAGCGCTGGGATTACAGACATGAGCCACTGTATCCGGCCTAATTAGAAGGATTTAATACTTGTTTCCAACTTTACTGATCTTCATTAACAAAGGTCTCTGAGCATCGTGCTACCAATACCTATCCTAATTTTATTTTAGTTTCATTGCCAGAGTTGTCCCTTTTCAGAACCTAAGTCAGTCCTTCTACCTAAAATCTGGATCTCATCGCTGCTGTTCTCCATAGGAACCTTAATCGAACAATACTCCCTAGTCTGTATATCTTCAACTGCTCTCTCTCTCTCCTGGTTCTCTCCTGTTGGCTTCTGAACAAGTATGATGACAACACTCAGACTCCACTTCCCCACCTCCTATTTATTCCATGTGACCTGGATTCCAGCTCCACAAATTCACTGAAATTGCTCTCCCCATAGTCACCTAATTGCCAACCCAATGGATAGTTTTGAGTTCTATCTCACTTAAACTTTCTGTAGCAGAAGACACTGCTGATCATTCCTTCACCTTTTAAATCGACTCTCTCTCTTGAATCTGAGATTCCATTCTACCCTAGTTTTCCTCCTCCTTCTTTGGTTGTTTCTTCTCTTCTGTTCATCCCTTAAACATTACTCATCTTTAGCCCTCTTTCCTTTTCATTCTGTATTATAGCTTCTTCAGATGTCCAAGGACCCAAGAGTCCACTAATGGGTTTTGGAGAGGGAGTGTTCAGGAACCACCTAAAATTACATGCAAAATGTTTTGTGTTGTGTGTGTATGGGGGGGGAGGGGGGGATGTCCATAGCTTTTCAATAAAAATTAAAAATAGCTGTTCTCTACATTCCCCCTTAATGATTTAATGAACATTCATAGTTTCAGCTGTGACCTATACAATGATAATTTCCAAATCTGTATCTTTAGCTCAGGCCTTTACCACTCTCATATATCCAATGGCCTCCTAAAACTTCCATGCTCATCTCAAACTCAACTTGTCTAAAACTGAACTCTTCTTTTTTCCTTGCTTCTGACAGATATCCCTGCTGTAATCCATCCTTCTCAATGGTGTCAGCAACCTTTCTGGCAAGGTTGATCTTGTAACTTAAAATCCTTCAGCGAGCCCTTATTCTCCCAATATTATTAATAGTTGACATTTAGGCTGGGTGCGGTGGCTCCCACCTGTAATCCCAGCACTTTGGGAGGCAGAAGCTGGCAGATCACTGGAGGTCAGGCTGGTTCAAAACCAGCCTGGCCTACTTGGTGAAACCCTGTCTCTACTAAAAATACAAAAATTAGCCAGACATGGTGGCAGGCACCTGTAAAATCCCAGCTACTTGGCTGGCCAAGGCACGAGGATCACTTGAACCCAGGAGACGGAGGTCACAGTGAGCCGAGATGGCACCACTGAACTCCTCCTGCCTAGGTGACAGTGAGATTCTGTCTTAAAAAAAAAAAAAAATTAAATAGCGTTTATTCAGCACCTACTTAGGTGCTAAGCACCTTGTATCTATTCTTTCTAATGCTCAAC
Source organism: Pongo abelii (assembly GCF_028885655.2). Lineage (NCBI taxonomy): Eukaryota > Metazoa > Chordata > Mammalia > Primates > Hominidae > Pongo > Pongo abelii. The sequence continues at coordinate 194,288,157 of NC_071985.2, forward strand.
AACTCTGTAAGTTAGCCAGAAAAATAAAGTCCAGACAGATGAAGAAGCTTGCCCAAGATCACAAGGTAAGTCATGAAGTCAAACTTGAACCCAGCTCTACCCAGTTCCAAAGCCTGATGCTTCCATTCAGGATAACAGTCAAACTTTTTAGCTTGGGAGCTAAGATCCATTATGATGGAATGCCTACCTACCACTCATCCTTCTACCTTTCCATAAAAATTTCCAGCCTTGTTTAAAAAATTTCCTGCAAATGGGGCAGGTTTTCTCTCAGTTCCATGCCTTTGCACATACTCTGTGAATATAGCTCTCCCCTTCTCTGACTACTCATTCTTCAGCATTCAACTCAACTATCTCCTCCTCCAGGAGCTTTTCCCATCTCTTACACACACTAGTTTGTGTGCTTATTGCACGGTATCACTGTTTACTTGTTTATCTGTCCTACTCTACTAGGAGAAATTTGAGAGTAGGCCTGACGTCAAATGAAAGCCTGCATTTGAGGTGCAAACTTCTATGTTCTGATCCAACACAGCCTACACACATAGTCCCAGTACATTATGAACCATTCAAAAAACAAGTGAGAGAAGAGCCTCTCCTGTTTCCAAAGGCCACAGAAAAATGACAAGTGCTTCAAGAAGCGCAGAAACACCAATCACCTGGAAATCTAAAAAGGACATACCACAGCTGACACAGAAGGGAAATAGAGTTGGAATAGGCCTGTTTTGTGACCTCATGAAGTTTACAGAATAGGCCTGTTTTGTGACCTCATGAAGTTTACAATCTAATGGTGGAGAACAACATGTAAATAATTAACAATAACACCAAGCAAATAACACACCAGACACAAGCTGCACAAAATGACACTATAGCACAAGGATAGAGTTGATTAATCCTCACAGAGAGGTAGGAGGCGTTCATGGAAGGCGTGATAGAACTATACCTGATCTTAGACAAAAGGCTATGAAGTGAACGGTGTCTGAACTAAACCTTGGATAACGAGTAGGATTCTGGCAGCCCAAAAAGGGGTCAAAGGATTCCAAACTAAAAAAAAGCACAAGTAGGCTGGGCATAGTGGCTCACGCCTATAATCCCTGCACTTTCAGAGGTTGAGGTGTGTGGATCACTTGAGCTCAGGAGTTCAAGATCAGCCTGGGCAACATGACAAAACTCTGTCTCTACAAAAAATACAAAAATAAGCCAGGCATGGTGGCTTGCACCTGTGGTCCCAGCTACTTGGGTGACTGAGGTGGGAGGGTCACTTGAGCCCAGGAGACAGAGGTTGCAGTGAGCCAAGATTGTGTCGCTGCCCTCCAGCCTGGGTGACAGCAAGACCCTGTCTCAAAAAGAATTTTTTTTTTTTTTAAATTTACAAAGCACAAGTAGTGATTTGGAGACATGCAAGTATACAGGATGAGTTTTAGGGAACGGTATGGCTATTACATGCATGACCATACCATGCAGTTAGCAGTGTGATGAGCAACCAGGCTAAAAGAACAGCTAGCTAGGACCCAAAAAGCTACAGTAAGGAGTATGTACTTAATTAAGTAGACAAAGCAGAACCACTGAAATTTTCTGACCCACAGTATGTTTTGGGAAGAGTAATCTGGCTTTGGACTGAAGGCCACATTGTACCAGAAAGACACTAAGAAGCAGAAGAACCAGTTAGAAGTCTCCAGTGACAGACCAGGAAAAACATCTTGAAATAGCATGAATTAGGGCAGAGGCAGCAGGAAAGTAAAGAGGGCAGGTACCTCTACATTGCATGACAATGTAGAGGTAGAAACAATAGCCTTTAGCTATTTTAAATAGCCTTTTAAATAGCCTTTAGATGTGGTGGTGGGTAAGCAATGGCAGAGTTCAAGACAATTCTCATGCTTCTGGCCAGAGCAACTGGGAGGAGAGTAGAACTTCAAGATAACGAAAACAGAAAGAGGTTAACCATTTGGTGAGGGTACACTGGGTAAAGGAGAAGACAAAGAGTGAGGTGTTAGGAGGATCTTCTCACAGACAGTTGGAATCTTTGGTCTAGAGTTCAGAAGAGCAGTCAGAACTGAAGATAAGGAATTGGAATTAACAACTGAGAGCTGTGGCAAATAGAGAGCAAACAGCCTATTTCGACAAATCTTCCTAATCACCACTTAGCCCACATCATCTCTCTCTCTCTATTCAAAATCCTTTACGGATTGGATCACTTTAGTTTTAGAATTCAAAGCTCTCTACAACCCTATAAAATTCAATTGCAGTTTTTATTCACTGTTTTCGGTGGTTCGAGAAGATAACTGGTCTCTGACCTGAAGAAATTTACAGTCTATCTACCTTTCACTCTCCGCTGCATGACTCAACTGCAACCATTCCGATCTTCTTATTGTTTCCAAACATACCTTTCGCATCTGTCCTACTCTACTAGGAGCAACCTTTCCCCCAACTGGAATATCTACCATCTTCTCTTGGGGCTTATCTAACTTAGAACCTCCTTTCAAAGTCCAGCTGAAGTCTTGCTTCTGTTACACCTTTCCGGACATGTCAGCCACCTTTGGATGCCTATGGCACTTAAAAGTTTCTTCAATTTACTTAGCACTAAGCATATAAAACCTATCATTAGAAAGCTCTGTATCTAAGTCCATTTCTGTATCTGAACTGAGCTCTTTCAAGTCAAGATCCATGCTTTAAACTTCATTAAAGGCCAGCCAGGGGCAGTGGCTCACACCTGTAATCCCAGAACTTTGGGAGGCTGAGGTGGGTGGATCACTTGAGGTGAGGAGTTCAAGACCAGCCTGGCCAATATGGGGAACCTCGACTCTACCCAAAAAAAGACAAAAATTAGCCAGGTGTGGTGGTGCACGCATGTAATCCCAGCTACTCGGGAGGCTGACGCGAGAGAATCGCTTGAACTCGGGAGGCAGAGGCTGCAGTGAGCTGAGATTGCGCCACTGCACTCCCACCTGGGTGGCAGAGTAAGATTCTGTCTTAAAAAAAAAAAAAAAAAATTCATTAAAGGCCAGATGCAGTGGCTCACACCTGTAATCCCAGCATTTTGGGAGGCTGAGGCGGGCAGATCACTTGAGGTCAGGAGTTCGAGACCAGCCTGGACAATAGGGTGAAACCCCATCTCTACTAAAAATACAAAAATTAGCCAGGCAAGGTGGTGCACTCCTGTAATCCCAGCTACTCAGGAGGCTGAGGTAGGAAAATGGCTTGAACCTGGGAGGCGGAGGTTGTGAGCTGAGATTGTGCCCACTGCACTCCAGCCTGGGCAATAGAGCAAGACTCCATCTCAAAAAAAATTTTTTTTTCATTAAATATCCAACATTTAGGACAACCATAGGTATTGAAAAATATTCATTTAACAAATATATAATGACAGTCCTCTAGGTGTCAAGGTTATAGCTACAAGGACACATTAAGATGGTATTTTCAGGCCAGGCACTGTGGCTCACGCCTATAATCCCAGCACTGTGGGAGGCTGAGGTGGGCAGATCACCTGAGGTCAGGAGTTCGAGACCAGCCTGGCCAACATGGCGAAACCCCGTCTCTACTAAAAATACAAAAATTAGCCCGGAGTGGTGGCACAAGCCTGTAATCCCAGCTACTCAGGAGGCTGAGGCAGGAGAACTGCTTGGACCCGGGCGGCAGAGGTTGCAGTGAGCTGCGATGGCGCCACTGCAATCCAGCCTGGGTGACAGAGTGAGACTCCATCTCAAAAAAAGACTGCTTTTCAGCAGGGATCAGGTATTCCCACTCAGATATTCCCTCTACAGATTCAGCTTTCCTAAATTCTCCTTGCCACATCTGGATCCTGGGGATTTTGTACCACTTAATGTTCCCAATGTAAGCGCAAAGGAAACAGGTGAAATTGGAGGTCAAGCAATTAAAATGTGTTCAGCAATAATGTATAATGGCACAAACATTATAAATGATTGCTATCCTCAGAAGGCTACAAAAGTCTACTTTGGGAGATAAGGTGGAGCTCGATATTTATTGTGTTTATTATGTGTCAGGTGCTGTTTGAGGCCTATCTCATTTAGTATTTGACAATCCTCACAACTCTATCAAGTATGGTTATTCATGGTTCAGCAAATTCATGCTCAGAAAGACTTGTTAGTAATCTTCCCAAAGTCACGTAGTATACAGTAGAATTGAGATTCAAATTCAAGTCTGTCAGATCATAGACTTTTAACCTCCATAAATTTATTAGAAGACAATACAATGCAGTCCTATATAATCAAGGTAAAAGGAGAAGTACTAACTATAATAGGGATTCATGAAAGGTATTTATCACCAATGATTGGTGTAGGCTGAGAAAGTACCAATGAGGATTGAGATTTGGGGTTTTAAGGAAGTGACAACTGTAGAAGCTTCAATGCAAAATTAAAATTCTACCTTATTTCTGCCGGGTGTGATGGCTCATGCCTGTAATCCCAGCACTTTGGGAGGCTGAGATGGGTGGATCACTTGAGGTCAGGAGTTCGAGACCAACATAGCCAACATGGTGAAACCCCGTCTCCACTAAAAGTACAAAAATCAGCCAGGTGTGGTGGCACGCACCTGTAATCCCAGCTACTTGCGAGGCTGAGGCAGGAGAATCACTTGAACCTGGGAGGCAGAGGTTGCAGTAAGCCGAGATCGCCCCATTGCACTCCAGCCTGGGTGACAGAGCAAAGCAGGACTCTGTCTCAAAAAAACAAAACAAAAAAAATTTACCTTATTTCTTAGGAAAACCTAATATTTATTATAATGATAATTCTTTGGACTATTGAGAATCAGAGAATAAAGGACAGAAGTGAGATAAAGAAATCCAGGGGTAAGTGTGGTAGCAAAAGAAGAGAGCCACAGTGAGAGGGAGGGACATATAAGAACACAAGAGGAAGAAAAGCTCAATAGTTCTTAGAGAATTCACGGGAATATCACAGTCAGAAAAACTAAGTATTTCATAAATATAAAGACAGAGTTTTAAGAGTCCTCAAAAATCATCTTAAAGATGAAGAAACCAAGGCCCAGAGAGATTAAATAATTTAGACAAGGTCACACAGGGGCAGAACTAGGTCTATAACTTGGATTTCCTGGTGTCTAATCTATGGTTCATACCTTTGCATGGCATTCATTTCCATTCTTTGAGCCTGAGTTTCATCTATAATTAGGCATTTGTCCTTTGTTGTTTTTAAAATTTTATTTATATTTCCAACTCTGCAAATAAAACGAGGAGTTAGGCCAATAGTTCCTAAATATCAGTCTGTAAACCAGCCATCTCAAAATCATCTGGGAAGCTGTTTTTTTTTGTTGTTTTTTTGAGACGGAGTCTCGCTTTGTCGCCCAGGCTGGAGTGCACTGGTGTGATCTTGGCTCACTGCAACCTCCACCTCCTGGGTTTATGCCATTCTCCTGCCTCAGCCTCCCGAGTAGCTAGGACTACAGGCGCCCGCCAGCATGCCCAGCTAATATTTTGTATTTTTTTTAGTAGAGACGGGGTTTCACTGTGTTAGCCAGGATGGTCTCAATCTCCTGACCTCGTGATCCGCCCACCTCAGCCTCCCAAAGTGCTGGGATTACAGACATGAGCCACCGTGACGGGCCTCTTTTTTTTTTTGAGACAAGGTCTTGCTCTATCACCCAGGCTGGAGTGGATCCCGGCTCAATGAAATCTCTGACTCCCAGGCTCAAGCGATCTTCCCTCCTCAGCCACCCCCAACCCCACCCCCAGTAGCTGGGACTATAGGCGCATGCCACCACACCCTGCTAACTTGTATTTTTGGTAGAGATGGGGTTTCACCATGTTGCTCAGGCTGGTCTTGAACTCTTGACCTCCACTGATCCGCTCTCCTTGGCCTCCCAAAGTGCTGCGATTATAGGCATGAACCACCACACCTGGCTGATTTAGAGTCTGTTTTAATCCCTTTTTTAAGCAATGAGGTTTGAATAGTAATTTTATTGATCTTTATTTTTTTGAGACGGATCACTTGAGGTCAGGAACTCAAGACCAGCCTAGGCAACATGGCGAAACCCCATCTCTACCAAAAATACAAAAATTAGCCAGTTGTGGTGGTGCGTGCCTGTAATTCCAGCTACTTGGAAGGCTGAGGCAGGAGAATCATTTGAGCCCCTGAGGTGGAGGCTGCGGTGAGCCAAGATCATGCCACTGCACTCCAGCCTGAGCAACAGAGTAAGACTTCGACTCAAATAAAATAACATAACATAACATAACATAACATAACATAACAAAACAAAACAAAACAAAACAAAATAAAATAAAATAAAATAAAATAAAATAAAATAGACCCTAAATCATGAAGTGATTGTGAGGAGTATATGATATGAAAGCACTTAGCCTAGTCTCTCACATATAATAAGTTAATAAATGCTAGCTGGTAGTTACAGTAGTAATATAATGTGAAAAGTATATAACATGAATATCCACTGCTAATCTTCATTCATTCTCCCTATACAAGTGATTTTATTTTATAGTGATATAAAAAAAGAAAAATAAAAAATGAGGTAACCGAGCTAGAGAAAGGTTAAGCAATGTCCCCAGTTGGTTTTGTTGTTAAGTGGTGGCGTAGGAACCCCATGTAGACAGTTGATGCCAAGCCCATTTTCTTAGCTATTAGTCTACAGTGCCTTTAGGGGATTATGTGGGATTGGAGGAGATGGGGCTACATTACGTTTTTGCCCTGAAACTTTCAATGAAGATTTTAGACTTTCCCATACTTCTCTGTTGGTTACAGGAAAGGCCCTTTTGCTATACGTTTATCTCCAAGCACTTTTAAGATATAGGCAATTCTTTCTTCTAGGTCCCAGGGAAGAAATCTCAATGATACAGGAAAGATAAAAAAAAAAAGTAGACCACTAAAACTGCCCCTCCTGTGCCCCAAGCATTATTGCTATGGCAGCTTTTTTTCCTCAAAAAGCACCTAAATACTTGGAAGCACTAGCCTAGGAGTCAGGAGACTGATCAGAACCCTAGTTCTGTTGCTCTCCTTCTCTGAGATTTTTCTAAGGTCTCCTCTTCATCAAACAACTAGTTACTTCAATTTTAATGAAAATCTGCCTATTTGGGTCATAATTTTGCTCCTTGTTAGAGACTCAAAGTATAAAATCAAAAGATAGTAGATTACCAAACCAGTGGTTCCCAAACTTAGATTTCATAGACCAATACATGTTCCACAATAAATCAGAAAGCCTAACAGAAGTTGTCAACTTTTCATTTTGCTAAGTAGGGATATCTTAAAAACACACTACCATATAATAACAATTCTTTCATAAAATAAAGGATATTTTAACATTAGAAAGTAGGAAAGACAATTTCAGAATAAAAGACAATTCTTTAAGTTTAGCTTTATGAAAGACACACTACATTTTCTTTATCTTTTTTTTTTTCATTTTACAGAGAATTGATGTCTCTCAGTCTAGCACCAGTCTGTATACCCTACAATTTTGAAACCAAGGAAACCTACGGCCAAAAAGGTTAAGTCACTTGTTCAAGGCCACAGGACATTACTTAAATAATCATTATTTAATGATGTCTTATCAAGAGAGATCTAAGTCACAGCTAACATGACTCTTCCCCTAGCCTCTCTTATTTAGGTCCCTGACCCCAGATCATCTTTGAGTCTTTTTCTCTCTCTGTCACAGCTGGCAGAATAAAGTGTAAAAGAACTAGCAATAAGCCCCAAAGAGGAAACACAGGCCATGACTCCTCCCTCCTCCCCCCCATCCTCCCCCCAGTCTGCTCAGAGGTGGAATCCGTAACCAACCAACTTCTGCTAAAAATACACTCTGGACTTTCAGCACTATGCAACATACCTTAAAAGTGGTTTCCTGATACAGGCAGAAGCATAAGCATGAATTCAGTCTCTATAAAAAAGTCCTACACCCAAAGCTTGGGCTCTTAACTGCCAGTTACTGCAAGCTTAAGAAGTTCCCCAGGAAGTAGGGCACCCCAATCTATTCTACTGCACATTTTAACAAGCCCAAACGTTGTAACACCACAAGACTGCGAAGTCCATGCATTCCTATGAGTCAATGAGAGCAAGGGCTATTTGGGATGCTCAGGCCCGGACACGGAAAAAAAAAAACTTCACATATTAACCCATACAGCACATGCGACAAACCAGGTGGGCGTTGAACTCGTGTTCATCTTGGTAACTCGGCCACATGGTGCCCCTATGTCTGCTGACCCCACCTAAAAGGAGGGGGTACCAAAGAACCTCCAGCTAGTGGCCTGTGCACCCTTTGCAGCTCCTCAAAAAGGGCTGTGAGGTATAGAGAGGAGACAGCAGAACAGAGAAGTGGCTCCACCCACCACTTCCTACTGACCTCCTTCTTCCCTTGAGGTCAGAGAGGAAGCTCCTCCCTAGGGCACTTCCAAAACCTGGGTCCATGTCTCAGGCATATAGCATGCTGCATGCTGTTCAAAAGTGGCACCAACTCTGTGTTTCCAGACCAATAGAGCGTACAGAGGGGAGAGCTCCATATGCAAAAGTCCAGTCAAGGTATGAAGTGAGTAAACCCGAGTAGGAAGAAACTGGTCTTTGAGTTACCCTCCATTTGCAGAGCAGAAGCTTTGTAATCTGGTGAATCTTAGTTGCAGGAGAGCTGGTGAGCTAAGTGGTTTACTGCCAAGTCAGGAACAGTGCATCCATTGCCCAACAACTTGCTCCTCAGGTGTGCCTCTTCTCAGGCAGAAGTACATATAAAGTGTTAACCAAATGAGAAGGTCTCATGATGGGAGAGACTATAATGGAGCAAGCTCATACACTCACTGTCCACTGCGAACAGATCCCTAGATTCCAAAGAAAGTTTCCCTTCCCCGCACTTACAGCTGCCCGAAGGGAAGAGTCAGTCACTCCCCAGTGATTCCACCTGCTTTACAGAGTAGCCCCACCTCAGCCAGCCTTGCCTCTGCCAGCCTCCCAGGTAGATTATCACAGCAGATTTTATCAGCTTCAAAAATACCGTTTGCTTGTTGCTCCATTCTCTCCCCTCACAGCCAGGAATGGCATCCCAAAGTCCCCTTCTTCTTCCCAGATCCCTCTACTCTGTCTTTACAGTCAGTGCACTTAACTCAGCTGTGCCAGAAATCCTTTTATCCATCAGTAGAAGGCTGCCTGCTTGTTTGTCCAACTTGTTTTCCGAGTCTTGGCTAACTGTACCAGACACTGGAATGTTGAAGAAACACAATGAAGGGCTTTTTCATTCAGCTGGCCCAGCCCTTCTATTGGTTCTTCACAGTTCTAACCCAACCAGGGGACAGAAAAGTCCAGCCTCTGTGGGTGTCAGGACAGACACTGCAGCCCTGCCCCACACCACTCAAAAAGGCCCCGCTGCAGATAAGGGCCTAATCACTGGCCCTCTGCTCTAGCTCCCTAAATAGAACGACTTCTTCAGGCTAATGCTGCTTTCAATCCTGTTCCTGAAGGCAGGGAGGGAGGAGGGGCAGCACCTAGGAAAGCAAGTTTCCAGAGATTAGCCCAAAAGACTACAAATGAAAAAAACTAAATGCAAGCTTGCCTAGCAGACATTCAGTTTAAACAAGCCCTATGACCTGCCTCAGTTGCTTGACAACTACACTCCCAAGTGGGTATCCCTCCCACCTACAAACTGCTAATAATCCTGTTACTGCTTACTAATAAAGGTTCTCACAGCTGACTTTATCCCGCCTAGACTAAGCTCTCAGTCACCCTGATAACCTATGACAATTGTACTCAGTTTGTCCCTCTTATAAGACTCTTTTTAGCCTTGGAGAGGAAGGGTCTTCCTAAAATTTGCCTCGTACTGGGAAAAGGAATGCATAAGAAATAGGGAAGAGAGAAAAAAAGGAATGAACATTTCCTGATTCATATTTAGTAACCTCTTCCTTTATCAGATTTAAATTCCCTGAGTGAGACTGAGTGCAGTGGCTCACGCCTGTAATCCTAGCACTTTAGGAGGCCAAGCAGGTAAACTGCCTGAGCTCAGGAGTTCGAGACCACCCTGGGGCCAACACGGTAAAATCCCGACTCTAACTAAAATACAAAAAAAATTAGCTGGGCGTGGTGGCACATGCCTATAATCCCAGCTACTTGGGAGGCTGAGGTGGGAGAATTGCTTGAACCTGGGAGGTGGAAGTTGCAGTGAGCTGAGATTGTGCCACTGCACTCTAGCCTGGGCCACAGAGCGAGACTCTCTCAAAAATAAAAAATAAAAAAATAAATTCTCTGAGTGTAGGGACTCTTTTGTCTCCATAACCCAATCTCTATCACTTTTAGAAGGTACTCAATAACCTAAGCTAAAATTAACTGAACATTTACTATAACTGTTAGTTCACAGTTAATGTGCTAAAAACTTTAAGTATCATTTCATTTAATCCCAACAATTCTCCAAGAAAGGTATTATCATTTCCATTTTAGAGATAAAAATTCTAGGACTTTAAAAGGTTAAATAACTTGACCAAGATTACATGCCCATCTGTCCAGCTCCAAAGCTGTGCTTCCTGTTATACCCTGCTGTCTCTGAGAAGGACCTAAACCAGAATAAACAAACTAAGGCATAGGAGTTGTATATGTAAGAAGGTGAAATATTCTTGGGAAGGGTAAGAAATAAAAACATTTAACTCGGCCAGGCACAGTGGCTTACGCCTGTAATGCCAGCACTTTGGGAGGCCAAAGTGGGCAGATCACTTGAGGTCAGGAGTTAGAGACCACCCTGGCCGACATGGCGAAACCCCACCTCTACTAAAAAAATACAAAAATTAGCCGGGCATGGCGGCACATGCCTGTAATTCCAGCTACCTGGGAGGCTGAGGCACGAGAATCACTTGAACTCCAGAGGCAGAAGTTGCTGTGAGCCGAGATTGCATCACTGCACTCCAGCCGGGGTGACAGAATGAGACTATGTCTCAAAATAAAAAATAAAAAAATACTTAACTGGCTGACTAGAGATTTAGGACACATCCAAAATGAACACATGTGGCAACTTCTAGAAATACTGAATTCACAGTCTCTAAAAATCAAAATAATAATTACTGGGTGAAGTTGGAGGAAAGTGAACCAAAATCTACCATCTCCTCAATTCCCTGGCACTCAAGCAGAACCTATTTCCCCTAACGGCACTGCAGACTGAGAAAAGTAGGGTAGAGTCTTGGGGACAAGGTCAGTCTACCTACAGGAGACAGGCCTTCCCTTCAAGTTCCCAAGAGGTCCTGAGCCTCAAGAAGAGGCAAGTTCTGCTGCAATGGAGGACAGGACTTTGATTAGGACAGTCAGCTCTTAATTATCCAGAGGAGATGGGCCAGTACAGTCATCCGAGCCATTCCCCTTCTTTTTTTCCCAACCTTCTGTCATTTCCTGTTAAAGGTAGGAAAAAGTTTAAGTCTGGCTGCTACCTGCAGATCTTGAAAAGGGTGAGTGGAGGGAAGAGGTTCAGGCCAGTATTTCCACATGTGGTCAGAAGTTATCTGAGAATTGACAGCTACTGGCTTTCTTACAGAAACAAAGAAAATTGAAGGTATATACTTAATGTCTTTCCTAAAATGCCAAAATCACCCACTATTAAGGATATAAAAGACACAAACATCTTTCTAACGTATAAGACAGTGATCATAATATATCACCTACTTTTTATATACCTCTGCATTGGCTTCTGTCACATTTCTTTTTTTTGAGACAGAGTCTTGTTCTGTTGCCCAGGCTAGAGTGCAATGGCTTGATCTCGGCTCGCTGCAACCTCCGCCTCTCGGGTTCAAGCGATTCTCCTGCCTCCGCTTCCCAAGTAGCTGGGATTACAGGCGCCCACCACAGCACCTGGCTAATTTTTGTATTTTTAGTAAAGACAGGGTTTTGCCATCTTGGCCAGGCTGGTTTTGAACTCCTGACCTCATGATCCACCTGCCTCAGCCTCCCAAAATATCAGGATTACAGGCATGAGCCACCACACCCGGCATGTCACATTTCTTAATTACTAACTATAAAGCCAGGCCGGGTGCCGGTGGCTCAGGCCTGTAATCCCAGCACTTTGGGAGGCCGACGTGGAGGATTGCTTGAGTCCAGGAGTTCGAGACCAGCATGGGCAACATGGAGAAACCCGGTCTCTATATATGAAAATTTTTTTAAATTTAAAAAATTAAAAAATAAGGACAATTACTGTTTCATCCCAACAGTTCACAGGAAAGTACTATATCTTCAATGTTATCTTATGTGAAAAAATTCTAATAATGATGGTAAATAATCACATATTCCTTACCACATGCAGAATGTGTTCTAAGAACTAAGTCAAGGCTGGGCGTGGTGGCTCATGCATGTAATCCCAGAACTCTGGGAGGCCAAGATGGATGGATCACTTGAGGTCAGGAGTTCAAGTCCAGCCTGGCCAACATGGTAAAACCCCAGCTCTAGTAAAAATACAAAAATTAAACTGGGCGTGGTGGCAGACACCTGTAATCCCAGCTACTCGGGAGACTGAGGCAGGAGAATCGCTTGAACCAGGAGGCAGAAGTTGCAGTGAGCTGAGATTACGCCACTGCACTCCAGCCTGGGCGACAAAGCAAGACTCCATCAAAAAAGGGAGCAAGGGAGGGAGGGAGGGAGGGAGGGAGGGAAGGAGGGAAAGAAGGGAGAGAGAGAGGGAGGGAGGGAGGGAGGGAGAGAGGGGAAAACAACTAAGTCAAAACAACCAAGCAGCAAAATTAAACCCATTTTGCAGATGAGGAAACAGAGGCCCAGATAAATTAACGTCACTCAACCAGTAGTGGCAGAACTAGGATAAAAACATAGGCAATCTGACTCCAGACTCTCAACCTGCTCTCAACCACAATTCCATATGACTTCCAAGAACAGGCCAGATGATCGAACTGAATCAGAATCACAGAAAGTTAGAGACCTTAGTCTTTTTTCTTCTCAAACAGCCTAGAAATTTGAAGACCAGAGGAAGTAAGTGACCAGTCCAACATGTAAGCAGAAGAGCAATAGCTTAGAGCCTAGATCTTCTGATTCCAAGTTAAGTAGTTTTTCTACTACACCATACAAATCTTTAAGAAAAAAAAAATGCAAAGGAAAGAAAAAGAGCCAGGCATGGTAGAGGGTGCCTATAGTCCCAGCTACTTGGGAGGCTAAGGTGGGAGGAGGCTTGAGCCCAGGAATTCAAGTTCAGGCTGGGCAAAATAGCAAAACCTCGTTTCTTTAAAAAAAAAAAAAAAAAAGGAAAGGAATGGAAAAGATAAAGACTCTACCTTGATTAAACATTCTAATGCTTTAGATATTTGAGCAAAGACATGTTAGATATATGACCATTTATTCAAATATTTGAGTCCCTTTTATGTGCTTAACTAATTTGTAGATGACACAAATGGAGGACACACAGCTATTGCCATAAATGGAAGAATTAAAGCTCAAAGAAATCTCAAAAGGTTAGAAGCCTGCACCAAATCTCACAGGACAAAATTTAACTAGAATACCCGTAAGTCTTTTTTTTTTTTTTTTTCTCCTGAGATGAAGTCTCACTCTGTTGCCCAGGCTGGAGTGCAGGGGTGCAATCTTGGCTCACTGCAACCTCTGCCTCCCGGGTTCAAGCGATTCTCCCGCCTCAGCCTCCTGAGTAGCTGGGATCACAGGCGCACACCACCACACCCAGCTAATTTTTTAATTTTTTGGTAGAGATGGGGTTTCACCATGTTGGCCAAGCCGATCTCAAATTCCTGACCTCAAGTGATCCCCATGCCTTGACCTCCCAAAGTGCTAGGATTATAGGTGTGAACCACCATGCCTGGCTCTAGGATACCTATAAGTCTTACGCTGAAGTTCAAGAAAACCAAAGGCATAGCAGCGACTGGAAGGGAGACAACAACAATTCATGTACAAGGTTTGGCCATTTTATAATTGATCTTAGGTTTAATATAACCCAATAGTATGATAAAGGGAACTGCTTTAAATAAAAAAACCCAGGATGGGGAGGTGAGGGAATGCAATCTTAGATTGTACTTCATATAGTTTGGATCCAGGGATTATGGCTGTTCCTCCTAGTGGGATGTTGAAAATGGAGAGAACTTTAAAAGATCATATTATCCAACTCCTTCACTTTACAGGTAAAGAAAACAAGACCCTAGAGAGGAAAAAAACCATAAAGCTCTTTTCCTGCTTACAGTATCACAATGTGAGATTTAATAAAATAAAACACAGGGCAACTCTGTATCATCTAATTAACCTATACTGAGCATCCTACCTTAGATCACACATTAAACTCAACCAAACCCTCTTAATAGACAAATGAACAGGGCATGGTTCCTGCTACAGTTTACAGCTAGTGCCGTCTTTAATTTTTTATTCAAGTTAATATTTACTGATTTTTTTTTTTTTTTAGATGGAGTTTCACTCTTGTTGCCCAGGCTGGAGTGGAATGGTGAGATCTCGGCTCACTGCAACCTCCGCCTCCCCAGTAGCTGGGATTACAGGTATGCGCCACTACATCCCACTAATTTTGTATTTTTTAGTAGAGACAGGGTTTCTCCATGTTGGTCAGGCTGGTCTCGAACTCCCGACCTCAGGTGATCTGCCCGCCTCAGCCTCCCAAAGTGCTGGGATTACAGGTGTGAGCCACTGCACACGGCCATATTTACTGACATCTGTTTTGCCTCAGACACTGGAGATACTGAGGTGAGTAATAGTCCCTGTTTTCACCTGTAATCCCAGCACTTTGGGAAGCCAAGGTGGGCAGATTATGAGGTCAAGAGTTCGAGACTAGCCTGACCAACATGATGAAACCCTGTCTCTACTAAAAATAGAAAAATTAGCAGGGTGTGGTGGCGTGCACCTGTAATCCCAGCTACTCGGGAGGCTGAGGCAGGAGAATCGCTTGAACCTGGGTGGCAGAATTTGCAGTGAACCAACATCGTGCCACTGTACTCCAGCCTGGGTGACAAAGCGAGACTCAGTGTCAAAAAGAAAAAAAAAGAGTCCCTGTTTTTAATTAGTAAGGAGAGAAGGGCAAGCTAAGCAAGATGACAACACAGGTTTCAATAAGTAGTGTTAACAGGGTGCTACTGGAGGAACTCGTATTTCAGTCAAGGAAGGCTTTCCAGAGGCAGTAACTACTTACCCTAAAGGACAAGCATCCATTAGTAGAGCCATGAGTTTTTAAATGATGCTGGAGTCCTGGATGCTTATAAGGCCAAGATAGGAAATAAAACCAGTGAAACAGGAGCGGAGTAGATTTAATTTAAAAAAAACAAAAAACAAAAAACAAAAAAAAAACCCTTTTATATTTCTCTTCTTTTTTTTTTTTTTTTTTTTGAGACGGACTCTCATTCTGTTGCCCAGGCTGGAATACAGTGGTGTGATCGCAGCTCATTGCAACCTCCACCTCCTGAGTTCAAGCTGTTCTCCTGCCTCAGCCTCCCAAGTAGCTGGCATTACAGGCACCTGCCATCACACCAGCTAATTTTTGTATTTTTAGTAGAGATGGGGTTTCACCATGTTGACCAGGCTGATCTCGAATTCCTGACCTCAGGTGATCCACCCACCTTGGCCTCCCAAAGTGCTGGAATTACAGGCGTGAGCCACCATGCCCAGCCTGCATCTGGTTTATTTCTATGTTGTGTTTTATTGCAGAGAATCAATTTTTAGACAAGATTGGGCATGTTCAGGGTGGTATGGCCGTAGACAAGAATCAATTTTTAGGAACTGATTCACACAAATAAATAGAAACAAATAATAACAGCTTCACAGTTTGCCTAATAATCTCAGGACATTATTCAAATAAATTGAGACGAGAGCCTGAAAGAATAGCACAAGTATTTGTTTCAAAGCCAGTTACCTTCAGTGTTTAAAACTATGAACATTCTTCGGCCAGGCACGGTGGCTCACACCTGTAATCCCAGCACTTTGGGAGGCGGAGGCAGGTGGATCACCTGAGGTCAGGAGTTCGAGACCAGCCTGACCAACATGGAGAAACCCCGTCTCTACTAAAAATACAATATTAGCCGGCTGTGGTGGCACATGCCTGTATTACCAGCCGGGAGACTGAGGCAGGAGAATCACTTGAACCCGGGAGGCGGAGCTTGCGGTGAGCCGGGATTGTGCACCATTGTACTCCAGCCTGGACAACAAGAGCAAAACTCCGTCTCCAAAAAAAAAAAAAAGAAAGAAAGAAAGAAAAAAAACAACTATGAACATTCTTCATAATATGTAAACACAAATAGAAAAGTGAGACAAAAGAACAGAAACTTCTGGTACACACACTAAACCAGTATTACAGTATTACTACATAGAGAGGAGTTACCCACTTCACTATTATAATAGTTCAGTTAACACCTGAGCTCATACAACTGAGCTCTGCCTGAATCATTATTATTACTATTATTAGGCACAGGACCTACGTTCTATAGTTTGTTCTGCAATAGTGTATGTAACTCCAATTAAAAAAAAAAAGACTAGATCAGAAGAAACGATCTTTGTGTTTTTAATCAAGTGTACATTTATTAATAGTACAAATATATACACAGAGACGGTGGAAAAACTGTATTCTGTGATGTCCAACTGGCAGGTAATTAGAGTGTACATATTATTTTTAAAAATACATTTTTAAATAAATGAAATGCATCTTAAAATTGCAATTATAATAAAATGGGTACAGAATCTCGTAACTCCACAGAAGATATGGAATCCATAGTCTCCAATTGAAAAATGACATCTCTCATTTTACAGATAAAGCGAACATAGCACATTCCCGATATAACTATTTGGTATTAGAATGAAAGTTGTTTCATAGAAATAAAAAGCTTTTACAATGTATCTTTTTATTTCAATTACTTTATGGCTGTTTATGAAATTAACATTTCTAAACATAAAAAAGAAAGCACTTAAAATACAGAGTGATAGCTCTTAAGTCCCATAAAAGTCCTATACTGAAGATAAACTTTAAAAATATTAACAACTAATTAGTTATTTAATGTTTAGAAATGGCATTACCATAATGCACAAGGAAAGAAAAGCAGCAGCCTCCACCTAAATGATATTATATTTATTTTCTCATTACATGTGAAATAGTAAATAGGACCAAACAACTTAAGCCTGCCTATCTCTTTCTTTCTAAGTTCAAATACAGGAAAGCCACTTTGAGGTGGCTTTTTTAAAAACACCACCACACAATCAAACACACTTCTAAAATGTCTGTCTTTGTTTTTGCTGATATAGATGCACACTAGGATCTGAATATTTAGTCAAAAGCTTTTCTGGGACTTACTGGAAAGGACACTGGGGAATGATTGAATCTAATTCTAATTCTGTCAGGCGTTCGTGAACTTTTAATAGAAAGCTAAATAATAAGCCATCAAATCCCCACCTTAACTTGTAAGATACACTATAAAAAGTGTCTACATACCTTAGTTTGAAGGTAGTGAGCCCATCACAATGAGAGTACTGAAGGCAATGAGACCCAAGGGTATACACTCCAGTAAAAGTTAGACCATATGAATCCTCAACCATGGAGACTCAGAATCAGCCAAACTCAGGGCTGATCCCTGCTCTGAGTGTTTAGAAGTCAACAGAACATAACTAATAGCAATATGGGAAGAATGAGGGTTCCGGTGCCATTACAAAATAAAAATTTTTTTAATTATCAAAGCCAGATTCCCTAGGGAAGAGAGGGATTAACTTCCTTGCATTGAACAAGACGATTTGGATACACAGCCAAACTGTGTAGGAACAGTATCAATGACATCAAAGAGAACACAGACACCCAGTGTTCCAGGATGCCCCTCAGCAAGGACACCGCACGACCCCTTCCGCTGACTGACCCTTCCTCCTCTGCCTTTTCTCACTCCAAAACACATCAAGTTAACAGAAACTTCTCCAACCCAAATCCATACCTGGAGGAGGGTAAAAAAGTTACTGTATGTTTTCAGTTAAAAACAAGGGTCCAAGAAATCACTCTGAGATTGAGAAAGTAAAGAAAGAGCTCAGTTCTCTGAGGAAAGACTAAGTCAGCATAGCAGCCACTTCCCTTCAGTTTCGAGCCCAGTCATCACCTCATCTAACCAGCACTCTCCAGACAGACTCACAGAACAGAAAAGAGCACCACCCCCATCCCAAAGTGGCCCCAGGGCAGACCAGCTTCTTCATTATACTCACACACACATACTCTTAAGTCTGACAGCACCCCAGCTGAAGGACGTACTGGCCCTTTAAGGAAAGCAACTGGGAAGACCTCCATCATTCACCCCACCCTCAAAAGCCCCACAGTAGATTTAAAGAATAACTGGGTACCAGTTAGTTACCTGCTCTACCTCTGGCATGCCTCTTCCAGTATAGAACACCAGCAACTCCAAGAACGTGAGTCAAAATAAAGATGGTTGGTGGTAAATAAGATGAATCTAAGAGGGGCATTTCCAGGCCCGTCCTTTCTCCTCCCTTGAGTTAGCCACAAGCTCTGCGCAGGCCTCTGGATGCCTTTCTCCTGAGGTTACTGCTGTCCTGTACTATCAGCAGAGGCAGAGGCCAGAGCTTAGTGTTGTCAGAAACTTCCTGGCAGCTTCTCCTCCATCTCGCCTCTGACTGTTTTTCAGCAGGCATTAGTAGACTGGGACTAAAACTGTACAGTGTATCTCAGACAAAGCCCAGGAAACAACTGGCCAGTGGGGGAGGGGAAAGGGAAGAAGGAACAAGGAGAGTGAAAAGGAGCGCCTAAGCCAGTGTCAAGCTGACTCAAACCTCTATCTTTGGCATCGTCTGCTCAGCTTAAATAAACAAACCTCAGACCCTTCTACAAGAAGGGAGGGTGTCAGAGGACATCATACTCTTAACTTTCCATTCCCAGCCTGCCTGGAAGGCCAGACTTCAGGATGTAGCCAGAAGAAAAAAGTCACAGAAGCATTAGGGAACCTCTTGTGGGGAGGAAGCAAAGTACATGAGGATGTATGAGCACCACAGGTATGCTGGAGTTGTCAGAGGGCAAACCCTCCATACCCACAACCCGGGAGGAGAAGCAAGGGGCCTGAACATCAGTCCAGGGAGGATACATACAGAGCAAGCTCCCATGAAGCAGACCTGACATCTAGCTGTGATGAAGATCAGCAAGGAGAGCAAACTGCTCATTTAGGGGGTACTTTTCAAGGGTTAAAAAAATCCATCTGGCTGGGCGCAGTGGTTCATGGCTGTAATCCCAGCACTTTGGAAGGCACGATCTCAGTTCACTGCAACCTCTGCCTCCCGGGCTGAAGCAATTCTCCTGCCTCAGCCTCCTGAGTAGCTGGGATTACAGGTGGATGCCACCGCACCCAGCTAATTTTTATATTTTTAGTAGAGATGGGGTTTCACCATGTTGGCCAAGCTGGTCTCAAACTCCTGACCTCAAGCAATCCTCCTGCCTCGGCCTCCAAAGGTGCTGGGATTACAGGCATGTGCCACTGCGCCCAGCCTTAGACCAGAGGACCCAGCAATCTCACTCTTGGGTATCTATCCAAGAAAAACAGAAATGTATATCCACACAAAGACCTGTATATGAATGTTTGCAGCAGCATTATTCATAATATAAAAAACTGGAAACAATCCAAATGTCCATCAACTGGTAAATGTATAAACAAATTGTTCATCCATATAATGGACTACCTATTCTGCAATAAAATAGAACAAAACTACTGATACATACAACAACACAGATGATTCTCAAAACTATTACGCTACATAAAAAAAGCCAAACACAAAAGGCTACATACCATATGATTCCATTTATATAACTTTCTAGAAAAGCAAAACTATACAACTAGAAATGGAAGAGGCTGAGAATGAGGGAAAGAAATTGACTAAAAGGATCACAAAAGAACTGTAGGAGAGGATGGAAATGTTCCTTATGTTGATTGTGGTGGTGGTTCCATGACTGTATACATTTGTCCAAACTCACTAAATCAGGCCAGATGCAGTGGCTCATGCTTGTAATCCCTGCACTTCAGGAGGCTGAGGCAGGAGGATCACTTGAGCCCAGGAGTTCAGGACCAGACTGAGTAACACAGTGGGACCCCATTTCTACAAAAAAATTTTAAAATTTAGCCAGATGAGATGGTATGCGTGTATAGTCCCAGCTACTGGGGAGGCTGAGGTGGGAAGATTGCTTGAGCCCAGGAATCAAGGCTGCAGCAAGCCATGATCATGCCACTGCACTCCAACCTTTTTATTTGAGACAAAGTGAGACCCTGTTTACTTATTTCTAGAGTACCTATTACACTATGATATAGATAAAGATGCTATAGTCTCACAAGCTTTAAAAAATGAAAATTGCTTTATATATCTGTCAAGTTTATTTTTTTCTAATAATAGGGAAGGGTTTTACTTTTTTTTCTATGTGAAATCTTTATTTATTTATTTATTTATTATTTTCCTTTTGCTTTTTCCTAGAGCTCGCTGAAGCAAAAGGAAAGAGTTTTAGATGTGAATAACCTACTACCCAGAAAAATAATAAAGGGGCCTTGATGGGAGCACTAATACAATGGGAACTTTTAAATCTGGCAATAAGATCATCTACAATTTTGTGCTAACCTACATTTCACTCATCAAATATTTACTTCATACTATGTGCCAGGTCATGTTCCAGGTACCAGAAACAATAGCAGTAAACAAAACAAAGACTTTGCTCTCACAGAACTTACATACTAGTAGGAGAAGAAAGAAAAGAAATATAAACAGGTAAATACATAGCTTGTCACATAAATGCTATAGAAAATACTAAAGGAGACGAAGAGGAGATGGAGTGTCAATGTCAATGGGGGAACGTTTACTTTTTTTTTTTTTTTTTTTTTTTTGAGACAGAGGCTTGCTCTGTTGCCCAGGCTGGAGTGCAGTGGCATGATCTTGGCTCACTGCAACCTCTGCCTCCCAGGTTCAAGCGATTCTCCTGCCTCAGCCTCCCAAGCAGCCGGGACTACAGGCACATGCCACCACACCTAGCTAATTTTTCTATTTTTAGTAGAGATGGGGTTTCACCATACTGGCCAGGCTGGTCTCGAACTCCTGACCTCGTGATCCAACTGCCTTGGCCTCCCAAAGTGCTGGAATTATAGGCGTGAGCCACTGCGCCCGGCCAGCGCCCTGCCAAGTTTACGGTTTTATATATAGGATGGTCAGAGAAGGCTCTTCTAATAAGGTGACATCTGAGCAGATAAAGAATATGAGGCCAGGCGTGGTGGCTCACACCCGTTATCCCAGCACTTTGGGAGGCCGAGGCGGGTGGATCACGAGGTCAGGAGACTGAGACCATCATGGCTAACACCGTGAAACCCCGTCTCTACTAAAATTACAAAAAATTAGCTGGGCGTGGTGACGGTCGCCTGTAATCCCAGCTACTCGGGAGGCCGAGGCAGGAGAATGGCTTGAACCCGGGAGGCAGAGCTTGCAGTGAGCCAAGATTGCGCCACTGCACTCCAGCCTGGGAGACAGAGTGAGAGTGCATCTCAAAAAAAAAAAGAATATGAGCAAACAAGTCATGTGGCTATCTGGAATGGATAAGCCAAAGAACAAGTGCAAAGTCCTTGAGGCAGAATTACGTTTGTTATGTTCAGGGAACACCAAAGAACCTAGAATGGCTGGACCTGAAAGAGGAAAGGAAAGAGTATCAGAATAGGAGGCCAGAAACGAGGTCAGATCACCTATGGCTGTATAGATCATTGTAAAGCCTCTGGCTTTTATTCTAGGTGAAACGGGAAGCCATTGGAGGGCTTTGTGTGAGACAGTAACATGATTTAACTTAGGTTTTAAAAGGATTGCTCAGCCTGGCACGGTGAATCACGCCTGCAATCCCAGCACTTTGGGAGACCGAGGCAGGTGGATCGTGAGGTCAAGAGCTCGAGACCATCCTGACTAACACTGTGAAACCCCATCTCTACTAAAAATATTAAAAATAAGCCGGGCATGGTGACACGCGCCTGTAGTCCCAGCTACTCAGGAGGCTGAGGCAGGAGAAACGCTTGAATCCAGGAGGCGGAGGTTGCAGTGAGCCAAAATCACGCCACTCCAGCCTGGGCGACAGAGCGAGACTCTGTCTCAAAAAAAAAAAAAAAAAAAAAAAGGATCGCTCTTTTTCCTATGTTGAGATCATACTACTGAGAGATAAGAGTGGGCACAGGGAAACCAGCTATAATGCCAGTATAATAATTCAAGTGAAAATTGGTGGCTACAAAATGATGGGTGGAGCCAGAGTGTGGCCGCAGAGGTGGTAAGATGTGTTCAAATTCTGTAATAATTACAAAGAAGGAATCATCTCTGTTTGCTTATAGATTGGTTGTGGAATGAGCAGGGAAAGAATAAAAAATAACTCCAAAATGTTGGCCTGAGAAATTGAAAGGACAGAACTGCTATTTCCTGAGATGGGGAAGATTGGTACCAGAGATGCAGAGGGTTTGGGGTTCATTGGTGGCTGTTTGTTTTTTGGGGGGCAGGGTAGAAATGTCCTTTTGAATATATTAGGTTTGAAATGCCTAAAGACATTCAAGTGAAACTTCCTTGTTTCTTTTGGTAGAAACTGGGTTTTGCCACATTGCCTAGGCTGGTCTCAAACTCCTGGCCTCATGTGATCCTCCTTCCTTGGCCTCCTAAAGTGCTGGGATTACAGGCTTGAGCCACCATGCCCACCCCTCAAGTGGAACTTTGAATAGACAATTGAATATATGAATCTAGAGTTCAGGGAGAGACCCAGCCTGGAATTTTTTTCTTTTTTTTTCTCTGAGATGGAGTTTAGCTCTGTCACCCAGGCTGCAGTGCAGTGGCACTATCTTGGCTCACTGCAACCTCCACCTACTGGGTTCAAGTGATTCTCCTGCCTCAGCCTCCCAAGTAGCTGGGATTACAGGTGCCCACCACCACGCCCGGCTAATTTTTGTATTTTTAGTAGAGACACAGTTTTGCCATGCTGGGCAGGCTGGTCTCGAACTCCTGATCTCAGGTGATCCACCCGCCTCGGCCTCCCAAAGTACTGGGATTACAGGTGTGAGCCACTGTGCCTGGCCCAGGCTGGAATTTTAAAGCCAGGAGACTAGATGGCATTATTTAATGAGTAAACATAGAGAAGGGATCAAGTTCCAGGACTAAGTCCTGGAAGCCTTTCAACATTAGCTAGGGAAGAGCAAGAACAACCAAAAGGGGCTAAAAAAGAGGATTCAGTGGATTAGAGGGAGACCCAAAAGAGTAAGCTATCCCAGAAGCCAGGTGAAAGCGTTCTAAAAAGTAGCAATTAACCATGCAAGAGCTATTAATATGTCAAGTTGAGGATTGAGAAGTGACCATTGAATTTAGAATTGTGGAGGTCACTGGTAACTCTAACAAGGGCAGTTTTGATGGCATGGTAGAGAAAAAGCCTGACTGGAGCGATTCAAGAACTAATGAATGGGAGGAGAAGAATCAAGGACAGGGAAAAACAACTCTTTCAAGGAACTTTGCTGTAAACGGGAGCAGAGAGAGCAATGTAGGATCAATAGAGAATTCTTCTTGACATGTGAAATGTAATAGTGTTTGCTGAAGGGAGTAAGAACTAGAAAGGAAAAATTGATGACGTAGTCCAGTGGAGACTAAGCTGGAGCTCCCTCTCTTCTGAAACAGAGCACTTCATTCATTCCATTAAAAGATGCAGAGCATTGTGCCAGATACCATGGACACCAAGATGACTATGACACACTCCTTGCTGTGGAGAAGTGAAGAAGCTCCTGGGCTGTGATGGTCAAAGAAGATGGATTTGCTTGGAAGGGAAACTAAAATTTATTAAGCAGCTACTATAAAGCATCTTTACATCTGTTATTTCATTTGATCCCTGTAATATCTCTGGGAACTATATATTATTACCCCATTTTATAAATCAAGCACTTGAGGCTCCAGAAATTCAAGTTATTTTGCCAAGGTCATCCAAGAAAGAGGATGAGCTGACACCTGAGTTCTTTCTTTCTCTCTCTCTCTCCTCTCTCTCTCTCTCTCTTTCTTTTTCTGTAGAGACAGGCTCTTACTATGTTACAGCCCAGGTTGGTCTCAAACTCATGGAATCAAGCGATCCTCCTGCCTAGGCCTCCCAAAATGTTGGGATTACAGGCGTGAGCCACTGTGCCTGGCCCATGTCTGAAATTTTATATGCCTGATTCCAAATCAATATATTTTATCCCTTTGCTTAAAAATTCTGTCACAACAGGCCGGGCGCGGTGGCTCACGCCTGTAATCCCGGCACTTTGGGAGGCTGAGGCGGGTGGATCATGAGGTCAGGAGATCGAGACCATCCTGGCTAACACGGTGAAACCCCGTCTCTACTAAAAATACAAAAAAATTAACCAGGCGTGGTGGTGGGCGCCTGTAGTCCCAGCTACTTGGGAGGCTGAGGCGGGAGAATGGCATGAACCTGGGAGGCAGAGCTTGCAGTGAGCCGAGATGCGCCACTGCACTCCAGCCTGGGTGACAGAGCGAGACTCTGTCTCAAAAAAAAAAAAAAAAAAAAAAAACTGTCAAAATAAGTACACTAACTTTAGGTTAAGCAACTTGAGGTGTTTATACTTCCTCTTTTCAAGACTTATTTATATAATAGTTCCACCTGGCTTTAAGAAAAGAATCTCAACAACAGAATATATTAATTGCTAGTGCTGTTTCTTCCTTTTTATTTTTTTCTTGAGACAGAGTCTTGCTCTGTCGCCTAGGCTGGAGAGTGCAGTGATGCTCCGATCTCTGCAACCTCTACCTCCTGGGTTCAAGCAGTTCTCCTGCCTCAGCCTCCCCAGTAGCTGTGACTACAGGTGTGTGCCACCACGCACAGCTAATTTTTTTTTTTTTTTTTTTTTTTTTGAGACAGAGTCTCGCTCTTGCTCTGTTGCCTAGGCTGGAGTGCAATGGCATGATCTCAGCTCGCTGCAACCTCCGTCTCCTGGCTCCAAGCAATTCTTCTGCCTCAGCCTCCTGAGTAGCTGGGATTACAGGCACACACCACCACACCCGGCTAATTTTTGTATTTTTAGTAGAGACAGGGTTTCATCATATTGGTTAGGCTGGTCTCGAACTCCTGACCTCATGATCCACCCGCCTCAGCCTCCCAAAGTGCTGGGATTACAGGAGTGAGCCACCGCGCCCGGCACGCCCAGCTAATTTTTGTATTTTTAGTAGAGTCAGAGTTTCACCATGTTGGCCAGGCTGGTCTCCAACTCCTGACCTCAGGTGATCCATCCGCCTGGGCCTCCCAAAGTGCTGGGATTATAGGCATGAGCCACCGCGCCCAGTCTGCTAGTGCTGTTTCTCTCACCATTTCTTCAGTCAGGGTCTTACTCTGTAATCCAAGCTGGAATGCAGTGGCACAATCATAGCTCGCTGCAGCCTCAAACTACCGGGCTCAAGTGATCCTCCCACCTCTGCCTCCCGAGTAGCTGGGACTACAGGCACATGCCACAACGTCTGGCTAATTTTTGTGTTTTTTGCAGAGATGGGGTTTTGCCATGTTTCCCAGGCTGGTCTCAAACTCCTGGGCTCAAGTGATCTGCCTGCCTCGGCCTACCAAAGTGCAGGGATTATAGACATGCGCCACTCCACTTGGCGTCTGTCCACCATTTCTCAACCATCTTTTTCGAAACACGGTCTCGCTCTGTCACCCAGGCCAGAATGCAGTGGTGTGATCATAGCTCACTACAGCCTTAAACTTCTAGGCTCAAGCGATCCTCCTGGTTTAGCCTCCTGAGGAGCTGGGACTATAAACATGCATCACCATGCTGGCTACAATTTTTTAGTTTTTTTTGAAGAAGGGGTCTCACTATGTAGTCCAGGCTGGTCTCAAACTCCTGGCCTTAAGAGCAACCCTCACACCTCGCCTCTGCCTCCCAAAGTGCTGGGATTATAGGCATGAGCCACCACAACCGTCTTTTCACAGTCTTACAAATGCCTTCACTATATTTTCGTTTCCCAAAGTGAAAGCCATATCCGTGCCCTATTTGCTACCTGAAGCCATTATAAAGCTGTTATAGGAGCTTCTGGCATCAGTAATTAGAAAATCATATACCATGTTTGTGCCATTCAAAAACACATAGGAAATTTGGGGGAAAAAATCCAAAGTACTCAAATACCAAGATATGTTCTGAACCTACCTTTATTATTAGAGAAGACAATGAAAGATAACCAAAGTAATTTATTCTCATAAGATCATAAAAACATGGCATGTTATACCTTGATACTACAGGTAAAAAGCCTGCCTATCTGCAGCTTTTGTGTGTGTGTGTGTATATATATATATATTTATATTTATTATATATATGTATGTTGGAAGGAAGACAGAAGCAGAGGGGAACTGCTTTCATGAAAATAAAATAATTTTTTCACTTAGTGAAACTAAGATCTGTGTGCTGTCACTTACAGGAAGTGGTTAGAGGCTGGCAGGAGGGAGTGACTAGTTTTCTTTTTAAGAGATCATTTATTATACAAAGAACAGTCTTTTTAAAGTCATATTTAGCACCCCCCAGGATATCCCTTACTAACAGCCAACAGGCAGGGCCCTAAACCATGAAAGAAGACAGACTCAGAACTTCATTAAGATTTTAGATCTGCCTCTCTTTGGGATCACCCACAGGAATTTGGGATGGTCTCCCCTAACTGTTACCCACAAGAAATCTCAACACAAGGCAACACCCCAGAATTACTTTAATGTTTGCAAGCAAAACAAGCCTGTGCAAAGGTATGCTGGACATTTTATTCAAATGTCATTGAGATTTACTTGGTCTCAAAATAATTGATATCCACAAGCATCATAAGTTTAGCAGATTCAGACTAAAAATTTACGTTACACCATAACTAAAAAAACAAAATCTAGAAAAATAATGCTTACAAAGAGAGAAGGCTTTTAAAAAATACAACAAATATACCTAAGATTATAAATTTGGTAGAGGGAATAGCACATAACCGATAGGACTGAAAACCTTGGGTTTCTGGAAATGGCACGATGCAGACATCAAAGCCTGGCCCTGAAACTCTTGTCATCTGTCCCCTCCCATGAGTACACTAGGCATCTAACTGAAGACAGGCAGAGGATGTGGGCTTCAGATAACTTAATTAGGAGACACCCATGACTCTGCCTCTAAGGTTTGGCAATGTGGTATTGAGACAACTTGCAAAGTCCCAGAATGTCTACAAAGAACATTCTACATACACAAGTGTCACTGAATACAATAAAGGAAAATCTCCATATTTATTGCTCCATATACCTAGATGCCATGAGTATTACAGTAGCATGGAAATTATAAGCCCAGTCTGCCTGGGTTTAAATCCATACTACTATGTATACATCACATTTAGCATCTTTGGGCAAGTTACTTAACTTCATGGAAGCTCAATTTCCTCATCTGTAAAATGATGATAATAATAGCATCTGTCTCAGAGTTGTAGTAAGGATGAATGAGTTAACGTGTTTCAGGTGCTCAATACGTGCTCAATAATTGCTGACTATAATTGTCATTATTTGGAGGAGCAGCAAACTACATCTGACCACAAAGACTATGAATATTGCTCAGACTGTACAAAACCTTGGCAACTGATAATTTACCTCAACTAAATTACCTAATCTGTCTAATCTCAGTCTCCAACTTACCAACCCTGCCCTCATTCACCACGATAGTAATCTCCTTGAAGCATGTATAATGATTGGCACATTTTAAATGCTTAATGTTTATTTATAACTTCACTGTAAAACTTTACATTTCTCCCTATCAGCAAATTAAATCCGAAACTCTCTGGCTTCACAATATTTCCCTCATTATCCTGGCATGTTTTTCCTTCCCATCTCCAGATATTAAACTACTATTTCTATAGACCAGCTTAAAGCCAGTACTTCCACAGAACTATCTCCAGTCCCTCCCTCCATCCCAGTGAGAAGTAAACTTCTCACTCCCTTGAGCTTTTATTATACTTTATCTGTTTCTCTCATAAAGTTTAGCACTTTGTGCTTTATAATACAGCTGGGCACATATTGTTACTCCCTCACTAGACGTTTTTGAAGCTAGATAAATGTCTGCTCTCCTTTATAAAATCTTAGTCACTAAATAACTATCTGTGGAATGAGCAAATTAATAAATGAACAGGATCTGAGAACTGCTTAAGAGCAAGAAGAGGGGCGGGTGCACATTAGAAAGGGCAAAGCTGGGCCCAATAAATTATGAATACTCCCAAAATATAAACATTTCTTCTGGTAATGCATCTTTTTGGACCACAAAAACATACAACTGAGAACAAGTGCCTGGAAAACCATTCATCTTATGGCAGAAATAACTCAAAATGCTCTTCTAGAGAGGCCTAGTAGGTAACATACACTAACAAGGGTGTCGAACCACCTTTAACAGTGAACTTCCAAATCTACCTGGGAATTTAAAAGAAAAAAGTGTCTCCAAGAACACAAGCATAAGTTTTACTTTTCCTTGGAGCTGGAAGGAAGATAGTTTATTAATTCAGAAATTAAACTGCTTGGCTGGGAGCAGTGGCTCACCCCTGTAATCCCAATGCTTTGAGAAGCTGAGGCAGGAGGATTGCCTGAGGACAGGAGTTCAAGACCACCCTGGGTAACATAGCAAGACCCCATCTCTCCAAAAAATAATAACACTTAGCCAGGCCCAGTGGTTACACACCTGTAGTTCTAGCTACTTGGGAGGCTGAGGCAGGAGAATCACTCCAGCCCAGGAGTTTCAGGCCACTGCACTCTAGCCTAGACAGCAGAGCAAGACAATAGAGAGGGGAGGGGATGGGAGGGGAGGGGAGGAGAGGGAGAAAGAAATTCCACTTTTGGCTGGGCATGGTGGCTCACGCCTGTAATCCAGCACATTAAGAGGCTGAGGCGGGGTGGATCACCTAAGGTCAGGAGTTCAAGACCAGCCTGGCCACCCATCTCTACTAAAATTACAAAAATTAGCCGGGCATGGTGGCATGTGCCTGTAGTCTCAGCTACCTGGGAGGCTGAGTCAGAAGAATCCCTTGAGCCCGGGAGGTAGAGGCTGCAGTGAGCCGAGATCGCGCCACTGCGCTCCAGCTTGGGAAACAGAACAAGACTCTGTCTCAAAAAGAAAAGAAAAGAAATTCCACTTCTGGAAATCCCTCCAGATATGGATTCTGCCTAGCATCTAACTCTAGATGGCCTTCTTATCCAAGCTTAGCAACTGAAGGTCTTACCCTTAAGAAAGAAAAGGGAGAGTAACACTAAAGAGGAGAGGCAGAAAATAAAGTGAGAGATGCTCTGGTACAGCACTTAGAAAACTCACTCTTGGCCAGGTGTGGTGGCTCACGCCTGTAATTCCAGCACTTTGGGAGGACGAGGTGGTTGGATCACCTGAGGTCAGGAGTTCGAGACCAGCCTGACCAATATGGTGAAACCCCCTCTCTATTAAAAATACAAAATTACCCAGGAGTGCCTGTAATCCCAGCTACTTGGGAGGCTGAGGCAAAAGAATTGCCTGAACCCAGGAAGTGGAGGTTGCAGTGAGCTGAGATCACGCCACTGCACCCCAGCCTGGGCAACAAGAGCGAAACTCTGTCTCAAAAAAAGAAAAAAAGAAAAAAGAAAACTCACTCTTAAACCCAAGTGCCTGCCTCTCTCTCTCTCCCTCTCTCTCTCACCAGGGCTGTAAATACAATTTGTGAGCCAAACCTATATTCAAATTCTGATTTCACAATCTCTAGTTGTGTATCTTTGAACCAATTACTTAATCTCTTTAATCCATAGTTATCTCGTGTCAAAAAGGGATAATAAAATTACCTCTTCACAGTGTTACAGTGAGGATTAAGTGAGAAAATGTATAATATATTTGGCACACAGTAAGCATTAACTATTTAAAAAGCATTAAACATTGACTCATTAATGCCAACTCTTGTTATTATGATTACCACACAAGAGACCTCCTAGCAGGGCATCAAGTCATCCTCAGTGGCAAATGCAAGAAGGTAAGTGAAAGTAATGTGTGGTATTGAACAGCTCTAAGACACCAGCTCAATGACTAAATCAAATTAGGCTTCAACAGCATTGCTTCAAAAAGGGAAAGGACAAGAATATCTAGTCAACCTCAACAGCCATATTACTATTTTAAGTAATCTCTCTCTCTGGAATTTTGACCCTTTTCCCCAATAAAATAATATCTATCTAGTAAGCTTTTTCCAGGAAACTCTGGTAGCCAACATCTTAAAGAAATGGAGAAAAAAAGTGATACGGAGAAAAGAAGCCCTGTCTATGGGGACTGTTCCATAATCTTGCCAAGGATTGTTATTTTTGTCCAGAAATATTCTTTTTTTTTTTTTTTTGAGACAGAATTTCACTCTTGTTGCCCAGACTGTAGTGCAATGGCACAATCTCGGTTCACTGCAACCTCTGCCTCCCGGGTTCAAGCAATTCTCCTGCCTCAGCCTCCCAAGTAGCTGGGATTACAGGCAAGCGCCACCATGCCCGTCTAATTTTTTTGTATTTGTGGTAGAGACGGGGTTTCACCATGTTGGCCAGGCTGGTCTCGAACTCCTGACCTCAGGTGATATCCACCCACCTCAGCCTCCCAAAGTGCAGGGGTTACAAGCGTGAGCCACTGCGCTTCGCCCATAAAGTTCTTAATACAAGTTCACGCCTTTTGTTTCTGCTCTAATATTTTAAAAAACACAGTACTGAATGTACAAAGATGTCACAATAGACAAGGAATCCGGCTCATCTATCACTAGATTAGTGAGTTTCTCTTATTGAGAGCCTAACCCTCAGTGACCCCTACTGGACAAAGATAGATAGACACAGAAGACTGAGTTTTTAAACAACAAAGAAAACCTGTGTTGCTTTTATTCTAATGAAATTCTCACACATGGAACTTTCATTATACAAGTTCAAGCTTGTGTCAAAATATATATACACCTGTAACATAGAAGGCAACAATGCTATGTCCAGTAAGCTCATTCCTTTCATGTGAAACATTATCACCATAAAGTTGGTTGGCTTCACGGCTGCCTCAACAGGATCGTCAGTATTTATGGTTTTGTGATGAGTCCTTATAGAGAAAATAGCAGACAGAGAAGGAGCGGTCACTGGCACACAACCCCTACCCCTCAGTACCTTGCAATTTTTCCATTCCCCGAGGTGACTCACTCTTAACACAGCCCAGACTACTTGCCAGCAGTCAGGGCCACTATGTGTGCCTGGTGAGTAATGCTTTCCCCAGCGTGCATCCTCCCAGCTGCCTCTGACTGAACAAGTCATAAAAGGAAATCTGGGTAACCATTTTTAAGTTTTTTGTTTTTTTCTTTTTTGAGACAGAGTCTTGCTGTGTCGCC
The DNA here is from genome assembly GCF_028885655.2 of Pongo abelii. Classification (NCBI taxonomy): domain Eukaryota; kingdom Metazoa; phylum Chordata; class Mammalia; order Primates; family Hominidae; genus Pongo; species Pongo abelii. The sequence continues at coordinate 194,319,386 of NC_071985.2, forward strand.
CAGGCTGGAGCGCAGTGGTGAGATATCGGCTCACTGCAACCTCCACTTCCTAGGTTCAAGCAATTCTTGTGCCTCAGTCTCCTGAGTAGCTGGGATTACAGGCATACACCACCACACCCAGCTAATTTTTGTATGTTTAATAGAAATGGAGTTTCACCATGTTGGCCACACTGGTCTCGAACTCCTGGCCTCAAGTGATCCACCTGCTTCGGCCTCCCAAAGTGCTGGGAGCTACTGTGCCTGGCCCAGTTTTAAGAACACACGTCCCATCCTAAACACAAGGACAGCTCCTCTTAGCTCCCTACAGGGACTCAGAGTTGTAATGAATTCCCTCTAATGGCAGCCAGGTGGCAATGCAGAAACAGGCAAAGGCAGAAAAGCCAATGAGTATGATAAGCCCTTACTCCCTAAAATCTGGGGACCACAGCTTCTACTTTGGATAAAACAAAAAGTAATGGGCATGAAGCAGAGCCATGTGCTATCACACAGCATCACACCGTGTGGCACAGCCCTGATGAAAAGCCCAATCTCAGAAGAAGGAGGCAGCCTCTTAAGTATCTGTCCAGCCATCCTTAGGTGCCCCAAGTAGTGGATGAGGAAAACGACAGCATCTGGTTTTTTGATTAGTGACTGGCACATTAATCGAAAAATGGACAACAGTTGTAGTTAAACTTTCTCCCAATAGATGTTCCTGGAGTATCTAATCCTTCAGACATGAATCTATGGAGTTAGTGCAAACATTTTGGAAACAGCTGCCAAGAGCTAGATAAGTGAGAGAAGTGGAGGCAGGTCTTTGACACAGACAATTTACTTCAAAGCTATCTTAAGCAATAATAATTCCTGATAAATTGTCAAACAGGAAAACTTTAAGTAGCACCCAACTGAGCCTGTACTTTACTGCTAGGTTTAAAAAAAAAAAAAAACAAAGAAAGAATCACCCCAAATACATCATATCCAGTAAATTTTTAAATTTTTCTTAAAAATCAGAGCACCTTCAATACAGTTGCCTACATTTTTTCCCTACCTGTAATCCTTGGGTCTCTGATGTTCATATATGCCTGGGAAGAAAACTATTATCCAGCTCAGTTTTGTTGCTGTTGTTTTGGTTTTTGTTTGTTTGTTTGTTTGTTTGGGACAGAGTCTCACTCTGTCACTCAGGCTGGAATGCAGTGGTGTGATCTCAGCTCACTGCAAACTCCACCTGCCAGGTTCAAGCGATTCTCATACCTCAGCCTCCCAAGTATATGGGATTACAGGCACACCACCACGCCTGGCTAATTTTTGTATTTTTAGTAGAGACAGGGTTTTGCCATGTTGGCCAAGCCAGTCTCGAACTCCTGGCCTCAAGTGATCCACCTGCCTCGGCCTCCCAAAGTGCTGGAATTACAGGCCACTGCACCGCCTCCAGCTCAGTTTTTGACAAAATCCAGAATACTCAAGATCCTGATTTTTATCAAAGAGAGAGAGAAAGAGAAAAAGAGAGACAGCACAAGGCGGTGGCTCATGTCTGTAATCGCAGTACTTTGGGAGGCCGAGAGGGCAGATTTCTTGAGCCCAGGAGTTCGAGACCACCCTGGGCAACATGGCAAAACCCTGTTGTTATGAAAAAATACAAAAAGTTAGCTGGGTGTGGGGATGCACATCTGTAGTCCTGGCTACTCATGTCACTACACTTCAACCTGGGTGACAAAGCAAGACTCCGTCAAAACACACACACACACACACACACACACACACACACACACACACACACACACACACAGAAAAGAAAAGGAGAAAGAAAGAAAGAGAAAAGACAAGAAAAGAAAAGAGAAAGGAAGAGAGAGGAGAGGGGCGGGGAGGGGAGGGAAAAAGAAAGAAAGAAAGAAGAGAGAGAGGCAGCGAAGGAGGGAGAAAAGAAAAGAAATTACCTATGGCATACCTAATTACTAAAACCAAAAAGATACTGACAAAAATTTTCAATAAGAATGAAACAAAAACACTCTCTGGTTAACTTTTGATAAACCAGAATATCTATAGCACATATCAGATTTTATCAATGCATTTAGACATTACAGAACTAGAGACGATTATAGGTCCAGTTCTGTTCTTGGCTTATTAAATGACTTCAGGATCATTTAACTACACTGGAACTGTTTACTCATTCACAAAATGAGTTCACATTCTAGATCTCTAAATTCTTTTCCAGCTCTAAAATTCTGTGGTTCTGTGAAATATTTAGTTGCCTAGGTACTATGTTGATTGTTATCAATAACAAAAAAATTACAAAGCCAGTCTTATGCTACTATCCTTTAAGAGCTTACAATCCAACTGGAGAAATATGTATACAGATAATCTTAACATAAAGCGGTACAGGCTGTGTCAGGAGGGCAAGACTATAAGAACTCAGTGAATGGAACTTTAGAAATTCAGTCAATGAAATGGTCATTTCCTGTTGGGGAAGTCAAAAAAAAAGGCTTCCATAGATAAGAAATATAACCTGGGACTAGAAGAATGTGTAGCATTTCAACAGTCTGAAATAAGAAGAGTAAACACTCCAGGACGAGAGATAGCATGAGGAAGAGAATGAAAAACAGAAAGTACAAGTGACACTAGAACGAACCACAGGGTTTGTGCATTTGGGTTGGGGTTGGGGAGGCTCAGAGAGAGGTAAGTAAATTGGGAAGATTAACTTCTGCCAACTTTAGGGTATCCATCACAAATTTAATAAGCACATTTAGCTCCCTTTCAGAAACCTCAGAAAAGTGACAGTAAGAGAATTAAAATGGCACAAACCCACAGAAAATAAGAATAAGAAATAGCAACAAAAGTTTGATACACTGGAGTGTGGATAAACAAATGGTCGAAAACTTAAATGTCAGCTTTCTCTCTCTCTGCTAAGTGCCTGCAGGAAATGGGCAACAGTAAGAAACAAGGTAAATTGTGCTGCAGAATCCCAGAAAGTCTCAGAAATTGGAAGCACCAGGAACCTCTGAAGACTTGGTAGGAGAAGGCATGCTGCAGAGTAAGGCTGAAAACAAGATTGGTTGGAAGTCTTCAGGCCCGTGTGAGGTCAGGAGCCAGGTGCCTCAGTGAAAACAGGGATAGTAAATGAAATCTGACAATGGGCGGGGCACGGTGGCTCACGCCTATAATCCTAACACTTTGGGAGGCGGAAGCAGGTGGATCACCTGAGCTCAAGAGTTTGAGACCAGCCTGGCCAACATGGTGAAACCCCACCTCTACTAAAAATACAAAATTAGCTGGGTGTGGTGGCACGCACCTGTAATCCTAGTACTTTGGGAGGCAGAAACAGGTGGATCACCTGAGCTCAGGAGTTCGAGACCAGCCTGGCCAACATGGTGAAACCCCGCCTCTACTAAAAACACAAAATTAGCCAGGCGTGGTGGCACACACCTGTAATCCCAGCTACTTGGGAGGCTGTGGCAGGAGAACTGCTTGAACCTGGGAGGCAGAGGTTGCACTCCAGCCTGAGTGACAGGGTGAGACTCCGTCTCAATCAATCAATCAATAAATAAACTTTGACAGTGAACGATGAGGCCCTTCCAGACTGGCCCATTGCTCCATTTGGCCCAGAGCTCTAGCTACCAGAATTGGCCCCCAGATGGGAGACTGGCCAGTTCTTTCCTGGGGAAACCAACCTCCCCTATCTGGTTATTCATTAGGAGTATACCAGTTAACAAGTCCCACCAATCAGCATTTTAGGGCCCAGCTCTTTTTTTTTTCTTTCTTGTTTTTTTTCTTTTTGGAGACAGGGTCTCACTCTGTTGCCCAAGCTGGAGTGTAGTGGTGCAATCTCAGCTTACTACAGCTTCAACCTCCGGGGCTCAAGCGATCCGCCCACCTCAGCATCCATGTGCCACCACACCCAGCTCATTTTTGTAATTTTTTGTACAGATGGGGTTGCCCAGGCTAGTCTTGAACTCCTGGGCTCAAGCAATCCACCTGCCTCAGCCTCCCAAAGTGCTGGGATTATAGGTGTGAGCCACTGTGTCTGGCCAGGGCCCAAGTCTTAAATGTGAAGATCACCAAGAAACATCAGACATTTTAAGAGAGCTTCTAACATGAAAGACAGAGACCAAAATTAATAGAAGGAGCTCAGAAGAAACAGAGACAATGCTGGATGCAGAGGAAAAAAGAAAGGAAAAGAAAGGGAAGGGAAGGGAGAGGAAGGGGAAGGGGAAGGGAAGAAGCAGAGGGGAGAGAGAGAGAGAGAGAGACAGAGAGAGAGAGAGAGAGAGAAAGAAAGACAGCCTCTAATTAATATCCTTAGAGAGACTTAAAAGGCAGTATTAGCCAGACAATTGCTTGAAGCCAGGAGCTTGAGGCCAGCTTGGGCAACATAGCGAGACCTCATTTCTACAAAAAAATTTTAAATAATTTTTTTTAAAAATCTGCTAGAAAGTGATTTGCAACCTAGAACTCTATACTCAAACTCTTAATCAAATGAAAAGTAGAATAAGACATTTTCAGATAAGCAAAGTCTCAAAAACATTTACCTCCCTTGTATCCTTTCTGAGGAAGCTAGGATATATACCACAATGAAAAAATGGAGTACATCATGAAATACAACATCAGCTCTGGGCAACATGAGATCCAACAGGGAAGACAGGTGAGGGAATTTCCCCGTATGATAGTGAAGGGAAGTGCCAGGATGACAGCTTTACTAAAGGCTTTAAGAGCAACCCATCCAGAGTGAATAAGAGAAAGCTCCTGGGAGATGTCTCCAAACAGACTATTGAACTAAAAGATTATTCGATATGTTTCAAGATACTGAGAGAGAAGTCTTAGAGTCCCATGAGAGAGTCTGAAGGTATGTACATAGATCAGTAAACAAGTGACAAAATATGGCAATTATTAATTCCAGGAAAAATTAAAAGTTGGTCCAGAAAGGAAATGTAATCATAGTATATTACTTAGCTCACCTTTAAGCAATATTTATATAATCACAATAATCTGAACACTGAATATAACGGCAATAACGTGTGACTTTGGGAAGAAGGGGGAAGAGAAAGTGTGTACTTAAATTAAGGGGGTAAGAATAAAAAAACTAAACCCTAATTTTCTGTAGTAGAGTATCAACAGATAATGTTCAAAACCAAAAGAAAAAAAATCAAGAATCACTAGTAAAAGAGAAAGAAATATATTCTGGCTGTTTTTGTGTGCAGAAAAAAAAGGAACAGAAATGTGGGCCACGTGTGGGGGCCCACACCTGCAATCCCAGCATGCTGGGAGGCCAAGGTAGGAGCATCATTTCAGGCCAGGAGTTCCGAGACTAGCCTGGAGAACAAAACAAGACCCCATCTCTACAAAAAGAAAAAAAAATTAGCCAGGCGCGGTGGTGCACGCCTATAGTCTCAGCTACTCAGGAAGCCGAGGTGGGAAGATCCCTTCAGCCCAGGAGTTCAAGGGTGCACTGAGCCATGATCACACCACTGCACTCCAGCCTGGGTGGCAGAGTGAGACCCTGTCTCTTAAAAAAAATATAGTGGAAAATACAGATTATTTTTGTCATATGCCTTATAGTAATATTTTAACCTTTTAAAGTAAGAACATGTATAATTTTGATTTAATGTTATAGAAAGTTGGACTGGATTATGAAAGATCTTAAATGACAAGATGAGTTTGGATTTTATCCTATAGGTGAGCCCTTAAAAAAGTCATTTCTAGGCCGGACATGGTGGCGCGTGCCTGTAATCCCAGCTACTCAGGAGGCTGAGGCAGGAGAATCACTTGAACCAGGGAGTTGGTGGTTGCAGTGAAGCAAGCATGCCACTGCACTCCTGCCTGGTGACAGAGTGAGACTCCGTCTCAAATTAAAAAAAAAAAAAAAGTCATTTCACCCCGCCCACCAAAACACACACACACACACACACACACACACACACGTTCAGAATCCCAGCCCCCACATACACACACACACGTTCAGAATCCCAGCCCCCCCCCCACACACACGTTCAGAATCCCAGCCCCCACATGGATTCCCTTAACATTCTGGATTCTGGTTAATTGGGTTTCAGATATTTCTCCCTTATCCACTGCTCTACCTCATGATTAAAGGCCTTTAGCTCATAACCAAAGGGAGAGAGAACCTGTATATATTATGTGGCAGGTACGAGTCTTGGGCTCAGACTCATCTGACAATGAGTCAGGTGGTGACTTCCGAAACAGCATCACCACAGATTACCCTCAGGGGACTCCCAAATCAAATACACCCTAGGGAACTTTCCTCCCTGTGTCCTTCAGCACTTCAGGTTAAAAATCTCTTCTAATGATTTGTTATTTCATGAAGAGATACAGGGAGATGGCTGCTAGCAGAGAGGAGGAATATTGCTAACTAACCCCCAGGGAAGTCCAGCACCCTTCTCTAAGAAGTAAGTTATCTGACTCATTTCCTTCTTATCCTACTCCAAAGATCTGTTTACATCCTACAGTGTACCTGGTAATATTGTCTAAAAACAAAACTCATGATCAGCTAGAAGAACATAACAATTAAAGACTGTGTCAAGAAATAAATAAAGCTTTCCTTCCTCCCTTTCAAATTATAGTTGTTGTTTTTTAACTTTTCCTTCTTGCTTCTGATATATCTTGAGTTTATTTTTTTAATTTTTTTTTTTTTTTAAAGAAACTGGGCCTCTATGTTTTCCAGGCTGGAGTACAGTGGCTACACACGCACAATCATGGCACTATTCTATAGCTGCGAACTCCTGGGCTCAAGCAATCCTCCTGCCTTAGCCTTAGCCTCCTGAGCAGCTAGAACTACAGGTGTGAGCTACCATGCCCAGCTCTTCTGATATATCTTTTTCTTTTTTCTTTCTTTTTTTTTTTTTGAGATGGAGTCTCGCTCTGTCGCCCAGGCTGGAGTGCAGTGGTGCCACATCGGCTCACTGCAAGCTCCACCTCCCAGGTTCACGCCATTCTCCTGCCTCAGCCTCCCGTGTAGCTGGGACTACAGGCACCCACCACCACGCCCAGCTAATTTTTTTGTATTTTTAGTAGAGATGGGGTTTCACCGTGTTAGCCAGGATGGTCTCGATCTCCTGACCTCGTGAGCCACCTGCCTCGGCCTCCCAAAGTGCTGGGATTACAGGCGTGTGCCACCACGCCCAGCCCCAGCCCTGATATATCTTAAAGAGAGGTAGTATCTTCTACTTTTTTGGTGGTGTCTTATGCAGCCTCTAAGTCCCCTTTTCCATGCCATCTTCAGATGAATGAGTTATAAGCACAAAGGCAGCAATTGATATTGCTACGCCATCTCTCCTAAGACCTTCCTTGAGAGGCCTGAAACCTGAGGCAGAATATTATCAATGCTAGCCTCTCTTTTATCTTTGTGTAAATGGCTAATTTAGCCTCCAACCTCTTAATCACAGACTCTGGTAGGTGCATAATGATGACCAGGAGCACTCTTTCACAATCTTAATATAAATGAGAGCCTGAATAACCTAATCAACTTTACTGCTTTGCAATATGAAAAGATACTAAGACTTATCCTGACTGTGACTCTCCATCCCGCCACCACACTCTACCCCACCTTATCAGCTTCAACAATACAACACCATTGGAGGGCCCTCTACTCAAAGAAGAAAACCACCATCACTACAAGACTTAACTGGCATTTGAGCAAAGATCTAGCTCTTGCCAAAATACTAGATGGAACTAGGGTACTTCTGGCAATAAGGTAAAAAATTCTGAGTTCTGACCTTCTGATGTCAAGGCAAGTTCCCCTCTCTAAATATGTCAGAGGAAATGTCGTGCCTTCAAACCAGCCACCATGACCATGTGAGGCTCATTTCCAAGACACAGACCCTGCTAGCTATAGAACTGAGGCACACAGTGCAGGAACCCACACACGTCACCCTGCATGAAAAAGAAGTCCATGACTAGCACAGGATGTTGTGAGCCATCTCACCCAGATACAAACACAGTATACCCAAGACATGCATAGACTCAATCATATGCTCTGAGGGCACATGAACAGCACTGCCCACACCAGGGCTCATGAAACAAGAACTAAAAAACAGGTGACGTTTCCTATGATTTATGCTGGTCAATCATTCTGACTGCCCAGGCAGCTACACCATTTAATATCTTTCAGCAACTCAATCAAGGTTCCTGTCTCCACCTGCTCCTGTGACATCATCCTGTCATTATATGTTCTTTGAAATTCCTTTGATGAAAAATGAGTCACTTCTTCCTGCCAACACAGGCCTGAGCCTCTTCCACACATGTCATTCTTTGGTAATCCTGTGGGGGCAGGGTGCCACCCAGAGGTTTCTGCAGCTACTCTCGCTATACCTCCCAAGAAAGAAGGCCTCAGAGCGAGATCAAATATAGCCTGGGGGAAAATGGGCAAATGATGAAAGAAGTGAGGATCCTGGTGGAGCTGGGAATGGGGCTGGGAAACTGCCTACTCCGGTGGGACACACAGTTTAAAGGATGAAGTAAGAACTAAGGTAGGGCACAGTCCCACTTAAAACTTGGAAATGCTTCAACCTCAGAGTGCTCACCTTAAAAGTTCGCTTCCTGATATAAAGTGCCATCATGTATTCTCCTGCAAAAAAATGATTGCAAACCTGTTTCTCACCTTGAAGATTTGGGGCAACAGTAACTTGCCTGCTCAAGACAGTGACAGTTCTGAAGCAAAATATTCAAGACAAGACAACTTCAAGATTCTCAGTGGCAGCAATAAGTGGCCCAATACAAACAGACAAATACTATTCATACCTACAAATCAGCCTAATATTTTTATAACAGCTTCAATGAGATTTGGTTAACATAAATTCACCCTTTTTAGGTAAACAATTCAATGGATATTTAAGTATCAGCATATTCACAGAGTTGTTCAACCATCACCATTATCTAACTTTAGAACATTTCATCACCCCCTAAAGAAACCCTATACCAATTAGAAGTCACTTCCCATTCTCCCCTTCTCGACCCCTAGCAACCACTAATCTACTTATGGTCTCTATGGATTTGCCTATTACGTATAAATGGTATAAATGGAATCATACAAGCCTTTTGTGTCTGGCTTCTTTCACTTAGTCTAATGTTCTCAAGGTTGATCCATGTTAGCATCGATCAGTACTTCATTCCTTTTCACTGACAAATAATATTCTGTTATATGGATATGCCACAGTGTGTTTATCCATTCATCAGTTGATAGATGTTTCAGTTGTTTCTGCTTTGGGGCTATTATGAATAATGCTGCTATGAACATTTATGTACAAGTTTTCTATGAATATATGTTTTCAGTTCTTTTGGATATATACTTTGGAATTGCTGGGTCATGTGGCAACTCTATGTTTAAATTTTTGAAGAACCACCGAACTGTTTTCTAAAGCAGGTGCACCATTTTATATTCCCACCAGCAATGTTGGGGGGGTTCCGATTTCTCCACATCCTCACTCTCTTTTTTATTAAAGCCATTCTAGTGGGTATGAAGTGGTATCTCATTGTGATCTTGATTAGCATTTCCCTAATAACTAATGATGTTAAGCATCTGAGCATTTTTTCATGTGCTTATTAGCCATTTGTATATCTTCTTTGAAGAAATGGCTATATAAATCCTTTGCTCATTTTTTATTGGCTTTTCTTTTTACTGTTGAGTTCAAAGAATTCTTTATATATTTTGGATATAAGTCCCTTATTAGATATATGATTTGCAAATATTTTCTCCCATTCTGTGAGGTGTCTTCATTTTCTAGGTAGTGTCCTTTGAAGCACAAAGGTTTTACATTTTGATCAAGTATAATTTCTCTATTTTTTTTCTTTTTTGTGTATACTTTCAGTGTTAGCTACAAGAAACCACTACCTAATCCAAGGTCACAAAGATTTACCCCTAAGTTTTCTTCTAATAGTTTTGTAATTTTAGCTCTTATATGTAGGTCTATGATCCACTTTGAGTTAAGTTTTATATATTGTGTGAGGTCAGGGTTTAAATTCTTTTTTTTTTTTCTTTTTGAGGCGGAGTCTTGCTCTGGTGCCCAGGCTGGAGTGCAGTGGTGTGATCTCAGCTCACTGCAACCTCTGCCTCCCGGGTTCAAGCGATTCTCCTGCCTCAGCCTCCCGAGTAGCTGGGATTACAGGCGCCCGCCACCACATCCAGCTAATTTTTGTATTTTTAGTAGAGATGGGGTTTCACAATGTTGGCCAGGCTGGTCTCGAACTCCTGACCTCGTGATCCGCCTACCTCCTCTGCCTGCCAAAGTGCTGGGATTACGGGCGTGAGCCACCACGCCTGGCCAAATTCATTCTTTTGTATATGGATATCCAGTTGTCCCAGTATAATTTGTTGAAAAGACAATTCTTTCTACATTGAATTGTCTTGGCACCTTTATCACAAATCAATTTACCATAAATGTAAGGGTTTATTTTTGGACTCTCAATTCTATTCCATTGATCTATATGTCTATCCCTATGCCAGTACCATCCTGTCTTAATTACTGTAGCTTTGTAGTAAGTTTTCAAATCTGGAAGTGTGAGTCCTCCAATTTTGTTCTTTTTCAAGATTGTTTTGACTATTCTGGGTCCCTTGCTTTTTCACATGAATTTCAGGAGCAGCCTGCCAATTTCTGGAAGAAGAGGAGAAGGAGGAGGAAGAGGAAGACGAAGAAGAAGAGGAAGAGGAGGAGGAGGAGAAGAAAGAAGAAAGAAGAAGAAAAAACCCCGCTGGGATTCTGATAGGGATTGCATTGAATCTGTAGATCAGTTTGGGGAGTGCTGCCATCTTAACAATATTAAGTCTTCCAGTGCATGAACGTATAAAGTAAAAGGCAATCTGAGCCACTCTTTACTAATACTCGGAAACTAAAATACTCAAATTTCCCTATGCTCTATCAAATATTTAGCACACTGGAGACCCCTGATTTGGAGGATCCCCCCAAAATAAGTAATATGCTAAAAAGATACTGATTACTGGCCCAGCGCAGTGGCTCACGCCTATAATCCCAGCACTTTGGGAGGCTAAGGTGGGTGGACCGCTTCAGGCCAGGAGTTGGAAGCCAGCCTGGACAATATGGCGAAATCCCATCTCTACTAAAAACACAAAAATATTAGCTGGGCATGGTAGCGCACGTGCCTGTAGTCCCAGCTGCTCAGGAGGCTGTGGCACAAGAATCACTTGAACCCGGGAGGCAGAGGCTGCAGTGAACAGAGATGGGCTACTGTAGTCGAGCCTGGGCGACAGAGCGAGACCCTGTCTCAAAAAAAAAGATACTGATTAAAAAGTAACAGAGTGCCTTTTGTACTGCAAAACAATAATTTTCAACAAGTTCCCAAAACAGCTAAACACCCTGAGACCTAAGAAAAAGAGACTTAGCCAACCATAGCTAGGGCTGAGAGGAACAGCAAAGGCCCTGAGATCCGTAAGGCCCCACTGGCCTTGGCTCATTCTACCATAGTAAAAGGAAGAAGGATAGAATAATCATAATCCATTTCTCTATCACAAATGAGTCAAATATGTAAAAAAGTATCAAAAGAAGAAATTATATCTTCTTTGTGTGTGTGCGCGTGTGAGGTGGAGTCTCGCTCTGTTGCCCAGGCTGGAGTCTAGTGGCGCAATCTCGGCTCACTGCAACCTCTGCCTCCCAGGTTCAAGCGATTCTCCTGCCTCAGCCTCCCTGGTAGCTGGAATTACAGGCATGAGCCACCACGCCCTGCTAATTTTTGTATTTTTAGTAGAGATGGGGTTTCACCATGTTGGCCAGGCTGGCCTTGAACTCCTGACCCCAAGTGATCCACCTGCCTCAGCCTCCCAAGGTGCTGGGATTACAGGCGAGCCACCGTGCCTGGCCTATATCTCCTTTTATATCAATTGGTCACAACTCATCCCTAAGAAAAATAAATCTTTGCATTAGTACCAGAGTAGGGAACCAGAAATTTTATTAAAAATAGGCTTGTATCTTGCAATCTGGTTGAAAGACGAAAAGCCATCATAATAAGTCTTCATCCTGCATTTATATAACAAATACTTTTTACTTAAATTTGTTTATTTAGAGCAGCTTTGAGGAGGGTGATGGAGATTATGGGGGTCTAAAAGCCCTCAAAGCTCCTTACTAGACTGTAATAAAAGCAAAGGATAGCATAACTTCATTTTTTATTTTATTTTATTTCTGAAACAGAGTCCTGCTCTGTCGCCCAAGCAGAAGTGCAGTGATGTGATCTCAGCTCACTGTAACCTCCACCTCCCAGGTTCAAGTGATTCTCCTGCCTCAGCCTCGTGAGTAGCTGGGATTACAGGTGCGTGCCACCACACCTGGCTAATTTTTGTATTTTTAGTAGAGACAGGGATTCACTATGTTGGCCAGGCTGGTCTCGAACTCCTGACCTCAAGTGATCCACCTGCCTCGGCCTCCCAAAGTGCTGGGATTACAGGCATGAGCCACCGCGCCCAGCAGCATAACTTTAAACTATAATATATAAACTACACAATTAGTACTGGGAAAAACAGGCAAAAAGCTAACCAAGACAGTCTAAATTCTACCATCAACTCTGACCTCTTTGATCACACATAATTGAATGCCTACTGTGTGTGTGTCAGGCAATGCTCTTTACATACATAACTCTAATCCTCTCTAATTCCTATTCTTTCAGGTAGAAATTATCACCCCCATTTTACAGAACAGGAAACTAAGACTTACAGAGATTAAGTAATTTGTCCAAGATCACACAGCTAATAAGTAGCAGAGCTGGAATTCAAATCCAGGCCTCTTCAATTGCCTATCTAGTGCTTTTTCCACCAGTTCAATGGCATTCCAGTATCCTGACTCTCCCATGTATGCTTCATCCCAAAGACTTCCAGAAACAGAAGATGCAAAAGGGCAGCTAAGTCCCTCCCCAACTCTGTTCTGAGTGGAGCAAGTTTTCCTAGAGCAACACAGGGTCGGGGGAAAGAAAGGAAGGGGTGGAATATGAGCAAAGACAAAGATAGACATCAGAAAGTAAGTGTGTGGGGGAGTTCACCTTGCAGCTAAAAATGAAATTGAATAAGGGCAGGCAGCCCTGGCTAAGATAAGATGACTTCAGTCAAAACTGCAAACAAACCCTTTTCCTGATGACATCCATTTCTCCCCTGTAAACAGAAGTTAAAATATCACTTAATCACTGTTTAATCATTCTCCATAAGTTCACTGCAGTTTAACTCCTTATGTTCTGACTGCCTCCAGCATGCTCCTAGACAATCCAGGAAAGGAACTAAAGAGACCATCAAGAGGCGGCTAAGGCTGACAATAAAGCAGAAAGAAACTTTCAATACGCATTAAGTCTCCAAAACCATTTTACCAGTTAGAAATTTTTTATATTATGATCATAAGCCACCTGATCCCTTGGCTTTCCAATCTGACACCTGATTCATGCCATAGCCATGCCTCATGAAGGAATTCCAGGAGTGAGACACCAGACCAGAATTTCACTCCTGAGGGTCAGGACTTTAGGACTGCTGGAATGTGCCCAGTAAAGACATGGGGGTGTCTGGGCAGCTGAAAGCCTCAGCACGGGAATTCAGTAAGGACAACTGCTGAACCCTGGGTTATGGATTTAAAAATAAACCTCCGTGACCCGCATGCCTTAAGAATCATTTGGGAAAGAATGTTGCTGAATCCAGCAACTATGTGCCCCACTGGGGTGAACTACAGAGAGGGAAAAAGAGAAAAATGCTTTTACTACCCCTTTCAAGGAGTATGATAGGACAAAAAGACAAAGGAAATCCAAAATTGGCTTCCCCAAGAGCAAAGACTTACAAACTACCTGTATTTCTATATTTCTTATATTTTAAGGTTTCAGGAAAGGTGTTAATACATGTGCACTGTCTGTGAGGTACTAAGATTATGTTCAGTACATAAAAGAATGAAAACCACCATGGCACATGTATACCTATGTAACAAACCTGCACATTCTGGACATGTATCCCAGAACTTAAAGTAAAATTTAACCAAAAAAAAAAAAAAAAAAAAAAGAATGTTGAAAAGGAAAATTACAATGTAACTGTAAGGTAGCACACTGGCTGACCTTTATGGGCTTACTGAGGACACAAACATAACCTCATACTCCTCTCCTGGAATTTGTAAGGAGAAGACAATGGGGAATAAAGATTTCCCTGACAGCCTAGATTCTGCGGAAATCCCCCTCTCGGTGATCCCATTTCTCAACTTGATTGAAATAACTACCACCCAGATTCCTGGAAATTGCCATTTTACTTATTCAATGGGGAGCTTTATTGCCATGGCAGTGAAGCTTTCATAGCTACAGGATTTCAGCATTATGCTCACCCAAATGATTCTTAAAACTTAAGAGTCACTGAGAAAGGCCTAAGGGCGCCTCAGAAAGCAATGGCTTTCCCATTCACCACAGCTTCTGGTATAGATGGCAAAGGAAATAGTGCCCGGAGCAAAACTGAGATGTTTCCCAGTTACCTCTTGGAGTGACTCTCTGAAAGATGGTTATATTATCAATGCCAATTAGAAAGTAGGCATGGAGATTACAGTCCTACCTTCCTCTATGAACACAAATACGCCTGCCCCCACCATCATCCCTCTCTCCATTAGCAATAACATTTATGAATGATGTGGAGTGGCTCCTGGACCCCTCTCTGATGTTCCTTTTTTGCACAGCAAAATGATGACAGCCAGGGACTGATGATGCAGTTATTTGTATATTAGGCATCAATCTGGAAAACTCCTTCTATAGAAACAGTAGTTAGGCCGGGAAAGGTGGCTCACGCCTGTAATGCCAGCACTTTGGGAGGCCGAGGCGGGCGGATCACATGAGGTCAGGAGTTTGAAACCAGCCTGACCAACACAGAGAAACCCTCTCTCCACTAAAAATACAAAATTAGCTGGGCCTGGTGGCATATGCCTGTAATCCCAGCTACTCAGGAGGCTGAGGCAGGAGAATCGCTTGAACTTGGGAGGCGGGGGTTGCGGTGAACCGAGATTGCACCATTGCACTCCAGCGTGGGCAACAAGAGTGAAACTAGGTCTCAAAAATAAATAAATAAAAATCTCCTTTTCTCAAACCTCTAGTCTGATGACAGCGATTCCCAGTCCTTAGGCCCCAACGTAGCTCTAAGATCTCTAGACTATCTCAAGAGATACTACATAATTCTCAAATATATCTTTGAAACCGAACTAATTTTAACCCTCTTAAACTTTATATTACTTAGCATTTTTGTTAAAGGAAGGAACTGTAATAAAATTAAACAAAAGAAAAAAAGTCACAATTCAAGGACCTTACTAAAGATTACTCCTAGCCAAGGCTTCAACAGCAAGCAACGTGATTTGGAGGAAAGGCATTCAACTGTACATCAGAACTCTGCGTCATGGTTTAAGCTTGTCAATAACTAGTTATATTACTTGGCCCAAGTATCCTTTGACTTCTCCAGGTGGGCTCAGTTCCTCATCTATCTTTTCATGACACTGTGAATTTGGGATTGATCTAAAAACCTATTGATCTAAAAACCTGACTATTAATAAACATCTACAGATAGAACCAGTGATGCTTAGTAATTATAACAAGAATTCATATCTAGCTCCCCAAGCATAAGCAGAAATTTTCTACAGAAAAATGACCAAAATGGAGGGAAAAAGGAAAGAAAGAGCCTCATATGCAAGGTATAAGAATCAAAAGTTAGAGGACCTAAAAGGAGGAGAGTGGACGCTATGATTACAGAATTTAAATGAAGAGGACTATTAGAAGTCTTCCCTTCCTACTCCCAATTCTCCTTTAAATAATTCTGAATAACGAAAATAACTAAGAAACGGGACAAACTAACACACAAATAAGCATTCTGGGTAAGAGAAGAATTGCTGTGTTCTATAAAATGGATTTAGAAGAAGAAAGTGAGAATTTTTTTTTTTTTTTTTTTGGAGACAGAGTCTCACTCTGCCACTCAGACTGGAGTGCAGAGGTGTGATCTCGGCTCACTGCAACCTCTGTCTCCCGGGTTCAAGTGATTCTCCTGCACTAGCCTCCCTCCTGAGTAGCTAGGATTACAGGCGCCTGCCACCACACCTGGCTTTTTTTTTTTTTTTTTTTGAGAAGGAGTTTCACTCTGTCGCCCAGGCTGGAGTACAGTGGCGCAATCTCAGCTCACTGCAAGCTCCACCTCCCGGGTTCACGCCATTCTCCTGCCTCAGCCTCCCGAGTAGCTAGGACTACAGGTGCCCGTCACCACACCTGGCTAATTTTTTTTTTTTTTTAGTAGAGATGGGGTTTCACCATGTTAGCCAGGATGGTCTCGATCTCCTGACCTCGTGACCCACCCTCCTTGGCCTCCCAAAGTGCTGGGATTACAGGCCTGAGCCACTGTGCCTGGCCACACCCGGCTAATTTTTGTATTTTTAGTAGAGAGAGGGTTTCACCATGTTGGCCAGGCTGGTCTCAAACTCCTGGCCTCAAGTGATTCGCCTGCCTCAGCCTCCCAAAGTGCTGGGATTAGAGGTGTGAGCCACTGCCCCCAGCAGTGAGGATTTTTGAAACGGAAGAAGAAATTAGAAAAACAGAAAGCAGAAAAGAAGGATAAAATACAATCACAACATACTTGCATTTAACTATGCAAACTTGACCAGGAAGAGAAAAATAATTTAAACACTACAAAAGTTTGCTCACAATTCCACTCCATGAGGTTTTACACCAAAGTGAAGTTATTTACCAGGATGAACATGAGATGAGAGGACTTGAATCTGAGACTTTAGCATGTCTCAGTCTGGTGTGCCTCTCTTCACATTGTGAGCATTCTGAATGCTGAACATGATTCTAGTTTTTGAGAATATTTATTTTTTCATATAAAATGTCTCCTAATTACAGGCCAACTATTTCATATGGTATTCCAACTCTGTCCTGGCATATACACAAAACCATGTTTATATACTTTGATTTCTGGGTCATTTGAGATATTTTTCCATGATAATTTTGATTATTTGGAATCCTCACTTTATGTGTAAACTTTACAACCTAACCTCCTGCAGGAAGATGAGATTTTACTTTGCAAGAGAGGATGGAGCGAGGTGGGGGAGGGAGAAGGCAGCCAAGAAAGTCCTTCTAAAAACTAAAGACAATACAGAAAAGGGCAAGAAAGACACAAAAATCTAAATTTCTGTGCCACTTCCTTAGCCACTCCCAGCAATTTGGGGAAGGAGGTAGCAGTTTATAAAACAAACAGCCCAGAGACTTAGGGCAAGTCATTTTGCACATCTCTTACTATGGCCAGGGAAATGCAGTGGCCAGGCACTTGCCCAGAGCCTCCACCAGTGACATTCTCCAGACCTGGTAGTAGAGTCACTGGGACAAGACCCAGCCCTGAGGGTTTCCCCTTTTCCTACTAAGATGTTTCTTGCTTCTCTTACTACTGTAAATTTGGAGGATCAGGGCCCCTTTCTCTATAGCTTGGTTCAAGCTTTCCTGGGGCACAAGAAACATCACTACTCTCAGACAAAGACTAAGAAAGTACACAACCCAACCCCCACCCTTGCTTTTGCCAAAGAGTAGTTCTTCATGATGAAATTGATTCCCTTGTTGACATTCAACTAAGAAGACACTGAGCCTCTAGGATGCGTCCACACAGAGAATAAATCTTTCCCTTTGCCTCTGACTGATAAAAAGTTAATGCCTAATGGGAATGTCTGTTTCCTTTTCATTCTATAAAGAAAAAGCCCTGACTTTGCTAACCCTAGAAAGCCACATTTGGAATTACTAATCGAAAAAATAAACCTACACTCAGCATTTGCCATACGCAGTAGCAGTAATATTTACTGGGATAAGCTCTTACTATGTGCCAGGCACTGTTCTAAGTATTTTCCACATATTAACTCATTCAATTCTCATTATAACCCTATGAAAATGGTCTACTATAATCCCCATTTTATAGTTGCAAAACTCTAGCCTAAAGAGAAAAGTTAAGTAACATGCCCCAAATCACACTAAGTGATAGAGTATGATTCAAGGTCAGATCAGTACAGCAGGTCCTTTGGGAACTACTGTTTTGGGTAGATTTCATAAAAGACAGGAAGAAAGGCTAGTAGAAGCAATGACCAAAAATTGGATAGATTTTGTTGCTGTTGTTAATCTCTGCACAAATGTGTGGTAAAGCACGATTAACTATCAGAATGATAGTTCTATTTAGCTATCATTCCTTCCCCTACACCTCTTAAATACAGCACCTTCAGAGGCTCTGAAGTCAGCAGCTTAAGAAAAAAAAAAAGAGAGAGAGAAGGCAGCCTTAATCAAAAGCGCTTTTCTTCTGGCAAACAAAAGGCCTTGGTATTTCCACAGACAGACTAGTTATTCTTAACCCTAACCAAAGATTCTTTGGCAGAGAAAGAAATATGAAAATGTTAGGCTTGTGGGAATGGCCTGTGCTTTGGGCTCTTGTATCCCACTCAGTAAAGCCAGCCTACTGAAAAACAAACACAGCCGCCCCTCAGTAACTCTGGGCCTTCAGTTAACTCCAGGGTCTAGGTCTGGAGAGAGAAATAACAGAGTCTCTACTCCTGATTGTCTAACCCTCTTCCCTCCCTGCCCAGAGGGGACTGTTCAACAGTTTTTCAAATACACTAGGAAAAATACATCTGAAGATACAGACACAGAACAATCAAATTCTGACAGTGAAGGAAATGCAACAAGTGGTAGGTGGAAGAGGATAGAGATCAGGCCTAATCCCCGAACTCTCTCACTAGCCTCTCTGCTTCTTACTCCAAATCTACAGGTTTGACATTTTCCTAAGTGAATGTTCAAGATCTAGCAATTGTTTCCAGTGCTTTTTCTTTCTTTCTCTTTTTTTTTTTTTTTTTTTTGAGATGGAGTCTGGCTCTGTCACCAGGCTGGAGTTCAGTGGTGCAATCTCTGGTCACCGCAACCTCCGCCTCCCAGGTTCAAGCGATTCCCCTGCCTCCGCCTCCCGAATAGCTGAAACTACAGGCATGCGCCACCACATCCAGTTAATTTTTTGCATTTTAGTAGAGACGGGATTTCACCATGTTGTGCTGGGATTATAGGCAGAGCCATCGTGCCCGGCCTCCAGTGCTTTTTCTACTCCACACTGGGTTTTGTAAGCAGAGTGTGTGGCACGGAATGGTCCTAAGTGGTCTTTATTTTCCTAGCAAGGTAGAGAGAAATTAAAAGTATTCTGTTAAATGGGTCAGCAAGGACAAAAAAGGGAGAAGGGCTGTCTGCCAGAAGGCAAGAAGGCCCCAGCAGCACTAATCCCAAGTATATCTGGGCTAACTCAGAATCTGTGACACTCCAACCTCACCCCTTGCATGAACACAGTAACATTACTATAATAAAGTCTCTGAAGCTTTTATACTCAGTCAATAAGCACCTTCTCCTTGCTGCCTTGCCCAGGATATAGTGAACAAAACTACTAAGAGGGCACAGGCCTGATGGCTCATCTCCTAGCAGCCAGGACTCTGTTAGAGTGGTGAACAAGAACAGCCACATATGAAAAGTGGCAGCCTGGCCTTGAAATCCCCAGAGTGAGCAGACAAATTAATGTGTGATTAGTATCTATAATGGTACCAAATCTTGAGGCATTAAACCATGAGGTAATAAGGCCCCACATGGCTCTGACCTCTGGATCCTCTCTGATTACTCTGGAAGTAGGTCCTAGTCTTGTTCCCAGGCAGGTATGAAAGGCCCAGGGAGTGAAAGGCACTGGTTAGCCAAGCTCAACCCACGAGCAAGTTTCAAATGTCTGGCATATAGTAGGCTCTCAAATATTTGTTGAATGAATAAATAAATAAAACATTTAATCTTCAACTGCTATCAATTCTTTCCTACAGCCAAAGGGATAGACGGAGTATCAGAGAATTCTAGGCAGTGGGGAAAAAAAACTTTTCCCTGCCACTCCCTGGATAACATGGTCTTATTTTGCAAAGAATAATGCTCCCTTCTATATAAAATTCATTACTTGACTGTCCTCCCACAGAGCTGGATAACAGTCCACACTATCCTAAATCAAGCACAATGGCTCTTCTGTAGCTGATGTGCAACATTCAGAGTCCCCTGAAAGATGGCAGAGCACACTCAGAGAGGTGTCCACTGTAGCATTTTAAAAAATAATACCAACTTGAAACAATCCAAATATTCAACAATAAATGAATGGCTAAATGAAGCCATTATCAACAAGATAACTTAAAATTATAATGTCTGGGCCGGGCGTGGTGGCTCACGCCTATAATCCCAGCACTTTGAGAGGCTGAGGCGGGCGGATCACGAGGTCAGGAAATCGAGACTATCCTGGCTAACATGGTGAAACCCCGTCTCTACTAAAAATACAAAAAAATTAGACGGGCATGGTGGTGGGTGCCTGTAGTCCCAGCTACTCGGGAAGCTGAGGCAGGAGAATGGCGTGAACCTGGGAGGCAGAGGTTGCAGTGAGCCGCGATAGCATCATCGCACTCCAGCCTGGGCGACAGAACGAGACTCCGTCCAAAAAAAAAAATGATAATGTCTGTAATGAAACACTTAAAAAATCCTTATAATGTTACATGGAAAAGGCATGTAAATACGTGCATATGCTAAGTCAAAGAAGCCAGAGACAAAAGGCCACATGACTAAATTTATATAAAATATCCAGAATGAGCAAATCCAGGGCAGGCAAGTCACAAAGCTGATTAGTGGTTGCCAGGGGTTGGGGAGAAGGGGAATTACTGCTCAATGGATATGGGATTTCCATTTGGGATCATGAAAAAGTTCTGGAATTCAACAGTCATGGTGCTTGTACAATATTGTGAATGTACTTAATGTCAATGAACTGTACACTTTAAAGTACTTACAATGATCAATTTTTTGTCATGTGTATTTTACCACAATAAAATAAACTGGATCGGGAGAAAAATACACACACACACACACACACACACACACACACACACACAGAACGACTACAATTATGTAAAAGTAAATATGGACCAGAAAGGAACGCAGACAAGTCCCAACGTCTGTTAAATTAAAATGGGACTTCATTGCTGTTGGACCACAAATAAAAATCACGAAAGGAAAATAAAAATGTCAGAAGCTTAGAGCTAGCCCTACAGTCACAATCACAAGCCTGCAAACAAGTGCCTACCAAGTGGGGGACAAATTACATAGCTACCAGGCGCCAGAACAGCAGGTGTGTGTGCTATGGCGTGAGGGAAAGAGGTCTCAGGCCTTCCTCAGTCCAGTCCTCTAATCCCCCTTAAAAACATTCCCTAGTGCAAAGAAACCATCTGTTTCAACAAAGCCTAGAGCCCTAGAAGCATTTTAACTCCTTCACTGCTGTCCTCCCACAGATGGGCTTCATCCAATATTAAGTGCTTTTCTTTTCAAAAATGCCTCTAAATGATAGAATATAAGCTCTACAAGGGAAAGGACTTTGCTTTATTTACTGGTATATCCCTAATAACCTGGGAATACATTTATATCAGTGGATATTCAATAAATTACCTGCTGAATGAATCCATTAAACACCTTTTTCCTATAATTGTCATTTCATTGGTATCTTATTTTCTAAATTCTCCCTCTTCTTGTCATTTGTCCTCACTTAGAGTCCTGCCTGGCTTCCACAAATTCCATTGACCAACAAATATTTGTCTAGTGTCTGCTTCTATACAGTATAACCTGTCTTGTTACTGTGTTGTTTATTGCTGGGATCCCAGTGCTGAGCACAGCACACATGGTAGGTGCTCGTACACATTTGTCGAATGAAAGAGTGATTGGCTTTGGTCACCACACTTTATAAGTGCTCTGTAAGAAGCATTTAAACTTGGCTAGGCATGAGTGAGGCACTGTGGGAATAATAGAAATGTCTATAAAACAGTTATCTCAAAAAAGCTTACCATTTCAATAGATAGATAAAACTAGCTTGGGAAAGTGATACATCAACTTGGACTACGATAATCAGAGAAGTCTTCATCAGAAGAAAGACCTGAAGTGAAACTTGAAGGAATAGACAGATTTCAGTTAAGTATAAAGAACAAGGGCATTCCAGATAAAGAGAACTAAAGGGCAAGGAGACGCTGGGCGCGGTGGCTCACGCCTGTAATCTCAGCACTTTGGGAGGCAGAGGCGGGTGGATCACAAGGTCAGGAGATCGAGACCATCCTGGCTAACAAGGTGAAATCCCGTCTCTACTAAAAATACAAAAAAAAAAAAAAAAAAATTAGCTGGGCATGGTGGCGGGCGCCTGTAGTCCCAGCTACTCGGGAGGCTGAGGCAGGAGAATGGCGTGAACCTGGGAGGCAGAGCTTGCAGTGAGCTGAGATCATGTCACTGCACTCCAGCCTGGGCAACAGAGCAAGACTCCAGTCTCAAAAAAAAAAAAAAGAAAGAAAGAAAGAAAGTAAGGGCAAGGAGAGAGAATGAATGAGGGAGGATAAGACACAACGAGGAACAGGGTTTGTGTGGAGCTGAAGGTGTGTTCTAGGAAATTACGTGAGATAAGCCTGGTTAAGTAGGAAGGGGATGAGAACATAAAATGTCTTTTTTTTTTTTTTGAGACAGGGTCTTGCTCTGTCCCCAGGCTACAGTGCAGTGACAGGGTCATGGCTCACTGCAGCCTGGATCTCCTGGGCTTCAAGCAATCCTCCCGAGTAGCTGGGACTACAGGCACACACCACCAGGTCTGGCTACTTAAAAAAAAATGTTTTCTTCTTGTAGAGACACAGTCTCCCTATGTTGCCTAGCCTGGTCTCAGACTCCTGACCTCAAGCAATCCTTCTGTCTCAGCCTCCGAAAGTGCTGGGATTACAGGCATGAGCCACCAGGTCCAGCCCATAAAAGGTCTTTGTAACAAATTTAGACTTTCAGTAATAGGAAATACTAGGAAAGTAGCTGCTACTTCAGTGTTAACTGAAGAGAGAAACAGGACACAGAAAACAAACTATGAGGCGGTTGCTGTAATTCAGGCACAAGGTGATAAGTGACTGGACTAGAGTCATGGAATAGAGAATGAGGAGAAAAAGACAAATTTAAGAGAAACTCGGAAGAACAAAAGAACTCAATGACAGATTGAAAATGGGGTTGATGAAGAGAAAAGAGTTAACAGATGTCTGCAAGGTTTCTAATCTCAGAGACTGGAAGAATGTGAGCTCAACTGTCAAAAAATGGGGACTAGGATAGAAAAGCCAAATTTAAGCTTAGTTCGAAAATACTGAGTTTGGGCTGGGCACAGTGGCTCACACCTGTAATCCCAGCACTTTAGGAGGCCAAGGGGATGGATCGCTTGAGCCCAGGAGTTTCAGACCAGCCTGTACAACATACGGAGACCCCCATCTCTACAATCAACCAATCAATCAGGCAATAAGAATATTTACTTATACTACTCTGTTTAATCCTCATAATTTTATATGGAAGATATTATTATCCCCATTTTACAGATGAAAAAACTGAGGCTCAGGAAAAGTGAGTAACTTGCCCCAGGTCACTCAGCTGATAAATGTAGAAACACAGATTTGAGCCAGGCGCGGTGGCTCACGCCTGTAATCCCAGCTCTCAGGGAGTTCTGCAGAGGTGGGAGGATAGTTTGAGCCCAGGAGTTCGAGACCTGCCTGGGCAATATAGCAAGACCGTTCTCCACACACACATACACACAAACAAAACAAAACAAAACAAAACAAACACATAGATTTGAACCCAGCCCTGCCTGGATCCAAAGCCCATGTTCTTCCCACTTCAGTACACTGCCTTACACCTTAGAAAACTGCCACAGTTAAGAGTTAGAAGAAGAAAAAGACCCAACAAAGCAGACAAACAGCAATCAGATAGGTAAAGGAAAACCATAAAATACTCTCACTGAAGGTAAAAGAAGAGAATATTTTAAACAGGCAGGGATGTAATCAATTGTGTCCAATGCCAGTACTCCAAAACAGAATGAAGTTGGCACTTCAAATCTATCTGTAAAAAGTTATGTAAAGATGGAGCCTCGGACCAGGGAGAGTTGACTAGAGATCTCAGAGGAAACAGAGGCCCTGTCCAGAGCTAAACGGGCTTCTTCTCTCCTCTTATCACTGATAGACACCTTGGGTCACTACTCTTCAGCTACTACACAGGCCTCATGCTGAAGTGCATCACCTGACCAGTGCCACGAAATACCAACCCAAACACAAAGGATTGCACAACATAAGGGTCAAGCTGAACTTGAGCTGTGGGGGTAAAGTGGATCTCCACTTCCAGCTAACATTCAACATAAAATATTTTTAAAAACCAAATTCTCTCTTTTTTTTTTTTTTTTTTTTTGAGACGGAGTCTCGCCCTGTTGCCCAGGCTGGAGTGCAGTGACGCGATCTCAGCTCACTGCAACCTCCAACGCCTGGGCTCAAGCGATTCTCTTACCTCAGCCTCCTGAACAGCTGAGATTATAGGTGCCTGTCACCACACCCGGCTAATTTTTTTTTTCTTTTCTGAGACAGAGTTTCGCTCTTGTTGCCCAGGCTGGAGTACAATGGCACGATCTCGGCTCACCACAACCTCCGCCTCCCAGGTTCAAGCGATTCTCCTGCCTCCGGCTCCTGAGTAGCTGGGATTACAGGCATGCACCACCACGCCCAGCTAATTTTGTATTTTTAGTAGAGACAAGTTTTCTCCATGTTGGTCAGACTGGTCTTGAACTCCTGACTTCAAGTGATCCGCTTATCTCGGCCTCCCAAAGTGCTGGGATTACAGGCATGAGCCACCGCGCCTGGTCTAATTTTTGTATTTTTAGTAGAGATGGGGTTTCACCATGTTGGACCAGGCTGGTCTCGAACTCCTCAGGTGATCCGCCCGCCTCAGCCTCCCAACATGCTGGATTACAGCCATGAGCCACCGCGCCCAGCCCAAATTCTCTTTTAGAAAGATTTCACATCCCTGGCTGTGTGCGGTGGCTCACGCCTGTAATCCCAGCACTTTGGGAGGCCGAGGTGGGTGGATCACCCAAGGTCAGGAGTTCAAGATTTAACATCCCTGCTCTTTACTTCTCTCACCTCTTTGCATCCTAAACAAACTAAAATCAGGTACATACTTACTGGCTTAGCTATATCCCCACTTCCCTGTAAATGATCCCTATAAATGATCTTTTACACTGCTGCCAGTTATCTCTCCCCACCCCACCCCTCAAAAAATACCCACCCTAGTTGTTTATGTCATTCCTCTGCCTTAAAAATATCTAGTGCTGGCCAGGCACAGCTCACGCCTGTAATCCCAGCACTTTGGGAGGCCAAGGCGGATGGATCACCTGAGGTCAGGAGTTTGAGACTAGCCTGGGCAACATGGTGAAACCCTGTCTCTACTAAAAATACAAAAAATCAGCCAGGTGTGGTGGCAGGCAAATCCCAGCTACTCAGTAGGCTGAGGCAGAGAATCGCTTGAACCCAGGAGGCGGAGGTTGCAGTGAGCCAAGATCGCACCACTGCACTCCAGCCTGAGCAATAAGAGCGAAATTCCGTCTCGAATGAATGAATGAATGAATGAATAAATAAATAAATAAATAAATATCTAGTGCCAGCAGGGCATGGTTAAATAAATAAATATCTAGTGCCGGCAGGGCATGGTGGCTCACACCTGTAATCCCAGCACTTTGGGAGGCCAAGGTGGGTGGATCACCTGAGGTCAGGAGTTCAAGATCAGCCTGGGGAACATGGTGAAACCCCATCCCTACTGAAAATACAAAAATTAGACCAGCATGGTGGCACATGCCTATAATCCCAGCTACTTGGAAGGCTGATGCAGGAGAATCACTTGAACCTGGGAGGCAGAGGTTGCAGTGAGCAGAGATATTGCCATTGCACCCCAGCCTGGGTGACAGAGCAAGTCTCCATCTCAAAAAAAAAAAAAAAAAAAAATCTAGTACCCTCTACAGTCTCCCCACTAGACTATATGGGGCTGATAATCCCTCAAAGACAGGGACTATCAATAATCTTTGTATCCTGTCAGAAAGTTCTCAATGAAAGGAAGGAAGGAGATGGAGACTTCCAGTAAATGCAACAGGAAACATGGAACATGATCAGGGAGTGTGGCAATTAAGTTGATAACAAATTGTAAAAAAGTGATCTTCCAAATCAAAGGATTTCAAACCAAGAAGTCTAAAAGGTTCCTGCCATTCCACAATGAGCAAAAGATGCTATTTAACAACTGGTATTCATTGAAAGTACCATCCCCACAGTTGTTACAATGAGTAATCGACATAAAAGTAGTATTGTCAGCCTGGGGTTTCTCCAACAACCAGTAGAAACCACAGCAGCATAGTGAGGATGAGGGCCTTAACCTTTCAATACTAATGCCTACATGATAAGAAAACAAAATCAAGGATGAGGGGAAAATGGTATTGTATGCTTGTTAGCTATACAGGCTCACTCTTTGAGAAACAGGGATAGTATAACAACCATCTCCAGTTGTAACAAAAAAATACACATTGCAAAACAGCAGCAACTGAAACCAACCCCAAAGTGAGTTTGTGCTGATGACCCTCTCTAGCCCAGTGACATGCAGTAAGCCTAAAAAGTATACAATTAAGGAGAGAAAAAACTTTTAACAGGACAAAACTATCAACTATCCAAATAAGCACATGGTCTACTAGGTGCCTAGTGCTGTAAAAGGTGTTGACAGGCCTCCTCCCAGAAGCATGCAGACTTCCAGATTCCCTGCAGTGGAGAGAATCGCCCTTTTATGACAGCTTTGCTTAAGGGCTCTGGGAATGGGAGAGGCACACAGTTCTCACTATGAAGGATGCAGGACGCAAGCCTGTCAGTGACTCAAGCCATTTTCCACTATCCTAACTGCTGCAGAGACTTTCTTATTGGCCCCCTACACACAAAGTCCTACACATGTGCCTTCTTTCAGTTCTCCAGCTAACCTCCAAATATCCCCAGTCTATCATCAGCTAGAAAACCTCACGTTATCTGCTCCAGGGTGTCCACTCCAAGTCAGAAACAAGGATGTACTCTCATCAAGTCTATAATTCTACTCTAAGGCTATCAGTCCCACATAACAGAAGCTGATTTGCATTTGGCTGTAATACATTGATTTAAAGCACAGCACCAGTTCTGGTTCTTCCAGAGGCAGAAATCTACCAAAGCAGGGGTGTTGACACAGTAAAGTTTGTCAACCTATTTTATCAAATTAAGCTGGCCCAATTTATTACCTAGGTGCTAGCTCAGTAACAGCAGGAAAACAAAGAGAATCTCAATCTGGTACCAATCCAGGATTCCAATATGGGATTTCTATACAATATTGATGGTCATTCTTGCTACTGCAGTTTCCCAATCAACATTAATGGGTCTCTTACCACTACAAGAGAAAAGGGTGCTAGGGTTGGAAGGATCAATGAAGCTATTTAAATGCCTAGAGTTGCTGTGAGAAAAGCTTCAGAGTAAAGCAGTGCAGTGACATGATGATGACATGATGGGAGCTGCTGACTAAGTGAGAAGGCCACTTGGCCCCTGTTCCACCATGAAATTAACTGGATAATAAAACATCTGAGCCAACTGGCCACTAAGCCTGAAACAGGGCCATCCCTAGAGGACAAGGTGCCAAGAGCTATCAGAGAGGTATTCAGTGTTACAGATATCCTCTTGTTACCCTCAGTAGCCTTTAAAAGTGAAATAAAATTAAAAGCCAACATCCAGAGCTTTGAATATATGTATTAAGACCCAGTGATTCCACTTGTGGAAAACCATCCTTAAAAAAAAATCAGAAATGCACAGAAAAATTTATTTACAAGGATGTTCGTTATCATAGCAGTGAAAAATTGGAAATGTACATGCCCTGCTACTGGAGTATGTTAAATAAATGAACTTTCCATTTGATGGAATTCCATAAAACTGTAAAAAATCATGATGTAGATAAAGGTATAAAGAATGCTTACAAAATAATAAAGAGCAAGATAGAGAACTACAACAACAGATATATATAAAAGCAACATTATATACATATGGATAGAGAAAAGATGATAGAAATACAGCAAAATATGAGCCTAGTAATTTGTAGGATTTCGGTGATTTTATTAGTTTATTTTTCCCTGCTTTCTATAAGGACAATATAGTCCATCATTTAACATCAGAAAAAAAGTCAAAAAAGTCTTTTT
Source organism: Pongo abelii (assembly GCF_028885655.2). Classification (NCBI taxonomy): domain Eukaryota; kingdom Metazoa; phylum Chordata; class Mammalia; order Primates; family Hominidae; genus Pongo; species Pongo abelii. Next base: position 194,347,422 of record NC_071985.2, read on the forward strand.
TCCAAGCCAAGTTGAAGAGGGGAAAAAAGCACCCCCCTTAAAAAAAGAATTCACTCTCTGAGGGTATATGTTGGGGTGTGAAAGCTTGTCCTGCTTGACTGTATGTGGTAACAGGGGACAGGCTTCTCAGCAGGCAGACTAAGCGGATGTCCCAAGTAAAGCTCTAAGATAATGAGAAACATGATCTGACAAATGTATCAGAACTAAGAGAACCAAAAAGGACCATGTTCTTTCTCAGTAGTCACTTTTTCCACTTATTCAACAATACTGTTGCTGTTCAAAATACCTGGAACCCCTCATCTGGAACTACCTACAGACTAGTAGTACCATCTTTCCAATGTTTTCAATAGTAGTACATTTTCATTCTTTGAGATTGGGTTTAATTTTGTCTTGGGTAATATCATCTTTTGACCAAAAATTAGGTATAATTATAAAATGACTATGGAGTTTATTTTTTTCTTTTCTTTTTTTTTTTTTTTTTTTGAGACAGTCTTGCTCTGTCACCCAGGCTGGAGTGCAGTGGTGCGATCTCAGCTCACTGCAGCCTCCGCCTCTTGGATTCAAGTGATTCTCCTGCCTCAGCCTCCTGAGGAGCTGGGACTACAGGCACGCACCATCACGCCCAGCTAATTTTTGTATTTTTAGTAGAGATGCAGTTTCACCATGTTGGCCAGGATGGTCTGGATCTCCTGACCTCGTGATCTGCCAGCCTCGGCGTCCCAAAGTGCTGGGATTACAGGCGTGAGCTACCACGCCCGGCCGACTATGGAGTTTCTTATGAGGGTCGTAACCTGGCACTGAAGAGAAAACCCACAAAAAGCATGTTTAAATAAAAGTATGCAGCATAGGCACCACTGTTAGAATATATTTTTAACCTCCTATAGTGACTACTGAAGGACATTTAAATATATGAGTTTAGTTCAATTCAATTCCCCCAAATATTCTTTTCATGCTTACCATGTGCCAGGCACTATGCTAGGTGAAGGAGACTCAAGGATAAATGATACACAGTTCCCACCTTTAGAAACAGTATAGCTAACATCTATCAGGCTCCTAGTCTGCATCAGATGTTATATTCACTATCTCATTTAATCCTCACAACATCTTGTAAAGTAAATTCTATCATCCCCTTTCTTACAAATGAAAAAACTGCAGCCTATGAAAGTTACAGAAAACTTGACCAAGAAGTAAAGACTAGCAGGAAAATCAAATGTTTAATAAAATAACTAAAACATAATGTGATATGCTCTAAAATAAGTATGTTTAAAGTGCCATGGCAACATAGATGAGGGAGAGAGAATAATTCTACTCGGAATACAAAAACAAAAACAAAACTTACAGAGGGAAAGTGAGACTTGAGCTAGGCACTGAAAGATGAGCAGAAATTTGGTACGAAGAGAAAAAAATAATGGGATTCCAGGGAGAGGGAATAAGACAGTATATGCAAAGGAAGAGAAGGGTAAAATTACATAGGTATGTTGGGGTATATTTCTTTTTTTGTTTTTAATCTATCTATTTACTTAAGCGACAGGGGCCGGGCACAGTGGCTCACACCTGTAATCCCAGCACTTTGGGAAGCCAAGGCGGGCAGATCACTTGAGGTCAGGAGTTTGAGACCAGCCTGGCCAACACGGCGAAACCCCATCTCTACTAAAAATACAAAAAATTAGCCAGGCACAGTGGCTCATGCCTGTAATCTCAGCTACTCAGGAGGCTGAAGTACAAGAATTGCTTGAACCCGGGAGGCAGAGATTGCAAAAAAAAAAAAAAAAAAAAAAAGACAGACAGGGTGTACTCTGTCACCCAGGCTGCAGTGCAGTGGCATGATCATAGCTCACTCCAGCCTTGAAACCCCCAGCTGAAGTAATCCTCCCACTTCAGCCTCCTGAGTAGCTGAAACTGAAACTATACGGCGCACACCACCATGCCCGGCTAGTTTTTTTTTAATTTATTTTATTATTAATTAATTAATTTGAGATGGAGTCTCGCTCTGTCACCCAGGCTGGAGTGCAGTGGCGCGATCTCTGCTCACTGCAAGCTCTGCCTCCCGGGTTCACACCATTCTCCTGCCTCAGCCTCCTGAGTAGCTGGGACTACAGGCACCCGCCACCACACCCAGCTAATTTGTTTGTATTTTTAGTAGAGACGGGGTTTAATCATATTGGCCAGCCTGATCTTGAACTCCTGACGTTGTGATCCACCCGCCTCGGCCTCCCGAAGTGCTAGGATTACAGACGTGAGCCACTGTGCCCGGCCACCGGCTAGTTTTTGTATTGTTTGTTTGCTTGTTTTTAGAGACAGGGTTTTGCTACTGTTGCCCAGGATGGTCTCAAACTCCTAGCCTCAACTGATCCTCCTGCCTCCGCTTCCCAAAGCACTGGGATTACAGTCATGAGACACTGCACCTGGCCATTATATTTCTGTTTTAAAAGTCAGTTATCTCATAGTCCTATCACAAATTTTTCTTAGTAAAGGCTAGTGAACCACTTTCTTACCACTCTACTTCACCTAACTCTCTGCTTCCCTAATTAATCCCTAATTACCTACTTATCCCAGTCATGGCACAGGTCTGGACTCTGCCAAAAATCAGGACTTGGGCCAATAGTTCAGCCTGTCATACCCATGAGAGAGGTCCATCTGGCCAGAAATCACCCCAATAACTAAGGTTTTTGGCAGGCTTGAGAAATATAAGTTAAAGCCCTCCAGAAAAAGCACCACCAGTGGAAAATATTGCACCCCAATCCTGGCATCAAAACACCAAAAATTCATAGAAATTTGGGGATCAGAACTTCAAAAACTTGTACAATGTCTCTATTCTCCCACTGGATTCCCTTCAACAGTTACCCACTAGATGGAGGAATGTCTACAAGCTGAACCATGCCAAGAAAAGCAACAGTCAGTAACTAAATGAAGAGGGGAGCCAATTACCTCTTTCCATCAGCCCTTCTGGAATACACAGATATTAAGTGAAAAGAAGAAGGGAAGTAACCATTCACCTTAATCAGGGGGCACAGTGGGTGAAACTCAACCCACAGGAGGATTTGACAAAGGCAAAGGTTTGTATCTAACTCTCTGCCTGGCAGCCCAGAATTGGGAGAATAGTTGTCTAAGACCTATAGCAACATTCCAAAAAATGATAAGGACTAAACCAAAAAAACTACATGTCCTCTTTCCAGGAACTTCTCCCACCTGAAAAAGACTCAGGTTGCGGGAGCAAAGAAGAGTTTAAATCTGATCCTTTCTTTGGGTCAACAAGAGAAACTGCTATATATTGTATGTTTTATGCTATAAAGACTATTATACAGTGTATATAAGTGAATGAAGCAAACAATAGTGAATGAAAGATTAGAAAACAGAACTCTATTCAAGGTGAGTAGCAGTGTGGAGAGAAAAGATCTATTACCTTCACTCTAAAGCACCATACTACACTGCTCTTTGTCTGAGAGAGGAAGGTGCATTTACACATATGCTTGGTCAGATGTGGGTATTCTTCCCTTCTTCACATGGTCGCTAGCACCAGACAGCAGCACTCTTCTCACTCCAGACTCTGGGGCTCTTTGCTGTGTTATTTGGGTTCTGTACCTCCAAGATGAACTCAGAGTGATCCTTCCACCTCAGCTTCCCAAGTAGTTAAGGGTACAGGGGCATACCACCATGCCCAGCTAATTTTTTAACATTTCTGTAGAGATGCGGGTCTCATTATGTTGCCCAGGCTGGTCTAGAACTCCTGGGCTCAAGCGATCCTCCCACCTCAGCCTCCCAAAGTGTTGGGATTATGAGTGCGAGCCACCATGCCCGACCTGTATATCCCTTTATAGCATACAAAGCTCTCCATATATATTTCTCAGAACCAGAGTTCTTCAACAGACAGTGAAAGAAAGTAAAACATCTACATACCCTGGCAAGAAGGGAGTACAGATCTCCTGCCCACACCCTGTCTGCCACTTTCCTCATCCCTGAAAAAACCCAGTTTACTCCTTTCCTCCCTCTACCCCCTCCCACTCTCTCCACACCCCATGGTTGCTCTGGGTCCAGAATCCTAACTACTGATGAAAGAAAAATGGTTTAAGCACCCTCCTCTGCAAATGGAAATAAAACCACTTATTAATTAGAGAAGGGAAAGTAAAAAGATTTCATTCATTTTTCTCTTTAATATCCAAAAAGAGTCCTACATCACATCTGAGTACATTCTTCTCATGTCTGGTCAGTGAAGAATTTGCCAATGATGCAAAGAAAACACTATTTCCTTTAAAACTTTAATAAAAAGCTGCCTCTTTCAAAGTCATTGTTTTACTCTTTACAAAGGCTTACTTTACAATGGACTTACAAATAGCCCATCAACCTGCATTCCTCCCTCCACCCTCCTCCCCACTCCCAACTCCCGTTCTCTCCACATGGGACTCTGACTCACTGTAGACACAAGCAGCTGGAAAACCTGGCCCAAGAAACCTAACTACACCTAGGTGAGGCTGCAGGGCCCTATGGCAAGAGCCCTCCACCCACACTGTCTGGCCACCTCAAAGAAAACAGGGAGTGCCCTGTGCCCTCTGAGCTCAAGAATGCAGGGGACATTTCTTATTTGTCCATTCAAGCAAGACAACAGGCTGTTGCTGAAGTACCTAAGGAGATTCTCTCCTACTCACTTAGGATTGCATTTACAAACTCTATCCCTTCTGTTTAATTGCCTAAACGCATAAAAAACAGGGCCAGCTCAGAGCAGGAAAGCTTTACAGACCCTATCCAACACACACCATAAGTGCTCACACAATCGGCAAGGACAAAGGGTAGGGAGCCTGAAGCCTTGTAATACCTCTAAGGTTGTTGAGTCCCTCCAGGAACTTCTGATACTTGTAAGCGTTCATGCCCGGCCCAGCTGAGTTGGTTCACTGGCTGAAAGTAGGCACCATGGCACAGTGACAGCTGAGAAGCGAAAGCATGCAAACTGAATGATCTCGACTCCTGCTTCTACTAGCCCCCAAGAACTGGACTTTGACCACATTTACAAGTGACGCCACCAGAGAAGCCTCATTACATTACAGCCTTTTGAGCGCCCTCATTTGTTCCAGTGAGCGGAAATACCTCCCCAGGAGAGGCCAGCCCCTCCTTTGTGCAAATGAGCTACGGGACCACAACCGCCCCTGCCTGTCATCTGCCACCTCATCTGCCACCTTCTCTCTAGACCCCAACCTAGGCTCCACTGGGATTACTGCTCCTCTTGCTTAAACTCTAGGGAGAGAAGCTTAAATGCTTTTCAGGACACCAGTCAGGGGCTCATTTAACATTTGAGAACAAAATCTTTAAAGGGCCATGCTCACCACAAGAATGTCACCACAACTGGAGCTCTTAAGCAAATATTACATGGCAATGAGACAGGTTTTACAAAATAAACAATACTCTGTACTCTCCTTACAGCAGTCATGTTTATAGACTGGAATACAGCCACACAACAGAGGAGACACTGCATATCAAGGCAGTTCAAGGCAGGGGGAGGGAAGAAGCAGAAACTGTCAAGCTCATTCCCTAAATGCTAAAAGCACAACCATTCAGGGAGACAGGGCCCTCTCCATAGATAACTAGAGAGAAAATGCAACCGAGATATCACCCACATATCCCCAACTCCAGGACACTATTTCACTCTGATTTGTTTCAGGGTTGCTTTAATGTGTCAGTCACTACTGCAAATTTCTTTCTACTGTTGGCCTCAAAAAGATGACCATCCCAATAGTCACAGGCTCTTAGGATAAGCTACCCATATTATAACTAAAGGGGGAAAATCCTGAAATTTCTATAGCATCTTTGTTGTAAGGAACTCAAAATGGCTCATCTGCATTATTAGACTCATCTTTGAAAGTATTTTGTGAAAATAATTGCAACTTTTCATTATCAGATGAGAAAACAGACAGAAGTACAGCCTGAGCAACATGGCGAAACCCTGTCTCTACAAAAACTCCAAAAAATTAGCTGGGTGTGGTGGTACGTTCCTGCAGTCCCAGCTACTTGGGGAGCTGAGGATGAAGGATCGCTTGAACCTGGGAAGTTGAGGCTGCAGTGAGCCAAGATCACACCACTGCACTCTAGCCTTGGTGACAAAGTGAGGCCCTGTCTCAAAAAAAGAACAAGTAAATAGACAGAGGTTAAGTAATCTGCCCAAAAGTCATACATCATGCCAGTGAGATAGCATGGCAAGAAACTATGTTCCCCAAATCTGAGCTTGAAAAATTCTTGCTCATCTTACCACAAAAGCCTTGGCATATTAGAAATTCAGGAGCTGTCAACTGAGTCAGATGCCTGGAACAATCCCTCACATGGGAGATACACCCACCCCACTGCCACCAAGATTTGAAGTTTTTCAGACAACCTGGCTCACAAGATGTCATTGGGTGACCTAGGGAAGGGTTCACAGCATACCAAATACACTGCTCTGCAAAACTCCCAATTATACAGGTTGGATGCAGGTGGAGAAACTGTAAGTAGCATTGTAAAAACAGAGAGAAAAGGGAGTATGCACACCTAAAAAGATCAGGCTAAATAACTGTGACAGCTGCTAAGATAATGGAAAGGGGCTGGGTATGGTGGCTCACACCTGTAATCCCAATACTTTGGGAGGGTAAGGTGGGCGGATTGCTTGAGCTCAGAAGTTTGAGACCTGCCTGGGCAATATAGTGAGACCTCATCTCTACAAAAACTAAAAATGTTAACTAGGTGTGCTGTCCCATGCCTGTAGTCCTGGCTACTGGGGAGGCTGAGGTGGGAGGATCACTTGAGCCCAGCAAGTTGAGGCTACAGTGAGCTGTGATTGTGCCACTGCACTCCAGCCTGGGTGACAGAGCAAGACCTCAACTTAGAAAAAAAAAAAAAAAAAAAGATAATGGAAAGGGAAAGTAATAAACAACCCAAGCTTTTGTGCCTTCCAATGCTACTACTAGTCAGTCAACAGAACCAGCAAGGTACTACTTTGTGCAGATGTGAGTATTAGGAGTTATGGAGAGACACAAATACATGGTTCATTTTTCTCAAAATGCAACTTGACAGGCAAGATAAACAGGTTAAAAAGGAGTTTAGTGCTTAAAGAGCGTAAATTAGACAGTAGGATATAGTAAAAAATACAAATATAGATTCTTGTAGAGTCAATCCCAGGATTTCAGAGTCTATCTCAACTTTGCCACTAACTAGTTATATGAGGCAGGAGCCCCAAATTCTTTTTTTGTTGTTTTTGAGACAGGGTCTTGTTCTGTCACCCAGGCTGGAGTGCAGTGGCACAATCTTGGCTCACCATAGCCTCGACCTCCCAGGCTCAAGTGATACTCCCACCTCAGCCCCCCAAGTAGCGGGGACTACAGGCGCACGTCACTACGCCTGGCTAATTTTTGTATTTTTTGTAGAGACAGTGTTTCACCATGTTGCCCAGGCTGTTCTCGAACTTCTGGACTCAAGTGATCATCCTGCCTTGGCTTCCCAAAGTGCTGGGGGCCTGGCATGAGCCACCATGCCAGGCCCCCAAATTCTTACAAAATACTAAGTCATAGGCCGGGCGTGGTGGCTCATGCCTGTAATCCCAGCACTTTGGGAGGCTGAGGCAGGTGGATCACCTGAGGTCAGGAGTTCGAGACCAGCCTGGCCAACATGGTGAAACCCCATCTCTACTAAAAATACAAAACAGGCCAGGCACGGTGGCTCACGCCTATAATTCCAGCACTTTGGGAGGCCGAGGCAGGCGGATCACAAGGTCAGGAGATCGAGACCACGGTGAAACCCCATCTCTACTAAAAATACAAAAAATTAGCTGGGTGCGGTGGCGGGCGCCTGTAGTCCCAGATACTTGGGAGGCTGAGGCAGGAGAATGGTGTGAACCCGGCAGGCGGAGCTTGCAGTGAGCCTAGATCGCGCCACTGCACTCCAGCCTGGGCGACAGAGTGAGACTCCATCTCAAAAAAAAAACAAAACAATTAGCCGATCATGGTGGTAGACCCCTGTAATCCCAGCTGTTTGAGAGGCTGAGGCAGGAGAATTGCTTGAACCCTGGAGGCAGAGGTTGCAGTGAGCCAAGATCGTGCCATTGCACTCCAGCCTGGGCGACAAGAGCAAAACTCCATCTTAAATAAATAAATAAAATACTAAGTCTTAACTATTTTTAGGTCATAAACTCCAGTGAGAATCTGATTAAAACTAAGGATACTTTTCCCTATGTAAAGATATATATTTACCTACATACAAACTTTTGTTTACAAGTGGAGAAGTATCATATGGACCTCAACTAAAGAACTCCTGAAATGACCTTAAGACCTCTTCTGTGTCATGACCTGAAAGCAATTAGCACAGTACAATCTGAATTTAAGTGTTGAAAAGAGTCAGATGTAAAGGAATGATCGATCAGCTAAGAAGAGCTGGTTCCTTTTGCTTTTTTTAAGTCTATTCAGAGACTCCTCCCACCTAAAGAAGGAAAGTCGACTACACAACAGCAATCTAACAACAGGAACAACTGACTTAACCACTTGAACTAAGTGCATTTAAAAGACAACACATGCTAGTTTGTCATTTCCTCTGTGTGTTTCACCATTAAAATTGTTTCATAACGTTTATCACATAAAAATTAAACAAACACAAGGATGTTTGGAACTATGGAATGAGTGATGGTTCCAAAGAGGCTCTTGGGAAAGGAGGGTGGTGGTGCAATGGTCTGGCTCCAGTTGTATTCTTGGAGACCAGGATCTTTCCTCAGAATCACAGCATTTCAAAGAACCATAGTTCAATACCTCTGCACACCTTTCATGGCTATTAATCTTTTATCCTCCAATGGGTCCCACAAAGGCAAATAGTGAGATGTAACCTCAGGTGGTAAGAGATTCTGCCCTAAATTCCAGACACAGACAGGCAAACGTGAAAGACTTAGGATCTGGCAGACTAATAGGCATTCTCTGGCCAGCTGCTGACAAAGCGGAAAAAAAGCCCTTCTGTCTCCAACAGCCCTTACAAAGGCACTGACACCTAAGAGGTGAGTGGAACTTGACTGAATGCAGCCAGATCAGGAAGTCCAGACTACAGTGCCTGAGATGTGGTCCTGAGGGCTTCTGAATCTACAGTGACAGGATGGCTGTTAAAAAAAAAAAAAAAAATCCCTTACCCTGCTCAGGGACAGAGCCCAGATGAGTCAGGTTCAGGATATTGCTCCTGAAACAGGGCAAGTCCGTCAGCAGACAGTTACAATCGAGGAGAAAGATCTAGACCAATGAGGCGAGAACGAATCGTATCTTAGAGTTCCCATAGTTCCCCCAAAGCCCCCTAGAAATCAACACCTTCCATAATTCCTTTGAAGCAATCTTTCTTCTAAAAACAAAGGTCCCCCTCCCATAGAGCACCCACATATCAGTGTCAGAGAAACTAAACCTGGACAGCAAGATCAAGGAATTCATTCAATCATTCATCCCACACATATCTGTTGAACACTTACCAGGTACAAGGCACTGACCTACATGCTAGAACCCAGAACTCAGAGTCTCACCAGAGGGAGAGCAGGACGAAAAAAATATGGCAGTGTCTTGTCCACGGCCATATCACCCTGAACATGCCTGATCACGTGTGATTTTGGAAGCTGAGCAGGGCCAGGCCTGGTTAGTACTTGGATAGTAGAAATGGCAGTGTCTCCTCAGATTCAAAGATGAGGGTCATGGGGGCATCAAACTAAGGGCACAGCTGACTTCCAACTGCTCACTCTTCAGACAAACCCTGAAGAAATTTAAGAACAGAAAAGGTAACTCTCCTCATATAAATACACTGATTTTCTTTGAGGCAGAACTGACATCCTGACAACCAGTTGCTACTACTATCCCAAAGCAGCTGCTAACCCAGGAAACAACAAAAATGTCTCCAGTGACTTAAGGAGCCAGTAACAAAAGCAGGTGCCAGGTTCAGGGTCCTATTCAGGAAGCAACAAAGATCACTTTCTTCACTGTCTCCCCCTGGCAGCAGTGTCTGGTGGAGAGAAGGGTTGAATTACACCTTGTCCTTCTGGTCTGCTGGACAGAAAATGAGTTTGCCATTTGAAGAAAGGGCTGTCCCCAGGGCCATAGCTGCCTCTGCAGAGCTGAAGAAAGGAAGACAAAAGAAGTCAGGCTTCATACTTCGAAGCAAAGGGCTGAAATGGCAAGACCAACTGAGGCTTTAAAGGAAATTAAGTGTAGGTCTGGCAAAAAGGGTACAAAGAGCTCTGCTCACCCTGTGGCCACCCCAGGCCTGGGTAATTACTTGATGTGGATTAGACCTATGCTACAGGGCCCAACAAGAGGCTTTAAAAGAGCCCATGCTTTAGGCTACAGACCCTCGAATAAGCTTACTCTCCTTGAGCCTTTTCTTTTTGGCTGTGGGTCCAAGGAGAAATGGTTGGCTCCTTTGAGTCCTTTCCTCCCTAAAGTGCTTATGTAATACTACGAGATCAAATGAGGTAAGAAGCACTGAGCAACTGAGAGAAAAGGCAAAAACACTTGTTTTTAGGTTATATCTGTACCTACAGGACCTCAGATTCTAGCCTCACCTGAGACTAAGGTTCCCCTCTCAGTTTATAAAATCCCAAAATAACCTAAAAGCCTCACTGCCAGGCATTCTGAGGACCTAGGAAAAGATCAGAGGTAAGAGTCACCTTCCACTGGAACAAGGTTATAGATCTCTAGCAGAGAGATGGAAGAGTAGGAAATTTATTTCCACAAAGGCACATTGAAACAGTCAGGTGTAACAGAGGTCAGGTCAACAGCTTCCTACCACCCGCAAGAACAGTTTCTCTCATCAACTCCATCAAAACCCAGAGGATACAGCTGCACCACTAAGTCAGCTAAAGGTCAGTGCCTGCTTAGGAGAACTACATTTGGTTATTCTGAAAAACCTAGTGGAAGAAAAGTGCTTACTGGCTCAACTCACCTGGGCTGTTCTGCCAGCAAATCAAACAAGTCTCTAGAAACACAGGCCACCAACTGCTTTTTTTTTTTTAATTTGTTTAAGTCACTAGGTTTGTGATAAAGTTCTGGTAGCATTGTTTTGTTGCTTTTGAGCAGAGGAAGAAGGCAAAATAAACACTTTTCAAAAGTCAGATTCCAGACATCAAAAATAACATAATGGAATTTTCCTCTGAAGCTGCTTTTGCTAACAATGAGGCTATATTTAAAAAGAAAGTCCAAGATAGAATGTATGGTGGCAACTCCAGAATGGTAGTGTATGAATTCTGAGGAACTTTTTACTCTGACGTCTAGGATAAAATTCTGTGGGAGAACATCACAATGTTGAGGAAGTGCTAAAAGCACCTAACAGGGAGAACGTCAATGAGGGTGTCAACATCTGTTTAAAAAGTAGTGGGTACATATGTATCTGCTATACATTATCTGTACTCGCCTATATGCTTGAAATATACAAAATTAAAAATTACAGCAATGTGACTAGAAATATTCCATAGAGTTTAAAAAAGAAAAAAAAATTAAAGCAATGAATCAAACTATCCATCAAATTTACAAGTACACATACCTTTTGAAACAGCAATTCCACATTTAAGAATTTTACCTAAAAATATACATATGCACGCTGGGCACAGTGTCGCATGCCTGTAATCCCAGCACTTTGGAAGGCCAAGGTGGGCGGATCACGAGGTCAGGAAATCCAGACCATCCTGGCCAACATGGTGAAACCCCATCTCTACTAAAAATACAAAAATTAGCTGAGCATGGTGGTGGGCATCTGTAATCCCAGCTACTTGGGAGGCTGAGGCAGGAGAATTGCTTGAACCTGGGAGGTGGAGGTTGCAGTGAGCTGAGATTGCGCCATTGCACTCCAGCCTAGGTAACAAGAGCAAAACTCTGTCTTAAAAAAAAATAAAAAATATATATGTTTTATAAAAGACAAGAATGTGAGTTCTGAATCCTGATCCCAGTACTGCCACTGAACACATACCCTTCTTAATCATTCATATACTCAACAAGCAGTTTTTTATTCACTCCCCCGTGCCAAATTTGTAGAGCACTGAGGATGGAAATGAAGAGCTCTCAGTCTCTTTCATCTCTCAGCTTATAATCTAGTAAGGGAGATAAACAAGTAACCTAAGACATAATATGGTACAACTAATGCTGATAAAGATATACAGAAGCAAAGCAAAAAGGAAGCCTAGTGGCCTAGGTAAGGATTTCCGAAGGAGATGATGCTGGGACCTCAGGGCCACAGAGAATTAAGAGTGAAGGGAACAGGAGTGTTTCAGACAGAGGAAACAAAGTAGAAACATGAACAAACATGAAGCATTTAAGCAACTCAAAACAATTTAATACGGCTAGAATGTAGGGTACTTTCTACTTCGGAAGAATAATGGCAGGAAATGAAAGCTTTGCATGCCATGCTAAAGAAACCAGATTCACCCCAAAGACAATGGAAACGCATTGCAAGGGCTTCCGAGTGACTATTTTTATAATCAGATTTTAATTTTAGAAACAGCATTCTGGCAGTAACAAAAAGGAAGGGAGGAAACCAATTAGGATACTATAGATATAGAATCTGAACTAAGAAAGTAGTACTGTTATCAAAACAAAGGAAAGGACACAGATTTGAAATGAAATTATACAACATTTGATCAATGTTTTATTTGAGTTGGGGTCTGGTAGGGTGTATGGACAAAGAGAGGGAAGATTATCAAATAACTCCCAAATATCTCATTTGTGTGCCTGGATAGAAGATAGTACCTTAAATAAAGTAAGGAGTAACAGAGAGAAAAGCAGGTTTGCCAGAGTGAAGGGTTTCATCTGGAACATGTTGAGTCAAAGACACCTACAGGATATCCAAAAGAAGTCCTCTAGCTCTCAGAGATAAAATCTTGGAGCTCGGAAGAGAAAACTGGCCCAGAGTCACCACAGCAGTTGAAGCCATGAGTACGAATAAGATCACTCATGAAAACTATGTAGAGTGCCAAGGACAAAATCCTAGAAAGTATCTTTCTTTAAAGGTCAACAAAGGGAAGATAAATATGAAAATGAGGAAGAAAGAAAATCAGGAGAGGATAAAATCACAAAAGGTGAGGGAAGGAGAAACTTTTAAGAAGAATGGAGTGTTTCATAGTGTCGAGTACCACAAAAAGGTCAAGTAAGATCAGAGCTGAAAATTTACCATTGGATTTGGCAATTAGGAGGTGACTGGTGACCTTGACAACTGCAATTTCAGTGTAGCAGAGAGGGTTGGAAGCTAAAAGGCAGGTATATACCATTCTTCAAGAATCTTGGAGGACACAAAGAACATGGCTGTGAAAGGGGATTCTCACTTAACATCTTTTGTTTTCCACTCCCCCTCCCATAATATGTTTGAGTATTTAAGAAAAATAAAGAGGAAAATGCACATAAAATAATGTTAATATTTTAGTAGGAATTAGGTGTAGAATGACAATAATCCATTGTATTATTACCATTACTTTAAAGCAGATTCCATTTACTTTGTAAATCATCAAATATTTTTTGACACTGTGCAAAATACAGAGCTGGTAATGTGAGAGACAAAAAAGAGTTTATGCCAGGCACGGTGGCTCACGCCTGTAATCCCAGCACTGTGGGAGGCCAAGGTGGGCGAATCGCTTGAGCTCAGGAATTTGAGACCAGCCTGAGCCCATGGCAAAACCCCGTCTCTAGTAAAAATACAAAAAAAATTAGCCAGGCATGGTGGCATGCACCTGTAACCACAGCTACTTGGGAAGCTGGGGTGGGAGGATTGCTTGAGTGCAGGAGGTTGCAGTGAGCCGAGACTGCACCACTGTACTTCAGCCTGGGTGACAGAGTGAGACTGTCTCAAAAAAAAAAAAAAAAGTTCATGATATAGTCCCAGCTTCTAGGAGTTTAAAATCCTGTAGAAGAAAATAATGCATACATACAAATAGGATGTTAAAGTATAATACAAATGATACAGAAAAAAAATACGACTAGCATTAAGTTTAGAAAACTGGAACTAACTTCCAGTGGAGTAATCAAAGAAGACTTCCTAGAGGGCTTTGAGGCAGGTGGTGAACAATGGGGTAAGATTAAGACAGTTTTGTCTGGCTTAGAAGTGAGAAAGTGGTTGGAGAGGAGGCTAGAGAGGCAATTATGGAGGACTTTAAATATCAGGCTGGGATGACTGAACCCTGGCTCTCTTCTTATTGCAGCTCTGTAGTGCCAACTGCTTGAACATTTCCACCTGAGCATGTCACAGCAAACAGAACTGAAATTACTAAAAGTGAATCCGTATCTTTCCTCCAAAAATCAATGCCTCCTTTTATTTTTTATTTTATTTAATTTATTTATTTTTATTTTTATTTTTTTGAGATGGAGTCTCACTCTGTCACCCAGGCTGGAGTGCAGTGGCACGATCTTGGCTCACAGCGACCTCCGCCTCCCCGGTTCAAGTGATTCTCCTGCCTCCTGAGTAGTTGGGATTACAGGCACGCACCGCCATGCCTGGCTATTTTTTGTCTTTTTAGTAGAGACAGGGTTTCACCATACTGGTCTCGAACCCCTGACCTCAAGTGATCCCCCCAAACTCGGCCTCTCAAAGTGCTGGGATTACAGGTGTGCTACCACATCCAGCCAATGCCTCCTTTTAATTTCCCACTTCAAGTAATGGCACTACCCTTTACCCAACCCATTCTCAAGTCCTATCAGTTCCTGCAAATACCTCTCCCAGTCATCCTCTTCTGTATTCAAGAGTCACTCTCTCCAGTATTCAAGAGTCACCCTCTCCCTTCTGATCCTCATTACCACTCACTTGGATTGTTAAAACAGCCTCAAAAAAACTGACTTTCCTTATCCAATTCATGTTGCACATGCTGCTATATTAATATTCCTAGAAACACAGCCTTAATTAAATCATTCCAATGTATAAAACCTCCAACGGCAACATAAAATCAACCAAAGGGGGAAAAAAATCTCAATGAAATGTAAAACCCAACCACATGGTAAAACTTTTGTGGAGAATAGTTTGGCAAAAGTTTTTTAAAGTACTACAAATAACTTTTGACTCAGCAATTCCATTCTTAGGAATTTATCTTTTTAAAAATACGGTTAAGTGTGCAAATATATACATGTAAGTATATTGATCTCATTGTTCATAACACCAAACAGTGCAAAATTACCTAAAAGTCCAACAATAGAAGACTGTCTCAAGTGCAATGCATCCATTCAAGAGAATACTCATAGCAACATATTAATAAATTATGATGCTGATACATATTTTTGACACTGAAAGACTTTCAACATACACTAAGTGAAGAAACATGTTACAAACTGTTTTTTTCCAAATATGTATTGCATGCATATTTGCACAAGAAAATATTTGAAAGAAAACATCAAAATATTTACAGCAGTTATAAATGGTAGGATTTTTGGTCACTTTAATTTTATATTTTTATTTATTATTTTAAAATCTTCCTACAACAAACATGAATATTTTATGAAGTAAAAAGGGGAGGGGAGATTCTGCCACAACTGATATCCAACAGTAGCATAACTCTTTCAGATTTTTCTAAACATTCTTTATCTGGAGAAAGCAGGAACTCTATATACAGCCCAACAATTCTACAAATTGTTATGGCACCAAAAAACAAAGATGAAGAAAGTACAGCCTGCAGTCACTGAACTCATGGTCTAGGGGAGGCTGACAATTAAACAGAAAACTGTAAAATAAGATGATAAATACTATCACAAAGGGATGTACATCCTACCATAAGAACTCAGATGAAAAGGTAAGTGAAATTTTTTACTGGTTGGGGTACAAGGAAAGAAGCAGGAACACCATTAAAATCTATTAAATTTTGAGTTGGGACAAAAGATTACAGTATGAACCAGTATTTGTGAGGCAGAAAAAGTAAAAAGATCATTCAAGGCATAGAAAACAACATAAACAAGGGGTGAAACTGATCATCAGTTTTTAAGAGGAAATGTGGCACGATAACTGGCATAAGTCAAGACGAGGGTCTAAAATAGGACAGTGAGTCTAGCCAGGAAAGAATAGCTGTTGAGATATTTTTCAGCTAGACAAACAGAACTTAGTGTCCAATCAGATGTGGAAAATAAATAGGGCCAGGGGTGGCTCATGCTTATAATCCCAGCACTTTGAGGGGCCAAGGCAGAAGGACTGCTTGAGGCCAGGAGTTCGAGACCAGCCTTGGTGGTGTGTGCCTGTAGGCCCAGCTACATGAGGGGTGAGGCAGGAGGAGAGCTTGAGCCTGGGATGTTCAGGTTGCAGTGAGCTATGATTGTGCCACTGTACTCCAGCCTGGGCAACAGAGCAAGACCCTGTTGAAGAAGAAAGAAGAAAAAGAAAGAAAGAAGGGAAAGAGAAGGAAGGAAGAAAGGAAGGAAAGGATGGGAAAAAAAGAGGAAAGAAAAGAAAGACGAAAGAAAGGAAAGGAAAGGGAAAAGAGAAGGAAAAAGAAAAGAGAAGGAAGGAAGGGGAAGGAAAGGAAAGAAAAGAGAAGGAAAAAGAAAAGGCAAGGAAGGAAAGAAGGGGAAGGAAAGGAAAGAGAAAGGAGAAGGAAAATGAAAAGAGAAGGAAAAAGAGAAGGAAGGAAGGAAAGAAGGAAGGAAGGAAAAAAGAGGAGGGAAAGGAAAGAGAAAAGAGAAGGAAAAAGAAAAGAGAAGGAAAAAGAAAAGAAAAGAGAAGGAAGGAAGGAAGAGAGAGAGGAGAGGAGAGGAAAGGAAGAAAAGGGAAAAGGGGAAGGTGAGGAGAGGAGAGACGAGAAAGGAGAAAGGAGAAAGAAGAAAGGAGGGGAAAGGGGAAAGGGAAAAAGGGAAAGGGGAAAGGAAAGGGAAAAGAAGAAAAGAAGAAGGAGGGAGGGAGGAAGGGGAGGAGGAGAGGAAGAGAGAGAAGGAGGAGGAGAGGAACAGGAGGAGGAGAAGAAGAAGGAAGGAAGAAGGAAAAGAAGAAGAAAATAAAGGAAGACAAATATTTGTGGGTACCCAGTAGGTGTATATATTTATGGGTTACATGAGATATTTTCATAGAGGCATGCAATGTATACTAATCACATCAGGGTAAATAGGGTATCCATCATCTCAAGCAATTTGTGTTTCAAACAATCCAATTAAACTCTTTTAGTTATTTTTAAATGAACAATTAAATTATTTTTACTATAGTCACCCTGTTGTGCTAGCGAATACTAGGTTTTATTTAGTCTTTTTATTTTTTTGCATCCATTAACTATCCCCCACTTCCCTGTGACCCCATCCCCCCTTCCCAACTTCTGGTAACCATCTTTCTACTCTCTATCCTCATGAGTTCAATTATTTTAATTTTTAGTTCCCACAAATAAGTAAGAACATGCAATGTTTGTCATTCTGTGCCTGGCTTATTTCGCTTAACACAATGTCCTCTAGTTCCATCCATGTTGTTGCAAATGACAGAATGTCATTCTTTTTTATGGCTGACTAGTACTCTATTGTGTATATGTACATTTTCTTTCTTTCTTTTTTTTTTTTTTTTTTGGAGAGGAGACAGAGTCTTGCTCTGTCACCTAGGCTGGAGCGCAGTGACGTGATCTCAGCTCACTGCAACCTTCACCTTCCAGGTTCAAACAATTCTCCTGCCTCAGTCTCCCGAGTAGCTGGGACTACAGGTGTGCACCACCATACCTGGCTAGTTTTTGTATTTTTAGTAGAGATGGGGTTTTGCCATGTTGGCCAGGCTTGTCTTGAACTCCTGACCTCAAATGATCCGCCCACCTCAGCCTCCCAAAGTGCTGGGATTATAGGCGTGAGCTACTGTGCCCGGCCCACATTTTCTTTATCTACTCATTTTCTTTATCTACTCATCTGCTGATGGACACTTAGGTGGCTTCCAAATCTTGGCTATTGTGAACAGTGCTGTAATAAACATGTTAGTCCAGATAGCTCTTCAATATACTGATTTCCTTTCTTTTGGGTATAAACCTAAGGAGTGGGGTTACTGGACTGTATGGTAGCTCTATTTTTAGTTCTCCAAACCATTCTCCATAGTGGTTGTATAAGCTGAGTTTTGGATACATTACATGCAAATTTCTGTAGGCTACAAAGTGGAAAAGGAGAGTAGTCATTTGGAAATACAAGTTTGGACCTGGGGGAAAAGCTCATATGATAGGTCGTTACAGATTCTGATAAGAGAGTCATCACCGTACACACAGATGAAATTCCTAAATGAAATCACCAGAGTAGGTCAACTCATCCAGAGATAGCACACAGTCAGGGAAGGAAAGAGGTCCAAATGGTGTCAGATGCTGTGACAAGATGAAACAGCATGAACAAAAAGAGGCTGCTGAGTTCTGCAAGCAAGTCATCACAAACAAGAGCCTTTCATTGGGAGGGTGGGCACAAAGCTTGGCTATAGTGGCTCATGATGACTAAAGAAGTAGAAGAAAGGCTGTTGAGGTAGTTTGGTGGTAAAGAAAAAAAAAAGCACAGAGAGTTAGTCTGAAGAAGAGATAAGCTTAAAGGAATTTTTATCTTAGGATGGAGAAAACCTGAACATCTTTACAAAGAGTCACTAGGAAGCGAGGAGCTAAGAACACAAAATATATATGTATATGACCAGAGACCTGCCTCTGAAATAGGAGGGAATATGGTAAGGACTGGTAAAGCCTACAGATAAATTGAGAGGTAAAAGACTAAATTACTTATTGAGAGTTTATAAGGTGGGGTGGAGCAACAAGTTTGAAAAGAATGGTGAAAGTCTGGAATGGCTGCTGCAGAAAAAAATGAATGGCAGTCAACCAGAAGAGAATAAAAAGGTTTCAGGATAGGATTGAGAGCCAAGCGGTGGCTGGAGCTCATAAATCTATAATAGAGTCAGTCAGCACACTGTTATGCAGTGGCACTCAGTAGCTCAGTGGAGAAAATGAACACACGTCCAGCACCGGGGATAGAAAAGAAAGGGGTGGAAGAAAAAAAAGAGATCTGAGAATGCCAGTACAAGCCCTATTGTACATGATAGGTCAGGAAGCACTGACACCATAAAGGGGCTGATAGACTGGGAAACGGCAGAGAACAGGTTTAATGTGGATAAAGGAAAGGATAAGTGGAAAAAAGGAGGTTGTGACCATATTCTGGGATGTCTAGGAGGAATGGAGCAACTGTACATCACCTAAAATACCCTCCCCCAAAAAACTTAGTTATCTATAAGACCAAAACTGGTGAGGCACAGTGGTTCACACCTGCAATCCCAGCACTTTGGGTGGCCAAGGAGAGAGGATCATTTAAGCCCAGGAGTTTGAGACCAGCCTGGGCAATATAGTGAGACCTTGTCTCTATTTAGAAAAAAAAAAAGACCAAAATTGATGCCATGCTGATTTCCAGGCCGTGCTCTGATACATAAACTAGCTCTTCAAATGCGGCTGACACCTCACGCGTTGTTAGAAGGGAATTCCAATGAGAGAGTGGCAGGGTGAAGTTCTCCTCTAAGCTTCTTCCTTCTTTAAGATTTGATCTGGATCTCTGGGTGCAGTATCAATAACTTCAATAACTCTTCTTTTTACTGACTAGAAGATTAGGAGAGTTCTCATGAATATGGAGTTGCTAAAAATAAAAGTTTAAGAAATTTCCAGCTGGGAGCGGTGGCTTACCCCTATAATCCCAGTACTTTGGGAGGCCGAGGCAGGTGGATCACCTGAGGTCAGGAATTCGGGACCAGCCTGGCCAACATGGTGAAACCCCGCCTCTCTTAAAAATACAAAAATTAGCTGGGGGTGGTGGCAGGCACCTGTAATCCCAACTACTTGGGAGGCTGAGGCAGGAGAATCGCTTGAACCTGGGAGGCGGAAGTTGCAGTGAGCCGAGATCGTGCCATTGCACTCCAGCCTAGGCAACAGAACAAGACTCCGTCTCAAAAAAAAAAAAAAAGCGCCGTGGCTCACACCTGTAATCCCAGCACCTTGGGAGGCCGAGGCGGGCGGATCACAAGGTCAGGAGATAGAGATCATCCTGGCTAACACAGTGAAACCCCATCTCTACTAAAAATGAAAAAAAATTATCTAGGCATGGTGGCTGGTGCCTGTAGTCCCAGCTACTCGAGAGGCTGAGGCAGGAGGCTGAGGCAGGAGAATGGTGTGAACCCGGCAGGCGGAGCTTGCAGTGAGTGGAGATCGCACCACTGCACTCCAGCCTGGGCGACAGAGCAAGACTCCATCTCAAAAAAAGAAAGAAAAGAAAAGAAAAAGAAAAAGAAATTGCCTAATTGCTGGCTTGGCAATTCCCTCAGGGTCTTGGAACTAGCCAATGTAGGACAACTGGCACCGTCCTTCCCAGAGCCTTGGATCTTTCCCCCAGTGGTAAGATATAACAGTAAGGGCAACCTGCATAAGAAGTGTACTCAACAGAGAGGCAGAAGTTGGAGTCTGCAAATAACATAAGTAACCTCCAGGATGAGGGTGGGAAAGTGAGTTTACTTCCTTTCACTGCAAATGGAAAGATCGAATCTAATCCTTGAGCCCTTACCTCACAAGGGCAGGAAACCCTAAACAAGCCACTTGCTCATTCTCTACAGATCTGGCCTCTCCTCTATCCTATTATCCTGGCCTGATACAAAAAGGAAAAGAGATTCCAATCCTCTCCAAGATGTTACAAATCAACCAGACATTGCCACCAGAAAGTGTATCTTTGATACACCAAAAGGTATATCAAAAGCTAGCTTGTATCAATAATTCACTCTAAGAGCCCCAACTTGCTTCCAAATTTTTTCGTATGGCCCAAAGACAAGGGGTACAATGATTATGAAAAGTAACTTCTGATATTAAGGTACATTGATAGAAAGAATAAAAATTCAAGGGTTAGTTGACTATCTTGACAAGCATCTGGAATGTGGCTACCACAATCAGCCTGATCTGCCATTCCATTTGGACTGAGATGGGCCCTCCTGTGTAAGATAGAAAAAGTAACTCCAAATGTTTGTTTAATGTAGCTCTGGTTCACCTTCACTCGGGTCACCGCCTTCCTTTGCTCACAAACACTTAATTGTCCCTGAAAAGTAGGTCAGCGCCTTGTGGAGCAAGCTGGAAGGAGAGCTAAGACCCAGCCTATCACTCCAACAGGCTTGGAGAGGCCCAAGCTGTGTCTAGGAGACCAAAACCAGTCAGCAGTGCATTATGCCAAGAGCGCTCCAGGTGCTCCAGGTGGTAACCTGGCTACTGCCATTCCTAGGTGGTGACTCAGCAGGTTGGGAAAGCAGAAGATGCAGGATGCAGGGCTGAGGCTCATGTCAGCCTGGCAAATACTTGTTCCACTCTGATAGCTAATGAGGTGTCCCTAATTAGCTATCAGAATGGAAAGAGCAAGAGGTGAACAATCAGAATGCTAAACTCTCTTCCACTGTCCATATGGTCCCTTCTGTAGAATACCAAGCATTGCTCAACCATAAATGGAGCTGCCTGAGCTTCTCCCCACTCCTTCCCCCAAATATTTTCTTTAGGGCACCCAAAAATAAACACTGCTCCTTACCCATGAGCTAGAGGTACATTCATAGCACTGTAAGCTGTCATTTGGAGTATACTTGATGAAGGTGTTAAATTTTTTTTAACAGGATACATCTTGTTCCTGGGCCCAAATACTCCATCCATCCAGGATTTTAAGGTGGGAGAGACTCCCCCATCAAATTTCCTCTAACCTCAAATTGGTTAGTTCACTAAATATAGGATATTGCTTCAAAGTAAAAAAAGAAGGGGCCCAGGGAGATGAGGCAACAGGAGGCTGGCAGTTTGGGAAATAGCTACCAGAGGGTCAGCTGTCCAGCTGTCTCTGGAATCTGAAGACTTCCAAACCTAACAACTGCCTTTCTCAGGAAGAATCAAAACTATGCGAGGCAGCTGTGGAGGATAAAGGCTGCAGAGCCCAACTTCTGAAGCCAGTAGCAAACCACTTCCTTAGCCATTGTTCCCCACAAAAAGCAAACGCTGCCAGAACTGCCTGCAGACCAGATACCAGCTCTAAGAAAGAGAAATGGGAAAAGGAGTCAGTTATCTCTTTGGCAAACATAGAGCACAGGCACCTTCCTCTATCTCCCTCAAGTTCTTAGGTAATAATACTAAAACCACTGGCAATTCCAACCTTTCTAAATTCTGACTATATAACTTTCCATTATCTTCTAGTTTCATGTACCTTTCCTCCTCCTGGTCCTCCACTACCCACCATATCCCCCAAGATACATGCATTTCATCTTTCCAAATCTAAGGTAGAATCAGAACCATGTAAACTAATACCTGAATTTGTACTTTTTAAAATTATTAGATTTAAGTCTAATAACTAGACTCTAAAACCTACAAGGCAAGAAACATGTCCTATCCCCATTACTGTAGCTAAGACTGCATGCTACGAACCAAGCACCATTTTAAGCACTTTACATGTTATTTCATTCAATCTCCATCAGAATCCTATGATATATGGGGTAACAGTAAAACACCTTACAGATGAGAACTGAAGCGCAGAAAGGTTCAAGAACTTGCCCAAGTTCAGTTAATAAATGGCAGAGCTGAGATTCAAACCTCAGCAGCTTGAGTCCATGCTCTTAACACCTATATGCTACACCAAGTGGTCCCCAGACCAGCAGCATCAGCATCTCCTGGGAACTTGTTAGAAATATAATTTCTCAAGCCCCACCCCAGACCTACTGAATCAGAACTGAGGGTGGGACCCAGCAATCTGTGTTTTAACATGCCCTGCAGGTGATTCTGACGCAGGCTCAAGAGTATAGTCAAGTTATGCTGCTTCTGCTTTTCATTCTTTGAGCTACACCCAAGACAGACAGGCATTCAGGAGGAACTTAACAGTGTGAAAATATTATGAACAACTGATTATAGCATAATGTTTGAGTACATGAGAATTCTAGAACCAAACTGTGAAACCTAACTCTGCTGCTTAACAGCTGTGTGTCCCTGGGCAAGTCACTATGCCCTCCTGTTCTTCAGTTTACTCCAGTGTAAAATGGAGATAGGTTCTAAGGATTAAATTAGTTAATTTGACATAAAGCATTTATAACAGTGACTGGCACTTTTTTTTTTTTTTTTTTTTTTTGAGCCGGAGTCTCACTCTGTCACCCAGGCTGGAGTGAAGTAGCGCAATCTCGGCTCACTGCAACCTCCGCCTCCTGGGTTCAAGAGATTCTCCTGCCTCAGCCTCCCAAGTAGCTGGGATTACAGACGTGTGCCACCACGCCCTGCTAATTTTCGTATTTTTAGTAGAGATGGGGTTACACCATGTTGGCCAGGACAGTCTTGATCTCCTGACCTCGTGATACGCCTGCCTCAGCCTCCCAAAGTGCAGGGATCACAGGTGTGAGCCACCGTGCCCAGTTGCCTGGCACTTATTAAGTGCCCTATAAGCTCTTATTAACTATGGTCTTTGATCCACTTTACAATTAAATTCAATAAATGTTTATTAGGCATCTATGTGCGAGGCACTGTGCTAGACACATGCATTCATCAACATTTCTTGAACTTGTCAGCCTTTCAGTAATGGTTATTGAAGCCTTGTTATACGCAATACTCTGTGCTATGGGATGTCAGAGACAAAAAATAAGGCATTGACTCTTCATCTAAGGACAGTACAAAGTAGTAGGCCAGATGTGACATTTACACAAGTAATTCTAACCCATAGTAGCAAGTGATAAGAATCGTAAGATAGTACTGTTTGGTGGAAAGAACATGGGATTTGAGGTCATAAAATTTAGATTTATGCTAGGTATGGTGGCTCATGCCTATAATCCCAGCACTTTAGAGGACTAAGGCAGAAGGATCATTTCAGGTCAGGAGTTCAAGACCAGCCTGGGCAACACAGTGAGACCCCATCTCTACAAAAGACACAAAAATTTAGCTGGGTGTAGTGGCATATGCCTATAGTCCTAGCTACACAGGAGGCTGGAGTGGGACAATCTCTTGAGCCCAGGAGTTTGAGGCTGCAGTGAGCCACGTTTACACCACTGCACTGCAGCCTGTGCAACAGCAAGACCTTGTCTCTAAAAAAAATAAAAATAAAAATAAAGATTTAGTTCTAATTATGGGTAACCTCAGGCAAGTTACTTAATCTCCTTAAGCCTTAATTTCCTCAGCTGTAAAACAGGAGTGATGAAAAACATCTGTGAGGTTCCAATGAGCTAATACATGTGAAAACATTTTGTAACAGACTCTGAATGTTGTCAGTTATTACTATTACTTTTAAGTGCATTTCTTTCAATAATATTATGTCAGTTCAGGAAGATGATATGACTTGTATCTGAGATAATCAGGGAAGAATCCACAAAAAGTAACATTTGAGATGGATATGTAAGGACCAAATATAATGTAGAAATTAAAGGAAAATGCAGGCACAGGAAACAGCATGAGCAAAGGCATGAAAGCAGGAAAGCTAAGAAAAAAAAAAGCAGAAAGCACTAGTTCATTTTAGCTGGAATATAAAGAATAGTGGCAAATTTGGGAGGCTGAGATGGGAGGATCACTTGAGGTCAGGAATTTGAGACCAGCCTGGCCAACATGGTGAAACCCCATCTCTACTAAAAATACAAAAATTAGCTGGACGTGGTAGGGGACACCTGTAATCCCAGTTACTTGGGACGCTGAGGCAGGAGAATCGCTTGAACCTGGAAGGCAGAGGTTGCAGTGACAGAGCGAGACTGTCTGAAAAAAAAAAAAAAAAAAACAGTGGCAGATAACATTTAAAAAAAGGTAAAAGGTAAACAAGAGGAAAAAAATCTGTTCAATTTCCCCCCATAAGCAAGCATCTTTGGTAATTCAAGTAGGAATAAATGATGAGACAGTTGACTAAAATTAGTTTTAGTAGTTATCTGTGAATTTGAAGTGTTCAGCATGCCTTGTACTCCATTTTCACAGGGTGATTAAGAGCCAGCTACATCATATGCATGTAACATGGAATACCCAAAATTACGCAGTTTGTGCAGAAGCTAATTTGAAAATGATACTGTTATTCCTCATCAAAGCTTCTCCAGACAGCTCATAAAAATTATTTGGCCTTAGGCCATGCGCGGTGGTTTACCCCTGTAATCCCAGCACTTTGGGAGGCCGAGGTGGGTGGATCACCTGAGGTCAGGAGTTCGAGACCAGCCTGGCCAACATGGTAAAACCCCATCTCTGCTAAAAATACAAAAATTAGCCGGGCATGGTGGCACTCACCTGTAATCCCAGCTACTCAGGAAGGGGAGGCAGGAGAATCACTTGAACCTGGGAGGCAGAGGTTGCAGTGAGCTGAGATTATGCCATTGCACTACAGCGTGGGTGACAGAGCAAGACTCTGTCTCCCAAAAAAAAAATTATTTGGCCTTTAAAACCTTTCAATATCATTATTGAAATGAGAGAAAGCTGTGTTCATCTAACACCAGCCATTTTTCTTTTTTTTCAGATGGAATCTCTCTCTGTCGCCTAGGCTGGCATGCAATGGCGCCATCTCAGCTCACTGCAAGCTCCGCCTCCCAGGTTCACGCCATTCTCCTGCCTCAGCCTCCAGAGTAGCTGGGACTACAGGCACCCGCCACCATGCCCGGCTAATTTTTTTGTATTTTTAGTAGAGACAGGTTTTCACCGTGTTAGCCAGGGTGGTCTCAGTCTCCTGACCTTGTGATCTGCCCACCTCGGCCTCCCAAAGTGCTGGGATTACAGGCGTGAGCCACCACGTCCGGCCTACCAGCCATTTTTCAAGTGTTTGTTAGGACCTCTACTCAAATACAACATGAAGTACACTCATTTTTGTTTTGTTTTGTTTTGACTCGTTGTTTTTGTACAAGAAAGTATTTCAACAAGATCCTTGAGTGACAGGTAGCACATAATCCAGAGTAGCACAAATTTGTTGAAACAGAAATTAAAGCTTCCAATACTGTTTCAGACTTTTTTTTTTTTTTTGAGATGGAGTCTCGACTGTTACCCAGGCTAGAGTCCAGTGGCACAATCTCAGCTAACTGCAACCTCCGCCTCCCAGGATCAAGCAATCCTCCTGCCTCAGCCCCCCTAGTAGCTGGGATTATAGGCTCGTGCTACCATGCCCAGCTAATTTCTGTATTTTTAGTAGAGATGGGGTTTCTCCATGTTGGCCAGGCTGGTCTCGAACTACCGACCTCAGGTGATCCACCCGTCTCAGCCTCCCAAAGTGCTGGGAATACAGGCGTGACCCACCACGCCTGGCCTCAGACAAATTTTTTTATGTTTTGTATGTTCATATAGTTGAATGAGATAATGCAATACTTTTAATCGAGCAATCCTTGCTTGCCAAAGAGCATCTGAAGGTAAAAAAAAAATAAATAAAAAATAAATAAATTGGGGCACAGTGGCTCATGCCTATAATCCCAGCTCTTTGGGAGGCCAGGGCAGAAGGATGGCTTGAGCCCAGGTGTTTGAAACCAGCCTGGGCAATATAATGAGACTTTGTCTTTACAAAAAATTTAAAAATTAGCCAGGTGTAGTGGCACACACCTGTAGTCTCAGATACTTGAGAAACTGAGGTGGGAGGATCTGTTGAGCCTGCAAGACACGTTACAGTGAGCTATGATTGTGCCACTGCACTCCAGTCTGTGCGACAGAGCAAGAACCTGTCTTTAAAAAAATAAAATAAGACTGGGTATGGTGGCTCACGCCTGTAATCCCAACACTTTGAGAGGCTGAGGCACACAGATCACTTGAGGCCAGAAGTTCGAGACCAGCCTGGCCAACATGGCAAAACCCTGTCCCTAATAAAAATACAAAAATCAGCCAGGCGTGGTGGTGTACATCTGTAATTGCAGTTACTCAGGAGGCTGAGGCATGAGAATCTCTTGAACCTGGGAGGTGGTGGTTGCAGTGAGCCAAGATCGCACCACTGCATTCCAACGTGGGCAACAGAGGGGGACTCTGTCTCAAAATAAAATAAAATAAAAATAACAAACTTTGAAAAAAGTCCATTTTTAGTTGACAAAGGGTAAATATAACTTGGTCATGTCAAATATTTTATATTTAAAATCCAACCTTCAGTTTTGCAGAAAGTTACATGAGGAAAAAACATGAACTTCCAAGGAACAAGTAAAAGTTAAACTTCAAATTTCAAACTGAACACTCTCACGCTTGCTTTATTCTACTGTCATACAAGTGCCCCCTACTGTCGTTCATATTTAATCTGTTTCTCTAAAACATTCTTTTTTAAAATTCATTTTTCTTTAGTAATATGTACATATAAAACCTTAGTTGACTAATACTAAATATGGTCTTTATTAATATAGAATTAATTCACTTTTATTATGCTGACAGCATAAAATCATCCTGAGTAGCTTCTGAGAGACAACTGGTCTCTAGGCATTGGAGGTACAAAAGCAGGTAATATGAAGGTAGGCCAATTTGCATAGGGGAGTGCACTGAGGTGACGTGTCTCTATGTCCATGAGCAACTGGGCAAAAAATCCTAATGCCACTGCAGTCCCCTCAGGCACAGAGCAGGAACTGGGGACAAACCAGTATAAACCACCCCTTCCACCCTATAAACAAACAGGAGAATCCACAGTTGGAGATACAAGGGTTTGGAGGGACTACTGCCTCTCCTCACCCTCCACCCATGTCCAGCATAAGCACAGGACACAGAAGCTAGGCTCCTGGACTTTTTCAGGTCTAACCTGGAAGGCAGAAAAATCACAGCTGGATAGTAGTCTTTCTTCAGAATTTTGGTAGACATTGTAAGAGACTGTCTAAGCTGTCAAGGCCCTTCTGCTAAGGCTCTTTATACTTGGAACTCCTTGGAGACCTCTCACATTATCCTGGAGCCCTGTTTCCAATGCATGCATTCTGGTGGTGGGCTGCATTGAGGGGAACCCAGAGAAGAACATGTAGCTCCCTTACTGTGTCAAGTGTCAATAATGGGATATTTGTGTGTGTGTACATATGTATGTATGTGTGTGTAGACATATGTGTGTACACATATAGGTACATATATCCTAAAAATACTGCCCTGGAAAGCCAGGTTGGCACACAGTTGGCCGTTCGCTGTACTCATCACCCCTCAGCTATATAGCAATTCTCTCTCAGCCTTCAACCTCTGCAAAACAATCCAAGAGTGTAGATATGTCACCACTCCAAGAATCTCATTCACAGTAGGAGCAAAGGAGAGAGGGAGAGAAGCAAGATAGACAAACTGTAAGCACACAGAGTAGTTTATCACTGAGAAAAATTAGACTAGGAGGAAATTTTTTTTTCCTAGAATTCTGCCAGGTCTGGACCCTCTGTATGGGGTTCAGTAGGTCCATCATTCATCATCCTATTTGACTCCTATCAAAATAGGTCTTGCAAGCAAAACCCAGAGAGACAAAGTCAACACACAAACAAGGATATTGTTCAACTTCATCCTCTTCTCTCCAGCTTTGAAGCCTCTGAACGCACCTTAGAGAATCAATTCATTACTATTAAAAATAATCTGGCTGGGCGCAGTGGCTCATGTCTGTAATCCTAGCACTTAGGGAGGCTGAAACAGGTGATCAAGAGTTCAAGACCAGCCTGGCCAACATGGTAAAACCCCATCTCTACCTAAAAAATACAAAAATTAGTCAGGCGTGGTAGCATGCACCTGTATTCCCAGCTACTCGGGAGGTTGAGGCAGGAGAATCACTTGAACCCAGGAGGCGGAGATTGCAGTGAGCGGAAATCACACCATTGCACTCCAGCCTGGGCAACAGAGCAAGACGCTGTCTAAATAAATTAATTAATTAAATGTCAAAAAACCCCAAAAATAATCATATTATTAGCAAGCCAAGTATCCATCAACAGATGAATGGATAAATAAAATGTGGTAGATACATAAATGGAATATTATTTAGCCTTAAAAAGGAAGGAAATTCTGGCACATGCTACAACATGAATGAACCTTGAGGACATTATGCTACATGAAATAAGCCAGACACAAAAGGACAAATACTGTATGATTCCACTTATATGAAGTACATAGAGTAGTCAAATGCATAGAAACAGAAAGTAGAATTGTGGTTGCCAGGGGCTAAGGAGGCGGAAGGTGAGTTATTGTTTAATGGGTTTGGAATTTTAGTTTGAGAAGATGAAAAAGTTCTAGAGATGGATAATAGTGATGGCTGCACAACAATCAAGTGAATGTACTTGATGCCACTAAATTTACCCTTACAGATGGCTAAAATGCTAAATGTTATGTTAGTGTATTTTATCATAATAAAATCAAGCGTATTGTTATTATGACTCCTACTAATAAAAAACAAGCTACAATTACATACTATGTGCCAACCAATGTGTTTTACGTATATTAACTCATTTAACCTCTACAAAAACCCTGCAAGATGGTTATCACCACCAATATTTTACAAATGAGGAATTAGGAAAAGCATAGTTGAAAGGGGTTACATTACTGTTTAAGACCACAGAGCTAGTAAGATCCAAAGCCAGGGTTCCTTTCCACTGTAAGATGCTGCTTTCTACCCTAGAGGGAAAATGTATCTGATACCACAAAATAAAAGAAAACTGAAAACCCCTGGAGCAAGAAGGCACATGGTCAACAACAGAGGTAAAAGGAAGAATGTACTGTTAAATGTTAGAGGCATGCTCCCTGATTCCACTTATTCTTGTTAAGACTGTTCTTCTGGCTGGGCACGGTGGCTCATGCCTGTAATCCCAGCACTTTGGGAGGCCGAGGTGGACGGATCACGAGGTCAGTAGATCGAGACCATCCTGGCTAACACAGTGAAACCCCGTCTCTACTAAAAATACAAAAAAAAAATTAGCCGGGCGTGGTGGCGGGCGCCTGTAGTCCCAGCTACTCGGGAGGCTGAGGCAAGAGAATGGCGTGAACCCGGGAGGTGGAGCGTGCAGTGAGCCGAGATTCCGCCATTGCACTCTAGCCTGGGGGACAGAGCAAGACCCCATCTCAAAAAAAAAAAAGAAAAGAAAAAGAAAAGACTGTTCTTCTGATGATAATATCTAAGAACTTTAAATGCAGCAAATACCTGGCCACGCAAATCCCTAGCAAACTAGGAAAAGCTGTTTGTAATATCCACAAAACCCAAAAATGAAACTTCTCATAACCTACCTACCATGCAATTCCCTATTTTGTAAGAATTTTTCTGGACTTCTTCAAGGTCAAGAAGAAACCTAATAATTCATTTAAGAAAAAGCAACTCTAGAAAAGATGAATAAGTTCTGGAGATGTATTGTACAGCAAACAATGTATTGTATACTTGAAAATTCTGGAAGTAGTAATGTTAAATATTCTCATCACACAAAACTATGTGAGGTGACAGATGTTAACTAGCTTGATTTAATCATTCCACAATGTTTACATATATCAAGACATCACATTGTACACCATAAAGATATACAATTTTTATGTATCAATTATACCTTTATAAAGTTGGGAAAAATAAAAACACAGGAAGAAGAAGAAGGAGAAGGAGAAAGGACGAGGAGTAGAAGGAGGAGGAAAGAAAAAAGAGAAGAAAAGAAAATCTTAGAGTTAAACACACAAAACTATAGTAAGAGTCTGTTAAAAAATTAAACCCCAGGCCCTCAAACACTAAGCAAAGCTTCACTACAAACAAAAGGGATCACAATGACTGCCTCCTCACTGATCTCTCTTCCAGGTCTCTGCTCTCACTCCAGATGGATCAGAAACAGGCCAGACTGGACGGGTAGCTCTTGGTTAGGAAAACAAGTGGCTGTGCAGGTCCACAGGTGGCGCTGCTTGTTAGCAACCAGCTCCCACCACACCCCATACCCCCGGCCCCAGGGTGGAAGCCTGCTAGTGAGGACAGAGGACAGGAAATCTGGACAGCCAGATTCCTGTTCCAGTCTGTGTCACTCAGTCAGGGATCAAGGGGCATCCAGCCAGGTTCCATTCCAAGGGTGGTGTCACTTCCCCCAGGGACTAACAGTTGCTCTCCAGCAGATTTAGGCACAAAAAGGGCTGAGTAGGGGATGTGGCAAGAGCAGAATCTACAGCATGCAGAGCTCCATGAGGGACCGAGCTTTTCTAATCTATGGGGGAGAAGGGGCTCTACCAGTGCAGGTCAAGTAGGCACAGCCCAGGAAAGGGATTCAAAACAATCTTCTTAGAGCCTGTGTCTCTCCCATGGGAACAAAGCAGCTTGGGTACACGTATGTGCTTTGAATTCCTCAAATGAAAGCCATTCTGCTGAAAACAAAAGCCTCCTTCCTTCCCATCCCCCCACACACCAAATGTTTTACAGTCATCAAGTGTCTCCTGGTACTCAGAAAATACACTATCAAACAGGAAATGAAAAAAAAATATCCATTTCTTCCAGAAGGAAGGGGGAGGAATCACATCACATCCCTGTAGAGACAGGAAATCAGCTGATCAGGATCCAAGCCATGCTCTAGGAAATGACTACTCAGTTTTCAATATAGGGGGCTGTGCAGTTCCTCTTAAGCTTCAGTCACTCCCTAGGTAAGAAATTTCCAAGCAGGGCCATCTTGTTATGGAGTGTTGGGTATTTACTAGTTAAATGTGGGAAATAAAGGCACTCCAATGCCTAATACCAACTGAAAGCACAGCTCCTCAAACTTCCTACTTTTTACTGATGGACACAGGGAAAAGAGCCAAAAAGTAATGCTTGCACAACACCCAGAGAAACCACAGGGACCTTTGCCAACAGCTACAGGTGACCCCAATATTTAAAGTCTGCATCCACCCAACCTGAGGTTGTGACTGGGTGTAGGTAACAAACCAGAGGCTGAGAATTTTCTTGTTTGCCAACAGCAATTATCATAATAATAGCTTTACATTTCCACAGTGCAGGGCTAGGAGGGACTCAATGCTTCCTTTCTCTACCCCCAATCTAATTCTGAGCCCCTTCCTTTACTGAGGGATATCCCTCCATTTGAGGGAATTGGGCAGGTGTCATTAGTCTCTCCTACAAAGAAGGTCACAGTGCCTTGTCCAAGGTAGTCAGATGGAACACTTCTAAAGGTTCTCCACATAAAGGAACCGCAAAATAACTGTTACTCTAAAAATTGTTAGGCAAGTTGGATGCAGTGGCTCATGCCTGTAATTCCAGATACTCAGGAGGCTGAGGCAGGAGGATCACTTGAAGGCAGCAGTTCAAGACAAGCCTAGGCAACACTGCAAGACCCCATCTCTAAAAAATAAATAAATAAACAAACAAACAAAAATTTTAAATCCTTAGGAAACAAAAATTCTCTATATCATATCCATGAAAATTCCCTCCTTTATCCATCTCCACTTTCTAATAACGTCTCCCAATTCAATATGCTAAGCATACATCTGTCTGCAGTAAATGCATTTAAAGCTTCCCTCCACTATTCAACGCAACATACATTTATAGACACTTTGAGTTGGACACTGTCCTAAACATCAGAGATACAAAGATAAGTGAGATGTTCTCGCAGCTCTCAAGGTGCTCACAGTCTTATGGAGGAAAAAAAAGGCAAATAACTTGTTATTCAGAGGGATCTGACATCAAAAAGGAAAAGCAGGTACTGGACAAGGTGTCTCACACCTATAATCCAACACTTTGGGAGGCTGAGGTGGGAGGATAGCTTGAGGCCAGGAGTTCAAGACTAGCCTTGGCAACATAGTGAGACCCTGTCTCTACAAAAAAAAAAATAATAATAAAACTGAGCTGGGCGTGATGGCATGTGCCTGTATTCCTAGCTTACTCAGGAGGTGGAGGCAGGAGGATCGCTTTAGCCTAGGAGTTCAAGGTTACAGTGAGTTATGATCATGTCACTGCACCCCAGCCTGGGTGAAAGAACAAGACTCTGTCTCTTAAAAAAAAAAAAAAAAAAAAAAAAAATGCCAGGCACAGTGGCTCACAACTGTAATCCCAGCACTTTGGGAGGCTGAGGTGGGTGGATCACTTGAGGTCAGGAGTTAGAGACAGGCCTGGCTAACATGGTGAAACCACGTTTCTACTGGAAATGCAAAAAATTAGCCAGGCATGGTGGCGCACGTCTGTAACGCCTGTAATCCCAGCTCCTCGGGAGGCTGAGGCAGGAGAATCGCTTGAACCCGGGAGGTGGAGATTGCAGTGAGCTGAGATCACACCATTGCACTCCAGCCTTGGGCAACAAGAGCAAACTCTGTCTCGGAAAAAAAAAAAAAAAAAAAAAAAGTAAAGAAAAGAAAAGGGGGGAAAAAAAGTTGGCTTAGAATTCTTCACTTCTTAGCCATAGCATCTAGGGAACGTTGATTTACCCAGCAAAGGGAACCCTTTTCTCAAGGAACCTCTGAAAATATTTTCACTTTCTTCATTCCCAACTTAACACATCCAAATGATGCTGCTCAAAATTTCAAGGATATAAATTAGTATGACATGTAAGAGCAGGAACATCTCCACAATAGAAGAGAACTCTTGAGTCAGCTCTTGTAGGAAGTTCTGCAAAACCGCACCCAAGAAACTTGATCTGAACAATGAGATGAGTGTACTAACTTTTCCCTACTGTCAGTACTTCCCAGAGCCAGACAGAGAATGGGACATGTAGGAGGATTTATCTGAAAACAGAGAAAGGAGTAGAAACAAAAACCACATCATTCCCATAGGCCAAAACTCCCCACCAAGGCAGTCTCAGTACCATCTCAATGTTTAATGTGACTACAAAAGGTCATTTAGTGTTGTTATTGCCTCCAGGCTAGTTACAGCTAAATCATACCACAAAAAATAGGGAGGCATCTAGCCTAATGTTTTTAAAGCTAAAGCCCAATCATTAGAAATATATTAGGGTGTTGGCTATATTTATACTCTGTTCAAAGGACCATTAATCTTCATCTTCTGATAATGAGAAGAATTCCCCATGAATGGGGGGGAAAAATAAACTCTGAAAGGGATCTTTTCCCCTTCGGGGGCAGGTACCAACATTTCAACACAAGACTTTCTCTGAGTCCAAAATACTCAGAGAAAAAAAAAATGGAGTGGGGCCTTTCTATTAACAAAAAGAATATTGTATTAGGAGACCTCAAGACCCCTAAATCAAGCAATCAAAACATTCTGCCCCCTAAGCCACAGCCACAGAAGAGTTAAAACCATTTCCTTTCAAACTCCATTTCCTTTCCTCTCCATTTCAAATCATTTGCGGGAGGGGAGGAGGAGTGGAATAGAAAGACAGGTTGCAGACAAAGTCTGGACAGGTAAAGGCAGGGTGGTCCACTGCATATCTGAACCTCAGAGATGGGAATGATAACTAACCAATGTGTGTGTGATAGGAGGGTGTCAGTGAAGGAGAAAAATAAGATGGGGCAAAAGGAGTTAGCAGGGACAGAAACAAGAGGTTTTACACCACTTCAATAGCAACCTCTACTGGCAAATGCAAGGAGGTCCTGGCCACCCTTAAGGTCTAGGGCTGGTAAGACAAGTGAGAGAAAGGACTATGCCCATCCCTGGTCTTATTCTGACTGTCCTGCATTTTTCTCCTGGATTTCCTAAATCTAACCTAAGCCTTTTCTCCAGATTCACTCTAATGAGAAAGTAAGTAGATGGGTGGTACAGTTTTATAGCAAAGAAAATAAATGGCAATTAATAACTGGTTTGCACCAGAGAAGCCAGTTTGCCTAATTAGCCTACTGGTTCCAAGAAGCTTCTCTCTGCAATATGCCAGACTTTAATATTTATGTTTTTAATAAAGCCATATCCCCACGTCTCACAAGGTAGCATCCTCCCAACCATCCCCTTTTCAGCCCTCTTCCTACACTTACTATCTCTTTTTGCCAATGTGAAGTTTTGAATCCCACCCACTAAAGGAGAAAACATAACCTGTTGCACAAGTATTTCATTTACAGGCAGTTCTCTCAGGCACACACCCCATCTTGACAGGCAGCCAAGATGATGTCAGCCAGGTAAGTGTTCCCTTAGGCTTCCAGCTCTGAGCACCTGATCTTTTAGAAGGGTGTGAAGTACTAACAAATTCCAATCACATCAGCATTTATTGAGTACTTGCTAAATGCAGGACATTGTGTTAGGCAAAATTGGGACTAGAAAGAAGAATAAATCACCATGAGCCCAAGCAGCACAATCTAACTGGGCAAATGTGTGAGAAGTTAAATAACAAATAATAAAATACAAGTGATGATACACAGCATTTCATGGTCAACTGGTAAATGAGTGGTAGAAATTAATGCTATGAGTTATGAGGCAGAATGAGTTATCATGGGTTACCATGGTTTCCAGTGGATTAATGGAAAAGGGAGGACTTGAACTGAGCTTCAAAGATAAGTAAAATTTTACCAGGAGGTGAGGGAAAGACTACAGAAAAGGGTGCAATAGCAGAAATCTTTTTTTTTTTTTTTTTTTTTTTTTTTTGAGATGGAGTCTCACCCTGTCACCCATGCTGGAGAGCAGTGGCGTGATCTCGGCTCACTGCAAGCTCCACCTCCTGGATTCACGCCATTCTCCTGCCTCAGCCTCCTGAGTAGCTGGGACTACAGGCGCCCGCCACCACGCCTGGCTAATTTTTTGTATTTTTAGTAGAGACGAGGTTTCACTATGCTAGCCAGGATGGTCTCGATCTTCTGACCTCGTGATCCACCAGCCTTGGCATCCCAAAGTGCTGGGATTACAGGCGTGAGCCACCGTGCCTGGCCCTATGGCAGAACTCTTAAGTATCAAAGGGAGACTCAAAAGTAAGGCAGCCCAGTGCAGTGGTGCAGTCCTGTAGTCTCAGCTACTCAGGGGGCACTGCTTAAGACCACGAGTTTGAGGCTGCACTGTGCTATGATGGTGCCTGTGAACAGCCACTGCACACTAGCCTGGGCAATGTAGCAAGACCCTGTCTCTAAAAAAAAAAAATAAAAATAAAAATGTAAGCCAGATGTATGGTAATAAAAATAAATAAGAGGTAAGGCTCATGAGTCAAGAAGAGACACAACCAACATAAAGGAATAAAGGATGTAAAGGTGCAGTTCCAAAGTAAGCCTGGCAAGAAAAGACCTGTAAGGATACAAACCGAAGCTTGAACAGTGGTTACCCTGACCAGTGGGCCTAGGTGGAGAAAATAAAGACTAGAAAAGAGAATTTTTACTTTTTTCTTTGTAATTTCTGCTTAAATGTATTACAGTGAACATGTTTAATTTTGTAATAATACAAAAGAGAGTTACATAAACATAGCAGGCCTATGTTTTTTCCTCTTAACCACTAGGACATTTTTTTTTTAGTAACTTACAACGTCTCACATCTGACTAGGGCCCCATGGCAAGACTGCAACCAGTAGGTAAGAAATGTCAACTGACTTCACATTCTCTTTCCCACTGAAAACAATAAGAGCTCAAAGGAACACAAGTAAAGGTCACTTCCCTGACCCCTTAAGTTGGCACCATTCCAGAACTAGGAGTTTTCAGAGAAAAGGAGACTCAAGCCAAACAGTTCTATTCAAGGAAGTGAAGGAAAAGTATATACTGAGTTAAGAGCTGGAGTTCTGAAGTCCAACAGAGCTACACATAAATGACTGCTCTGCCATTTACTGGGTGAGAGAACTTGAGCAAGTTATTTCACTGGCTGAGCCCCACTTTTCTCCTCTGCAAAATGAGATAATCTATTTCACAGGGTTATCATGAGAATTAAGTGGGTTAATGTATATAAAGTGCTTAACACAGTCCATTCCTGGCACATAGTAAGAAATTAATGAAAGCCGCTATTTTATTATTATTAAATCATTCAGCCCAGAAAAGGAAGGAACTCCCACCAAAGCTACACACCAGGTCCACCTCAGCTGTTTCCTAAATGCTGCCAAAAATCAAAATGCAGAATTAGCAGGACAAGAAGAGCTTTTGTTTTCTTTTTGAGATAAGAGTCTCTTGCTCTGTCGTCCAGGCTGGCATGCAGTGGTGTGATCTCAGCTCACTGCAATCGCTGCCTCCTGGGCTCAAGCAATTCTCCTGCCTCAGCCTCCCAAGTAGCTGGGATTACAGGCGTGCACCACCATGCCCAGCTACTCTGTTATTTTTAGTAGAGTCGGGGTTTCGCCATGTTGGTGTCAAATTCCCAACCTCAGGTGATCCACCTGCCTCACCCTTCCAAAGTGCTGGGATTACAGGCTTGAGCCAAGGCACCCAGCCAACAGGACAAGGAAAGTTTTAACTCTATACTAAGAGAATCTTAGTAATAAATCTTAAAAGACCAAAGAAAGTTACTTTCATATATGTTCACTCCTCTGTCCAGGTTACAAAGTGACTAAACCATTTGTTTTGATTTTTGTTTGTTTTTTGTGTGGTTTTTTTTTTTTTTTTTTTTTTTGGAGACAGAGCTTGTTGCCCAGGCTGGAGTGCAGTGGCACAATCTCGGCTCACTGCAATCTCTGCCTCCTGAGCTCAAGTGATTCTCCTGCCTCAGCCTCCCAAGTAACTGGGATTACAGGCACCCACCACCACGCCCAGCTAATTTTTTTGTATTTTTAGTAGAGATAGGGTTTCACCACGTTGGCCAGGCTGGTCTCGAACTCCTGACCTCAGGTGATCCGCCTGCCTCGGCCTCCCAAAGTGCTGGGATTACAGGCGTGAGCCACCGTGCTCGGCCCTAAACCATTTGTTATAGGATGAATTGTATCCCCCAGAAAGATATCCTAACCCCCAGGGACTATGAATGTGACTTTATCTGGAAATAGGGTCTTTACAAATGATCAAGTTAAGATGAGGTCATTCGAAAAGGCTCCAACCCAATATGACTAGTGTTATAAAAAGGGGACATTTGAACACAGACAGACATATACAGATGTGAAGGCAGTGAGAGAACATCATTTACAAGCCAAGGAACATCTGAGGCAACCAGAAACTAGAAGAGATGCATGGAACAGGTTCTCCCTCACAGCCTTCAGAAGGAATCAACTCTGCTGACAACTTGATTTCAGACTTCTCGCCTCCAGAACTGTAAGACAATAAATATCTGTTGTTTAAGACACCCAGTTTCTGGTACTTCATTATTGTTATTACTATGAGACAGGGTCTCACTATGTTGCCCAGGCTGGTCAAAAAAAATGGCATTTATCCTATCATAAATTCTATGTTTTTGCTGTCGTTTGCTTTGTTTTGTTTGACACAGAGTCTTGCGCTGTCGCCCAGGATGGAGTGCAGTGGTGCAATCTCAGCTCACTGCAACCTCCGCCTCCCGGGTTAAAGCGATTCTCCTGCCTCAGCCTTCCAAGTAGCTGGGATTACGGGCACATGCCACCACGCCCAGCTAATTTTTGTATTTTTAGTAGAGATGGGGTTTCACTATGTTGGCCATGCCAGTCTTCAACTCCTGACCTCAGGCAATCCGCCCACCTAGGCCTCCCAAAGTGCTGGGATTACTGGCCTAAATTATATATTGTAAAAAGAAATTTTAATCTAAAATCAAAAGATGGATTATTTAAAAACAGACGGACCTGGCTATATGCACACTTCCTTCCCTACTAATTCTCATTTCCCAAAGGTGAGAATACCATTACGGAAAAGGACATAAGGACCAAGAGAGGGTCTAAATCCTTTTGAATCTGGTGTATCTGCTTCCCTAAGCACCTCCTGAATGAATGGAAGGAAGAAAAGACAACTCACGGATATTGAGTATCCACTGTGTGTTTCACATATGCTAGGTGCTAATACATATTATCTTATTCAAACCTCACAATATCCCTGCAAGGTATGAACTATTCTCCCCACTGCTAATGAGGAAATCAATGTTTAGAAAGGTTAAGTAAGTTGCCCAAGGTCATATAGCCAGGAAGTGGCTGAGTCAAGATTCAAACCCCTTGTTCTTAATGACACCAACCTGCTTGAACAAGTACTTTTGAACCAATTCCCTAGATAAAATTTTCTTCCAACCTTTGCTTGAAATCACTATATGTTGAATGAATCACTGAAGAGACTTTACAAATCTCATCTAATCCCTCCGTTTTTGTGTTTTACTCTTCTTTCATTTTTTGTCTTTTTTTAATTGCTTTTGAGTTTGATAATCCCTCCATTTTTATAATAAGGAAATAGGCCCAAAGACGACAAGTGACTTGACCAAGGTCACAAATAAATTAGTGGCAGAATCAAGTATCCAATCAAAGCTTCCTGATTTCCATCACACCACATAAATTTGAGAGCAATAGCAATACATGAAAATAGAGCACAGATGCTGGAATCAGAGTGTCTCAGCTCAAATCCTGATTCTGCCACTGACTGGCTATGTGATCTCAGGCAAGTCATTTAACCTGTTTGTTCTGTTTCTTCATCTGAAAATGGAGATAATAATATTTATTTCACATGGTTGCTCTAAGGACTGAATGAAATAATATATGCATAAAGTACATAAAAATTATACCTGGCACATTAATAAGTACAAGATGTGTTAATGCTGCTGCTATAACTACCATTAAATAATGCTAGGCAAAACACCAAAGAGTGTACACACACAATACAGCTTTATAAAACTGCAGACAAACGTACTCATTGAGAGATAATTAAAGGGAAAAAGAGGAAGAGGAGAAAGCCTCTTTATTCCTGTAAATTTGCCTAATTTAATTATTAGTAATAACATTTATTGAAGTATGCTAGGCTGTGCTAGACTCAGTGCTTAATATGACACAGACATTACTAAATTTCATTAAATCTAAGATAATGTCAGTTGCAAAATGCATCATGTCATTTACTCTCCCCAACAACCCTATGAAATAGAGAGTTCCCCTATTATACATACGAGAAACTGTCACAGAGAGTTCAAATAATTTATCTAAAGTCACACAGGTAGTAAGTGGCCAAACCAGGTTTCAATCCCAGGTCTGTCCAACTCCAAAGCCCCTTGCACTAACCACCTAATCACAAACTTGGTGCTTCTCAAACTTTAACGGGCACAGAATCGAATTAAAGAACCACCTGGGGGCCTGGCGTGGTGGCTCATGCCTGTAATCCTAGCACTTTGGGAGGCCAAGGTGGGCGGATCGCTTGAGCTCAGGAGCTTGAGACCAGCCTGGGCAACATGGCAAAGCCCCATCTCTACAAAAAAAAAAAAAAATTACAAGAATTGGTCGGGCGCAGTAGCTCACGCCCGTAATCCCAGCACTTTGGGAGGCCAAGGCAGGCGGATCATGAGGTCAGGAGTTTGAGACCGGCCTGGCCAACATGGTGAAACCCCATCTCTACTAAAAATACAAAAAAAATTAGCCAGGCGTGGTAGCATGCGCCTATAATCCCAGCTACTCAGGAGGCTGAGGCATGAGAATTGCTTGAACCCGGGAGGCAGACATTGCAGTGAGCCAAGATCACTCCACTGCACTTCAGCCTGAGTGACAGAACAAGACTCTGCCTCGGACAAAAAAAAAAAAAAAAAAAACAAGAATTAGCCGTGCATGGTGGCACGAGCCTGTAGTCCCAGCTATTTGGGAGGCTGAGGTGGGAGGATCACCTGAGCCCGGGGAGATTGAGGCTGCAGTGAGCTGTCATCACACCACTGCACTCCAGCCTGGGCGACAGAGTAAGACTCTGCCTCAAGAAAAAAAAAAAATCACCTGGGAATCTTGATAAAATTAAAATTGATTCAGGCCAGGCACAGTGGCTCATGCCTGTAATCTCAACACTTTGGGATGCCGAGGCGGGTGGATCATCTGAGGTCAGGAGTTCGAGACCAGTCTGGTCAACATGGTAAAACCCCATCTCTACTAAAAATACAAAAATTAGCCGGGTGTGGTGGCATGCACCTGTGGTCACAGCTACTCAGGAGGCTGAGGCACTAGAATCACTTCAACCCGGGAGGTAGAGGTTGCAGTGAGCCAAGATCGCACCACTGCACTCCAGCCTGGGCGACAGAGCGAGACTCTCTCAAAAAGAAAAAAAAAAAAAAAATATATATATATATATATATATGTATGTATATATATATGTGTGTATATATATGTATATATATGTGTGTATATATATGTATATATGTGTGTGTATATATATATGTGTGTGTGTGTGTATATATATATATATATAAAACAAGCTATCAGATGCTGCTGGTCCTTGGACCACCACTGACTGCCAAGTTATTCTATTCTGCTTCTGATTACTACAACTACTCCTCCTCCTCCTGGATCACCACCTCCATCCTTGATCTCAGTGATCAGCTAATGAAAAAGATCTACTCCCAAATGACTGAGGAACCTCCTAATTAGTCCTTTGTTTCTCTGCTACTTTCACTATTCTCTCCTCTCCCCTCCCAGACCCCACCCTCCTTTCTAAGGTAGGCTACATAAAGCTACCTAAGAGGAAGCCAACGGCATTCACAATGAATGGCTGTGGTATCTAAAGAAACTATGTTAACCTTGGATGATGTGGGGTAACAAGGTCTAACTCAAAACCCACTTCAACATTGTGACTCTGGCGAGAATGCTTCTGGAATAAACTGGAAACTATGGGTTATTTACTCCCATCATTTCTC
The DNA here is from genome assembly GCF_028885655.2 of Pongo abelii. Lineage (NCBI taxonomy): Eukaryota > Metazoa > Chordata > Mammalia > Primates > Hominidae > Pongo > Pongo abelii. The sequence goes on from NC_071985.2 coordinate 194,388,734, forward strand.
CAAAGATAATGGGTGTGACCTTTCCCCACCCTCACTCTCAGCTTAGGTCTCTGAGCAACACAGGTAATTATGATCTGCCCACTTACTACTGAAACCGCTGACTTCAACTGGGTTTAGCCCTCACCTGCTCTACCTGCCCTACATTTTAGACATAGTTTTTGTTTGTGCTCTTAGTGCTTAAGAGTACTACCAGCTGAGCGCATGGCTCACGCCTGTAATCCCAGCACTTTGGGAGGCTGAGGCAGGTGGATCATGAGGTCAGGAGTTCAAGCCAGCCTGGCCAAGATGGTGAAACCCCATCTCTACTAAAAATACAAAAAATTAGGCAGGCATGGTGGTGGGCACCTGTAATCACAGCTACTCGGGAGGCTGAGGTAGAGAATTGCTTGAACCCAGGAGGCAGAGGTTGTAGTGAGCCGACATCGCGCCACTGTACTCCAGCCTGGGTGACAGAACAAGACTCCATCTCAAAAAAAAAAAAAAAAGAATATTACCAAACACAGAAGTGGCTGTACTGTACAAGTATGTTACATAATCACCTTTCTATAGTTGTTCTGGATCCCTGGTTAAAAAGAAAGTCTGAAATGTGAATTATATATGATACAACTGAGTGGGAGTATGTGCAACACAGGATTTTTTTTTTTACACAAGAGCGCTACAGACACAACCCCACTGCTCCATGGGGTTGTCTTAAGGTAAACAATTTTTGTAACTCTACTTGAGTAGTTCAAATCAGACCATTTTCAAGAGTAGTCTGATCTGGGAATCTTAAAGCAACCCAGACCACAAATCCAAAATTTTCCTGTGACTTAAGGTAAAAGAGGGCCAAATGGAGTTAATCAGGCCTGGGTTCAAAACCCAGTTCAGTCACTTACTAGCTGTGTGACCCTCCGGGAAGTGATTTAGGTTCCTTAAGCCTCAGTTCCCTCATCTGTAAAATCTACGAAGGTTACTGGACTATCATAGGATACCATTTATGACAATTAAATAAGATGGGCCTGGCGCGGTGGCTCACGCCTACAATCCTAGCACTTTGGGAGGCCGAGACGGGCAGACCACCTGAGGTCAGGAGTTCGAGACTAGCCTGGCCAAAATGGCGAAACCCCGTCTCTACTAAAAATATAAAAAGTTAGCCGGGAGTGGTGGCACGAGCCTGTAGTCCCAGCTACTCAGCAGGCCGAGGCACAAGAATCGCTTGAACCCGGGAGGCGAAGTTGTAGTGAGCCGAAATCGCGCCACCGCACTCCAGACCAGCGACAAAGCAAAACTCTGTCTCAAAAAAATAAAAAAATAAACAAAATAAATAAAACAAAATACCCAGCATATAGTAAGGACTCAATATATATTAGCTTCTTCCCTTTTGCTTCCCCACCCCTTTTCATAGAGATAATACAGTTAAGTCCATAATACACATTAGTACCAAATCACATAAAGGAACTGTGATTAAGCATCGTTTTATTTAAATTTTTTTAAAACCCACTTACCTGGTAAGGAGATATGGCTTTAGCTTGAGCAAGTTATCGTTCCTTTCCATGCCTCTTTTCCTTATGGGGAACAAGAGTCAACTAACTTAACATTTCCAATTCATTCATTCAATATTTATTGGAGCAGCTACTTTATACCAGACACTCTTCTAGGTGCTAGGGAAATTAGTTAATACACAAATAAAAACCTCTACTCTTAAGAAGTTTGCATTCTAGTGCTCACTTCAGCAGCACATATACTAAAATTGGAACAATAGAGAGGTTAGGGAGGCCCCTGCACAAGGATGACACACAAATTCGTGAAGTGTTCCACATTTTAAAAAAATAGTTAGAATAAGACCTACTATTTGATAGCACAAAAGGGTGACTATAGTCAATAATAACTTAATTGTACCTTTTAAAATAACTTAGAGTGTAATTAGATTGTTTGCAACACAAAGATAAATGCTTGAGGGGATAGACACCCCATTCTCCATGATGTGCTTATTTCACATTGCACGCCTGTATCAAAACATCTCATGTACTTCATAAATACATACACCTATTATGTACCCACAAAAAATTTAAAAACAAATTTTCAAAAGAAGTTTGCATTGTTGGCTGGGTGTGGTGGCTCACACCTGTAATCCTAGCACTTTGGGAGGCCAAGGCGGGCAGATCACGAGGTCAGGAGTTTGAGACCTGCCTGGCCAACATGGTGAAACCCTGTGTCTACTAAAATACACAAATTAGCCAAGTGTGGTGGTGCACACTTGTAATCCCAGCTACTCGGGAGGCTGAGGCAGGAGAATCTCTTGAACCCAGAAGGCAGAGGTTGCAGTGAGCAGAGACAGCGCCATTGCACTCCAGCCTGGCCAAGAGTGAGACTCAGTCTCAAAAAAAAAAAAGTTTGCATTGTAGTAGAAAGACTCAGACAACAACCAAAATAAACAAAATATGTTACATGATAACAGGGAGTTCCAGGAGTCAGGTGAAGTAGAATTATAACATTCCAAAGGAGAAAGTGAATTTGAGAAACAGAGGTTAAAGTCTTATGCAGTTTTAAAATTCTATGAAATAGAAATGAGAAAATGGTATAAAGAGGCTTTATTGGCCAGGCGCGGTGGCTCATGCCTGTAATCCCAGCACTTTCGGAGGCCAAGACAGGTAGATCACCTGAGATCAGAAGTTCGACACCAGCCTGACCAATATGGAGAAACCCCGTCTCTACTAAAAAATACAAAATTAGCCAAGCATGGTGCCGCATGTCTGTAATCCCAGCTACTCAGGAAGCTGAGGCAGTAGAATCGCTTGAACCTGGGAGGCAGAGGTTGCAGTGAGCCGAGATCGCACCATTGCACTTCTTCGCCTGGGCAACAAGAGCGAAACTCCGTCTCAAAAAAAAAAAAAAAAAAAAAAAAGAGGCTTTATTATATTTTGCACATTACAATTCTCCATCTGATAGCAACACTTTAAACTATGAAATGGACAGAATATATATTTAGTGTACACAAAGCATTCAGTATTTAGAATTTCTCCACTGGAGGGACGGGAAAAGCATTCACTAAAATCAGGAACATAGGAGAAGAGGCAGGTCCAGGAGCAGGGAGGGGGACAACAATGCCCCTTTTGGACATATCAAGTATGCAACATCTGTGGGACAACTACGTGGAAAAAAACATTGTGAAAGGTGCTGGAAGTTGCTGAAAACAATAAGAAATAAAACAACCAGCATTATTTGCAAAGTAGATCAATTCATGAAGTGCATCATATGCATCTCATCAGACACAATCTAGACCTTCAAAGAGATCACAGTACAGCTGGTAAGTTCAAACAAATACACACAAAAAGTAACAACAACAACAACAACAACAAAAAACTAAGAAATGTTATAAGGGAGTTTTGGCTTAAGGAATTACAAGAATTACAATTATAACACTTGTTTGTTTTTTTGGTTGTTTTTTTTTTTTTTTTTTTGAGACAGAGTTTTGCTCTGGTTGCCCAGGCTGGAGTGCAATGGTGCGATCTCGGCTCACCGCAACCTCCGCCTCCCAGGTTCAAGCGATTCTCCTGCCTCAGCCTCCCAAGTAGCTGGGATTACAGGCATGCACCACCACACCAGCTAATCTTGTATTTTTAGTACAAACGGGGTTTCTCCATGTTGGTCCTGCTGGTCTAGAACTCCTGATCTCAGGTGATCTGCCCACCTTGGCCTCCCAAAGTGCTGGGATTACAGGTGTGAGCCACCGTGGCCTATAACACTTGTTATATTTAAAGACCACAATGAAATCATCATTTAGTTTTCCAATTTCTAGAACTTTTATTTATTTAACTTTCCATGTCATCACAAGCCTATTTATTGAAGATATTATACATCTTTATAAGTCAGAAAATAATCAAGAAAAAGAGGAGGAGGAGGAGGAGACAAAAGGATGCTGGAGTTTCGGCTCTGCTATCAGACAATACATATAGGCAAGGCAAAGCGAAGTAACTAACGACAGCAACAAATACTATTTTCTACATTTATTAGCCCCCTTAATACTGCCCCCAAACCTATTTCCTCTTACCACAGCACCTGTGCTACAGCTACACAAGATATTTTGTCTTATGCCTTCACGACCACATATTCATGCCAAGGCCTAGACCATTCCCTCCAATGCCTCACTGCTTTCCAGGTACTTCCCACAAGATAATCAGAGAGAGGAGGCCTGAGAGATGGGCACCTAATGCTCCATCTATCTTTCTCTCCCACAGGGAAAGTAAAGAAAATTTCCAGCCCTTTGGCAGTTCCTCATTCTTCCTAATAAAGGCAGTATTACATGAATACTGTTATTACACTTATTAACAATAAGAACAAGAATGAAAACAAGGATCTAGTCCTCTGAAAGGTATGAGGACCTCAAAGTACCCCACCTACTCTGGTCCCTGTTTTCCATTTGGGAAACTAACCAACAAAGGCTGGGACAAGTGCTACATTCTTCCCCTCTAGAGGTGACTCAGGCCAGGTCAGTTAGCTTCCTTCCAACCCTACACTAACCCATGCTCAAGCTGCAGCTCGCCTTGGCTGCTGCTCTGTCTGTGGTGCTTGTGAGCACACGAATGTTTGTAGTAGGTTTGGAATAAATTTCCTCAAGTTACAAAGATAACTGTACCAGAAGAGCCAAGCCTTCCAGGCACTCTCCCTGTTGGAAACTGGAGCCTCCCACTTCAGTGACAGGTTACCACTAGAGAGCAAGGGTCCTGTTAGGATCCTGCCCCGTATGTATGGATAATATGGCAAAAAGGTCCTGCATGACTAGAAAGGATATCAGAGGGAAATTACCTGGCATCAAAGGGCCACAGGTGGCAGCTCTCTGCCATCTTAGTTGGAGCTGAAGATGATCTTGTCTCTGTTAATCCTCTTCCTCACTGACTACATGTCTTTTTAGGATATCTTCTACTGTGAATATGATAGCTAAATGAGGAGTAATCATCCATTATTTGTTCAGCCGCTTACACATTCTTTATTGTCTTTTGTCATTTGTAATGTGTATTATATACTATAAATCCCTAAGGACAGAGGGTTTATGAACTCTCAGTGTTATATACTATATACTACATTCAAAGAGGCTCTTAACAGAGACATTTTTGCTGATGGTGATAACAATAGTAGAGGAAGTCTGTATACACAAAGGGGCATGCCCTAAAGTCAACCACTCATGGCAATAGGTGAAGCCACAGGCAAGGGACACCCAAGTACACACACACACACACACACACACACACACACACACACCTCTTGCAGGTTGAGAGACAAATTGTACCGGACAAGCCAAACCAGGGAGTGAAACAAGATCAAAGATTCTCCAAATTAGTGGAGACATACTTCCACTCCCCAGTGTGACTCATGGCAAGTTTATCTGATAAGAGTCCAACTTCACAAAACAAGGAGCACAAAACAAGCCACACTGAGGGGAACATGGCAATAAACAACCAAAGATGAGGAATGTGCCAATGGGAAAGAACTACATCAATTCTGAGCTGGCCCTAACACATTAGGAAATATCCTCTACATTGGAATAAAAGTGAAAAAAAATCAAGCAAGTAGAGGACAAAGGGTAACTAATACTCTTTTTAGATATAAAGGTCAGATAAACTCTGAAGGACACTATCACATCTGAAAGGTGGTGGTTATATTGAACCTGTTAAGGTAAGGCAGGTAGGGCTCTGAGTCATGAGAACAAAACTATCTCCTTCATTGCCTGCCTGCCAAAATAAACAAGAAGGAGGCTGGCATTTTCCACAATAGCCCCTCTGTCCAGTCTTGTAAACACCCAGGTCTTCACAAAGCCTAGTACAAATAGAACTGGGTATACTAACTACGTAACCTTCATGGAAAGCAAAGCTCAAAAATGTTTCTAAGCTCAACTGCCCTGGGGAGAGTAGTAAAGCTAACCTGTTAAGACTAATGAAGAAGCTAGGCCTGGAGTTCACTCTCAAACCAACGAATCCTCCACTATCCATGTCAGATAATGAGATAGGGATTAAAGACCACAAGTGAGGAAAGCCTCTCTCTATGTCAAGAGTCAAGATGTCCTGTCCAAAAGTCAAATTATCTCAACAAAAACTTAAGAATTAATTTCTGCGTAGCATTTTGCTAAATGACAGGCAGGAATGCAAAAGTTACATATATGCTTCTTCCCAAAGGAGTAGACAATTTCACTGGGGAGCCAAAATACAAGCCAGCCAGAGAACAATACGTACAAACAATGATAATCAAACTAATGCTACATTTTTAGACAAACTACAAGGACCCCATATCCTTCCCTCAAAACTATGCTGGAAAATTCTGATCCTAGATCAATCTACCTGTCTGCCTTGGAATCTATTACAATCAGGTTGTTGAGTGCTTCTAGGGCTAGAGGGAAAACACACACACATACACACACACACGCGCACACACAAACACACACACACATACACACACCCCTTCTCTCCTTCCTCCTGACTCTCAGCAAATAACTTCACCTCCTACTTCATAGAGAGAATATGAGCATCAGGAGAAATTCCCTCAAGTTCCTACACCTCTAGCCAACCAACTTAATCACCTGCATTCTTACTTTTTAACCCTCTGATCTTTCTAAAAGACACAACTTTTGACTCTAGATTCCACACTCCAACAATTTTTCTCCCCGTCTTTGAATTGTATTATATCTTCCTTCTCTACTGGCTCTTTCAAAACAGCACTTAAAATAAACATGCTCAAGTCTCTCCTGTGTTACAATATATAAACAAAACTCTCCCCACCCTTCTTCACCTGTCTTCTTCCTCTCTCTTCCTTCAAAGTCCAAGTTCCAAAGGTCACTGACTCCTCTTCTGCACTTTCCATTCACTTCCCACAACTCCACTGAAAATGTTCCAGTAGCAGTAACCTTTATTTCGGACATCTATAGTCTTTGCCTTATTTGACCTCTGCATAATCTACACTGTGTGTCACACACTCCTTGAAACTCACTTCTCTCCTGTTCCTCTTACCTTTCTGGCCACTCTCTTTCTGTGGACAATTTCCTTCAGGAGATCCTCTTTCTCTGCTTCTGACACCACTCTCCTGTTGGAGTTCCCCAGAGTTTTTGTCTCAATATACATACACTCCTAAAGCCAGCTCCTTCTCCCCTCATATGGCTGTGGTTTGATAAGCTGATGCCTCTCTCACCCTCTCACCTATCACTCTCCTAAGTTTCATGTTCATTACAACCAACTACCTCCTGGACATCTCTACCTAGCATTCCTCAGAAGCCTCAACCACAATGTAACCTAAATTAAACTCAGTATCTTCTCCTGGACCATCACTGCCACCACTTCACAGAAAATAACCTTCCTCCTCTTATATTCTCTATTTTAGTTCATGACACGACCCACCCACACAAATACTCAAGCCAGAAACCTCCAAGTCATCCTAAGTTCTTCCCTCTCCCCCTCATATACCACATTCAATTAGTCATGAAAACACATGGATGTTACCCCTTCACATTTCTTGATTTGCCTGCTTTATTACATTACTACTTTCACAACCTTAGTTTCACTCCCTGCCTAAATTCCTGTGACAGCTTCCTAACTTGTCCGCCACTAGTCTTTCCTCCTCGTCCCTACCTTCCTTGGTACTGCTGCCAGAAGAAAAGTACTCCTAAAATGTAAATCTAAGCATAGTCTTCCTTGCCTATTTTTATTCAATGGCTCCCAAAAGCCTTTAGGATAAAGTCCAAGCTCTATACAATATGACATACAAAGCCAGTAAACATTTTTGCACTGCCCACTCTCCCTGTCTCATCTCATCTCTCCTTCCCTCACATCCTATGCTCTAACCTTATCAATGCCCAATATTCCCCCTCTCAAGCTTGCTCATCCCCTTACTTCTGTTCATGCTGCCCAGAATGCTCTTTCCCCAAACTTTTTGCTCAGGGTCCCACATCCTTTAGGTAACAGTTCAGGTTTCACTTACTCTTGGATGCCTTCCTGGACACTTTCTCACTCTGGCTATACTGGGTACTCCTCTTCACTACCACAGCACCAGCATTTATCTATATGATAGCCCTCCCTACAATAGACAGTAACTGTCAGTTTGCCAATATGTTTCCTCCATTAAGCAGTAAGATCATAGAGATACAAGGACAATATCTTTGTCTTCTCAGCACGTCACCTACTCCCTGGTTCGTGGTAGACATTCAATAAATACTTATTAATTTATTCATGCGGCTTTCTCTGATTATTCTAAAATTAATATTTCCTCTGTCATCCAGGCTGGAGTGCAATGGCGTGATCACAGCTCACTGTAGCCTCAAACTCCTGGACTCATGATCCTCCTGTCTCAGCCTCCCAAATAGCTGGGACTACTGTGTTTCCATAATGAAGTTTTATGCTCTTTTAGTGTAGGGACTTTTTATACTTCTTATGTATGTGGATTACTTGGCAGGGAATTTCTCTTGAGAGAAGGGGCAAAGGGGCGAGCATATCAGTGCATATGTGATTTTTAGCGTCATGGACTTTGATTTATATTTTTGAATAATTTCTTTTCATATTATGAACACATATTAATGTGGAAAATTGAAAAAATACAAGAAAGTATACAGAGCTTTAGATAATATGCTTTCTGTGGTTGTTGGGCGGGGGGTGTGTAGGGGCAGGGGATGGAGAGGCAAGCTGACCAACAGGTAGATGCTTGGGAAAGAATGGAGTGAGCAAGGATGGGACCTTTTTTTTTTTTTAAGATGGAGTCTCACTCTGTCACCCAGGCTGGAGTACAGTGGCACAATCTGGACTCACTACAACCTCCACCTCCTGGGTTCAAGCGATTCTCTTGCATCAGCCTCCCAAGTAGCTGGGACTACAGGCATGTACCACCATGCCCAGCTAATTTTTGTATTTTTGGTAGAGATGGGGTTTCGCCAAGTTGGCCAGGCTGGTCTCAAATTCCTGACCTCAGGTGATCCACCCATCTCGGCCTCCCAAAGTGCTGGGATTACAGGCGTGAGCCACCGTACCTGGCCAAGGATGGGATCTTTTTTGCTTGCCTGGGATCTGATATCCTCCACTTGCTGTGGCTACCTAAAATTGTGTTATAGTGTAAGTCTGCTTTCATTGGGTACAAGCTTTTATTTTTCTCTGTTCAAAATTGCTTTCTTCTGTATGACCATGTGTCAACCATCAGGAATGTTCCAATTATCAGGGATGATTTGAGTACTCACCTAAGACTAATTAAATAATTGGTCAGTCAGCATCTTTCTTTTAGACAAGAGCATTGCCAGACGTACCACTGGATTTCCTCTTACCATGGCAAATTTCTATAGTGATTTTTATTCAGAACGATAAACACAATTCCTTTGTGTTGATGAAAAGAAAGGGCTTGCTTGAAGTGTTTTTTGGAGTTTATAGTTTTCAACCTGCAGGAACATGTTGGATTGAGACATATAGGAAGTGATTTTTCTGTGCTTTTTAGTCAGTCAACAACCATGAATAAGCTCACTGTGTGCACTATATTCTACTAGTACCTACAAGCAGATACTATGATGGGGAAAGTGGTATTAGGGAGATGGGTGAGCCACTTAGAAGCACTGAAAGAATGATATTGAGATTATGGGTAGGGAGAGGAGGGTCTGGAATGCCAGTAGGAAGAATTTGAGTTTTATGTGATGGGCAGGATTAATGAAGAGGTTATGTAAATGATGGATGACAGTGGAAATCTACTCTCTGGGAAGCCGCATTGTAATTGAGTCATGAGGTTAGATTAAGGGATGATGTTTTTGCTTTTTTTTTTTTGAGATAGGGTCTTGCTCTGTTGCCCAGGCTGGAGTATAGTGGGGTGATGATAGCTCACTGCAGCCTCAAACTCCTGGACTAAAGTGATCCTCCTACTTCAGCCTTCTTAGAAACCAGGACTATGCCCAGCTCTAGGGATGACTGTTAAAGAAGAGAGGGTTGTATTTGAGAACATTTTGGGCAGGTACAGGGAATTAAGTTTAGATACTAACTTGCTAATTCTTTTCTAGAAGATTTGCCTTGAAAAAGAATTACCCCTCATCCCAGGACTTTTCTAGAACAAAGTCCTTTTTTTTGCAACAAAGTCTTGCTCTGTTGTCCAGGCTGGAGTACAGTGGTGTGATCTTGGCTTAATGCAGCCTCCTCTGTCTCCCAGGTTCAAGTAATTCTTGTGCCTCAGCCATCCAAGTAGCTGGCACCACGGGATTGCACCACCATGCCTGACTAATTTTTGTATTTTTAGTAGAGACAGGGTTTCGTCGTGTTGACTGGTCTCGAACTCCTGGCCTCAAGTGATCCGCCTGCCTTGGTCTCCCAAAATGCTGGGATTACATCTTACTTCTTTAATAAAAATCTTTTAAAGATTTTACTATGGCCAGGCACAGTGGCTCATGCCTGTAATCCCAGCACTTTGGGAGGTCGAGGCGGGCAGATCACAAGGTCAGGAGTTTGAGACCAGCCTGGCCAATATGGTGAAACCCCGTCACTATTAAAAAATACAAAAATTAGCTGGGCGTGGTGGCATGCATCTGTAATCCCAGCTACTCAGGAGGCTGAGGCAGGAAAATCACTTGAACCCAGGGGGTAGAGGTTGCAGTGAGCTGAGATCATGCCACTGCACTCCAGCCTGGGCAACAGAGCGAGACTCTGTTTCAAAAAAAAAAAGATTTGAATAATCTGGAAGGGAGAGGGCATTCCTGGAAAAGAGAATGTAAACAAAGGCACAGGACACAGGGTGAAGGGTTGCTAAGGTTGCTAAGACCAGTCCAAATGGAGAAGAGAGCTGTGTTAGGCAGTAACAGTTGGTATAGTTGGGTGTGCAGAGTAGGTCAAATTATGAAAAGCCCTGAAAGAGACAAAGAATCAGAGATTAATTCTTTTACTTCAGAAACTGAGAAGCTCTGGAAGAAAAAAAATTTCATTAGAAGTAACAAACTGATTACTTTCAGAAGATACACACCTGAAATCCCAGCGTTTTGGGAGGCCAGGGCAAGAGGATGGCTTGAAGCTAGTTTGAGACTAGCCTAGAAAACATTGCAAGACCCCGTCTCTCTAAAAAAAATAAAATAATTGCCGGGTGCGGTGGCTCACGCCTGTAATCTCAGCACTTTGGGAGGCCGAGGTGGGCGGATCATGAGGTCAGGAGATCGAGACCATCCTGGCTAACACGGTGAAACCCCCTCTAAAAATACAAAAAATTAGCCGGGCATGTGGCGGGCGCCTGTAGTCCCAGCTACTCGGGAGGCTGAGACAGGAGAATGGCGTGAACCTGGGAGGCGGAGCTTGCAGTGAGCCGAGTTCGCACCACTGCACTCCAGCCTGGGTGACAGAGTGAGACTCCGTCTCCAAAAAAATAAAAAATACAAATAAATAAAATAATTAGCTGGGCATGGTGGCATGCACCTTTAATCCTAGCTACTTGGGAGGCTGAGATGGGAGGATCACTTGAGCCCAGGAGTTTGAGGTTAAAGTGAGCTACACAATGGTACCACCTGCACTCTGGCATGGGTGACCCTGTCTCCAAAAAACTGGAATAAACATTCTTAGCTACCACAAGCCATTTACCAGGCCAGAAAATTAGTAAATGCCACCAATAGAAGCCAGACAAGAGAGGCTTCAACTCCAATCAAAACCATGAGAGTAAAAACAGGAGCTCTAGCATTCCATACAACCTAGTCACAACATGGCTCAATATATAATTATCAGAAGCTGAAAGGGCCAACCTTACTTAGAAAAAGGAGTAAAGACTGGGTGTTTTCAAGAACACTGAGAAAACACAACAGACTCCTTACAATCTATAATTGTTCATTTGTGACTTTTGATCTTGGGATGTTTCTGTTCTCAGATATGCACTCTGAAGTATTCTTTCCACCATGATCTCTTAAACCTGGAATTGGTACTGAAAAATACCAGTATAATAGGCTTAAGCTGGTGCATTTCCCTGGTTTGTATTACGTCACTTGCCAACAAGCCCAAGACAAGGCAGTAGCTCCCATAAGCACTGTTAGCACATGGACACATTTTATTATTTCAACAGCATGAATGTGGCCAAAACTTGTGACTTCCCAGCAGACAGACTTGACTCACTTTCTGAATTAACAGTGTTCATGTCCAGAAGTAGCAATTACTCTTTTGTTCTGGCTAAAAACAATCCACTCCAACTCTAGGACTTTGTTTTAAAAAGGAACTTAAAAACTGAGTGTAGGCCAGGCACGGTGGCTCAAGCCTGTAATCTCAGCACTTTGGGAGGCCAAGGCGGGATGATCACTTGAGGCCAGGGGGTTGAGACCAGCCTGGGCAATATAGTGAGACCTTGTCTCTTCAAAATACTTAAAAATTATCCAGGCATGGTGGCACATGCCTGTTAGTCCCAGCTACTCGGGAGGCTGAGGTGGGAAGATCACTTGAGCCTGAGAGGTGGAGGTTGCAGTGAGCCCTGATCTCACCACACTGCACTCTAGCCTGGGCAACAAAGCAAGACCCTGTCTCAAAAAAAAAAAAAAAAGAACGACATCCACTAAAAAGGATAAATAAGCTCAATCTACATATAACCAAGAGGTTGCTTCAGAGCATCACCTAGGTAAACAATCCCAAATCCTCAGCTCACATTTTCCAATCACTGTGTTCACAAAATTTCATCATTTTGTACTATTTTTTAAATTATTTTTGTTTTTATTTCTTGTATTTTTTGTATTTTATTTTATTTTGTATTATTTTTGTATGAAAATTTCAATGTGACTTACATATCATAAAACTTCTCCCATAATAAGGGGAAAAGAAATTCTCCACAGTTCAGAGATCGGGAAATGTATGTCACTTAAAGTGTGTGACTATACTTCAGAAACTAAAACTAACAACAATAATGATACTAACATATTTAACAATAATTTGTTAAATTAAAGCATTTTCACAATTATCTCACTTAACCCAAGTCATCTACTGTGATTTTAAAACTTTGTTCTGTGATACAATGTGAAACCTTCACCCAGAAATCTGGAGCCTGGCTCTTAGACAGTAATTTTAAGTCTCTATGCCTAAATTTATTCATCTGTGTAATACTATCCTTCAGGATATTATAAAGCTTAAATAAGATATAAATCAACGTTTTTCTAAACATTAAAGGTTCCTTCGGGTAGGAGATAGAAAAAAAAAAAAGGAGAGAAAACAATTAAAAAATAAAATAGGCCGGGCGCAGTGGCTCACGCCTGTAATCCCAGCACTTTGGGAGGCTGAGGCAGGCAGACCACAAGGTCAGGAGTTCAAGACCAGCCTGGCCAACATGGTGAAACCCCACCTCTACTAAAAAAAATACAGAAAAAATTAGCCAGGCATGGTGGCTTGCACCTGTAATCCCAGCTATTCAGGAGGCTGAGGCAGGAGAACTGCTTGAACCTGGGAGGCAGAGGTTGCAGTGAGGCGAGATCGTGCCACTGCACCCCAGCCTGGGTAACAGAGCAAGATTCCACCTCAAAATAAAGTAAAGTAAAATAAAATGAAACATTAAAGGACAAATATATGCCCAGAGCTCATTTATATTCTCATGAATCCCAAGAAATTAGTATTATCATCCCTATTTTAACAGATGAGAAACCCAAAAGATCAGAGAAATCTTTTCCAAGGTCACACAGTAGAAATTAACTGCAAAAACTAGGACTGGAGCCCAAAACAGAAGAAATCCAAAGCATAGTCTTTCTACGATATCAATTTTGTACTTTAAGTAATATGCAGACTCTTCACTTGTAACCCTCTGTGCAGAAAGTTTTATAAGTTATTTTCTGCACTAGGATAAATGAAAATTGGTCCTAACTAGCTTCGTATAACCCACACTTAGTGACAATTCTGAATTTCATAAATACCAGATAGATGTTACCAACGTTGAAATGTGAATGTTCTCTTTTATTCCTAGCCCAGCCCAGCAAGTAAAGACTATTTAGTCGTTAAAGCTTTGTGAAAACAAAAGTCTAATTCCATCTGAACCAACCACCATCAACCAAGTGTGCTGGGTTTTAACCACCACTTTAAAACCTAAAACTATGCTCATATGTGACCTGCTTCTTCAGTAGAGTTGGTCTCTATCCCAGGAGAGGAATAAAATCCTGGTTCTCCTACCTCCCTGACTATTTCTTCTTAATTTCCTCTGGCGTGAACCGCGAGGCAGAGCTTGCAGTGAGCGGAGATAGTGCCATTGCACTCCAGCCTGGGCAGCAGAGTGAGACTCCGTCTCAAAAAAAAAAAAAAAACAAAAAAACAAACAAAAAAACCCTCTCATGTCACCTCATTTGTCAAATCTCCCAGGTAAACCCAAATAGGGTTTCAGCCTTCCTCTGGCTTCCATAGTATCTCTGTTCTAGCACTTATCACAGCATGATAACTATTTGTTTGCAAGTATCTTTCCCTTACTAGATGGAATAACCAAGGGCAGGAACCAGATCTCATTCAGAATTCTGGCATCTAACATTGTGTCACCTCCAAGAGAGATTTTAATGACTGTCAGAGAATTGGGGAAATGAAGGATATACCCTGGTTCTCTTGGCTGCTGCCCACTCTGAACTGTTAGAATCCAGCGTTATTATCTAATGCCTCCTGTTTACTGACCAGCTATCTGAAAGAACCTTTGGGACATTTAGGAAATAAGGGAGAGCATTTATTTCCATGCTGAATCATCTAATCCTGCCAAGACCAAGCTCACTGCCACCACACAGAAAAAAAAAAATGGTTGCCAAGCACAGTTCTGGAAAACCCATACTTGACTACCATTCCTAATACAGCTGCACTATACACAGCTCGGCTTCCCTCACACTCCAAATACATTACTGCCCTTCTCTCCTTGGCCCTAGGGGCAGTTTAGGCAGCTGAAAATTTTAGCTCTCCTTCTGCATATAAAAATCCTGCTTCAGCCTGTAGAATGAGGTGACTACAAATTAATAGCAGCAGAGAGAGATCCAAGTAATGTGGTGCCCAGCCAATAAGGGTCTAGAACACCCCACCATCATCAATATCTACTTTCCCATCTCTTTCCAAAACCAATACTTGGCATGATCCTCACAAACTCCTTCCCCTGGTCACTCTATAGATTCCAGCTCACTCCTCTGCTTAGACAGTCTGTTCTCCTATTAAGGTAGTAAGGGGATTTCTAAGTCTGGAAAATGCAGGAATTCCATAAGCAAAGTAACAAAGGCCCAGATGCTAAGCCACTCTGACTTCCCAGTGAGAATGGTGCAGTGGAGGGAAGAGAGATTGCTCTGCACCAATCAGAAGAGCAGACTGCACGACCACCTTATACAACTCGAGGTAATTTACTTTGGGCAACCATTTTAAACTCATTCCTCCCCTCAAGAAAGAGACCCGTATCTGGGAAGGATTAAGTTCCTATACATCTGATCAAGGTCCTTCAGAGGAAAGCCAAACTGAGTGAGACAGCTAAAAAAAAAAACTGAACAAAAGAGGTCTCTCCTGGAACAAGCCCTACTGCCCCCTTCTTTCCCAGCCTCATTTGCTAGGAGTCCAACTTCCTTTCCGCTGGAGGTCACCAGTACTACCATCCAGTGAGGTGCTGAGATTTCTTCACCTATTTTGGGTCTTAATTCTGCTGGTTTGAAGCTGTCACAGCCCGGGACGGTCCTAATGTATCTCCTCTCTCTGAAGAGAGCAGTGTTACTCAAAAGCCTGCAAAGGAAACTTAATGCAACCATTCACTGAGCAGCATTTTTTCAATGAAGTTCAGCAGCACAATCTAACCTCTTTGTGCTCTGAAATGAACCACACTTCTTAAAAAGAAAGACCACAGGGGGCTGACAGAAAACTTGCTGCAGGCAGGAAAAGCTGGACAGTTTACAGGAGCTGATGCAGAGAGAACAAGCAAAAACCCTAGTAGGTCCTTTTTCGCATTTCATCTCTATTTTTTTTCCTGATGCATTTCCAAGCAGAGTTCCAATGCCACAAGAAAAAAAAAGAGGGGAGGGGGAGAGTAGGGGCGTTTTACAGCTTCTTCATTAGTTTCCCTTCACTGGGTAGGTGCTGTAAACAAGTACGCTGGACTCAGTCATAGGGGCTGAAGTTTCCTCTCCTTCAGATAGAAAGAAACTAAGGGCCCAGTCACAAGGGCCCGAGCTAAATAAAATGGGGAAAAGTGCTGCCTGTGTCGTCTCTGGGAAAATCTCCCCGTCTGTGGAAAGCATAACTGCCACCCAAAGCAAAATCCCAGAACCGGATGTTTAAGATCAAGGCAAGGGCCTCCCAAGGCCACGCATCCCTGGCTTCCACTCAGGGGCACCTACAGCAGTTAGGGAAATGCAGTCCACAGGCCCTCTGTCAAAACTTTCTCTCCATACACCCAAGGCGCAGATTAGGCATTAACTTGCAGAAGTGTCTCGCAAGAGAGCCTTCAGGGCTGAAATCCGAGCTCCAAGGCAAATCTTTATGTGGGAGGAAAAAAACAAACAGACCCCTACCTCCAGCAGGCCCAGACCCCCGGGGAGATGGCGGGGGGAAGGTCTCGCCACCAAAAACTGCACACTCACCCACACCGCTGCCCACTCCACCCCGAAGACACCAAGGTGCTTTCCAACCTCGGCTTCCACGCGACTCATCCGAGACTCAAGGAGACAAAAGGGGGCGAGGGAGGGACTCTCCGCGGGCACACAGAGGTCCGAGCCCCTCTGGGAGGAAGCTCGCACCCAGAGCAGAGCGGGTGGTTTCTCCCGCGCCCAACTCCTCCTCCTCCTCCTCCTCCCCAGCAACTCCCCACGGCGGCCGGTCTCCAGGCCAGCGCCTTGTCTCGCCTCCTTCCAGCTGGGGCCGGATAATAGGGCAAATCATGTAACTGGCGCTCTGAGCGCGCCGACTGCCCCGGGAGCGGGTTCCGAAGGCTTATCTCAACTCTGTAAATAAATTGGCCCCGAGAAGCAGCAGCTCAAGGCCAAGCCCCGCGCGGTGGGTGCGACCCCGCCCGGCCGCCACACCTGCAGCGGCCGAACCCACCGGCTCCGAAGGCCACGCTGCGCCGGCCCGCGGGCCTCAGCGCCGGCCAGTCCCCGGCCCTACCTTTGTAGCGCTCCAGCACATCCTCGTACGCCTGCACGAACTCCTTCTCCTGGCTGCGGTTGGCCGGCTGCTGACCCGGCACGTAGCCGGCCATGGCCGCCCGCACCGCGTTCTCCCCGAGCCCCGGGGGCTGCCGGTTCCAGGCCCGCGCGCTGAGGCGGCGGCGGCGGCGGCGGCCCGAGCCTCGGCCCTTTGTGCGTCTCAGAGACGGCGACGGCGCCCTCGCTCTCAGCCGTCCGCCCGCCTCGCCCGGCCCGGCAGTCGCGCTCCGCTCCTCAGTCCGCTCGCACCCGGCCCGCTTGCGCTCCGCCGGTCCCGGCTCGCGTTTCCGCCTCCTCACCCCTCGGCTCCGCTCCTCCCTCAGCCCGCCCCGGCGCGGCCGCGGCGGCGGGCGGCGGCGGGCGGCGGCAGCGGCTCCTCCTGTCAGAAGCGCCAGGCCCGGCCCGTTCCCCGCCCCCTCTCCCCGCCGCCTCCGGGGCCCGGCGAGTCCTCGGCCCCAAGCTGCGGCCGGCTGGGCCCGGGCTGCCCACACGGGTCCCCCAGGGGCTGCCGACCCCCGCCCGGCCCGGACTGGGGCCCGAGCCGAGGGGCACGAGAGGCCAGCCCACGGGGGAGTCCCGCTGGGTGGGAGGCCCCGCGCGTCAGGATGAAAGGCTGGGCCGGCCGAACGGCAGGGAGACCCGGGCCGGCTCCACAGGGCGGGCGGGAGCCCCAGTCAGCGCTGGCCTACGCCGCCGGGAGCAGGACAAAGGAGGGAGCCCCCTGGCTGAAGAGAAACCCAGCGGGGCCTGTGCGGCTGCTGGAGAAGGACCTGGAGAAACTGAAGGGAAAGCAGAGGGCAAAAGACCACGATGCCTCAGATCCCAGGGCTAGACGTGGTCAGAACGAGGACAAGGGCAAGATCCAGACAGGGCTGCAGTGTGGGGCCGGAGGACACTGAGCCCACAAAGAAGCCCGGGAACAAAGGGTTTTCCAGAAACAGAAGAAGCTGAACGAGAAGTGACGGGGCAGATCCAGCACCATGAAGTAAACCAGGCCAAGGAGCCAGAGCCTGAGAAATGACAACCCAGGGAGGCAAGAAAACGGGATTCTGAATGCAAATGGGGTGAATAAGAGGAGAGACAGGGAGACATAAATCTGTGGGGGATAGACCCTCCAGGATTATTAAACTGTGACAGCCATCTGAACAGAGAGACAGAGATCAAAAGGGAGAAATGTGGGAACCTGAGACGGAACCAGGACTGTTAGGAAACAAAGAAAGGACTCCGGAGCATAGCTGGTCAGGGAAGAAAAGGGGAAGCCAATTATTCTTTGTCATCAGGGGAAAGGAAAGAGTAAAGAAAGGAAACTGGAAAATATGGGTAGGGATTTATTGGGGGCCATTTTGAGGACAGAGCTCCCAACATCATTTGATCCAACATTCGGCTGTGTATCATTCAATCCCAGTATTCATGGAGTGCGCTGGAGCCATGAGCAGTGAATGAAGAACTCTGGTCAATGTAGGTGACACGTTGTGCCCTCCACCCCCCATTCAGCAGTTATCCTCCCCTGTTAGCTTGATTTTTCAGGAGGTCTGGAGAGGTGGTTGTGGGTAAGAAGTTACGCTGGTTGATCTCACAATAAGGGCACATTAGCAAGTAAAAAAAGAATTCATGCAACACTGAGCAACCAAAATTGGGACTTGGGCTTCCATTCCAGTTCCCATTCTCAAGAGTTTGAAGGAGAAACTTCTTAACCCCAGGCTAGGGAAGGTGTCTTTGTACCTTGTGAGTAGTGCCAAGTATTTTGGTCAATGCTCAGCACATTCGTAACAAGAAAAAAAAATGACCCTTTTCGCTAATAGGTGCATGCTGGTTGTTTCCACACCACACCCTGATCAGAAATCAGGTGAGCAAGTCATTTATCATATCTTTTCCCATCAAGTTTTGCTGCCCTGCCCAAGTTGTGGGCATGAAGATCGTGCAGGGAAGAGCCTGAAAGAGGACAGGGAGGATCCTTAGACAAATGCTCATTTCCTCCCAGTTTAATCCTCCGTGCTAAAACAAACAAACAAAACTAGTTCTCAGTTTGGTGTCAGCTGCTAATGAGCTCAGTTTACAAAAAGAAGGGGAATAAGTATATGCATTTTTCAGTAAAAGGCTTTTAGTGGAAAATGCAGGATGAGTTGCTGATTGATGGCACAAGCACATTTTTCGTAAACAGCAGAGAATATAGAAATGCTAACTCTGGGGATCTTGACTGTGTCAGTGCTGAGTCATCTGCATTTCCCATATTATTTTATACCAGCAGGGCTAAGAAGGCCCAGACAGAAATCACGCATACAAACACCTCCACACAGACATCTCGCCCCCACACAGACATCTGCCTCCTTATGTCCATTACACTACATAGAAAAGTCCCTCCATTCCCTCCTGGGGCTGCTACACGCGCCACTTTGTGAGCAGGTTCCTCAAGATGTGTGACTGATGCTTGCCAAAGGTGAAGAAAGAACAGGGGCAAAAAGGGGAAGAGTCCGCTGTGAGAATCAGAGAAGACCTGGGGGGGTTGCGGGGAGAAGGCAAGGGGTTGAGATTCCTTTTAAGAAACACAGAAATCAAAGAAGAAACTTCTGCTTTGGGTTGTGGCTAGAGGGCTTCTCTAAGACTCAAATTGCTTTCTTGACAAAATTTGCATTTAAATGCTCCCAGGAGATTTTGAAATAATGCATTCTTCTAATGAATGGAAAGTGGGGAAGTCCACATGTTTGGCTGATGTTCCTGTTTTATACAGAGAAAATTTTACAAGCCTAGAGGAACAAAGTGGCTGCCAAGGGGGATGGGAAGAAGGAAGTCTATGAAGGGGAGGTTTTTCGCTTCTTTCAAGCAACAGTCTAAATTTATAGCCAGACCACACAGTCGCAAAAGCTCTGAGCCTTTCTCCTTTTGGTCTTTGATTTTCTTTTGCTCCTGATGGGTGAGACTGCTGCTGCATTTCTAAGAAGGCTGCAATGGGGGAAGCAGAAGGATGTACTTGGAAGGGCATCTAGTGGAAGAGAAGAGTAATACAGGAAAATTAAAGCCCTTTACCCTTGGTGTCCTCCCAATTAAAGCCTCATCAAATACCCCTATCCCTAAAGCCCTGCCACATTCTATTTCTTTCAGTGCCTCTAATGTGTTATCTCGCCTCAGGGCCACCCAACCAACTTTCCTCCCAGATTATAACCCTTCATCACTCTCCTTTGGCCTGGCTCACTCCTACCCATGCTTCTGCTGAAACTCCCCAGGGGAAAGCCTTCCTTGACCCCCCCGCCCTCCTCCAATTAATAGGTCCTCCTCTACCCTTTGGTAATACTCATCACACTTGAAGTTATGGTACGGTGTCTTTCATCCTTACTAAATCGTAAGCTCCTGAGGGCTGGGACTGTTTGTCGTCTAATTCACCACAGGATCCTTAGCACCTAGCAAATGATCTGGCACAACTAGGGCACTTATTAACTATTTCTTCTTTCCTTTTTCTTTTCTTTTCTTCTCTTTCTTTCTTTTCTTTCTGTCTCTTTTTTTTTTTTTTTTTTTTTTGACGGAGTCTCGCTGTCGCCCAGGCTGGAGTGCAGTGGCGCGCTCTCGGCTCACTGCAGGCTCCGCCCCCCGGGGTTCACGCCATTCTCCTGCCTCAGCCTCCCGATTAGCTGGGACTACAGGCGCCCGCCGCTTCGCCCGGCTAATTTTTTGTATTTTTAGTAGAGACGGGGTTTCACTGTGTTAGCCAGGATGGTCTTGATCTCCTGACCTCGTGATCCGCCCGCCTCGGCCTCCCAAAGTGTTGGGATTATAGGCGTGAGCCACCGCGCCCGGCCTCTTTCTTTCTCTCCCTCTTTTCTTTTCTTTCTTTCTTTCCCTCCCTCCGTCCCTCCCTCTCTCTCTCTCTTTCTTTCTTTCTTTAGATGGAGTCTCGCTCTGTCACCGCCCAGGCTGGAGTGCAGTGGTGTGATCTTGGCTCACTGCAACCTCTCTTGCCTCAGCCTCCCGAGTAGGTGGGACTACAGGCGCCCGCCACCATGCCCAGCTAATTTTTTTATTTTTAGTAGAGAAGGGGTTTCACTGTGTTAGCCAGGATGGTCTCGATCTCCTGACCTTGTGAACCACCCACCTTGGCCTCCCAAAGTGCTGGGATTACAGGAGTGAGACACCGCACCCAGCCAACTATTTCTTTAATGCTGTGCATAGTGGCTCACACCTGTAATCCCAACACTTTGGGAGGCCGAGGCCAGAGGATTGCTTAAGCCCAGGAGTTCACGACCAGCCTGGGCAACACGGCAAAATTCAGTCTCTAAAAATATACATATACACATATATATACACACACACACACACGTTTGTATATTGGTTTAATTTTTTTTTTTTTTTTTTTTTTTTTGAGACAGAGTCTGGCTCTGTCACCCAGGCTGGAGTGCAATGGTGTGATCTCAGCTCACTGCAACCTCCACCTCCTGGGTTCAAGTGATTCTCCTGCCTCAGCCTCCCAAGTAGCTGGGATTACAGGCGCCCGCCACCACACCCAGCTAATTTTTGTATTTTTAGTAGAGATGGGGTTTCACCTTGTTGGCCAGGCTAGTCTTGAAGTACTGACCTCAGGTAATCCACCCACCTCGGCTTCCCAAAGTGCTGGGATTACACGCGTGAGCCACCGCACCTGGCCAACTATTTCTTTAATGCTATGCATGGTGGCTCACACCTGTAATTCCAACACTTTGGGAGGCTGAGGCAGGAGGATCGCTTGAGCCCAGGAGTTCAAGACCAGCCTGGGTAACATGGCAAAATTCGGTCTCTAAAAATATACATATACATACACACACACACACACGTTTGTATATTTGTTTACTTTTTAAAAATTTTATTTATTTAGTTATTTATTTGCGATGGAGTCTCACTCTGTCACCCAGGCTAGAGTGCAATGGCGCAGTCTGGGCCCACTGCAACCTCCACCTCCCGAGTTCAAGCGATTCTCCTGCCTCAGCCTCTCGAGTAGCTGGGATTACAGGCGCCCACCACCACCCCCGGCTAATTTTTGTATTTTTCGTAGAGATGGGGTTTCGCCTTGTTGGCCAGGCTAGTCTCAAACTCCTGACCTCAGGTAATCTGCCCGCCTCAGCCTCCCAAAGTTCTGGGATTACAGGCATGAGCCACCACACCTGGCCTAAATTTCTGATTAAATGCATGAATGAGTGAACCAGATGATCCTAAAATACTTGGCTGTCTGTGACTGCTGACTAGCTGGAAGGCTAGAGTATTTAAGGAGAGAGTATGTTTGTCTCACAGCATCCCTTATCTAAGCCTGGAATTCCAAGTCTCCCATATTTAGACATCTATCTTCCTTTTCAGGCTGATCTCCAATGACACCCTTGTGTGTACCTCCTTTCCCTATAATCAGACTCTGAGGCTTTGCCTAGAATGTCCCATCCCCCAACTCCACCTACTGAAATCTACCTTGAAAGTTCACCCCAAATGACATGAATTTTTTTTCTATTTATTTATTTAGAGGCAGCGTCTTACTCTATCACCCAGGCTGGAGTGCGGTGGCACAATCTCGGCTCACTGACACCTCTGCCTCTTAGGCTCAAGCAATCCTCCTGCCTTAGCGCGCCCACCAACTAACCCACCAGCAGCGAGGACTCCAGGCAGGTGCCACCACGCCCAGATAATTTTTGTACTATTCGTAGAGACAGAATTTCACCATACTGTCCAGGCTGGTCTCGAACTCTTGGGCTCAAGTAGTCAGCCTGCCTCAGCCTCCCAAAGTGCTGGGATTACAGGTGTGAACCTCCGTGCCCGGCTTTTTAAAAAAAAATTTTATAGAGACAGGGTCTCACTATGTTGGTCTTGAACTCCAGGTACATGTACTGTGGATGTCTGTATCACTGCCTCCTTAACCTCCTACTTTATAGGTTCTTGAGGGCAAAGACATCTATTTCATCTTTCTTCATCATTGGGCCTAACACAATACTTTGCACATAGTAGATGTTCAATAAATATTTGCTGAAGGAATGGATGCCTCACTGAACTCTTATGGGGGTTGGGGGAGGGAGCCAGATCTGATTCAAGACAATTGAGAATCCAACTCAATGTCCACTCAGTGGTCAAGGGCTGAGGGCACTTCATGTGTAGGGAGGAAAGAGGGAAGTACAAAATTATTTCTCTTTCTGCTAGTGCTCCTTCCTCAACCTCTAGAAAGTTTACTCCCAGCTCTTCTTCACCTTTGGTTCATGTTGCATTATTTTATGTGTTAATTGATGCTTTATAAAGAAATTCTTAGGCCAGGCGCGGTGGCTCATGCCTGTAATCCCAGCACTTTGGGAGGCCGGGGTGGGCAGATCACCTGAGGTCAGCAGTTCGAGGCCAGCCTGACCAATATGGTGAAACCGCGTCTCTACTAAAAATACAAAAAATTAGCTGGGCGTGATGGTGGGCACCTGTAATCCCAGCTACTTGGGAGGCTGAGGCAGGAGAATCGCTTGAACCCAGGAGGCAGAGGTTGCAGTGAGCCTAGATTGTGCCATTGCATTCCAGCCTGGGCAACAAGAGCGAAACTCCATCTCAAAAAAAAGAAAAAAAAAAGAAATTCTTTGCTAGTAGTGAGGGTGTGTGTGTGCACACATGCACATATTCTCTCCATTCCTCCTTGCAAGGGTAGCTGTCTGCTGTGCCTTTTATATTCCCCAATAGTAGCTGATGCCAGGCACTGAAGGGGCAGCCCCAAGCATTATCCTCTGACCAGCTCTTGGAAGAAAATTACCTAGTTCTAGTCTCAGAAGTGAAACTCCACCAGCCTCTTGGGCACCAGCCAAAGCTCCCTTTCTGCCCAGGTCCTAGAAACCCTTTCTAAGCTTTGCCTCAAGTTCCCAAATCTGCTCTGGGGTAAGAAGCCTTTGCCTGCTCTCATGCTGCCCTCTTCTGTTCAGAAAGTGCAACATCTCAATTTAAGAGGCCTCGAGGGTGCCAGCCACCCAGGAAGACAAGATCCCTGCCACCAGCAGCCCATCACCATAGCAACCCTCAAAATGGTTACTCAGCCATCTGGGTTACCATAGCAACTGGCCAAGTCGCTCCACCTCAGCCTCTCCCTAGGCCTCTCCCGTGGCTTGTCAGAGCCAATTCCAAATAATCTCCAGTGCTTCCTGGGAGAAATGAGCAGAGGCTGGACCCCTGACATGCAGCTATCCCAAAGGGGCGTGGAAGGCCTCACCGCACCGGCTTCCCGAGGCACAGTAGAGATAATGGGTGTTAAGGCACTCTGTGAAACTTGAAGTGCTACACAGATGTTAGCTGTTATTAAACTAATAACAGCTCCTTGTAATAATTCCTTGTAATGGGGGAGGCAGTGGGTTGCCCTAGGCAGAGCTAGCACCATTCCAAGCTTGGCCCCTTACTGGCTGGGAGACCTTGAGCAAGTTACCAAACTCTCTGGGTTTCTGCTTCCTCTGCTGTAGCACATCTGCCTCCTAAAGTTGTTTTGAGGATTAGGTCAAATACAGCGTGTAAGATGCTGAGCGCCAAGGCTGGCATTCGGAACCTAACAATAGCAGTTATAAAAGGTATTGGCCCCTCTGCTGTCTCCCAGCTTCTTTGTCAGTAAAACTGTTTTTATCTTCACTCTTTAAGGAATCAGGCTAATGTGAGCCCTGCTGAACCATACCCAATCTCCCTTCCTGCTCTGAGGCAGGACAGGGTCTTACCCTGTGTGGGTCCTCTGAGGCAGTCTATACTCTTTGGGGAATTGGGAGGTTCCCCAAACTGTGAGGTGTGGCTTTTTTTAATCTATGAAACTTCTCTTCACTTGAAGCCACAGCTCCCCATCCAACACCACCTCAAGGTAGAAACCTCTAAAGGGGCACTAACAGGCAGCCTGGAAAGAGCACAAATCACTGAGGCCGGGAGAGGCCCTCGAGAGTGGTGGCCAGTGCTCTCAGCTGAGATCAGAGTCACGTGAAGCAGTTCACCAGCATCAGGGCAGTCCTGGGGCACAGGCCCCTATAACAAAAATGGAACTCATTCCCTCGATGAATTTTTTTTTTTTTTTGAGACAGGGTTTCACTTTGTCATCCAGGCTAGAGTGCAGTGGCATGAACATGGCTCACTGCTGCCTCAACCTCCCAGGCTCAAGTGATCCTCTAGCCTCAGTCCCCCAAATAGCTTGTACTACAGGTATACACCACCACGCCCAGCTAATTTTTGTATTTTTTGTAGAGATGGGGTTTCGCCATGTAACCCAGGCCGACGTTGAACCCCTGAGCTCAAGTGATCCACCCACCTTGGCCTCCTAAAGTTCTGGGGTTGGAGGCATGAGCCACTGTGCCATCCTCCCGCCATGATGTTAAGGACCTGAATCCTATTGCAACTTGACTTCAGTCTGTCAAGATTGAATCCTTGAAATTCATTTTTGGGATATTTAGTTTAATTATACTGGCAGAACAGGAACCAGATATGCTCTAGCCTAGCTCTGTGTGTTCTGGGAGTAGAGCCTGAACCTCAAGCTGGAAGGACCAGAGGATCAGCCAAGCAACGCTAGGAGGGACACACTGCCCCTGGAGCCTGAACATCTGGGTGTTAGAATCCCTCATGAAGAGGCTGGGCACGGTGGCTCACACCTGTAATCCCAGCACTTTGGGAGGCTGAGGCGGGTGGATCACCTGAGGTCAGGAGTTCAAGACCAGCCTGGCCAACATGGTGAAACCCCGTCTCTACTACAAATACAAAAATTAGCCGGGCGTGGTGGCGGGCACCTGTAATCCCAGCTACTCAGGAGGCCAAGGCAGGAGAATTACTTGAACCCGGGAGGCAGAGGTTGCAGTGAGCCGAGATCACACCATTGCACTCCAGCCTGGGTGACAGAGCAAGAGTCCGTCTCAAAAAAAAAAAAAAAAAAAGAATCCCTCATGAAGACTTTGGGCAGTAGGTCAGGTGGCAGTGGTTCCAGTCCTCAGATATGGACTCTGAAGCAGATAAACTGGTATATTTACTACTAGAGGAAAGGTAGTATAACATAACGGTTAAAAAGTGAGGGAAGTAAAGGAGTTTGAAGTCGCAGTGAGCTACAATTGTGCCACTGCACTGCAGCCTGGGCAACAGAGCAAAACTCTGTCTCAAAAACAAAAACTGAGGAAGGTAAAAGTATGTGATTGCTGGAACTTTCTGATTTTTTTTTTTGAGATAGAGTCTTGCTCTGTCCCCCAGGCTGGAGTGCAGTGGCACAGTCTCGACTCACTGCAACCTCTGCCTCCTGGTTCAAGTGATTCTCCTGCCTCAGCCTTCCGAGTAGCTAAGATTACAGGCGTGAGCCACTGCACCCAGCTACCAGAACTTTCTTATACATAACTGGGGAGGGAGAAGTGGGGTTGCAATATATGGGTTTTTTCGTCCACAGTTCCTGGCTCATAACTTCTATAGCCCTTGTCATAGTTTTCTGCTACAATGTTGAGGCACTGTAGACCTCAGAAGCAAATCAAGTCTTAGAAAACAGAATCTTTCTGACCTTCTGCCCTCCTTTCACCTGTTTCTTTTTCCTCCCAAAGCAGGACTCAATCTTTCCTGCAATTTTTTTTTTTTTTTTTTTTTTGAGACAGGGTCTCACTGTGTCACCCTGGCTGGATGACGATGATCACAGCTGCAGTGGTGCGATCATGGGTCACTGCAGCCTCAATCTCCCTGGCTCAAATGATCCTCCCACCTCAGCCTCCTGAGTGGCTGGGTCCACAGGTATGTGCCACTACGCCTGGATTATTTTTTGATTTTCTGTAGAGACAAGGTCTCACTATGTTGCCCAGGCAGGTCTTGATATCCCAGACTCAAGTGATTCTCCTGCCTTGGCCTCCCAAAGTGTTGGGATTACAGGCATGAGCCATTGCACCCAGCCATTTTTTTTTTTTTTTTTGAGACAGCATCTCATTCTGTTGCCTACGCTGGAGTGTAGTGGTACAATCATAGCTCACTGCAGCCATGACCTCCTGGGCTCAAGGGATCCTCCTATCTCAGCCCCCCGAGTAGCTGGGACTACAGGCATGCACCACCACACCTGACTAATTTTTTTTTTATGGAGATGGTGGTCTCACTATGTTGTTGCTCAGGCTGGTCTTGAACTTCTGGTGTCAAGTGATCCACCTTCCTCGGCCTCCCAAAGTGCTGGGATTATATGTGTGAGCCACCACTCTCAGCCTTCCCCGAAATTTCTTTTTTTTTTTTGAGACGGAGTCTCACTCTGTCACCAGGCTGGAGTGCAGTGGCGCGATCTCAGCTCACTGCAACCTCCTCCTCCTGGGTTCAAGTGATTCTCCTGCCTCAGCCTCCTGAGTAGCTGGGACTACAGGCACGCATCACCATGCCTAGCTAATTTTTTTGTATTTTTAGTAGAGACGGGGTTTCACCATGTTGGCCAGGATGGTCTCGATCTGTTGACCTCGTGATCTGCCCACCTCGGCCTCCCAAAGTGCTGGGATTACAGGCGTGAGCCACCATGCCCAGCCGCCTTCCCCCACATTTCTGACTGTAATTATGAGACCCCTATTTCAGGAGTCTTGCCCCATACCCTGGGGGAAGGAATACTGCACAGAAAACTCAAGAAGAATCCGAACAGCCAGGCTTTGCTGGGTTTCCACACTGTTAGTGTTAGACATACCCTTTTTGCCCAATCACATTTCTACATGGTTGTCAATCATGCCTACCCAAGGAAGTCTCCATGAAAGGCCTAAGATTCAGGGAGCTTCCAGGATAACAACTCGTGAAGATTCCTGAAGGGTGGCATACAAGGGAGGGCATGGAAGCTCCACATTCCTTCTTGCATACCTTGCCCTTGCCCTCTACATCTCTTCACCTGTATCCTCTGTGTGTTTTGTGGTTTTTCTTTTGTTTGTTTTGAGATCTGGTCTCACTCTGTAGCCCAGGGTAGAGTGCAGTGCACAATCTCAGCTCCCTGCAGCCTCGACCTCCCGGGCTCAAGCAATCCACCCACCTCAGCATCCTGAGTAGCTGGTATTACAGGCATGTACCACCATGCCTGGCTAATTTCTTTCTTTCTTTTTTCTTTTTTTTTTTTGGAGACAAAATTTCACTCGTTGCCCAGGCTAAAGTGCAGTGGCACGAGTTCAGTTCACCGCAACCTCCACCTTCCAGGTTCAAGCGATTCTCCTGCCTGGCTAATTTTATTTTATTTTTTGTAGAGACAGGGTCTCACTATATTACCCAGGCTGGTCTTGAACTCCTGGCTTCAAGCGAGCCTCCCACCTTGGCCTCTCAAAATGCTGGGATTACACGTATGAGTCACTGCACCCAGCCAGCACCCCATTTATAGCCAGTCAGTCAGAAGCACAGGTAAAAACAATCTGGGTCTTGTGATTGGCATTAGAAGTGGAGTGGGGCGGGGCGGGGCACCATGGCTCACGCCTGTAATCCCAGCACTTTGGGAGGCCGAGGTGGGTGGACCACCTGAGGTCAGGAGTTCGAGACCAGCCTGGCCAACATGGTGAAACCCCGTCTCTACTACAAATACAAAAATTAGCCAGGTGTGGTGGCGCACGCCTGTAATCCCAGCTATTCAGGAGGCTGAGACAGGAGAACCTGGGAGGCAGAGGTTGCAGTAAGCCAAGATCTCACCACTGCACTCCAGCCTGGGCAAAAGAGCGAGACTCTGTCTCAAAAAAAAGAAAAGAATCCCTCGGCCGGGCGCGATGGCTCACACCTGTAATCCCAGCACTTTGGGAGGCCAAGGTGGGCGAATCACAAGGTCAAAAGATTAAGACCATCCTGGCCAACATGATGAAACCCTGTGTCTACTAAAAATACAAAAATTAGCTGGGCGTGATGGTACATGCCTGTAGTCCCAGCTACTCGGGAGGCTGAGGCAGGAGAATCACTTGAACCCCGTAGGCAGAAGTTGCAGTGAGCCGAGATCACACCACTGCACTCCAGCCTGGTGACAGAGCAAGACTCCATCTCAAAAAAAAAAAAAAAAAAAAAAAAAAATTAGCCAGGCGTGGTGGCGCGCACATGTAATTCCAGCTCCTCAGAAGGCTGAGGCAGGAGAATCCCTTGAACCCAGGAGGTGGAGGTTGCAGTGAGCAGAGATTGCGCCATTGCACTCTAGCCTGGGCAACAAGAGCAAGACATCATCTCAAAAAAAAAAAAAAAGTGGAGTGAGGGAATGTCTTGGGGACTGAACCCTCAAACTGTGAGATCTGATGCTATTTCCAGGTAGACAGTGTTGTAATTGAACTGGAGGACACCCTACTGGTGTCCACTGCAGAACTATTGTTTAACTTGCTGGTGGGGAGAAGTCCCCACATATCTTGGGGTCACAGAAGTCTTCTGTGTTGATTGTTAAGTAAGAGAATAGAAAAACAGGAAATGGCCGGGCGCGGTGGCTCACACCTGTAATCCCAGCACTTTCGGAGGCCCAGGCGGGTGGATCACGAGGTCAGGAGTTCAAGACCAGCCTGGCCAAGATGGTGAAACCCCGTCTCTACTAAAAAATACAAAAAAACTAGCCGGGCATGGTGTCAGGCGCCTGTAATCCCACTTACTCGGGGGGCTGAGGCAGAGAATTGCTTGAACCCGGGAGGCGGAGGTTGCAGTGAGCTGAGATGGCACCACAGCACTCCAGCCTGGGCGACAGAGCAAGACTCCATCTCAAAAAAAAAAAGAAAAGAGAAAAAACAGGAACTGTGTTTTTTCCACTGACAGCGGTGTATGAATGAAATAAAATTGGCCATGAATTGATCATTCTTGTTTCTGGGTGATGGGGGTTCACTATACTATTCTCACTACTTTAGTATGTTTGAAATATCCTGAAAAGTGACAGGGCTTTGGAGTTAGGCAGATCAGAAACTCAGCACTTGAATAACTCCAAAGGGCATATTGTACATGTTGAGGGCCAGGGGGCGCCATGCACATTAAGTAATGCTGAATCCCAGCTCCATTATTTGCTCAGTGTATAACCTCAGACAAGTTACTTAACATTTCTGTTGAGAATAGCAACTACCTCCTAGGGTTCTATGAGGATTAAATGATGTATGTAAAATGCCTGGCACACATCTAGGACTCTACACAGTGGCTTTACCAGCTATTATTCACCGGAGGAACCCAGCTGGCACCAGCTCTCAGGCGCTCCTAAACTGAGTCCAGAGTTCACTCCCCAAACCACCGTCTAGATTCTTCAGTTCCTAATTCTCACCAGCTGTTCTCTCTTCATTTTCCTTCTTTTCTTCCTACTAAAGCCAAAGAAAGGAGAGCAAAAATAGACGCAAACCACCGGGAAGTGCCCTGTCTCTTCAGGTTGTCCTGGCTAATTCCTATTTCTTTTCCCAGCCCCAGAAGAAATGCTATCATTGCTCTACGCCAGGGAGGGGCAGGAGTAGAAGTCCCTTCCCTTCCAGAACTTCCTCAAAACTCTTTGGACTTGCAATGTAGCTCAGTTCATGCTGTATTCTAACGGTCTTCATAGGCAGGAGCTGGGCTCTGAAGTGCAGTCTGAGCCTAGAACAAAGTAGCCCTAGGGATATTTGTTAAATAAGCAAGTGTGTAATCAGTGAATAAGCAAGGGGATAAATCAGCACATTTATGGATCTATGAACAAGTGTATGAGTGAATGAATGATATTCATGAAAAGAGCTAATATGTATCAAGGGCAGCCGGGTGCAGTGGCTGTAATCCCAGCACTTTGGGAGGCCAAAGCAGGCGGATCACGAGGTCAAGAGATCGAGACCATCCTGGCCAACATGGTGAAACCCATCTCTACTAAAAATACAAAAATTAGCTGGGCATGCTGGCGCGCACCTGTAGTCCCAGCTACTCCAGAGGCTGAGGCAGGAGAATCGCTTGAATTTGGGAGGTGGAGGCTGCAGTAAGCCGAGATTGCGCCACTGCACTCCAGCCTGGTGACAGAGCGAGACTCTGTCTCAAAAAAAAAATTATCAAGGGCTGACTATATAGCAGGTACTGGGCCAAGCATCCTACTCCCAACTATCTCATTTAATCTACTGTGCAAGTCTCTGAGGTAGTGCTCTTGCTCCTCCATTTTAACTGTAAGAAACTGAGGCTCAATGAAGTGACTAACATCCCAGGGTCACCCAATGAGCAAATGAGCAATGAAACTAGGGCTCCAGCTGACTCCCAAAGCTAGCCCTTTGCGTGAATGAATGGAAGAGTGAGCACATGAGGAAATGTGTGAATGAGCGGGGGAGGGCATCCCAGAGACATCCACTGAGGCCCCAGGCAGAATCCTCTCCTGACCACAAGGCAAAAGTCTGGTATCTTCTGGGGTAGAGGTGGGGCACAGCTTCAGACAGAAGCTGCAGCTCATAATCATTACCCTTCAAGTTATAGGGGCTTCAGACCTTCCCTGTAGCAGTATCCCAGATCCAGGCAGAGATTCCAGCAAGGGACACCTATTCTGCTCCTACAGGAAAGCCAAGACAGAGAAAGAGGCTGGTAGGCTTCTAACTGACATGTGGCAACAGGCAGTGGCAGGGCCAAATCATGGCAGGCCCTAGCCACAGCAACCAGAAAGAGGAGGCCAGCCAGGCTCCATGTAACACTTTAGTGATGATGGATCTGTTCACAGACCTTTCCTCAAGGGGAGGACTGCTGAAATAAAGAACAAGTGCAGCCCTAGATCCTGCTGCAGTGTCAGCTACTCTGGTGGCATCTAACCCCTGAGCCCATGAGACTGAGAAATGATGGCCTTTCACGGTCCCCAAAGTAACCAGTCCTTCCTCTGCATTCCTACCTTCAGCCTTGGCTTCTCCCATAACAAACAGAAAGGCATGAACCAAACTGCCATTCCATACCTTTCTCTATGTCACCTAGGATGTCATTAGAAAAGCATGATGGCATTAAGATGGCATTCCACCTTGCAATCCAGAAACCACCTTCCCTCACCAGCTGGGGTCCCACAGGGGCCCTGCACCTCACAGAAAGGACAGATTGGCTGTCTTTTCTGCTGCCTGCACAGAATTCTGCCCACGTGGTCATGTTCCAGCCCACAGCTAATGTGACCCAGATTTACTTTCAAAGAGCTGGAGCTGAGCTGGTGGTGTGTAGCTACAATTCATTCTGCCCCACTTTCAGGGCACTCTCCTCTGCTCTTCTCTGCTGCTACTGAAACCAAGCTCCAGGACAGGGACAGAGACTCTGAGGACACTGCCAGGAAGAAGTAGAGAAGCTGAGAAGGAGGAGGAGCCTTCCTGGATACAAAACTCGAAGAGCCTCAGGGCAAGGAAGGTTGGCAGCTGAGGAGTAAGGATTCCCAATGAGATTGTCTTTAGGGTTCCATTTCCCATCCCTGCATTCCCTTCTTCCCACTCACGGCTTGGCCAGAATAAGCCACTTCCATCTGCTCCCTGACAAAGGCCTAAAGAACAAAAGAAGGGGACAGAAATAAGAGGCTTGGGCTCCTTCTTTGCTGGCCTGGGAAACTGCTGGCCTCCTGAGTCTCCACTGCCTCATCTAGCTGCCAGGGAGGTTACAAGGAATGACACTGCTAAGTGCAGTAACGGGCCATGTGAACTTGTGTTTTTCCAGCACATTCTGATTCTCGTTCATTTCCCTTTTACACCCTTTATCACCATCTCCCTTTTATAGATAAGGCAACTGAGGATCCAAGAAGCAAGGTCATTTGCCTAAGTCTTGTAACTCCAGATTCAGTTGTCTCCACAGTGCCTGGCACATGGCAGGAGCTTAATCCATTTTTTTACTCAATGAATGAATGAATGAATGAAGCAGAGAGGTGCCTGTGAGATGTCTTCTCAGAGCTCCCAAC
The DNA here is from genome assembly GCF_028885655.2 of Pongo abelii. Classification (NCBI taxonomy): domain Eukaryota; kingdom Metazoa; phylum Chordata; class Mammalia; order Primates; family Hominidae; genus Pongo; species Pongo abelii. The sequence continues at coordinate 194,421,532 of NC_071985.2, forward strand.
TTGGAGGAGAGACACATGGGCCCAGAGGAGTAAGCTCCACCTTCTGACCAGGTAGTGCTCTCATGGCTGTCTGTCCCGGGGCAAAAAGGGTAAGATGGGACTCCTGACTACAACGAGCTCCAGAGCTGGTGAGGGAAATGAACGTGGGAACAATGAACATGAATATAAAGCCAACTGAAACAAGGCCTGTGCAGAGAGACAATTGCCGTCTGACTAGAAGGCCACAATGGAGCAGATGTTGGGAATGATTATTTCAGCAGCATTTGCTGATACTCCCAGGAATGAATCCCAAAGATGTTTTCTACTGGCACATAGCTTAACCCCATTTTTAATTGAAGGAATGAATAAATAAACAACCAGAGAGGGGTCCAATCCTTAGCTCTGAGTCACTGCACTCCCCTTTTTCACAACTCATACGGGGATATAATTATTTTTTCCCTTCTAACTACTTAAAAAAAAAATAGAGACAGGGTCTCATAGGCTGGTCTTGAACTCCTTAGCTCTAACGATTCTCTTGCCTCAGCCTCCCGAAATGCTGAGATTACAGGTGTGAGCCACTACACCCGGCCTTTTTTCCCTTCTGTCCTCTCCACTAGACTGAGTTTCATGCAGAAGGGACCACATCTTCAGTCATCTTTGAATATCAATGCCAAGGACAGGGAGGGTCCTGATTATGTGATGTTAGATGAATGAATACCTGATTGATGGGTAGATGGTGGAATCTTCCTGCACCCTACCGTGCCCTAGCCCAAACATGAGCCCTTCTTCAAAATATGTTACTGCCATCTGCAGGAAACTTGTAATAATAAATGTACACGTCTGCAATGGCAACAAATGTGATGTGAATCGCACCCCCAAGGGTTGTGCAGGGTACAGCCATGTGACACCCTGTCTTGCACCCTATTCTCAACATACTCCCCACAGGTCCCAAGGGATACGTCATTTCTTCCTCTCTTTGTTTCTACCCTTTGGGGTTGTACTCCTTGCTAGAGTAAGCTCCCTAGCGCCCCACTTCCTTGTTACTCCCCACCATTAAGTAAGGATATTTCTACTGCTCTTCACTAAAGACAGAGAGCCAGAGGGGAAGAGGCAAATTTTCCAAGATCTTTGTCTCTCCCCTTTCCTAGTTCTATAGACCAGGATCCTGAGGCCTTTCCCGGAAGTGACCAAGTCTCTCAGGTGAGTGTGGAGATTTAGATTGTCAACTACAGAAGATTCAGACTGGCCTGGTTGCCAGGTATTGCCTAAGGAAATAGAAATAACAATGTACAGGGCTGGGTGCGGTGGCTCACGCCTGTAATCCCAGCATTTTGGGAGGCCAAGGCAAGCAGATCACCTGAGGTCAGGAGTTCAAGACCAGCCTGACCAACATGGTGAAACCCCATCTCTACTAAAAATACAAAAATTAGCTGGGCATGGTGGCACACGCCTGTAATCCCTGCTACTCGGGAGGCTGAGGCAGAAGAATTGCTTGAACCCGGGAGGCGAAGGTTGCAGTGAGTTGAGATCGCGCCACTGCACTCCAGCCTGGGTGTTAAAGTGAGACTCTGTCTCAAAAAAAAAGAAATAGCAATGTACTTGGAGTTAGAAGATCTGTGTTTACCAGTCCTGTGTAACTATAGGCAAGTCCCTTAAACCCTCTGAGCCTCGGATGCTAACATATGTCCTGCCTAACAGAGTTATTTTGAAATCTCTGTGTAAACCATAAAACTGATAAACAGAAACAAGACACTTTCATTAGTGACTCTTGTTACATTTGGATGTGGCTGGGCTTAGGGAGTTGAGAAAATGGTTGGCAAAGAAGAAGGAGAAACAAATGGAGGGAAAGGATGAGAACAGGAAGATGGGAGGAAGAACAAGGTTCAGCACCCTAAAACCTGTTTGGCTTTGTAGACTGAAATCAGCAGGTTCTCAGCCCCGACACCCCTCTCTACTCTGACATGTGTGACCACCAGGCTTGCCCCATCAGGCCTCTCAAGCAAGGGCGAGGCCCTAAGACCAGCTCAGGACACGGAGTGGGCCAGGGAAAGGGAAGATCTCTATTTGGTGAGAGTGATTCAGACACCCCCACTTGGCTTCATAAGCAAGATCCAGGGGGAGGAGAAAATTGCACAGGCCACAGCTGGCTTCCAGCGTAAGACTGACTTCATTTCCTCCCACAATTAAAGTTCTGCTTCAGAGAGCTTCAGAGCATCCAGGGTCTCCCAGACATGCCCCTCCTGCACCTCCTGTGAAGGAGTCCCTGCAGAGCTAAGGCTGCCTTTTCCATTACTCTGGTGGAGCCCCCACAGCATTCTAAAATCACATGAAGATTTCAGCAAGACCCTAAAGTCGCAGTCCCGCCTCGTCTCTGCTGCCTCTCTCCTCTCCTGCTAAAGAAACACGCCCAACTGCAGTGCACAAGTTATTTTTAACCATGGCAGTCTCCCCATTTTCAGCCTCACTGGCCCAGCCCCCTCCTCAAAAGAGGCATTCAGCAGTGTCAGGATGCAAAGGAGATCAGCATCTATGCCAGAAACACAGCACAGCGCAGCACCCACCATTCCTTTGCTCAGTTGACTCAGCAGGGTCCTTAGGAGCCTTGCCTGCGTAAAATTAAGCCTCCTTGAGTCCACTCCACTTCTATTCTAGACTCCAAATCTGAAGCAGCAAGCAAGTCATCCCGTGGGCCTCCTCAGAGAAGACTGGAAGTGGAAATCATCACAAAGCAATCTAAGTATGCATGAGTGATAAGGGATGGAGGCAGAGGGCATAAAGAAGGAAGAATGAGGCAGCCCACTCTCTCTTCAGGAGAAAGAGGTTTATGAGTCATCAGGGCCCTGAGTTATGGCCCTTCAAGACTGGGGACAAGTAAAGCCCTTCCTGCACCCTAGGGACAGCTCTAAAATTCTGTTACTGGCTGATGCTGCAGGCCCAAAGGTTTTGAGATGGACTTCCTCCAAGGACTCCTCGTTGCCCACTAGAAAGAGCTCCAAATCTCCCTCCTGCCTTCCAGGCCTCACTGCTGTCTCCTCACTTGTAGCTCATTCCCTCTAAAGTCCTTTCCTGATTACCTGAGCCCACATAAGCCTTTCTCTAACTTTCCGTTGTAGCTCAGTGCCTGTTTCTGGATCACAATCTGTCACATCACATAATATCCTCAAAACACGCATTCAGCATTCATTCAGTCATTCAATACCGATTGATCTCTAGCATGTACAAGGCCCTGTGCAGCCCTTGGGGGCTCAAAACATAAGACATGTCCCAAATTGCTCACTCTTCTAAGGGAGTGATGGGCACCCTGTGGGTTAACTGCTACATTGAACAAGGGAACATGGAGGAGAGAAAAGTATGACTGTGAGAGCGGAGGAGGAAGCTTTGGATACCACTGGGGGCATTAAGGACAGAGGAGGCGGCACTTAAAAGAGGAGGAGGGTTTACCAGCATCTTGCAGAGAAGAAAATTAAAGTGTGGTGGTTTCATCCTGCAAGATGCATCCCTCTGGGGGGCAAGTTACAGTGTACTGTGGCAGGGTGATTGGGGGTACAGGTGGTGGCAGGTGAAGCTGAAGAGGTAAGTAATTTTGATGGGTCTTTATGCTGAAGCCTTTATTCCACAGGCAATGGGGGGCCAAAGGTGGTTTTTAAGCAGCTGAGTAATAGAATTAGGTTTGTGTTTTATTTTATTTTTTATTGTATTTTTAATGAAGTGTTGTACGGGCAACACTTCATTTCATAAAATAGAATATGTGTTCTTGAGGTTTGTATTTTAGAAAAAAATACTCTATTAGTCATGTGGAGGATGGTGGCAAGACTAAGAGAGGAAGAGCTATTAAATGCTCATTGGAAGGTCCAGGTGAGAGATGACACAGTGGAGAGGGTGGCTGTATTATTTGAGGGACACAAAGAAGGTAGCAGTACAGGCCTTGGTGATGGCTTGAAAGTGGGTGATGTCACTGAATTAGCTGCAGGCACTGCTCCATCTTCCTATCTGTACTGTAACACCAACACCCTGCTGAGATGCTGAGCAGACTTCGGGGAGCAGCTGTGGATGCCTTCAGTGGAGGCATCTCCTTTATTGAGCCAAAAACTGTGCTAAGGGCTTTCCACACATTGTCTCATCTAACCTTCAAGACATCCCTGCACAGTGGGCATTCTTAAGACAAGGAAAGTGACACTGAGATAGAATAAGGGACTTGCCCAGAGTCACACAGTTGGTCAGTGTCAGGGCCATGATCCAGCACCCTACCCTCTCTGATTCCAAAGCTTACACTCATAACTACAGCACTGCACTGCTGCTTGGCAAACAGCTGGGCACATCCCACCACAGGAGGTAGCCCCAGCCTTCAAGTCATGCTGACGTGTTAAAGGTCAGCATGTAGAACACTTTTGGAAGGCGATACAAGTAAAACTGTACTCTCCAAGGATTTCATTATAAGGAAATAACAGAAGTCAAATCATTCTTAACCATGTTCTCAGCAGCATTGTCTAATATAGCCAAAAAGTGAAAAAAGAGTAGGATTTAGAAAGTCATGAAATAGACAGCTTTTAGAAATGGTAACCATAAAGTCTAAAGTGCAATATGGAAAATCTTTTTAATATAAGAGTAACTGAAAAGAGTCAGATGCAGAATGGTACCTAAGCCATGAAGGCAACTGCATAGAAAATATAACTGAATGGGGACAAAGACAGGGAAGAAGGTGCAGAAATGAAAACAGGTCTCATGTGAGCAAGGGGTGGCAGATTTTCCTCTTTGGGGTTTTCTGTTAATGCTATTTCAACATCTTTCCAAGAATAATAATAACAAATCAGATTATGGCTGCTTTGTCAGAGACCCTGGTGAGGACCCCTCAGCTCCCCACACAGCTGCTGCACCCTGGCCCATTCCTCCCTCACACCCACAGCATCCAGCCTGCTGGGGGACCTCTCTTACCAGCGACTCTGACCACAGCACGCTCTGCAGGGTCCAGCACCGAATCCTGGCTTTTCCGCTTTTTCTGCTCATGCAGTGGCAGGTTCCAGGGCAAGGTGTCCCCCGGGGGACAGGGAGACAGGCTCCCTGACCGCTCGCTCCTGTAAGATCGCTCACTCCGACAAGACCGCTCACTCCGACATGACCGCTCACTGAGCGTCTCTTCATCTGAGGAAGACATGGCCCAGGTGGGGGCTGCCGCAGGAGGGCCTGGGAGCCCAGGGAGAAGTGATCTGAAGGAGAAAGGGATGAATGTGAGCAGACAAAAGGGGTCCCATAAGGAACACTGGGACTTGGGAAGCAGAGGTTCTAGTCCTGCCTATCTGTACCTCAGTTTCTTCACCTGGAAAATAGGACGAAAATAATACATCCCAAAACTAATTCACGAGGTTTGGGGGATATTATATGTGATGATGTCTATAAATCTTAAAACATCATGTAAAAGTTAGCTTTTACATGTAAAAGTTAGCTTTTTCATGTAAAAGTTAGCTTTTTTTTACATGTAAAAGTTAGCTTTTACATGTAAAAGTTAGCTATTACATCCTAGGAATAGCTCCTATTCCTAGGAACTATTATTATTGCTATTTGGCACATTTGGAGGATTAAGCTCACAGATCCCATGACAGAACGCTGTGGGTTTAAATTCTACTCCATTTACTAGCTGTGTGACCCTAGAGAAGCCATTTAATCTCTCTGAGCCTCAGCACCCTCATCTACAAAATGGGGATGATGATAGTTAGAACCTAGCCCTAGAGGGTTGGGTTCTGCATGTAAAGTGCTTAATCTTGCATGTAAAGTGCTTAATAGTGCCTACTGCCCAGTAAGCACTCAATACACAGTATCTATTATTATATTCCTGTTCTACTTACCTCCCAGGAATGCTATAAGGATAAAGTGGGGCAACAGATGGGAAGTATTTTCAAAAAGCTAAAGCATGATCTCAATAGCAGGCATGAAGCAAACCATGGGCTAGAATAGGCAGAAATTCCCTGGTTTCTCCCACTCTGTCTCCAGCAGATATATTAGAAAATGTACTAGACTTGAAGTAAGACAGACCTGGGTATAAATTCTGGTTTGGCCACTTACAATTGCTGTGATCTTGGGCAAGTCACTTCACCTCTCTGAGACTCAGTTTCTTCATCTGCAAAATGGGGGTAATATTCCACTTCAGAGGATGTTTTAAGAACACTGTCAAATGCAAATGTAGTACTGGTTGATGCCATGCATGGCACCCAGCAGGCATTAGATTAAATGTTCGTTTGCTTATTCCAAGGGCTGTTGTGGGAATAAGTGGCACAGCATGAGGATGGGGTGGGCGGATGGGACAGAAAGTCCATTTTTTCTGGTCAGTTTAGCTAGTGGAGAGAGTTGAGTGAAAATACAATTGCTCTAAGGCCAGCTGGGCTCCACCAGCCAGACTGGGCAGCCTTCCCTCAGCCAGGTCAAGCTCACTTCCCAGAACCATCTGCTACACATGGCCCACCACCCCAAGGGCTCCATCAGAGCGCGAATGGTATGTGCCTTCAGCTACCAGCCTTCCTACAGGCCCCAAAGCCAACCCGGGTACCCAGCTCTGACTTTGGCTGTAGGGTCCAGGGAGGGCAGCAGCTGTTGATTTTCCCTTATAGGGAATACCTGCTCACAGGGCTGTGTAGAGACAGCGAGGTAGCCTACATGGCTGGACACAATGGGTCCGTGGCCACAGCTCCTCCAGGACTCTCGAATCTCAGTCTAGAGGCAGCAAGGGGCAGAGACAGCCTCCTGGGTCATTGGCAGATCCCCACCATAGGCACAGAATTCAAAGAGATAACAAAAGAAACATAAAAACGGTGTAGGAGGCCTGTAGGCAGCCTCGGGCAGCAGAGCCTCCCTGCCAGGGCACCCCTTGTGCCAGCAGCATGTGAGCCCTCTTCCCACAGAACATCTAGAAGGGATCTAGCCACAGGAAGCAGAAAGGAAAGGACCCAGGTCCTGGCACAGCTTTGCCCTTTATCTTAGCTCTTACCCCTTCTCCCATTACCTTCTGGTGCCAGGGCAGGTGTTGAAGTGACAGCCTCAACCTCTGGGAAACTCAGGCCAAGCTTCCATCCCTACCCTCAGCTCGGGGGCAGGAAAAATGCCCCTCCTCTCAGACCACCTGCTTCATCCCAGAACCGCCCATTCCTCTCCAAGACGCCCATTTTACTACAAAGGCCGGCTCTCCCAAGGCCTCCTCCCGGAGAAAGCGTCCCTTCTGGGCTCTACCCCGTCAATCGCCGGCCCCTCACAAACACTTGTTTGACCTCCGGGCTCCCGCCCGACCCTCGGTCACCTGGGCCATTCCATCAATCCCCGAGATTCACAGGAGTGCCCGCCCAAGCCCCAGCCCACCCCCTAGGCCGCAGGCCGGTCGGCGACAGGCACCTCACCAGGTGCTCTCACCCCCTGCGACCCTCCCCACCTGGCCCCCACCCGTTTCCCCACGGTGGAGGAGGGGCGCGCCCGCGAGCCTGGGGCGGCGCGGGTGGGTCCGCGCGCCCGCCAAGCGTGGCTGACAAAGAGCGGGGACGCGCGACCGAGGACCGACAGGGCGCTGGGGCCAGCGGCCGAGCCCTGGGGCCGGGAAGCGACCTTCCCCGCCCAGCCCTGCCCGCTCCCTAAGGTCCGGCGCCCGGCCCCTGCAGGGCTCCGTGTCCCATTTTCCCGGGGAACACGCCTCCCTTCCACCCTGGCAGCGCCCGCAGAGGGGAAACCCCAGCTCCGTGTCTTCGCCGCTCCCCGGCGCCGGCCGCGGGGGCTGCAGGTGCGAGGCCCGCACTGTCGCTGTGCCCGCGCCTGTCAAGCCGCCTCTCTGCGGCCGCCGGCTGCCGGGAGCTGGGGCGCGGCCGCCGGGGGCGATCAATCACCGCTCCCCAGCCGCCGCTGCGCATCCCGCGCAGCGGGCAGTGCGCCTGCATCCAACCCCGCGCCCCGCGCCTTACCCTGGGAGCCGAAGGAGGAAGAAGACGGGCCCGTGGCGGCAGCGAAGGCGGCGGCGGCCGGGCGCGCCCCACGCTGGAGCGCAGTCGAGGGGAGCGTGGCGGAGCCGAGGGGAGCGGCTCCCACAATGGCCGAGCTCGCGGCGCCGAGCCCCCCGCCCCCCGCGCCCTAGCGGCAGCGGCTGAAGCAGAGCAGGCGCAGCCGCCCAACCCGCTCCCCCACTCCCAGCGCCGACGCCGCCCCCCGCCCCCCGATGCGCGCTCCCCCCGCCCTGCACCCCACCCCTGCGCTTCCGCGCGCCCCTGCCAGTCCGTCGCCCGGCGCCCCCTCCTCACTGACCTCGCGTCCTCTGGCCGCCACCAGGCCCTCCCTCGGTCTCTCCCCTCTGCAACTCCTCCCTGGTGGCCTCCGCTGTCCCCCGCAGGCCAACCACACCCCCAAATTCCCCGCCCTCTGCCCCGCGACCTCTCCGCCCCGGCCCCGCGGCCGCTAGCTGACCCTGGGCCTGCTCAGCCGACCCGCCCCCTTGGAGCTCCTCACCGCACCCCCAGTCGCTCTCTCAGGCTGCCAGGCTGTCCTTCTGCCCGGACCCTGGTTCTCCAACCACCCTTTTCCATGCCCACCCCTCTTTCACTCGTTTCCCTTAAACCCACATTCCATCCCCGCCCTTGGCGCTCTTGCTCCAGCTCCCGGAGAGCGTCCTGCAGATCCTGCGGGTCCTATAGGCCCAACTATCCGCTGGGCTTCTGGAACTGAATGAAGGAGGGACCCAAAGAAGGCCTCATCTTCCCCGCAGGGTAAAGAGCAGAAAAGAACCAGGCCCCAGCGAGGGAACTCAGTCTCTTTAGACAGCGCTAGCCCCAAGTGGAGCCTTGGGAGATGCTTTATCCACCGAGGAAGCATTTATTGAGCTCCTTCTGCACGCACGACCTAATGATGCACAAAACGAGGCAGGAGTCCCTTCTATCCTCTCCTAGGACAGATATGTGAATGTTTCCAGAGAGAGAGGTAATGTGTCTAAAGTCATTCCACTTAGTAACCTGCGTAGCAACAGCTACCATATGGGCGTGTCTCCTGGTGACTGTGCAAGGCGCTTTACCTGGATCATGCCAAATCCAGTCCTCACAACCCTGTTCATTCATTCATTCATTCATTCATTCATTCAACAAATACGTGCTGAACATCTACCCGGTGTCAGGCCCCATGCAGGGTACTGAAGATATAGTGTGAGCAAGATGCATTTCATCCCTGCCTGTTGACCATGGGCTCACAGCCCAGCAGGAAAGACGGATGCATCCCATGAGGCAGTATTACGATCTCTAATGTATAGAAGTAGAACTGAGATGATTTACTCAAAGTCATGCAGGGAGAAAGTAGATGGTCCCAGGACTGGAACCCTGTCTTCAGATTTCACATTCTGTTCTTTTTCACCATAATGATTGGGAGAAAAAAAAATGTGTTGGAGCAATTTACAAAGGCCCTTGAGCTAAGGAATTTGGCCTAAATTGGCTGGGCGTGGTGGCTCACGCCTGTAATCCCAGCACTTTGGAAGGCCGAGGCTGGCAGATCACGTGAGGTCGGGAGTTTGAGATCAGCCTGACCAACATGGAGAAACCCTGTCTCTACTAAAAATACAAAAAAAATAGCCAGGTGTTGTGGCGCATGCCTGTAATCCCAGCCAGTCAGAAGGCTGAGGCAGGAGAATCACTTGAACCCGGGAGGCGGATGTTGTGATGAGCCGAGATTGTGCCATTGCACTCCAGCCTGGGCAACAAGAGTGAAAATTCCATCAAGAAAGGGAGGAAGGGAGGAAGAAAGGAAGGAAGGAAGGAGGGAAGGAAAAGAAATTTGGCCTAAATTTAATGATTATAAGCAGCCAAGAAAGGTGTCAAAGTAACAGCAAAAGTAACCCAAGGACAGGTACCAGATGGGTGTGGATGGTTATGCTAGGAGGCTACTGTACTAGTCCCAGCCAAAGGTAATGAGGCTGTCAACTGGAGCAGGGAAGATAGAGATGGGAAGAGATGTTTTCCACCCACTGAAACTTGCTAAGTTTCTGTGTTTGCAGGCACTGTTTCATATTAAGGGAAAGCAACCACCATTTACTAAACTCCTACTAAGTGCTAAGCAATGTCCTGGGCATTTTGCATATATTATCTCATTAAGTCTTCCCAAAAACCCTGTACAGTAGTTACCTTTATTATTCTCATTTTACAAATAAGGAAACAGAGACTTCAAGAGGTTAAATGACTTGCTGAAGCCCACAAAGCAAACTAGTGTTGGAGCTGGGGTTCTCTTCCAAGCCTGTCTCCAAATCTCATGCTTTAACCACTGCTCTCTACTGTCTGAAGCCAAGGCAAAGAATCTAGGTCCTATGACTCAGCCAAGCGTTCTTTTCCTTAGACCACAGGTACCTCTGGGGCTTCTGGAGAAAGATCAGGAGACCGCAATTGTAACCTGCCTAAGTGCAGGTCCCTCTGTGGGATATCTTCTCCACAGAAGCCTGCAGAGGCCTCAGCACCAGAGAATTCTACAGCCTGATTCTAAAGTTCCTATGGGACAATGGAATACTATTCAGCCTTTAAAAAGAAGAAAATCCTGGCTGGGTGTGGTGGCTCACACCTGTAATCCCAACACTTTGGGAGGCCAAGGTGGGAGAATCGGTTGAGGCCAGGAGTTTGAGACCAGCCTGGGCAACATGGGGAGACTCCAACTCTACAAAAAAATAAAAAATAAAAATAAATTAGCTGGGCATAGTGGCTTCCACCTGTAGTCCTAACTACTCTGGAGGCTAAGACAAGAGGATCACTTGAGCCCAGGAGCTTTTGAAACTACAGTGAGTTGTGATCGAGCCACTGTACTCCAGCCTGGGCAAGAGCAAGACGCTGTCTCAAAAAAAAAAAAAAAGAAAAAAGAAAGAAAGAAAGAAAGAAATCCTGTCATTTGTGACAACATGGATTAACCTGGAGGACACTGTTAAGTGAAATAAGCCAGGCACAGAAAGATAAATACTGCCTAATCTCACTTACATGTGGAACTAAAAATATTGAGCTCATAGAGGCAGAGAGTAGGCCGGGTGTGGTGTCTCAGATCTGTAATCCCAGCACTGGGAGGCAGAGATGGGCAGATCACCTGAGTTCAGGGGTTTGAGACCAGCCTGGTCAACTTGGTGAAACCCCGTCTCTACTAAAAATACAAAAATTAGCTAGGTGTGGTGGCACACACCTGTAATCCCAGCTACTCGGTAGGCTGAGGCAGGAGAATCGCTTGAACCCGGGAGGCGGAGGTTTCAGTGAGCTGAGATCATGCCACTGCACTCCAGCCTGGGCGACAGAGCAAGTCTCCATCTCAAAAAAAAAAAAAAAATTAGCTGGGTGTGGTGGCATGTGCCTGTAATCCCAGCTACTCAAGAGGCTGAGGCAGGAGAATCGCTTGAACCTGGGAGGTGGAGGTTGCAGTAAGCTGAGACCATACCACTGCACTCCAGCCTGGGCAACAGAGCAAGACTCCATCTCAAAAAAGGAAACAAACAAATAAATTTTAAAAATATGCCGGGCACGGTGGCTCATGCCTGTAATCCCAGCACTTTGGGAAGCCAAGGTGGGCTGATCACCTGAGGTCAGGAGTTCAAGACCAGCCTGACCAACATGGAGAAACCCCATGTCTACTAAAAATACAAAATTAGCCAGGCGTGGTGGCGCGTGCCTGTAATCCCAGCTACCCAGGAGGCTGAGGCAGGAGAATCGCTTGAACTGGGGAGGTAGAGGTTGCGGCGAGCCGAGATCACACAATTGCACTCCAGCCTGGGCAACAAGAGCTAAACTCTGTCTCAAAAAAATAAAAAATAAAATTTAAAAAATAAAAATAAAAAAGATCCTGTGGGGTGGGCTAAAAGGCACTAAGGCATGAAGCTGAAGAATCATTTTCACTTAGAAATGAGTGTCGCCGGGCGCAGTGACTCACGCCTGTAATCCCAGCAGTTTGGGAGGCTGAGGTGGGCAGATCACCTGAGATCAGGAGTTTGAGACCAGCCTGGCCAACATGGTGAAACCCTATCTCTACTGAAAATACAAAAATTAGCTGGGGGTGGTGGTGGGTGCCTGTAATCCCAGCTACTCGGGAGGCTGAGGCAGAAGAATCACTTGAACTCACTGCAGAGGTTGCAGTGAGCCGAGATTGTGCCATTGCACTCCAGCCTGGGAGACGAGCGAAACTCTGTCTCAGAAAATAAATAAATAAATAAATGAGTGTCAAGTCGCAGTGGCTGATGCCTGTAATTCCACTGCTTTTCGAGGCTGAGGTGAGAGGATCACTTGAGGCCTCCAGCAGCTTGAGACCAACTTGGGCAACACAGCGAGACCCTGTCTACAAATAAGAATAAGAAGAGGAAGAGGAAGAAAGAAGAAGAGAAGTAAGTGCCACAGTCCTTCCCTGGTGAGAGGGGAAGATGAACACCAAGGGAAGCCAAGCTGCATGCACAGGAAGAGTGTGGGGGGCCTGGGTGTGAAATTGAACTTCCACAGGGCCAGGTCCTGTGGGCAGGGTCTTAGCAGGCAGGGCCAGCTGGGAGGGCTCACGGAGGCTGTGCAGTCACCTGGGAAGCCAGAAGGCCCGGCTGCCCGGCTGAGAGGGCACCTAAGAGGTTCTCCTCTCCAACCTCAGTGCCCTTCCCAAATCTGACCACCAGTCCTGTCCTAAATTATTCATGCTGTGAGCTGTGAGTGGAGCTTCCGGAAGCTTCTGGATGTCGGACTTAGGACATTCAGCTGTGTCTTCCCAGGGCTGTTTCTCCGGCTCCAACAGTGCTACCCTGGGACTGAGCTGCTGGGGAGATTCGCCAAGCTTTTCGCTGCTGGCAGCTGGCCAGTAACCTTGAGCTACTGGGCTTCGGTTCATTTCAGCAATCTTTTATTGAGGAATGCTATGTCCTGGGGAGAGTTCTGGGTTCTGTCGGGAACACAGAAGTGACTCCAATCAGGTCCTTGTCCTTGAGGATTCACAGGATGGTAGAGGTGCAGGCACTTAAAAATTATTTCCGTCCGCAACATCCCACAGGTCTGATGAGTGCTTCCCACCACTCTGTCTCATTTCAACTGCAGGCCACTACTCATTCCCTCCAGAAGCAAGTGGCCTTGGAACTTCACACCCCAAATGCCTGATAAGGTCCTCTTTGGGGCCTGAAGGGGCAACTTTTCACAAAAAGAACAACATCTAGCTTTGTACTAGTGATTCAAAAATGAATCAGACAGGCCGGGCCAGGTGACTCATGCCTGTAATCCCAGTACTTTAGGAGGCCAAGGCAGGCGGATGAGGAGGTCAGGAGTTCGAGAACAGCCTGCCTAACATGGTGAAACCCCGTCTCTACAAAAAATACAAAAATTAGCCAGGCGTGGTGGCTCATGCCTGTAATCCCAGCACTTTGGGGGGCCGAGGCGGGCAGATCACGAGGTCAGGAGATCGAGACCATCCTGGCTAACAAGGTGAAACCCTGTCTCTACTAAAAATACAAAAAATTAGTCGGGCATGGTGGCGGGTGCCTGTAGTCCCAGCTACTAGGGAGGCTGAGGCAGGAGAATGGCGTGAACCTGGGAGGCGGAGCTTGCAGTGAGCAGAGATCGCGCCACTGCACTCCAGCCTGGGCAACAGTGCAAGACTCCATCTCAAAAAAAAAATTGGCTGGGCATGGTGGCGGGCGCCTGTAGTCCCAGCTACTCGGGAGGCTGAGGCAGGAGAATGGCGTGAACCCTGGAGGCGGAGCTTGCAGTGAGCCCAGATTGCACCACTGCACTCCAGCCTGGGTGACAGAGCAGAGGCTCCGTCTCAAAATAAAAAAAAAAAAAAGAAAAGAAAATTAGCTGGGCATGGTGGCGTGCACCTGTAATCCCAGCTACTTGGGAGGCTGAGGCAGGGGAATTGCTTGAACCCAGGAGGCGGAGGTTGCAGTGATCCGAGATCACGCCACTGCATTCCAGCCTGGGTGACAGAGCAAGACTCCGTCTTGAAAAAAAAAAAAAAAGAATCAGACAGACATGGCCCCTGTCCTCGAGCTGCTCACAGTCTAGGTGGGGAGACAGACAAGTAAAAGGGCAAAATTACCCTTCAGTTTGATTTGTGCTGAGATGGGGGAAGTACAGGGTACCCTGAGAGGGAGCAAAGAAAAAGGACACTGCCAAGAAGCTTTAGGCCAGGTCATTTCACCAGGCCTCTCGTCCTTGTCTTTCTAAGTCCTTGCCTAAATGGAAACTCTTTCAGTTACCTGTTTACCTGGAAAAGCTTTATTCTTCTGTAAAAGGAATATAAATCTTGGGGTCCCCAGATCACTAAGCTAAAGGGAAAAGTCAAGCTGGGAACTGCTTAGGGCAAACCTGCCTCCCATTCTATTCAAAGTCACACTCTACTCACTGAGATAGATGTATATCTGATCAGAGAGGCTAATCAGAAACTCAAAAGAATGCAAGTGTTCATCTCTCACCTAATTGTGACCTGGAAGCCCCCTCCCTGGTTGGAGTCTTCCTGCTTTTGTTGTCCTACTTTTCCAGACCAAACCAATGTACTTCTTACATATGTTGATTGATGTCTCATGTCTCCCTAAAATGTATGAAACTAAGCTGTGCCCCGAACACCTTGGCCTCGTGTTGTCAGGACTTCCTGAGGCTGTGTCATGGGCGGGTCCTCAACCTTGGCAAAATAAACTTTTTTTTTTTTTTTTTTTTTTGAGACAGAGTTTCACTCTTCTTGACCAGGCTGGAGTGCAATGGCGTGATCTCAGCTCACCGCAACCTCCGCCTCCGGGTCCCGGTTCAAGCAGTTCTCCTGCCTCAGCCTCCTGAGTAGCTGGGATTACAGATGCCCGCCACCACGCACAGCTAATTTTTGTATTTTTAGTAGAGACAAGGTTTCACCATGTTGGCCAGGCTGGATTCGAACTCCTGACCTCGTGATCCGCAGGCCTTGGCCTCCCAAAGTGCTGGGATTACAGGTGTGAGCCACCGCGCCCGGTGGCAAAATAAATTTTCTAAATAAACCGAGACCTGTCTCAAATTTTGGGGGTTCACATTATGGCAACCACAAAGGAATGCTGAGTGGAGATGCCCCTGATCTTTGACAAATCTCCTACTGGTGCTTGGTACCAGCATGAGCTAACTTTATGGCTCAAACCAATAGGACAATTTGCTGAGGTCTGAGCACACGCCCTCCAGAGAATCCCTCATCTCCCAAAATTTGGTCAAGATCTGAAGTTTATTTTGCTGTATAACTCCTCTTTTTTTTTGGAGTTTTACTTGCTTCCAACACAAGGCAATTTTTCCTGCTTCCATGATGATAGAAGACAGGTAACTCCTTTATGGAGTCTGAGCTTCCTTCCAACAGGGAAGATGAGTTTTGTCTTTTTTTTTTTTTTTTTTTTTTTTCTGCTTCTAGGATGGTAGAGAGCAGTCTAAGCCTGAGACCCATCACTAGGTAAGAAACTGGTTTGGGAACCTGTCTCACAAATTCCTTTTAAACAACTAAAGTTAGCATTTAACAACCAGCTCGTGTTAATTTCTGCTTACACTTAGAGCACTCAGAACTCATATAAATTGTGTGATCATTGTTAGTTTGGTAGCATTTTGTCCTAGCTGAAATACGTACTAAGAAAAAGGAGGCCAGGCATGGTGGCTCATGCCTGTAATCACAGCACTGTGGGAGGCCAAGGCAGGCGGATCACTTGAGGTCAGGAGTTCAAGACCAGCCTGACCAACATGGTGAAACCCCATCTCTACTAAAAATACAAAAATTAGCCGGGAGTGGTAGCACATGCCTGTAATCCCAACTACTCAGGAGGCTGAGACAGGAGAACTGCTTGAACCCGGGAGGCGGAGGTTGCAGTGAGCCAAGATCGCACCATTGCACTCCACCCGTCGCAAGAAAAAGAAAAAAACATTGTTTTTAAAGGAGCTCAGTGGTTAAAAGTCACCTTAATTAAAAGGCTAACATCAAGATGTGTGTGTGTATGTGTGAAGGTATGCATGTTTGTATTTGAAAGGCCTTCATCGTTTTTTTTTTTTTTTTTTGTTTTGTTTTTCTCTCCTAAGACCTTGTCTTTTTTTGAGCAAAGTTTTAATTTAATTTAATTTTTTTTGGAGACAGAGTTTCGCTCTTGTTGCCCAGGCTGGAGTACAATGGTGCGATCTCAGCTCATCATAACCTCCGCCTTCTGGGTTGAAGCAATTCTCCTGCCTCAGCCTTCCAAGTAGCTAGGAGTACAGGCAAGCGCCACCATTCCCGGCTGATTTTGTATTTTTAGTAGAGACAGGATGTCTCAGGCTGGGTGCAGTGGCTCACGCCTGTAATCCCAGCACTCTGGGAGGCTGAGGGGGGCAGATCACGAGATCAAGAGATCCAGCCCATCCTGGCCAATGTGGTGAAACCGCGTGTCTACTAAATATACAGAAAAATTAGCTGGGCATGGTGGCATGCACCTGTAGTCCCAGTTACTCGGCAGGCTGAGGCAGGGGACTCGCTTGAACCCAGGAGGTAAAAGTTGCAGTGAGCCGAGATCGTGCCACTGCACTCCAGCCTGGCAACAGAGCAAGACTCGTCTCAAAAAAAAAAAAAAAAAAAAAAAAAAAGACACAGAGAGAGACGGAATTTCTCCATGTTGGTCAGGTGGGTCTTGAAATCCCAACCTCAGGTGATCCCCACCCCTGCCCTCCGCCTTGGCCTCCCAAAGTGCTGGGATTACAGGCATGAGCCACCACACCTGGCCCAAGTTTTTATTTTCTTCTTCTCAGTTGACTGAATTCTGTTTTCACCTGATTTTTTTTTTTTTTTTGACTAAAATAGTTATTGCAACAGAGACTACTCTTGGGTTTTTAAGAAAGAGTGTAGTTAAATTTTATGTTTAATTTGGCTCAAAGAAAAATAAAAGCATCTCCCACCAGACTTTTCCTTTTTGTACTTTATGTACTTTATGATGTAAATTTTGCTATTAGATTTTCACCTGAGTTATTTCCTTTAATGTGCAATTTTAAGGCTATTTAGCTGACAATTGCCTAGGGTTGTGAAACAGGTTATCAAGAATCTGAGCCGTGCTGTGGCTCACGCCTGTAATTACCAGCACTTTGGGAGGCTGAGGTCAGGAGTTTGAGACCAGCCTGGCAAACATGGTGAAACTCCGTCTCTACTAAAAATACAAAATTTAGCTGGGCGTGGTGGCAGGAGCCCATAATTCCAGCTACTCAGGAGGCTGAGGCAGGAGAATCGCTTGAACCCAGGAGGTGGAGGTTGCAGTGAGCTGAGATTATGCCACCGCACTCCAGCCTGGGTGACAGAGTGAGACTCTGTCTCAAAAAAAAAAAAAAAAAAAGAATCTGAAAGTTTAAGATAGGAAAAAAAAGGGGAAGGTCTTTAATGTACCTCCATGGGCATGCCTAATATGTCTTTATATGTGTTGTGTACAAAATGTTTCATGACTAAAATATTTAAAAAGCTCTAATTAATTGGCTTAAAGAAAAACAAAAGACCTTAAATCAGATACTAATAAATCAGATACTAAAAGACAAAAGACCAGTCAGTTGCTTTTTCAAGATTATGTAGCTTAAGTACAGCCTTTAACAAATAAGTTAACTTTAAAATTATTGGTAAAGTAACATGAGAAATGTCTTAAAAATTGCCAGTATACGTTTTTTGTTTTGTATTTATTAATCAAGCAATGTCAAACTTATCCCTACCAAATACTATAAGGTGCCAAAATTTGGCATAGGGATTACAAAACTATAAACCCAGCCCAAAACAATGATTTTTGATTGTGTAATTTTTATTTTTTCTTATTTTTTATTTTTTTTGAAACAAAGTCTTGCTCTGTCGTCCATGCTGGAGTGCAGTGGCACAATCTCGGCTCACTGCAACCCCCGCCTCCTGGGTTTAAGTTATTCTCCTGCCTCAGCCTCCTGAGTAACTGGGACTACAGATGCATGCCGCCATGCCCAGCAAATTTTTTTTTTTTTGAGATGGAGTCTCGCTCCATCTGGAGTGCAGTGGCGCAGGCTGGAGTGCAGTGGCACAATCTGGGATCACTGCAAGCTCCGCCTCCTGGGTTCACGCCATTCTCCTGCCTCAGCCTCCCGAGTAGCTGGGACTACAGGCGCCCGCCACCACGCCCAGCTAATTTTTTGTATTTTTTTAGTAGAGACGGGGATTCACCGTGTTAGCCAGGATGGTCTCCATCTCCTGCTCGTGATCGACCCACCTCAGCCTCCCAAAGTGCTGGGATTACAGGCATGAGCCACCACGCCCGGCCTAATTTTTGTATTTTTAGTAGAGACAGGGTTTCACCATATTGGCCAGGCTGGTCTCAAACTCCTGACCTTGTGATCCACCCACCTTGGCCTCCGAAAGTTCTGGGATTATAGGCATGAGCCACCGCACCTGGCCCCAGCCAGTAATTTTTAATAAATAAGACATTGATATGAGTTTAATGAAAATAATTGTACCTTGAATTAGTAAAATTACCATAACTTCTAATCCTGTGGCTTTAGGCAGTCTAGTCCACAGGCAATAAGGAGGTGTGTTTTGAGAGAGGACTGTCATCATCTTTGTTTCAAAGCTAAACTATAAACTAAGTTCCTCACAAAGTTAGTTTGGCCTATGCCCAGGAATGAACAAGGACAGTTTGGAGGTTAAGAGCAAGATGGAGTCCGGGCGAGGTGGCTCACACCTGTAATACCAGCACTTTGGGAGGCCGAGGCAGGTGGATCACCTGAGGTCAGGAGTTCAAGACCAGTATGGCCAACATGGTGAAACCCCATCTCTACTAAAAATACAAAAATTAGCCAGACGTGGTGGTGCGCACCTGTAATCCTAGCTACTCAAGAGGCTGAGGCAGGAGAATCGCTTCAACCCAGGAGGCAGAGGTTGCAGTGAGCCGAGAACACATCATTGCACTTCAGCCTGAGTGACAAGAGCAAAACTCGGTCTCAAAAAAAACAACAAAAAAAGAGTGAAAGTCAGTGTGGCGATTCCTCAGGGATGTAAAACTGGAAATACCATTTGACCCAGCAATCCCATAACTGGGTATATAACCAAAGGATTATAAATCATGCTGCTATAAAGACACATGCATATGTATGTTTATTGCGGCACTATTCACAATAGCAAAGACTTGGAACCAAGCCAAATGTCCAACAATGATAGACTGGATTAAGAAAATGTGGCACATATACACCATGGAATACTATGCAGCCATAAAAAATGATGAGTTCATGTCCTTTGTAGGGACATGCATGAAGCTGGAAACCATCATTCTCAGCAAACTATCACAAGGACAAAAAAACCAAACACCGCATGTTCTCACTCATAGGTGGGAATTGAACAATGAGAACACATGGACACAGGAAGGGGAACATCACACACCGGGGCCTGCTGTGGGGTCGGCGGAGGGGGGAGGGATAGCATTAGGAGATATACCTAATGTTAAATAACGAGTTAATGGGTGCAGCACACCAACATGGCACATGTATACATGTGTAACTAACCTGCACGTTGTGCACATGTACCCTAAAACTTAAAGTATAATTAAAAAAAAATCCTGTAAAATGTGAAGGACAAAAAAAAAAAAAAAAAAATCACATCATGGAGAATGGGGTACCCATCCCCTCAAGCATTTATCCTTTGTGTTACAAACCTAAACCTAAGCGTTTTGGATAAAGGACACTCAATCAGTTAAAAAAAAAAAAAAAAAAAAAAGAGGAAGATGGAGTCAATTAGGTCAAACCTTTTTTCACTGCCTCAGTTAGAATTTTGCAATGGCGGTTTCATAACTTTAAATTCATGACTACCACAATATTTCATAAATAACCTAAGTAAATAATTAATTAGGTAAATGTAAAGGGATAAATACTTGTACACAAACCAGTCATAATTTAGAATATAAAGTTATATTAAAATAAATAATAGATATTTCATTATTTGGGTATCTTGCAAAAAAAAAAAAAAAAAAAAAGAGGCCAGGCGCGGTGGCTCATGCCTGTAATCCCAGCACTTTGAGGGCTGAGGCAGGCAGATCACCTGAGGTCGGAAGTTCAAGACCAGCCTGACCAACAGGAGAAACCCCATCTCTACTAAAAATACAAAATTAACCAGGCGTGGTGGCACATGCCTGTAATCCCCGCTACTCGGGAGGCTGAGGTAAGAGAATTGCTTGAACCCAGGAGGCAGAGGTTGTGGTGTGCCGAGATCGAGCCGTTGCACTCCAGCCTGGGCGACATAACAAGACTCCATCACAAACAAACGAACAAGGCCCGATGCAGCGGCTCACGCCTGTAATCCCAGCACTTTGGGAGGCCACCACGGGTGGATCATGAGGTCAGGAGCTCGAGACCAGCCTGGCCAATACAGTGAAACCCTGTCTCTACTAAAAATACAAAAATTAGCTGGGCATGGTGGCACACCTGTAGTCCCAGTTACTCGAGGGCTGAGGCAGAAGAATCGCTTGAACCCGGGAGGGAGAGGTTGCAGTGATCCGAGATTGTGCCAGTGCACTCCAGCCTGGACAACAGAGCAATATTCTGTCTCAAAAAAAAAAAAAAAAAAAAAAAGGTGAAAAATATTGTCCATTTCAAAGTTTATTTAAATGTTATGTAGCCCGGTGCGGTGGCTCACGCCTGTAATCCCAGCACTTTGGGAGGCCAAGGCGGGCAGATCACGAGGTCAGGAGATGGAGACCATCCTGGCTAACACGGTGAAACCCCGTCTCTACTAAAAAATACAAAAAATTAGCTGGGCATGGTGGCAGGCTTCTGTAGTCCCAGCTGCTCGGGAGGCTGAGGCAGGAGAATGGCGTGAACCCGGGAGGCGGAGCTTGCTGTGAGCCGAGATCGCGTCACTGCACTCCAGCCTGGGCGACAGAGCGAGACTTGTCTCAAAAAAAAAAAAAAAAAAAAAAAAAGTTATGTATAAAACAAGGTAGCCGGGCGCGGTGGCTCACGTCTGTAATCTCGGCACTTTGGGAGGCCGAGGCGGGCGGATCACAATGTCAGGAGATCGAGACCATCCTGGCTAACACAATGAAAGCCCATCTCTACGAAAAATACAAAAAATAAGCCGGGCGTGTTGGAGGGCGCCTGTAGTCCCAGCTACTGGGGAGGCTGCGGCAGGAGAATGGGGTGAACCCAGGCGGCGGAGCTTGCAGTGAGCCGAGATCGCGCCACTGCAGTCCAGCCTGGGCGACAGAGCGAGACTCCGTCTCAAAAAAAAAAAAAAAAAAACCAAAACCAAAAACAAAATTAAACAAGGTAAGAAGAACCAGGAAATAAAAATATATGTAAAGAAAGTTATAAAAAGGTATTTTTCTGTGTGTGTGGCAAGAAAGCTTGAAGAGAAATAATTTTATATGAGGAAAAATATGGTAAATTTTAGTCCTAAAATAAAATGACTGGTTGTTTAAGAAGGCGGGATGAGCCAGGCAAGGTGGCTCACACCTGTAATCCCAGCACTTTGGGAGGCTGAGGCGGGTTGATCACCTGAGGTCAGGAGTTCGAGACCAGCCTGTCCAAAATGGTGAAACCCCATCTCTACTAAAAATACAAAAATTAGCCATGCATGGTGGCACAAGCCTGTAATTCCAGCTACTTGGAGGCTGAGGCAGAAGAATCGCTTGAACCTGGGTGGTGGAGGTTGCAGTGACCTGAGATTGTACCACTGCACTCCAGCCTGGGCGACACAGCGGTATTCCATCTCAAAAAAAAAGAAGATGGGATGTTCAGGACAAACCAGAAAGACCAAATATTATTATTACGTTTTGGTTTGCTTAGGAAAAATAACTTAGATAAAATAAAATTTTTTTAATATTAAGGTTATTATATCCATGTGTCTTCCTGTACGTACTTTTAAAGTCCTTGTGACAGGCCAGGCACGGTGGCTCATGCCTGCAATCCCAGCATTTTGGGAGGCTGAGGAAGGTGAATCACCTGAGGTCGGGAGTTTGAGACAAGCCTGACCAACATGGAGAAACCTCGTCTCTACTGAAAATACAAAATTAGCCGGGCGTGGTGCGACATGCCTGTAATCCCAGCTACTCAGGAGACTGAGGCAGGAGAATCACTTGAACCCAGGAGGCGGAGGTTGCAATGAGCAGAGATCTCGTCATTGCAATCCAGCCTGGGCAACAAGAGGGAAACTCTGTCTCAAAAAAAAAAAAAAAAGTCCTCAGCTTCAGGCCCTGTAGAAGATGCCAATCAAAATAAACTGCATTTTTGAGACAAAGGCCAGAAATTAAAGCTATTTCAACTCCTCAAGGCCCAGGGAGAAGTGATTGTAAGATCGTAAGGGTTAATTTTGAAAGATAAAATAAGTTCAGTTTCTCTATAAATCATTAATGTCAAAAGGCATACTAATGCAAGACCAGCATATGGGCCCCTGTGTCAGATTAACAAAGTTTTCTTTCTTTTTTTTTTTTTTTTGAGATGGAGTCTCACTCTGTCTCCCAGGCTGGAGTGCAGTGGCGCAATGTCAGCTCACTGCAACCTCTGCCTTCCAGGTTCAAGCGATTCTCATGTCTCAGCCTCCCAAGTAGCTGTGACTACAAGTGCCTGCCACCATGCCTGGCTAATTTTTTGTATTTTTAGTAGAGGCAGTGTTTCACCATGTTGACCAGGCTGGTCTCAAACTCCTGACCTCAGGCGATTGGCCTGCCATGGCCTCCCAAAGTGCTGGGACTACAGGTGTGAGCCACCATGCCTGGCAACATCCAGATTTGACTTCTATCTGTACCTACAGCTCTCATCTCTCTCCTCCCAGTTCCAGACTCATATTCAACTGCCTCCTTCCCCACCTGCTTGTCTAATAGGCATCTCAAAGTCTAAATGTCCCACGCACTTTTGATATCTGGCTTCTAACACCCACAACACCCACAAAACTGTTCTCCCAGTTTTTGCCATCTCAGAAAATGGCTTGACCACCTACCGAGTTACTCAAGTCCAAGATTTAGAAGTCGTTTTTTTTCTTTTTTTGAGACGGAGTTTTGCTCTTGTTGCCCAAGCTGGAGTGCAATGGTGCAATCTCAGCTCCCTACAACCTCCACCTGCTGGGTTCAAGCGATTCTCCTGTCTCGGCCTCCCGAGTAGCTGGGATTACAGGCGCATGCCACCATGCCCAGCTAATTTTTGTATTTTTACTAGAGATGAGGTTTCATCATATTGGTCAGGCTGGTCTCAAACTTCTGACCTCAGGTGATCCACCCGCTTCAGCCTCCCAAAGTGCTGGGATTACAGGCATGAGCCACCGCACCTAGCCAGAAGTCATTCTTGATTTTTCTTTCTCTCATTTGTCTTATCCCTATCGGCGAGTTCTGACAAACTACCTCCATAATATATCCTGAATTCACCCATTTCTCCTATCTTGCTGTCACCATCTTGGTCCAAGCACTGCCATCACTCACCTGGACAACTGCACCAGTCTTCTGAATGGCCTCCTATTTCCACTCATTCTCCCTCCCCCATTTCAATCCATACCGCAGCCAAGAGTGAATTCTTTAAAACATAGATTAGTGACTGGGTGCGGTGGCTCACACCTGTAATCCCAGCACTTTGGGAGGCTGAGGCAGGCGGATCACCTAAGGTCAGGAGTTTGCAACCAGCCTGACCAACATGGAGAAACCCACCTCTACTAAAAATACAAAATTAGCCAGGAGTGGTGGCGCATGCCTGTAATCCCAGCTACTCGGGAGGCTGAGGCAGGAGAATCGCTTGAATCCAGGAGGCAGAGGTTGCGGTGAGCCGAGATCAAGCCATTGCACACCAGCCTGGGCAACAAGAGGGAAACTCCGTCTCAAAACAAAAACAAAAACAAAAACCATAAACCATGTCACCTACACAGTTCCAATATGCACTTAGACTAAAATATACACTCTTTTCAATGGACCATAATGTTCAAATGATCTGACTCATGCTCCAGGACCCCCTTGCTCACTGGATTCTAGCAAATCAAACCTTCTTTCTGTTCCTCTAATAAGTGAATTTCTGTCCCAAATTCTGCAAAGCTGTTCTGGCTGCTTGGAATTCCCTAAAATCATTGCATGATTGGTGCCATTTTCATCACCTAAAATTCATCTTGGAAGTCACCTTCTCAAAGAGGCCCTTTTTGACCACCCATCCAAAGTAGCCCCTTCCTTTAAGCCTTGCTTTATTTTCTTCATAACTTTGATCACTTTGTCATCATGTGGCTCATTTGTTTACCTGTTTATTTTCTGTCTAATGCAGTTATTAATGAGTGTTAGGAAGAAGAATAAAATAGAAAAACATGACACGGGGAGTTACTATTTTATTTTATTTTTTGAGACAGGGTCTCACTCTGTTGCCCAGGCTGGAATACAGTGATGCAATCATGACACACCACAGCCTCGACCTCCCAGGTCCAAGCGATCCTCCCACTTCCCAAGGAGTTGGGACCACGGATGGACATGTGCCACTACACTTGGCTAATTTTTTTATTTTTGTAGAGATGGGGTCTCCCTATGTTGCCCAAACTGGTCTTGAACTCCTAGGCTCAAGCGATGCTCCTGTCTTGGCCTCTCAAAGTGCTGGGATTACAGGCATTAGCCACTGCCCCCAACCAAAGCTACTATTTTATTTATTTATTTATTTATTTATTTATTTATTTATTTATTTATTTTGACATGGAGTCTCTCTCTGTCGTCCAGACTGGAGTGCAGTGGAGCAATCTCGGCTCACTGCAACCTCCGGCTCCTGGGTTCAAGCGATTCTCCTGCCTCAGTCTCCTGAGTAGCTGGAATTACAGACGCCTGCTACCACACCTAGCAAATTTTTGTATTTTCAGTAGAGATGGGGTTTTGCCATGTTGGCCACGCTGCTTTCAAACCCCTGACTTCAAGTGATCCACCCACCTGGACCTCCCAAAGTGCTAGGATTACAGGCGTGAGCCACTGTCCCCGGCCCACATGTGTAATTTTAAATTTTCTAAAATTCACATTTAAAAGAGTAAAAGAGGCCAGGCACGGTGGCTCACGCCTGTAATCCCAGCACTTTGGGAGGCCAAGGCGGGTGGATCACGAGGTCAGGAGATTGAAACCATCCTGGCTAATGTGGTGAAACCCCGTCTCTACTAAAAATACAAAAAATTAGCCAGGCGTGGTGGCGGGCGCCTGTAGTCCCAGCTGCTCGGGAGGCTGAGGCAGCAGAATGGCGTGAACCTGGGAGGCGGAGCTTGCAGTGAGCCGAGATTGTGCCACTGCATTCTAGCCTGGGTGACAGAGCAACACTCTGTCTCAAGAAAAAAAAAAGAAAAAAGTAAAGAGTTCAGCTCCTAAACTAGGAGTGTATATAAAAAAAGGAAAGATCAGTGGCTGCCAAGGAATGGGGGGAAAGAGGAATGAACAGGCAGAACACAGACGATTTTCAGGGCAATGAAACTACACTGTATGATAGTATCATGGTGAATAGATATCGTTATGCATTTGCCAAAACCCGTAGAATGTTTAACACTAAGAGGGAAACTTAACATTAACTATGAAGTTTGGATGGAAATGATCTGTGATTGACGGTAACAAATGTACCACTGTAGTGTGGGATGCTGACAGTAGGAAGCTTGGGCGTTTATGAGGGCAGGAAATGTATAAGAACTCTCAGCATATTCAGTCCTCACAACAACTCTATGTGTCCAACATATCCAAGATATTATCATCTCAAAATGTAACCAATATTTTAAAAATTTAAGTACTTTTGGCTGGGCACGGTGGCTCACGTCTGTAATCCCAGCACTTTGGGAGGCTGAGGTGGGCGGATCACAAGGTCAGGAGACGGAGACCATCCTGGCTAATGGTGAAACCCCATCTCTACTAAAAATACAAAAAATTAGTCGGGCATGGTGGTGGGCACCTGTAGTCCCAGCTACTTGGGAGGCTGAGGCAGGAGAATGGTGTGAATCCGGGAGGCGGAGCTGGCAGTGAGCCGAGATCGAGCCACTGCACTCCAGCCTGGGAGACAGAGCGAGACTCTGTCTCAAAAAAAAAAAAAAAAAAAAAATTTAAGTACTTTTTCATGAACAAAATTCTCAAAATCTGGTGTACATTTTGGACAGCTGTAGTGGCTCACACCTGTAATCCCAGAACTTTGGGAGGCCGAGCAGGGCAGATCGCTTGAAATCAGGAGTTCCAGGCCAGCCTGGCCAACATGGTGAAACCCCATCTCTACTATAAATACAAAAATTACACCAGGCTCAGTGGCTCATGCCTGTAATCCCAGAACTTTGGGAGGCCGAGGCGGGCGGATTACAAGGTCAGGAGTTTGAGACCAGACTGCCCAATATGGTGAGACCCCATCTCTACTAAAAATACAAAAATTAGCTGGGCGTGGTAGCGGGCACCTATAATCACAGTTACTCAGGAGACTGAGGCAGAAGAATCGCTTGAACCCAAGAGGCAGAGGTTGCAGTGAGCCAAGATCACGCCACTGCACTCCAGCCTGGGCGACAGAGCGAGAGTCTGTCTCAAAAAAAATAAGAAGAATAAAAATAAATAAATTAATTAACTAAAAAATTAGCTGGGCTTGGTGGCGCATGCCTGTAATCCCAGCTACTTGGGACTCTGAGGCACGAGAATCTCTGGAACCCAGGAGGCAGAGGTTGCAGTGAGCCGAGACCTCACCACTGCACTCCAGCCTGGACGCCAGCGTGAGACCCTGTCTCAAAACAAACAAACAGTGCTGCAACAAATCTTCTAAATGCGCTTTTTCGTTGTTGTTGTTTTGTTTTGTTTTTTTACGAAGATTTCTTTTAGTTTTTTTTTCTCTACATGCATTTGCTATTATTTCTTTAGGTTCTATTTCTAGAAGTGGTCTTTGGCTACTTTAAATAGTAAATTTATCTAATGCTAAGTAGGTTGTTCTGGGGTGGGAAAGACTCCCATTTAAGTATTTTATAATACCTACTGTCTTCAGCATGCAAAACAGTCTCTTCTTAAATTTGAAAGTTCTCCTTCATATCATAAATAGCAATGTATTCCCCTGAACATACAGCATTACAATTCAACAGTGGCAAAGATTTTTGACTGGCTGCTGGGTTCAGTGAACTGTAAGGACTGAGAGGGTTAGAACGACACATAAAAGTGCAGGCTCTCCAGCTCACAGTCTAACAGGGAAACAAGATAGGAACATAAACAATAATCCGCATTATACAAAGAGAATTGCCCCTGGTCCAGACTTCTTACTCTGATGTCCTGGAGCACTTACTCTCTAGGATGGCAAGAATATAACCTAAGATTGGCTGGTTTTACATGTTTACTCTTTGGATCACAAAATGAGGAAACGGCTCCAGGTATGTTAGCAAGAGACAGTATAAATTATTTCATTAGGCTGGAGGCCAGAGTCTATTTCCTCTCCAAAAGCCCGCTGTGTACCTTCATTTAGTAAACATTTACCTGCTTCTATTCTATATCAGATATTGGGGAGGTGATGGGACCCTTGCATCGAAGTGCTCAGTAATATATATTGATTGATAAGGTATCAGATAGCAAAAGGTACAATATTCTAGTGTTTGCCCTAGAATAACTCGGCTGAAATTGATACATTTTGTTTGCTCCTCTTACTTTTGTTGTTTTTTTTATTTTAACTAAATTTTTTTTTTTTTTTTGAGATGGAGTATTGCTCTGTCGCCCAGGCTAGAGTGCAGTGGAGCGATCTCGGCTCACTGCAACCTCCGCCTTCTGGGTTCAAGCAATTCTCCTGCCTCAGCCTCCCAAGTAGCTGGGATTACAGGCGCCCCACCGTGCCCGGCTAATTTTTGTATAAAAATTTTTTTTACTGAGGTATAATTTACATGCAAGAACATGTACCCACATTAAGGGTCTAGTTGGATGGGTTTTAAGAGTTGTATTCACCCATGAAACATAGAACATATTCATCACCCCAAAAACTTCCTTTTTTTTTTTCTTTTCAAGATAGAGTCTTGCTCTGTTCTCCGGGCTGGAGTGCAGTGGCATGATCTGGGGTCACTGCAACCTCTGCCTCCTGGGTTCAAGCAATTCTCCTGCCTCAGCCTCCTGACTAGCTGGGATTACAGGCACACGCCACTATGCCCAGCTAAGTTTTTGGATTTTTAATAGAGACAGGGTTTCACCATGTTGGCAAGGATGGTCTCGATCTCCTGACCTTGTGATCCGCCTGCCTCGGCCTCCCAAAGTGCTGGGATTACAGGCGTGAGCCACGGCACCCAGCCGAGTTTTTGTATTCTTAGTAGAGACGGGGTTTCATCATGTTGGCCAGGCTGGTCTCGAACTCTTGACCTCATGATCTGCCTCCCTCGGCCTCCCAAAGTGCTGGGATTACAGGTGTGAGCCACTGTGGCTAATTTTTGTATTTTTAGTAGAGACAGGGTTTCACCATGTTGGCCAGGCTGGTCTCCAACTCCTGGCCTCAAGTGATCTGCCTGCCTCAGCCTCCCAAAGTGCTGGGATTACAGGAACAAGCCACCACGACTGGCCCTATTTTTTTATTTTAGCTGTTCTCACAAGTATGTAATGGTATCTCATCATGGTCTTAATTTTCCTAGTGGATAGTTATGTGGATAGTTAGTGGATAGTTATGTTAACATTCCTTCTGTATATCCTCTTTGGGGAAATATCTTAAGTTTTGTGGGGTTTTTTGCCCATTTTCTAATTGGATTATCTGGCGTTTTTCTTACTGTTGAGATTTGAGTGGTTTTTTTTTTTTTTTTTTTTTGAGACAGAGTCTTGCTCTGCTGCCCAGGCTGGACTGGAGTGCAGTGGAGCGATCTCTGCTCATTGCAAGCTCCGCCTCCCAGGTTCATGCCATTCTCCTGCCTCAGCCTCCCGAGTAGCCAGGACCACAGGTGCCCGCCACCACGCCCGGCTAATTTTTTGTATTTTTAGTAGAGATGGGGTTTCACCGTGTTAGCCAGGATGGTCTCGATCTCCTGACCTCGTGATCCGCCCGCCTAGGCCTCCCAAAGTGCTGGGATTACAGGCCTGAGCCACCACGCTCAACCATTTTTTGTTTTGTTTTTTTGAGACAGAGTCTAGCTCTGTAGCCCAGGCTGGAGTGCAGTGGTGCAATCTCGGCTCCTTGCAACCTCTGCCTCCTGGGTTCAGGTGATTCTCCTGCCTCAGCCTCTCGAATAGCTGGGATTACAGGCATGCACCACCACACCCAGCTAATTTTTGTATTTTTAGCAGAGATGGGGTTTTACCACGTTGGCCAGGCTGGTCTCAAATTCCCAGCCTCAAGTGATCTGCCTGCCTCTGCCTCCCAATGCGCTGGTATTATAGAAGTGAGCCACAATGCCCGGCCTTGAGTCTTCTTTATATATATTCTAAATATAAGTCCTTTGTCAGATATATGGTTTGCAAATATTTTCTCTCACTTTGTAGTTTGTCTTTTAATCCTCTTAATGGGGTCTTTCACAGAGCAAAAGTTTGTAATTTTTATGAAGTCCAATTACGTATATATGTTTTCTTTTATGACTCTTGCTTTTGGCGTCATGTCTGAGAACTTTTCCCTGAGCCCTAGGGAAGGACTCCTAGGTGCTGATGATTTTCTTCTATCTTGTCTTCTAAACATTTTATAATTTTACACTTTACATTTAAACCTGTGTTCCATTTTGAGTTAATTTTTGTATAAGGCATGAGGTTTAGGTTGGTTGCTTTTTTTTAATGGTCACTTTTACATTTTTATTTTACTTTTTTTTTTTTCAGCAGCATTCATGCAACCTCTGCCTCCCAGGTTCAAATGATTCTCGTGCCTCAGCCTCAAGAATAGCTGGGATTACAGTTGCACGCCACCATATCTGGCTAATTTTTTTGTATTTTTAGCAGAGATGGGGTATTGTCGTGTTGGTCAGGCTGGTCTTAGACTCCTGGCCTCAAGTGATCCGCCCGTCTCAGCCTCCCAAAGTGCTAGGATTACAAGCATGAGCCACTGCACCCAGCCTAGATCTCTGTATTCATCAGAACTAAAGCAATTAAAGGAATTGTCTTATTGTGGGGGCTGGCAAATCTGAATCTGCAGAACTGGCCAGCAAGCTAGAGACCCAGGGAAGAGGTGAAGTTGCAGTTCAAGTCTGAACAAGTCTGAAGGCAGTCTAGATGCAGAATTATTGGTGGCTCTCCATCTTTTCCATCTTTTATAATTTTTTTTTTTTTTTGACAGAATCTTGCTCTGTCACCCAGGCTGAAGTGCAGTGGCACGATCTCGGCTCACTGCACCCTCCGCCTCCCGGGTTCAAGCGATTCTCCTGCCTCAGCCTCCCAAGTAGCTGGGACTACAGGCACCTACCACCACACCCGGCTAATTTTTTGTATTTTTAGTAGAGAGGGGGTTTCACCGTGTTAGCCAGGATGGTCTCTATCTCCTGACCTCATGATCCACCCACCTTGGCCTCCCAAAGTGCTGGGATTACAGGCGTGAGCCACCGCGCCTGGCCCAGACTCAGTATTTCAAATAAAACTCTAGGTTTACTAAAAACAGTGTGATGGGCAGCCAGAACTTCTGCTTCTAGGCAGGCTGTATCAGGTCACAGAAAGCCAATTTCTGTGGAGTTGTTTTTCGGTTTTTGCCTATGAACATCAATTTGCTTCAGTACTATTTGTTGACAAAACTATCCTTCCTCCACTGTATTGCATGGGTTATTTCTGGGTCCTCTATTGTCTTCCATTGATTGATGTGTCTTTCCATCCACCAATACCCCACAGTCATAATTACTATAGCTGTATTCTTGAAATTAGGCAGTGATTCCTTCCACTTTAATCTTCTTCTTTTTTTTTTTTTTTTTGAAACGGAGTCTCGCTCTGTTGCCCAGGCTGGTGTGCAGTGGCGCAGTCTCGGTTCACTGCAACCTCCGCCTCCCTGGTTCAAGCTATTCTCCTGCCTCAGCCTCCTGAGTAGCTGGGATTACAGGCACATGCCACCATGCCGGGCTAATTTTTGTATTTTTAGTAGAGATGGGGTTTCACCATGTTGGTCAGGCTGGTCTTGAACTCCTGACCTCGTGATCTGCCTGCCTCAGCCTCCCAAAGTGCTGGGATTACAGGTGTGAGCCACCATGCCCAGCCTTTTTAATTTTTTTATTTTTGAGATGGAATCTCACTCTTGTTGCCCAGGCTGGAGTGCATGGAGTGCAATGGCATGACCTCAGCTCACTGCAACCTCTGCTTCCCAGATTCAAGCAACTATCCTGCCTCAGCCTCCCAAGTAGCTGGAATTACAGGCACCTGCCACCACACCTGGCTAATTTTTTGTATTTTTATTAGAGATGGGTGTTCACCATGTTGGCCAAGCTGGTTTCAAACTCCTGATGTCAGGTGATCCACCCGCCTCAGCCTCCCAAAGTGCTGGGATTACAGGCGTGAGCCACCACGCCCAGCTTAATCTTCTTTTTAAAAATATATTTTAGGCCACATGTGGTAGCACACGCCTGTAGTCCCAGTACTTTGGGAGGCCAAGTCGAGACAATTGCTTGAGCTCAGGAGTTCAAGATCAGCCTGGGCAACATGGCAAAACCCCATCTCTACAAAAAATTGAAAAATTAGCTGGGTGTGATGGCACATGTCTATAGTTGCAGCTACTCGGGAGGCTGCAGTGGGCCAAGATCATGCCACTGCACTCCAGCCTGGGTGACAGAGCAAGACCTTGTCTCAAAAAAAATTTTTTTTAATGAAAATTATTTTATGCTGGGCACAGTGGCTCATGCCTGTAATCCTAGCACTTTGGGAGGTTGAGGTGGGAGGATTGCTTGAGTCCAGGAATTCAAGCACCCTGGGCAACACAGGAAGGCCTTGCCTGTATAAAAAATAATTTTTAAAAATTAGCTGGGCCTGGGCCGGGCGCGGTGGCTCACTCCTGTAATCCCAGCACTTTGGGAGGCCGAGATGGGCAGATCACAAGGTCAGGAGATCGAGGCCATCCTGGCTAACACGGTGAAACCTCGTCTCTACTAAAAATACAAAAAAATTAACCAGGCGTGGTGGCGAGTGCCTGTAGTCCCAGCTACTCAGGAGGCTGAGACAGGAAAATGACGTGAACCTGGGAGGCGGAGCTTGCAGTGAGCCGAGGTCATGCCACTGCACTCCAGCCTGGGCGACAGAGCAAGACTCCGTCTCAAAAAAAAAAAAAAATTAGCTGGGCCTGGTGGCACGCACCTGTGGCCCCAGTTACTTGGGAGACCGAGGTAGGAAGATTACCTGAGGCCAGGATGTTAAGGCTGCAATGAGCTGTGATCACGCCACTGTGGTCCAGCCTGGGTGACAGAGTGAGACCCTGTCTCAAAAAAAAAAAAAAAAAATTGTTTCAGCTATTCTAGTTTATTTGCCTTTCCTCATACATTTTAGAATAATCTTTATTTACAAAAATCATGCTGGGATTTGGATAGGAATTGCACTAAACTTGTATATTAATTTAGGGAGAATTGACATCCTTACTGTGATGAGTCTTTGAAGCCATGAAAACAGCGTATCTGTCTGTTTATTTAGATCTTCTTTGATTTCTTTCAACAGCATTTTCTAGTTTTCATCATATGAGTCTTGTACGTGTTTTATTAGATTCATACCTAAATATTTCCTTTTTCTGTAATTATAAATGATATTGTTTTAAATGTTGATGTCCGTGTTGTCATTGCTAACATATATATGTTGATATTTGTATGTTGATTTTGTATTGTAACCTTGCTGAATTCACTTATTAGTTCTAGCTTTTTTTTTTTTTTTTAGATTTCATGAAATTTTCTATAAGGCCATCATGTCATTATAAGGACAGCCTGATATCTTTCTTTCCAATATGTATGCTTTTAAAATTATTTTCCTATTCTTATTACACAGACTACAATTTCCAGCACTGTGTTGATAAGATTGGTGAAAGTGGACATGCTTGCCTTGTGTTCAGTCGGGGGGAAAGCATTCAGTCTCTCACTATGAGGTATGATGCTAGTTGTAGGTTTTTTGTAGATACTATATCAAATTGAGAAAATTCCCTTTTATTTCTAGTTTCCTGAGAGTTTTCATTATGAATGGATATGGAATTTTGTCAAGTGCTTTCTCTCTGTCAATTGATTTTTCTTTAGCCTGTTAACAGGGTGGATTACATTGATTGATTTTTTTTTCATTGATTGATTTTTTAATACTGACTCAGCCTTGCATCCCTGGAATAATCCCCACCTGGTCATAGTATATAATTGTTTTCATATGTTGCTGAATTCTATTCATTTTTTTTTTCTTTGGAGATGGAGTTTCCCTCTTGTTGCCCAGGCTGGAGTGCAATACCACAATCTCCACTCATGGCAACCTCTGCCTCCCAGGTTCAAGCAATTCTCCTGCCTCAGTCTCCCGAGTAGCTGGGATTACAGGCATGCACCACCACGCCTGGCTAATTTTGTATTTGTATTTGTATTTTTTATTTTATTTTATTTTTGAGATGGAGTCTCGCTCTGTCAGCCAGGCTGGAGTACAGTGGCTTGATCTTGGCTCACTGCAAACTCCCCCTCCCGGGTTCAAGTGGTTCTCCTGCCTCAGTCTCCTGAGTAGCTGGGATTACAGGTGTTTGCCACCATGCCTGGTTAATTTTTGTATTTTTAGTAGAGATGGGGTTTTGCCATGTTGGCCAGGCTGGTTTTGAACTCCTGACCTCGTGATCAGCCCACCTAGGCCTCCCAAAGTGCTGGGATTACAGGCATGAGCCACTGTGTCTGGCCAATTTTGTATTTTTAGTAGAGATGGGATTTCTCCATATTGGTCAGGCTTGTCTCGAACTCCCAACCTCAGGTGATCCGCCTGCCTTGGCCTCCCAAACTGCTGGGATTACAGGCGTGAGCCACCGTGCCCGGCCTCTATTTGTCATTTATTTATTTATGGAGACAGAGTCTCACGCTGTCGCCCAGGCTGGAGTGCAGTGGCACGATCTTGGCTCACTGCAACCTCCACCTCCTGGGTTCTGAGTGATTCTCCTGCCTCAGCCTCCGGAGTAGCTGGGATTACAGGCACGCACCACCATGCCCAGCTCATTTTTTTTTTTTAATTTTTAGTAGAGACAGGGTTTCACCATGTTGGTCAGGCTGGTCTCCAACTCCTGACCTGAGGTGATCCACCCACTTCAGCCTCCCAAAGTGCTGGGATTACAGGTGTGAGCCACCGCGCCCGGCCAGTTTTTATTTTTTAAGGAATTAGTCCATTTCATCTAAGTTGTCAAATGTGTGTTTGTAACATTGTTTATAAAATTTCCAGGGCCGGGTGCGGTGGCTCATGCCTGTAATCCCAGCACTTTGGGAGTCCAAGGCAGGCGGATCACGAGGTCAGGAGTTCGAGATCATCCTGGCCAACATGGTGAAACCCGTCTCTACTAAAAACACAAAAGTTAGCTGGGCATGGTGGCGCGTGCCTGTAATCCCAGCTACTTGGGAGGCTGAGGCAGGAGAATCACTTGAACCAGGGAGTCAGAGATTGCAGTGAGCTGAGATCGCACCACCACACTCCAGCCTGGCGACAGAGCTCTGGTGGATTGCTTGAGTCCAGGCATTTGAGACCAGCCTGGGCAACACGGTGAA
This sequence comes from Pongo abelii, assembly GCF_028885655.2. NCBI lineage: Eukaryota > Metazoa > Chordata > Mammalia > Primates > Hominidae > Pongo > Pongo abelii. Next base: position 194,455,975 of record NC_071985.2, read on the forward strand.
ACCTGGTTTCTGCAAAAAATACAAAAAAGCTAGCCAGGTGTGGTGGTGCACGCCTTTAGTCCCACTCAAAAAATAAATACATAAATAAACAATACAATAAAATTCCCTTATTATCCTATTGTTATCTGCAGGGTCTGCAGTGATAGCTTCTGTTTTATTCCTGATATGAAGAATATATGGGGTGGGCACAGTGGTTCATGCCTGTAATCCCAGCACTTTGGGAGAGCTGAGGCTGGAGGATCACTTGGGCCCAGGAGTTCAAGCCTAGCATGGGCAACATAGCAAGACCCTGTCTCTATAAAAATAATTTTTTTTTTTTTTGATGTGCAGTGGCATGATCTCGGCTCATTGTAACCTCCGCCTCCCAGGAGGGTTTATGGGATCCTCCCGCCTCAGCCTCCCAAGTACCCAGGACTACACGTGTGCCACCGTGCCTGGTTAATTTTTGTATTTTGTGTAGAGGCAGGGTTGGGTTTTTGATACGTTGCCCAAGCTGGTCTTGAACTCCTGAGCTCAAGGGATCCATCTGCCTCGGCCTCCCAAAGTGCTAGGATTACAGGCATGAGCCATTGCACCCAGCCTCTCTCTCTCTTTTTAGGTCAGCCTTGCTAAAGATTTGTCAATTTGGCCTGATGCAATGGCTCACGTCTGTAATCCGAGCACTTTGGGAGGTTGAGGTAGGTGGACAGCTTGAGCCCAGAAGTTCAAGACCAGTCTGAGCAACATGGTGAAACCCCGTCTCTAAAAAAAATACAAAAATTAGACAGGCATATTGGCATGCACCTGTAGTCACAGCTACTCAGGAGGCTGAGGCAGGAGAATTGCTTGAGCCTGGCAGGTTGAGGCTGCAGTGAGCTGTGATCGCACTCTAGCCTGGGTAACAGAGTGAGAGCCTGTCTCAATTAAAAGAAAAGAAAAGATTTGTCAATTTTATTGATTTTTTCAAAGAACCAATTTTCTTTTTTGTTGGTATTCTCTACTGTTTTTCTGTTTTCAATTATATAGATTTCTCTTCTTTTCCTTCTGTTTGTTTAGGGTTTATTTTGTTCTTTTCTAATTTCCTGAGGTGGAAGCTTGTATTATTGATTTGAGATTTTTTTCCTCTTTTCTAATGTAAGCATTTAGTGCTATTAATTTCCTTCTTAGTTGTGATTTAGCTGTATCTGACAAATTTTGATACATGGTATTTTCATTTTCATTCAGGTTAATGAATTTTCTATTTCTCTTGAGGATTGCTCTTTGATTCATAGATTACTTAGAAATGTGTTATTTAGTTTTCAAGTGTTTGAAGATCTTCCTGGAGATTGTCTTTGTGTTATTGATTCTCAGTTTGAGTCCATTTTGGTCATACACTCTGTAAGATTTCAATTCTTTTAAATTTGTTGAGGTTTGTTTTATAACCCAAGATATGGTTGATCTTGATACATGTTTCATGGGTGCTTAAAAAGAATGTGTATTTTTTTGTTGTTGATGTACTATAAATGCTAATTACATCCTGTTGGCTAATGGTAGTGTTAAATTCTATATCCTATTACAGGTGTGAGCCACACACCTGGCCTTGTTGACTTTCTGTGTAATAGTTTTTTTTGTTTTGTTTTTTGGGTTTTTTTTTTTTGAGATGGAGTTTCGCTCTTGTTGCCCAGGCTGGAGTGCAATGGCATGATCGCGGCTCATTGCAACCTCTGCCTCCCAGCTTCAAGCGATTCTCTTGCCTCAGCCTACTGAGTGCTGGGTTTACAGCCGTGCACCACCACACCCAGCTAATTTTTGTATTTTTTTAGTAGAGACGGGGTTTCACCATGTTGGCCAGGATGGTCTCAATCTCTTGACCTTATGATCCACCCACCTCAGCCTCCCATAGTGCTGGGATTACAGGCGTGAGCCACCACACCCAGCCTAATTTTTGTATTTTTAGTAGAGACGGGGTTTCACCATGTTGGCCAGGCTGGTCTCGAACTGATCTCAGGTGATCCACCTGCCTTGGCCTCCCAAAGTTCTGTGATTACAGGCATGAGCCACCGCGCCTGGCCAGGTTCACTTATTTTTCAAGTCCTTTGTTTGGTACATACACATTTAAGTTTGGTATGTATTCCTTTTTCTTTTCTTTTTCTTTTTTTTTCCCCCCCTTTTTGAGGCAAGGTCTCACTCTGTCGCCCAGGCTGGAGTGCAGTAACTTATCACAGTCTACTGGTGTTGACATTTTACCAGTTTGAGTGAAATGTAGAAACCTTACCTCTATACCTCTGGAAAGTTCTACCAGATTACAAAGAAAGAAAGAAACCTTTTTCTGTGTCCTTTTACTCTCCCCATTTATAATGTAATTATCTTAAGTATTTCCTCTACATATATGGACAGCCACTTAGACAAGCGTAATTTTCGCTTCAACTGTTGAACATAATTTAGAATACTCAAGAGGAAAAAGACAATCTATTGTATTGATCTATACGTTTGCTCTTTTTGTCCTTTTTTCCTGCCTGATGTTCCAAGATTCCTTTTGTTACCACTCCCTTTGTTTAGAGAACTGCCTTTAGTAATCCCTATAAAGTAAATCTGCCAGTGACAAATTCCCTTAGTTTTTCCCTCATCTAAGAATGTCATGATTTCCTCCCCCACAGCCCTTCCCCCCAATTCCTGAAGGATTGTTTCACCAGGTATGGGATTCCAAGTTGATAGTTCTTTTCTTTCAGCATTTGAAAAATGTTCCAGCTGGGCGCAGTGGCTCAGGCCTGTAATCCCAGCACTTTGAGAGGCTGAGGTGGGCAGATAATGAAGTCATGAGTTCGAGACCAGCCTGGCCAATATGGTGAAACCCCCATCTTTACTAAAAATACAAAAATTAGCCAGGCATGGTGGCGCGCCTGTAGCCCCAGCTACTTGGGAGGCTGAGGCAGAAGAATCGCTTGAACCCGGGAGGCGGAGGTTGCAGTGAGCCGAGATTGCGCCACTGCACTCCACCCTGGGTGACAGAATAAGACTCTTGTCTAAAAAAAAAAAATGTTGTTCCACTTCCTCCTGGCCTCCATGGTGCCTGACGAGAAATTCAGCATCATTTGAATTGTTTTCCCCTATAGGTAATGTATCATTTCTCTCTGGCTACTTTCAAAAATTTGTGGCTGGGTGCGGTGGCTCACACCTGTAATCCCAACACTTTGGGAGTCTGAGGCGGGCAAATCACCTGAGGTCAGGAGTTCGAGACCAGCCTGGCCAACATGGTGAAACCCCGTCTCTACTAAAAATACAAAAAATTAGCCAGGCATGGTGGTACACGTCTATAGTCCCAGCTACTTGGGAGGCTGAGGCAAGAGAATCGCTTGAACCCAGGAGGCGGAGGTTGCAGTGAACTGAGATTGTGCCACTGTGCTCCAGCCTGGGCAGCAGAGGGAGACTCCATCTCAAAAAAAAAAAAAAAAAAAAAGTATATGTTGAGAAGTTTATGATGTGTTTTCTCATGGGCGTATCCTGTTTGAGGTTTGCTCAGCTATGTGAATCTGTCAGTTTGTCTTTTACAAAATTTGGGCAAATTTCGGCTATTTGTTCTTTGAATATTTCTTCTTCTGTGACTCCAATGACATGAATGTTAGATCTTATGTTATTGTCTCACATGGACCTGAGGCTTTTTTTTTTTTTAATTCTATTTTTTTTCCCTGGTGTTCAGATTGGGTAATTTGTAGTTTTCTGTCTTCAAACTTACTCTTTCCTCTGTCCTCTCTATTCTGTTGCTGAGCTTATTCATTGAGTTTTAAATTTCAATCATTGTATTTTTTATTTTATTCCTAAAATTTCCATTTGGTTCTTCTTTATGTATCGATCTGTTGAGACTATTTTCGAGACTTTCCATTTTTTCATTTGTTCCGAGTATGTTTGTATTTGAACACTTTATATACATTGAAGCATTTTTATGATGGCTACTTCAAAATCTTTTTCAGATAATTCTAGTATCTGTGTCATTTTGGTGTTAGTGTATATAGATTATCTTTTCTTATTCAAAATTTTCTGGTTCTGGTTCAAATGACTTTTGATTAAGACCTGGACATTTTGCACATTATGTTATAAGACTCTGGATCTTATTTAATGTTTTGAGATAGGGTCTCACCTTGTCACTCAGGCTGGAGTGCAGTGGGGTCATGGCTCACTGCAGCCTCAAACTTCTGCCCTCAGGCAATCCTCCCATCTCAGCCTCCCAAGTAGCTAGGACCACAGGCAGGCATCAGCATGCCCAGCTAATTTTTTTGTTTTTTGTTTTTTTGTAGCAGCAGGTCTCTGTATGTTGCCCAAGCTGGTCTTGAACTCCTGGGCTTAAGCAATCCTCCTACCTCAGCCTCCCAAAGTGCAGGGATTACAGGCATGAGCCACTGCGCCCAGCCTCTGGATCTTACTTTGTAGCTTGTGTTTCAGCAGGCCTCCTCTAACATTGCTTCTGTGGGGAAAGTGCGGACGCTACCTCATTTTTACCAGGAGAGTGTGGAAGTCCAAGTTTTCCACTTGGCCTCCATTGACACTGGTGTTGGCAGGGCTCCTTCTTACTGCTGGGCAGGGGTGGGAGTCCAGTTTCTCTATTAGGCCTTCACTGATACCACACCGGCTGGGAGAGGGAGTGGGCCTCCACTGACATTGTTGGGAGAGGTGGCCTTGATTATGGATGAAAGGCCTGAGTGGATAACTAGGCCTCTTCTACATTACCCTGGTGGGGAAGGGAAGGAGTACTTCATTACAGCCTAGCAAGTTCGGAGATCTAGGCTTTCCACTTGGCCTTTGCTGATGGGGGTGAGGGTGGGGCTGGAGTAGAGGGGCTATAGTCTAAAGGCTGTCTGTCGGCTGGGTGCAGTGGCTCATGGCTGTAATCCCAGCACTTTGGGAGGCCAAGGCAGGCGGATCATCTGAGGCCGGACGAGAGGCTGAGGCAGGCAGGAGAACTGCTTGAACCCGGGAGGCAGAGGTTGCAGTGAGTCAAGATCGTGCCACTGCACTCCAGCTTGGGCGACAGAGTGAGACTCTGTCTCAAAAAAAATCAAATCAAATGAAAAATAAAAATAAAAAAATCAAGACTGTCTGTCTTTCTAGGCTGTTTATTTTCTTGTCCTTTGACTCAGAAAGCAGACTTGCAGGACACCATGGTTCACGCTTATAATTCCAGCACTTTGGGAGGCTGAGGCCAGAGGATTGCTTGAGTCCAGGAATTTGAGATCAGCCTGGGAAACAGTGAGACCCCCATCTCTACAAAAAATACAAAACAAACAAACAACAACAACAAAAAAAACCAAAAAGGCCAGGCGCGATGGCTCATGCCTGTAATCCCAGCACTTTGGGAGGCCGAGTCGGGCGGATCACCTGAGATCAGGAGTTTGAGACCAGCCTGACCAACATGGTGAAACCCCATCTCTACTACTAAAAATACAAAAAATAGCAGGGCATGATGGTGCACGCCTGTAATCCCAGCTACTCAGGAGGTGAGGCAGGAGAATTGCTTGAGCCCGGGAGGCAGAGGTTGCAGTGAGCTGAGATCGCGCCACTGCACTCCAGCCTGGGCAACAAGAGTGAAACTCCGTTTCAAAAAAAAAAAAAAAAAAACTGTATTGATTAGTCAGGCATGGTGGCGCAGATCTGTAGTCTCAGCAGCTTAAGCCTGGGAGGTCAAGGCTGCAGTAAGCCATAATTGCACCACTGCACTCCAGCCTGGGCGATAGAGCGAGACACTCTCTCAAAAAAAAAAAAAAAAAAGACAAGCTTTTCTTGGGGCTTTTGTCTGCAACTGTTGGCAGTTTTGGGTTGCTAGCTTCTGCAGTACCCATTCTGACATATATGAGGCAAAAAGAAAACTTAGGGAGGTCACTGCTGAGTCATTCCTTGGGTCTGGAGGTCCCTAACCAATCTGCTTTCTTCTTGTTCAGAGTCATCTTATGTTCATTTTGTATAATATAGAGTGTTTTTGGGGTTTTTAGCTGTACTTAGCAGGAGGACTGGGGAAAAGAATATCTGCCCTATCTCTCAGAAGCAGAAGTTGCTCCACATACTTTGAAAAATTAAAGCCAGCGTTTAAAAATTCCTCAAAATGGCCAGGCACCGTGGCTCACACCTGTAATCTCCACATTTTGGGAGGGCAAGGTGGGGAGCCTAGGGGTTGGAGACCAGCCTGGACAACATGGTGAAGCCCTGTCTCTACAAAAAAATTAGCTGGCATGGGGTGGGAGCAGTGGCTCATGCCTGTAATCCCAGCACTTTGGGAGGCCAAGGCGGGCGGATCACGAGGTCAGGAGATCGAGACCATCCTGGCTAACACGGTGAAACCCTGTCTCTACTAAAAAACACAAAAAAATCAGCCGGGCGTGGTGGCGGGCGCCTGTAGTCCCAGCTACTTGGGAGGCTGAGGTAGGAGAATGGCGTGAACCCGGGAGGCGGAGCTCGCAGTGAGCCAAGATCGCGCCACTGCGCTCCAGCCTGGGTGACAGAGCGAGACTCCGACTCAAAAAAAAAAAAAAAAAAAAAAAAAAAATTAGCCAGGGTGGTGGCACATGCCTGCAGTCTCAGCTACTTAGGAGACTTGAGGTGGGAGAATCACCTAAGCCTCGGGAGGTAGAAGCTACACACTCCAGCCTGGGCAACAGAGTAAGACCCCATCTCAAAAAAATTTTTTTTTCTCAAAGAAATGTAGACTTCTGGTTGCTCATGAAATGCTGGAAGATGAGTCATCCTGGGCCTGCACTTTGATTTGGTAATGGTTGGCTGTTGCTGGGTGCCCACTGCCCCGTAGATGGATTATACTGCATTGAATTTACCGTAGGTCCCACCCCTTCATACTCACTTAGAAAAGGCCCGCATCACTCATCCTTGCATGACTGCAGGAGTGTGAACTTGCTATCTCTGTATCGAAGTTGTGTTTCATCTCCAGGAAGTGTTGGCCGCAGCAAAGATTGGATGTGACACCAGAAAAAAAGAGTCATTGGCAAGATCCTTTAAGGATTCTGCTACATCACTGCAGAAGTGTTCTGTCTCCCAGCACAGAAAGTCTGCCTTAGCACACACTGTTCTGAGCAGTTACAGTTTTAAAAAAAAACTTCCCCTCCCTTATCTTAGGAAACAGCTAGCCCATTTCTCCTCTTAATTAACCCCTAATCATGACTCAGTTACTCAGTTACGCTCCCAGCCCATTCTTGTGGAAGCCCTGCAGAGCGAGCCAGTGGGACCATGGAAACGTGTAATTTAGCAGAAGTCTTGGATTCTCAGTGGCTGCAAAGTGAAGCCCCGAGGGAAGGTAGCTTTGTATTCTAAAACAGCAAAGAACTCTGTGTTGGTAGCTCCAGCCAGATTGGTGATCTGAGTAATGTGGACGTTTCAATAGGCCCCAGCGGAGTCCTAAAAATATAGTCTGCCTGGTCAGCTCTGCCATGTCAGTTTCTAAAACTGTCAGCACCAGTAGGGCAGCAGAACCACTCTCAAAGCAGAGGCTTTTCAACTTTTGGGTTCACTGACCGCTTTCAGGGACAGGAGGCCTCACCAGCCTCCTAGCCTCTTTGATCCCAGGCACTCTGGCTTCTTCCTGAGAGGGAAGCATGAAGGGGAAGCTGCCCACCTTCTCTTGCCTGAATCCTCACCACTCCTTGTCTGCAGCTCTGTGTCCAGGAACAGCCACTGTTGCTTCTGACTGGAGCTGAGAAATGATGAGCTCTTTGCTGTATTTTGATAAAATGAAGCCCAAGGTGGACAGCAGGCACGAGCTTCCTGCAGGACACTTGGCTTCTCTGAGGTACTCAGGCCTCTGGGGAACCAAACACAAAACAATTTGATTTGTCATCAAGGACACCAGCTCAACACATTTGCAGATGTGTTTGGCCTGGAACATCATCCTTCTCCTTGGCCACAGTGCCATGTGCCTAGCCCTCCAATGCCACAGGGAAATAAGAGCACTGGTGTCAAACTAGCAGGTAACCCGATTCAAAGACACCCTTCAGGAGGGTTTGGCCATAGATAAAAGGATGAGGGGGAAGGGTAGGCAGGAGGAGGAGAAAAAAGCAGCAGCAGTAGCCATGGTTATCTTTTGTCTGGTATCTATTGTGTACATTTTGTGTTAAACGCTGTGTGTGTGTGGGGGGGTGTGTGTGTTCACTTAATTATCAGGGAAATCCTGTGAAGTAAGAATGATCTCAGGCCAGGCACGGTGGCTTCTGCCTGTAATCCCAGCACTTTGGGAGGCCTAGGCGGGCAGATCACGAGGTCAGGAGATCAAGACCATCCTGGCTAACACGGTGAAACCCCATCTCTACTAAAAATACAAAAAATTAGCCGGGCATGGTGGTGCACACCTGTAGTCCCAGCTACTCGGGAGGCTGAGGCAGGAGAATCGCTTGAACCCAGGAGGTGGAGGTTGCAGTGAGCCGAGATCACACCACTGCACTCCAGCCTGGGTGACAGAGCGAGACTCCATCCCAAAAAAAAAAAAAAAGCAAAAAACAAAACAAAACAATGATCTCTACTTTGCAATTAAAGAAACTTTGACTCAGAGGCTGGGCATAGTGGCTCACTGTAATTTCAGCATTTTGGGAGGCTGAGGTGGACTAATCACCTGAGGTCAGGAGTTCGAGACCCGCCTGGCCAACATGGTGAAACCCTGTCTCTACTAAAAATACAAAAAATTGGCCAGGCGTGGTGGCTCACGCCTGTAATTCCAGCACTTGGGAGGCTGCTGAAGTGGGCAGATCACCTGAGGTCAGAAGTTCAAGACCAGCCTGGCCAACATGGTGAAATCCTCTTTCTACTAAAAATATAAAAATTAAGGCCGGGTATGGTGGCTCATGCCTGTAATCCCAGCACTTTGGGAGGCCAAGGCAGGCAGATCATGGGTTCAGGAGATCGAGACCATCCTGGCTAACATGGTGAAACCCCGTCTCTACTAAAAATGCAAAAATTAGCTGGGCGCGGTGGTGCACGTCTGTACTCCCAATACTCAGGAGGCTGAGGCAGGAGAATCACTTGAACCCAGGAGGCAGAGGTTGCAGTGAGCCAAAATCGTGCCATTGCACTCCAGCTTGGGCAACAAGAGCGAAACTCCGTCTCAAAAAAAAAAAAAAAAAAAAAATATATATATATATATATATACACACACACATATACAATATATACAACATTGTATATATATATACACACACATACATATACAATATATACAACATTGTGTATATATATATATATATATACACACTCACATACATATACAATATATACAACATTGTATATATATATAGAGAGAGAGAGAGAGAAAGAGCGCAAGTCCAAAAGCCTGGCTTTTGGAACTGATTCTGGACTAGGTATAGGATCCCAGGAGAACCCGTGTTCTACAAACCCCACTCTGGGCAAAACTGACCCAGACTGGGTTTTGGGATGCTTGATGTTAATGAGGCAAGTGATATGTCTACTGAACTTACTGCTCCAAGTAGGACATTGTAACTTTGAGTTCCCCTCATCCCTTTCATATTGGAGGAGTTGTCTGGGCAGCAGGAGCTACGGCAGGCCAGGGTTGCTCTAGTTTTTAGCCAGAGCTAGCAGGTAAGTGCCTCCCAATGATATGCAGATTAAAGATAAGTAATCCTGGCCCATTTCTGCTCAAGTTGCTGTAGTTTGCAACTGACAGCCACCAATTCCAGGGACTTGAATGGCTACTGGAATTGAGCAAGTCCTCCCACTGACTGGGCTGGGTAGTGCGGGGAGGGAGAGGACACCATTTTGACTGACTCCAGGCAGGGACATCAGTACTAGCCTCCCTAGGAGTGCAGGGACTTTACCTCCTCTGCATTTTCACCACCACTGTCCTAGGCCAGCTGTGTGCCTCCTCACTACAAGCCAGCAATTGCTGGGCCAACATATGCTTCCTGAAAACACAGATCCAGCCTCTCTTGTTCTCTCCACTTATCAGGTGGCTCAAAGGCTACCCGATCAATCTTCCAAAAGCTCAGATCCTAAACCTACACGGGCTCCCCAGTACCGTCAGTAACTCCTGTGCTTGCTTTCATGGCTCATCTCATCTTTTCAATCTTTGCTCCCTCTTGGTGTTTGGGCCTCAACTACTTTTCTCCTCCTTCTTTCCACCTCCTCCTCCTCCTCCTCCTTCTTCCTTCTTCTTCTTCTTCTCCTTATCCTCCTCCTTCTCCTTATCCTCCTCCTTCTCCTTATTCTTTCTTCTCCTCCTCCTTCCTCCCCCTCCCCCTTCTCCTCCTCCTCCTTCTTCCTCTTTTCTTCTTCCTTCTTCTTCTTCTCCTTCTCCTCCTCCTCCTTCTTCTTCTCCTCCTCCTTCCTCCCCCTCCTCCTCTCCTTCTCCTCCTCCTCCTCCTCCTCCTCCTTCTTTCTTCTCCTTTCCTTTTTTTTGAGACAAAGTCTCACTCTGTCACCCAGGCTGGAATGCAGTGGCACCATCTCGACTGACTGCAACCTCCTCCTCCCAGGTTAAAGCAATTCTCCTGCCTCAGACCACACCCAGCTAATTTTTGTACTTTTAGTAGAGGCAAGGTTTCACCACGTTGGCCAGGCTGGTCTCGAACTCCTTACCTTGTGATTTACCTGCCTCGGCCTCCCAAAGTGGTGGGATTATAGGCGTAAGCCACTGCACCCAGCCTTTCTCCTTCTTTCTTCTTCTTCCTTCTTCTTCCTCCTTCTCCTTTGAACCCAGGAGGCAGAGGTGGCAGGGAGTCAGGAGTGTGCCAATGTACTCCAGCCTGGGCGACAGAGCAAGACTCCATCTCAAAAAATAACAAGAATAAAAGCTTCTTCTTTCTTCTCCTCCTCCTCCTTCTTTCCTTCCTTTTTTTTTTTTTTCAAGACAGAGTCTCGCTCTTGTTGCCCAGGCTGAAGTGCAGTGGCGAGCTCTCTGCTCACTGCAACCTCCGCCTCCCAGGTTCAAGCAATTCCCCTGCCTCAGCCTCCCAAGTAGCTGGGATTATAGGCATGTGCCAACAAGCCCAGCTAATTTTTGTATTTTTAGAAGTGATGGGGGGCCGGGCGCGGTCGCTCACGCTTGTAATCCCAGCACTTAGGGAGGCCGAGGCAGGAGGATCACGAGGTCAGGAGATCAAGACCATCCTGGCTAACACGGTGAAACCCCGTCTCTACTAAAAATACAAAAAATTAGCCAGGCGTGGTGGCAGGCGCCTGTAGTCCCAGCTACTCAGGAGGCTGAGGCAGGAGAATTGCTTGAACCCGGGAGGCGGAGGTTGCGGTGAGCTGAGATAGTGCCATCGCACTCCAGCCTGGGCAACAAGAGCAAAACTCCATCATATTAAAAAAAAAATTGTATTGTGAGCCTTTTAATTACAGATTTGCAGATATGAGTAATATATACCGGTGTAAACACACAGACATATTTTAGACACAAGACTTTCGTCAGATATATGTATTTTGAACATTTCTCTCAATTTTGGCTTGCCTATTCATTTTCTTCATAGTGTCTTTTGATGAACAAAAGGTTTGTTTTGTTTTACTCTGTCCCCCAGGCTGGAGTGCAGTGGCACGATCTCAGAACAATGTAACCTCTGCCTCCTGAGTTCAAGTGATTCCTGCGCCTGACTCTGAGTAGCTGGGATTACAGGCGTGCACCACCCTGCCTGGCTAATTGTTTGTATTTTTAGGAGAGATGGGGTTTTGCCATGTTGACCAGGCTGTTTCCAACTCCTGGCCTCAAGTGATCTGCCTGCCTTGCCCTGGCCTCCCAAAGTATTGGGATTACAGGGGTGAGCCACTGTGCCCGGCCAGATGAAGAAACATTTTAATTTTGACAATATCCAAATTATCAGTTTTTCTTAATGGTTAGTGATTTCTGTGTCCTAATATATCGTTGCATATTCTTTTGCATTTTCTTTTAGAACTGTGCTATTGTATTTATCTATCTTCAACAAGTTCACTGATTCTTTTTTTGAGACGGAGTCTTGCTCTGTCACCAGGCTGGAGTGCAGTGGCATGATCTTGGCTCACAGCAACCTCCACCTCCTGAGTTCAAGCGATTCTCCTGCCTCAGCCTCCCAAGTAGCGGGAACTACAGGCGTGCGTCACCCCAGCTAATTTTTGTATTTTTAGTAGAGACGGGGTTTCACCATGTTGGCCAGGATGGTCTCGATCTCTTGAGCTTGTGATCTGCCCGCCTCGGCCTCCCAAAGTGCTGGGATGACAGGTGTGAGCCACTGTGCCTGGCCTCGCTGATTCTTTTCTCTGTCATTTTCACTCTGCTACTGAGCCCACCCCATTTTTTTTTTTTTTTTTTTTTTTAGATGGAGTCTCGCTCTGTCGCCCAGGCTGGAGTGTAATGGCACGATCTCGGCTCACTGCAACCTCCACCTCCCTGGTTCAAGCAATTCCCCTGCCTCAGCCTCTCGAGTAGCTGGCTTTACACGCGTGTGCCACCACGCCTGGCTAATTTTTTTTAGATTTTGAGTAGAGATGGGGTTTCACCATGTTGGGCAGACTGGTCTCAAACTCCTAACCTCAGGCAATCCGCCCGCCTTGGCCTCCCAAAGTGCTGGGATTACAGGCGTGAGCCACGGCACCCGGCCAAGCCCATCCTTTTTTAAAAAAAAATTCTGAGTCGGGCACTGTGGCTCACGCCTGTAATCGCAACACTGGGAGGCCAAGGCAGTCCAATCACCTGAGCTCAGGAGTTCAAGACCAGCCTGGCCAACCTGGTGAAATCCTATCTCTACTAATATTACAAAAAAATTAGCTGGGCATGGTGGCGGGTGCCTGTAATCCCAGCTACTCAGGAGGCTGAGGCAGAAGAATCACTTGAACCCGGGAGGCGAAGGTTAGAGTGAGCAAAGATCATGCCATTGCACTCCGGCCTCGGCAACAAGAGTGAAACTCTGTCTCAAAAAAAAAAAAAATCTGATTGCTGTATTTTTCTTTTAAATAATTTCAGATAGACTCGTTCATGATAGCTTCTGTGTGTGTGTATATATATATATATATATATATATTTAATTTTATTTTAAAAAATTAGAGGCATGGTCTCACTATGTTGTCTAGGCTGGTCTTGAACTCCTGAGCTCAAGCCTTGGCCTCCCTAAGTGCTAGGATTACAGGCGTTGAGCCACTGCATCTGGCCCACTTTAAAATTTTCTACTTCTATTTTTATATATTCTAGTTGCTGAGTTTGTTGTTGTTGTTGTTGTTGTTAATTCTATTCAGTTTGATGTATGGGTCAATCAGGGGTCTACCTAGGACTTCATATACAGGCTTAAAGAATCCCTTTCACCGGTTTCCTCTCTTCTAAAATCCTCTTTGGAGGGCCAGGTGCAGTGGCTCATGCCTATATCCCCAACACTTTGGGAGGCCAAGGCAGGCGGATCACCTAAGGTTGGGAGTTCAAGACCACCCTGACCAACAAGGAGAAACCCAGTCTACTAAAAATACAAAATTAGCCGGGCGTGGTGGCATATGCCTGTAATCCCAGCTACACGGGAGGGTGAAGCAGAAGAAACGCTTGAACCCAGGAGGCGGAGGTTGCGGTGAGCCCAGATGGCACCATTGCCCTCTAGTCTGGGCAAAAAGAACGAAACTCTGTCTCAAAAAAAAAAAAAAAAAAAAAGGGTATCTTTCATGAGACTCCATGATTGGGTATATCCATTTAATCACCACTATATTCAAGATATATGACACTTCCATCACCCTATAAAGTTCCTCATGTCCTTTCCCATTCAATCCCTATCCCCTCCTTAGGCAATTGTTGTTTTACTTTCTATCCTCAGAGATTAGTTTGCCTGTTCTTGAATTTCAATTTCTTGGGAATGGAATCATATGGTGTGTATGTGTGTATCTTATTGTGCATACACACTATACTGGTTGTATATATATATTTCTTTAGGCTTCTTTAAAGCAGTCTGATCTTGAGATTTCCTGTATTGGCTTTTTTTTGTGTGTGTGTGTGTGGTGGAGTCTTGCTCTGTCCCAGGCTGGAGTGCAGTGGTGTGATCTTGGCTCACTGAAACCTCTGACTCCCAGGTTCAAGCGGTTCTCCTGCCTCAGCCTCCCAAGTAGCTGGGACTACAGGTGTGCGCCACCACGCCCACCTGATTTTTGTATTTTTAGTAGAGAAGAGGTTTCACCATGTTAGCCAGGCTGTGCTTGAACTTCTGACCTCAGGCAATCCACCCACCTCGGCCTCCCAAAGTGCTGGGATTACAGGCGTGAGCCACCGTGCCTCGACTCCCCTCTAACTTTTTTTCTTTTTTTTTGAGATGGAGCCTCGCTCTGTCCCCCAGGCTGGAGTGCAGTGGCACGATCTCGGCTCACTGCAAGCTCTGCCTCCCAGGTTCGCCATTCTCCTGCCTCAGCCTCCCGAGTAGCTGGGACTACAGGCGCCCGCCACCATGCCCGGCTAATTTTTTGTATTTTTAGTAGACGCGGGGTTTCACCGTGTTAGCCAGGATGGTCTCGATCTCCTGACCTCGTGATCTACCCATCTCGGCCTCCCAAAGTGCTGGGATTACAGGCATGAGCCACCGTGCCCGGCCTCTAATTTGTTGTTAAGCCTAGGTAGTAAATTATTTATTTTAGATATTGCAGGTGTTCTTCGTAAGATTTTCATTAAGGTCTTTTTCTGTTTCTCTTCTAAGATTGCCTGTCTATTCACTCATTATGACTATTAAGTCTTTGAACTTTTTTTTTTTTGAGTCTCACGCTGTTACCCAGGCTGGAGTGCAATGGCACGCTCTCAGCTCACTGCAACCTCCACCTCCTGGGTTCAAGTGATTCTCCTGCCTCAGCCTCCCAAGTAGCTGGCATTACAGGTGCATGCCACCACACCTGGCTAATTTTTGTGTTATTAGTAGAGACGGGGTTTCACCATGTTGGCCAGGCTGATCTTGAACTCCCGACCTCAGGTGATCCACCCACCTCAGCCTCTGAAAGTGCTGGGATTACAGGCGTGAGCCACCACGCACGGCCCAAACATATTTTTGATAAGACACTTTCAAGTCCTACTCTGCTGATTCAACTTCTGAGTCATCTTTGGGTCTGTTTCTCTGTTTCTGTTGACTGCTTTTCTCCTTTACTGTGTGTCCCATTTCCCATTAACAGTATACATGTCTGTTGTATACTAAATATTGTGAATGATAAAAGTTGTAGACTCTGGCTTGTTATTATTTACTGAAAAGTGTTGGTTTTTGTTCTGGCAGGCAATTCTCTTTGAGTTTATGGAAAATTGATTTTATCCAATGTTAGGCTGGGTCTAGGAAAAGGCCTTTCAACTTATATACAGTATAACTAGGAGGTCCAAGTTCATTCTTTCGCATGTAGCTATTTGGTTATCCCAGCACCACTTGTTGACCATTCAATAGTCTTGGCACTCTTGTCAAAAAACAATTGACCTGTCAGGTGCAGTGGCTCATGCCTGTAATCCCAGCACTTTGGGAGGCCAAGGTGGGGGGGGCGGGGGGGCGGATCACTTGAGGTCAGGAGTTCAAGACCAGCCTGGTCAACGTGGTGAAACCCTGTCTGTACTAAAAATATGAAAATTAGCTGGGCATGGTGGCACCTGACTGTAGTCCCAGCTACTCGGGAGGCAGAGGTGAGAGAATCACTTGAACCTGGGAGATGGAGGTTGCAGTGAGCTGAGATCATGCCATTGCACTCCAGCCTGCGCAACAGAGCGAAACTCCATTTCAAAATAAAATAAATTTTAAAAAGAAAAAAAAAGTTAACTAGTGCTAATATGCCACTGTTATAACGCCTGTAATCCCAGCATGTTGGGAGGCCGAGGCAGGTGTTATCATGACATCAGGAGTTCAAGACCAGCCTGACCAACATGGTGAAACCATTTCTACTAAAAATACAAAAATTAGCTGGGCATGGCGGCACGCACCTGTAATCCCAGCTACTCAGGAGGCTGAGGCAGAAGAAATCGCTTGAACCTGGGAGGTGGAGGTTGCAGTGAGCTGAGATCGTGTCACTGCACTCCAGCCTGGGCGACAGAGCAAGACTCCATCTCAAAAAGTGGCAAATTAAAACAATGTTATTACTTCTTCAAAATTAAATTATCTGAACTTGGCATTTTCTTAGCTTTAGACTTCACAGACCTTACAGTCAACACACAACCCCTATCTCCACTGCCTCCTTCTCCCAGCTCAAGTCTATGTTTTATGAAAAATAAGTCACAGGCAGAAGTGGTGGCGCATACCTGTAGTTCCAGCTACTCGCGAGGCTGAGGAAGAAGGACTGCCTGAGCCCAGGAGGCTGAGGCTCCAGTGAGCAGTGATGTCATCACTGCACTCAGCCTGGGTGAAAGAGTAAGACACAGTCTCAAAAAAAAAAAAAAAGGCTGGGCATGGTGGCTTAAGCCTCTAATCCCAGCACTTTGAGAGGCCGAGGCAGGCAGATCACGAGGTCAGTTCGAGACCAGGCTGGCCAATATGGTAAACCCCGTCTCTACCAAAAATACAAAAATTAGCTGGGCGTGGTGGTGCATACCTATAGTCCCAGCTACTTGGTAGGCTGAGGCAGAAGAATCACTTGAACCCAGGAGGCAGAGGTTACAGTGAGCCAAGATCACACCACCGCACTCCAGCCTGGGCGACAGAGTGAGACTCTATCTCGAAAAAAAAAAAAAAGAGAGAGAGAAAAATATATTAAGAAAAACCAAAATGAAAACACTATAATTTCTTAAATGAGTTAACACATTTAAAGTATCTTATACACATTAAGTGTTAATTAAATGTTAGTTATTATTCCATAGCTGCTAATTTTTTAGGAACTGTCTAAAAGTTTCAACTGTTTTTAAAATCAAATTTAAAAGATAGGTTACAATCTCAGTATAGAAAGGCATGATACGGCTGGGCACAGTGGCTCATGCCTGTAATCCCAGCACTTTGGGAAGCCGATGCGGGTAGACCACATGAGGTCAGGAGTTCAAGACCAGCCTGGCCAACATGGTGAAACCCCACCTCTACCAAAAATACAAAAATTAGCTGGGTGTGGTGGTGCGTGCCTGTAGTCCCAGCTACTTGGGAGGCTGAGGCAGGAGAACCACTTGAACCTGGAAGATGGTGGTTGCAGTGAGCCAAGATCGTGCCAATGCACTCTAGCCTGGCCAACAGAGCAAGACTCTGTCTCAAAAACAAAAAAAGAAAAGAAAAGAAAGGCATGATCCAAGAGAAAACAGAACAAATAGGATGGAGCAATCCTTTATTTTTACACACTTTGACAAGGAGGTTTTTCGTAAACAACCTTTCCAGTGGAGAACAGAGAACAGGAAAATCAGCCTCCAGACATCAGCAGCTGCTCTGTTCAGGGCCGAGGCTCCCCCTTGCCAATGTGGTGAGGTGGAGGGGTGTACTTTCCTTCCTTTATCAGCTTATCCCGCTGCTTCCTGATGGTACCTGTACGTCTCATCTGTCAAAGGAAAACGGTAATTAAACTGAGGGAGGAGATATGTGCCAAAAAGTGAGAACTGGAAAAACAGATCAACTTTGGTTTCATTTTTAAACTACAAAAGGCCTTTCATCTTACGGGGCCTTTGAAATGAAGTCCACCTTTAAAGAATTAACATGAAATCACTTCCCAAGCTTTCAAACAAATTTTTAGTATATATAACCTCTCTGAAAACTAACAACTAAAATGTTCTTAACATATATAGCAATATGGACATTTGCAAAAACCTTTAAGAGGCATATTTGTGTATACTAAAATCTTTTAAAATATCAAAAGTTTAATCTCAGCGCTTTGGGAGGCTTAGGCAGGTGGATCACTGAGGTCAAGAGTTTAAGACCAGACTGGCCAACATGGTAAAACCCTGTTTCTACTAAAAATACAAAAATTAGCAGGGGATGGTGGTGCACATCTGTAATCCCAGCTACTCGGGAGGCTGAGGCAGGAGAATTGCTTGAACTTGGGAGGCGGAGGTTGCAGTGAGCCAAGATTGCACCGCTGCACTCCAACCTGGGTGACAGAGTGAGACTTTGTCTCAATAAATAAATAAATAAAAGTTGGGCCGTGGTGGCTCATGCCTGCAATTCCAGCACTTTGGGAGGCCGAGGCGGGCGAATCACAAGGAGTTCAAGATCAGCCTGGCCAATATGGTGACACTCTGTCTCTACTAAAAATACAAAAATTAGCCAGGCGTGGTGGTGCGTGCCTGTGGTCCCAGCTACTCAGGAGGCTGAGGCAGGAGAATTGCTTAAACCCGGGAGGCGGAGGTTGCAATGAGTTGAGATCGCGCTATTGTACTCCAGCCTGGGCGACAAAGTGGCACAATCTTGGCTCACTGCAACCTCCACCTCCCAGGTTTGCGCCATTCTCCTGCCTCAGCCTCCCGAGTAGCTGGGACTACAGGTGCTCGCCACCACACCCGGCTAATTTTTTGTATTTTTAATAGAGACGGGGTTTCGCCATGTTAGCCAGGATGGTCTCGATCTCCTGACCTCGTGATCCGCCCGCCTCAGCCTCCCAAAGTGCTGGGATTACAGGCGTGAGCCAACGCGCCCAGCAAACACTTACATATTCTATGTGGAAGTGGCACTGCTGCTGCATGCAATGGGCATGAATGAAGCAGAAATAGCCAGTATGAATTCTCTTTTCCCCATATGGAAGTAAAGGCCTGATTCTTACTCAGCCACTAGTCACCGCTAAGTCCTGAATTCTGTCTCTTCTACTCAGATAGGGCACTGGTTGCTTCTCAACAAATCAAAACTATGTTACATGAGTGTGTCAAAGCCACAACAATGAACTGGTCCCTGGATTCTGTGACACAGAAAATTTACTAAATCTGATCACATTATTCCTCTGCTCAAAACCCTCCAATGCCTATCTTACTGAGACAAACAGATGAATCCTTATCATGGCTTACAAGGCCTACTCCAGTGACTTCATCTCTTAATATTCCCCTAGCTCCCTCCAGTCAGCTCAGGGACCTTTGCACTTGCTGTTTCCTCTGCATGGAACATTCTTCCCTCATAACCATATAGCTCACTTTCTTTAAGTCTCTGGTCTGTCTTCTTTTGCTGACATCTTCTCTGACTATTTAAAGTAGCATCCACCTAGCTCCTGCCCCTAGCACTTTGTATCCTTCTCCTGTTTATTCTCCTCACAGTACTTATTGTCACCTGTATTTTTACTTGTTATTTTTCTGCCCTTCCTCCCACTATAGCATAAGCTCCACTGCCTCTGAGATTTTTTTTTGCTGTCTTGCTTACTGTATTCCTAGTGCCTAGACTAGTTTCTGACATAATTTTTTTAACAAATGACTAACTTTTCACAAAGATATGAAAAGTTAGTATATTCAGTTAAACATCTCATTAACCTTAAAGAAGTAGTGTTAATATAACATCAGTAGAAAAAACCCTGATATAAACATTAACCATTTTAAAAGACTACATTCTTACCATTTATCTTAGAGTCTCCCAACACAAGACTAGTCATGGTTTTGAACTATGACAATACCATATGTCAAATCTTTCTCTGAGCTAAAAGCAGTAACTCTGGATAAAAGCATAGGTATTGAAGCCAGCCTTGCCAGGATATAAATCCCAGCTCCACCATTTACTAGCTATGTAAGTTCAGGCAATGTCCTTAACTTTTCTTTGCCTTAAATTTTGTTTGTTCATTTGTTTGTTTTTTTGAGACAGAGTTTCACTCTTGTTGCTCAGGCTGGATAGAGTGCAGTGGCACAATCTCAGCTCACTACAACCTCTGCCTCTTGGGTTCAAGCGATTCTCCTGCCTCAGCCTCCTGAGTAGCTGGGATTACAGGCACCCCCTTACCACACCCAACTAATTTTTTGTATTTTTAGTAGAGAGGGGGTTTCACCATATTGGTCAGGCTGGTCTTGAACTCCTCACCTCAGGTAATCCACCGCCTCAGCCTCCCAAAGTTAAATTTTTAACTGTGTAATGGGGAAACTAATAGTAACTCATTTCATAGAATTGTTGTGAGAAATACATGCATTATAATATGCTAAGAACTTACAATAGGACTTGATTCTAATTCTGACTCACTAGCTTCTTCACTTACAGGGAGGTATCTATTCACTTAAGGTGACCCTGAAAATGGTAACTTATCTATTCATAAATTCACAGGATTAGGAAGTGACCTTAGAGCAATTCTTTAATTGTTTCAGATAACGAAATGAAGACTAAGAAGGGAAAGTGACTTGCTCAAAGTCACAAAACTAGTGGTGGTTTGCTGGACGTGGCGGCTCATTTCTGTAATCCCAGCACTTTGGGGGGCCCAGGCAAGAGGATCGTTTGAGGCTAGGAGTTCAAGATCAGCCAAGGAAACATAGCAAAACCTTGTCTCTCTATAAACAATTTAAAAAGCCGCACATGGTGGCATGCACTTGTAGTCCTAGCTACTTGGGAGGCTGAGGCAGGAGGATGACTTGAGCCTAGGAGTTTGAGGGTGCAGTGAGCTATGATCACACCACTGCACTCCAGCCCGGGTGACAGAACAAGACCCTGTCTCAAAAACACGACTAACAGGATGGGTGTGGTGGCTCACACCTGTAATTCCAGCACTTTGGGAGGCCAATGTGGGATCGCTTGAGCCCAGGAGTTTGAGACCAGCCTGGGCAACACAGGGAGACCCCATTTCTATTTTATATAAATAAAATCAAAATTAGGGCCAGGTGCAGTGTCTCACACCTGTAATCCCAGCATTTTGGGAGGCCAAGGCAGGGAGATCACCTGAGCTCAAGAGTTCGAGATCAGCCTGGGCAACATGGTGAAACCTTGTCTCTACTAAAATACAAAAAATTAGCTGGGCGTGGTGGTGCACTCCTGTAGTCCCAGCTACTTGGGAGGCTGAAGTGGAAGAATCACCTGAACCCAAGTTGAGTCTGCAGTGAGCCGAGAACACGCTACCGCACTCCAGCCTGGGCGACGGGAGCGAGACACTGTCTCAAAACATAAATTAAAATTAACCAACCAACAGGCTGGGCGCAGTGGCTCACGCCTGTAATCCCAGCACTTTGGGAGGCCGAGGCGGGCGGATCACGAGGTCAGGAGATCGAGACCATCCTGGCTAACACGGTGAAACCCCGTCTCCACTAAAAATACAAAAAATTCTCCAGGCGTGGTGGTGGGCGCCTGTAGTCTCAGCTACTCTGGAGGCTGAGGCAGGAGAATGGCGTGAGCCCGGGAGGCGGAGCTTGCAGTGAGCGGAGATTGTGCCACTGCACTCCAGCCTGGATGACAAAGGGAGACTCCGTCTCAAAAAAAAAAAAAAAAAAATTAACCAACCAACCACAAATGAGTGGTGGCCGAACCAGCATCAGAACCTGACTCTCCTAACTCCCAATACAATGTTCTTTCCACCTTACTACAATGCCTCCTGTTGGTATCAATTTATCAAAATCTTTTTTTCTTTTCTTTTTTTTTTCTTGAGACAGAGTCTCGCTCTGTCGCCCAGGCTGGAGTGCAGTGGCACAATCTCGACTCACTGCAAGCTCCGCCTCCCAGGTTCACGCCATTCTCCTGCCTCAGCCTCCCGAGTAGCTGGGACTATAGGCGCCAGCCACTACACGCAGCTAATTTTTTTGTATTTTTAGTAGAGACAGGGTTTCACCATGTTGGTCAGGCTGGTCTCGAACTCCTGACCTCGTGATCCGTCTGCCTCAGCCTCCCAAAGTGCTGGGATTACAGGCGTGAGCTACAGTGCCGGGCCATCTTTTTTTGTTTTTGTTTTTGAGACAGAGTCTCGCTCTGTCGTCCAGGCTGGAGTGCAGTGGTATGTTCTCACCTCACTGCAACCTCTGCCTCTTGGTTTCAGGCGATTCTCTTGCCTCACCCTCCTGAGTAGCTGAGCTCACATGCCCCTGTCACCACACCTGGGTAATTTTTGTATTTTTAGTAGAGACAGGGTTTCACCACGTTGGCCAGGCTGGTCTTGAACTCCTGACCTCAGGTGATCCGCCCACCTCAGCCTCCCAAAGTGCTGGGATCACAGGCATGAGCCACTGCATGGGTTTTTTTTTTTTATTTGTGTTTTTGGTTTTTTTTTTTGAGGCAGAGTCTCGCTCTGTCGCCCAGGCTGGAGTGCAGTGGCACGATCTCGGCTCCATGCAACCTCCGCCTCCCGGGTTCAAGCAATTCTTCTGCCTCAGGCTCCCGAGTAGCTGGGACTATAGGCGCCCACCATCACGCCCCGCTAATTTTTGTATTTTTAGTAGAGACAGGGTTTCACCATATTGGCCAGGCTGGTCTCGAACTCCTGACCTGATGATCCACCCACCTCAGCCTCCCAAAGTCCTGGGATTACAGGCGTGAGCCACCGTGCCTGGCCAACTCATTCAACTTTTGAGGAGGTGAACACTAAGCTGTTAACATCCCTTTTCCACTGCATCGTTGTTCAGGCTCGTGTACAGCAATCTCATTAACACCTCCATCTTCTTCAGAGTGGAATGAATCCAAAGATGTTGAATGTAATGGATTTGCAAGGTTAAATCTCTTTTTCAATGAGGATTCAATGAATTTGAAATATTTTCACCCAAAGATTTTCAAGGGTCAACATCCAAAACTAGTTGATATTCTCTGCTTCACAGCCAACTGAAAAAATGGGTATACACACGCATGCAATTTCTAACCTGGTGGCTAAAGCAGGGTAAAATACTAAGGAAAATTTGGGAGAAGAGAAAGAATGCTGAGGAACAATGGACCATCCTCATATCTGAAGGCATTTAATTTCCTCATCATGGTACCAAAGTACGAAAGGTATTTCACCAGAAAAGCTTTGCCAATTCACATTTGGCAAGCCACTGCTCAATGACCCACTAAAAACACTTAAGAGTAATCCCAGAAGAGGCCAGGCACGGTGGCTCACACCTGTGATCCCAGTACTTTGGGAGGCCGAGGCAGGCGGATCACCTGAGGTCAGGAGTTCAAGACCAGCCTGGCCAGCATGGTGAAATCCCGTCTCTACTAAAAATACAAAAATTAGCCAGGCGTGGTGGCACGTGCCTATAATCCCAGCTACTCGGGAGGCTGAGGTACGCAAATCGCCTGAACCTGGGAGGCAGAGGCAACAGTGAGCCGAGGTGGCACCATCGCACACCAGCCTAGGGGACAAGAGTGAGACTTCGTCTCAAAAAAAAAAAAAAAAAAAGAATAAAAAAAGAATAATCCAAAGGAACAAGAAAGTAATTCAGCTTCCACCTCCATCACTTCCTTACCGTTTTCTGCCGAAGCAAACACTCTATAAAATCATCATATTCTATCTTGCACTCTTTCTCTGCCCGAGTATAACCGATTCCATGTGCACATTCTATCCATTCTTTTTCAAAAGCATGGCATCGACTAGCCATCTTGTAGGGCTGTTCAGCACTCTGGGTTGTCAACCATCGATCTATGTTAAGGCCGAATCTTTTCTGGATGTCCAAGAAAGGCATGGCTGTAATGGAAGATTTAAAAAAATAAGTAAATAAAATACCACAAGAGGGCAATCAACTGAGAAATTTCTAAGAAAAAATTAGATAATCATGATAAGCAGCCCTCTAGAACACTGTTTGATATTATTCTCCCAATTTCTTCTCACCAAACTTTTTCATTAAATAGGTTCTTCCAGTTTATGGCAGATAAGCAGTTTTTGCTCTTTTTCAAAACTCAAGGAAAAGAGAACTATAACTAAAGAACAATGCATAGAAATCCTTTCTAGGTCAGGAGCGGTGGCTCACCTACCACGTGAGATGGAGTCTCCGTCTGTCACCCAGGCTGCAGCGCATGGCGCAATCTCGGCTCACTGCAACCTCCTCCTCCGGGGTTCAAGCGATTCTCTTGCCTCAGCCTCCCAAGTAGCTGGGACTACAGGTGCGCACCACCACGCCCGGCTAATTTTTGTATTTTTAGTACAGATGGGGTTTCAGCATGTTGGCAAGGCTGGTCTTCAACTCCTGACCTCAGGTGATCCGCCCGCCTTGGCCTCCCAAAGTGCTGGGATTACAGGTGTGAGCCACCACGCCCAGCCTAAAATTTTTTTTTAAAATCAGCCACTTGTGGGCCAGGTGTGGTGGCTCACGCCTGTAATCCCAGCACTTTGGGAGACCAAGGCGGGTGGATCACCTGAGGTCAGGAGTTCAAGACCAGCCTGGCCAATATGGTGAAACCCCGTCTCTACTAAAAATACAAAAAAATTAGCTGGGCGTGTTGGCACATGCCTGTAATCCCAACTATTCGGGAGGCTGAGACAGGAGAACTGCTTGAACTGGGGAGACGGAGGTTGCAATAAGCCAAGATCCAACATTGTACTCCAGCCTGGGCGACAGAGCGAGACTCTGTCTCAAAAAAAAAAAAAAGAAGAAAAAAAGAATTTGGATCCTTTGGTTAGGTTCTCTGTCTCAAAAAAAAAAAAAAAAAAAAAAAGGCACTTGTGGTGGTATGCGCCTGTAGTCCCAGCTACTCCTAAGGCTGAGGCAGGAGACTGAGGCCAGGAGTTCAAGGCTTCAGTGAGCTATGACCTGGCCACTGCACTCCATCCTGGGCAACAAAGCGAGATCCTGTCTCAAAAAACAAAAACAAAAACAAAAACAAAAACAAAAAAAACAGAACAAAAGAAATGGGTTAAGACTTACTTTGTAGAATATTACAGACATTAGGGAAAAAAATTTACATGCAAATACATAATTACGTTAAATGTAAAAACACACACACACACACACAAATAAACCCTGACTGCCTAAGATGACTGAAAGGAAGCGCGTGCACACTCACAAATATCAATATAAATGTGTACTCATGGTAGATTTAAAGGTGAATTTAGTTGGGCGCAGTGACTCACGCCTGTAATTCCAGCACCTTGGGAAGCCGAGACGGGCGGATCACCTGAGGCCGCGAGTTCAAGACCAGCCTGACCAACATGGCGAAACCCTGTCTTTACTAAAAAAAATACAAAATTAGCCAGGCGTGGGGGCGCATGCCTGTAATCCCAGATACTCGGGAGGCTCAGGGAGGAGAATCGCTTGAATTCGGGAGGCAGAGGCTGCAGTGAGCCGAGATCGCGCCACTGCACTCCAGCCTGGGCAACAAGAGCGAAACTCCATCTCAACAAAAAGGTGAATTTAACTTCTTAAGTTCCTTCCCATCCCTCAGTCATCATTTACTGAGTAGTTACGTTCCAGGCACTCAGATGCGGGGGAAAGCAGCTCCAACGTAAGCACCAGACACACACTCGGAATTGGGAATACACTGCCAGGAACACGAGTGGGTAAGAGCTCGAAGGAGGAAGCACCAACTCTGCCCAGAGGCTTGAAAATGCCTTTAACATGGCTTGCGAGTTCGCCAAGTGAAGATCAGTGGGCAGAGTGTTCCAGTTGGGCAACAGCCCGAGTTACATACAGCCGGAGGTGCTGGCTATGTTTGGGGGACAATGGAGCGCAGCGTGCACGACGGTGAAAAGAATGAAATGAGCTCAGGAGGCTGGCGGGGCCGAAATCACGCAGAGCCTGGAAAGCTGGGATAAGGATCGTAGACTTTAGGTTAAGAAACAGAAAGCCAAAACATTAGTCCGGCAAAAACCTAAACAAATGTGGAAAGTGGAGAGAGCGGCAATCTCCTGGTTTCGGTGCCATTAGCTGTGGAGGTGAAGCGGCCTGGGAGGGCAGGGAACACGCCCCGAGTTCGGGTCTGGGAGAGGGGGACACACAGCAAGCCAAGAGGAAATCTGTTAAAGAGACCTCGGAAGGAAGGTCCTTAAGTTAAGCTGTCGCGCGGACATAAGCAGCCCCTACCGACCCGATGCTCGCGCCCTTGACTCTCCTCTGGCCGCCGCTTCAGAACGACTGGCTAGCGACACGGACGCCTGCCGTAAAGGATGACCTCAGCGCGACGTTTGCAGCGCGACGCCGGAAGCCGACCTTCCCTCCTCCGTCTCCCCAGAAAACCATAGAAACCAAGCCCGTTGGCCTGGTACGGTGGCTGACGTCTGCAATCCCAGCACCTTGGAAGGCTGAGGCAGCAAGATCACTTCAGCCCAGGAGTTCGAAAACAGCCTGGGCAACATGGCGAAACTCCCATCTCTACAAAAAATAAAAAATTAGCCGGGCCATGGTGGTGCATGCCTGTGGTTCCAGCTACTCAGGAGGCTGAGGTGGGAGGATCCCTTGAGCCCAGGAGATTGAGGCTGTAGTGAGCCATGATCACACCATTCCATTGCATTCCAGCCCTGGCAACAGAGCAAGACCTTATCTCAGGGGGAGAGCGAGAGAGAGAGAGGATGAAGACGAGAGAGAGGAGGTAGAGAGAGAGAATGGAAAACAAAATCAAACCCATCAATTATAGAGACACAGGGAAGGCCTAGCCATTAGTGAGTTCTTGCTCCTTTCTTGCACTCTGCCTAGCATGCTCACGACAACACTGACTGGTGGGAGACTTCACCAAAGTCACAGGAGAGAAAGAACACTGGCTCCCTGCCTACCCACTAGTGGTTAAGCACATGGACTACGAACCCAAACCACCACGTGGGGTCAAATGTAGGCCCCCAGCCGGGCGCGGTGGCTCAGGCCTGTAATCCCAGCACTTTGGGAGGCCGAGATGGGCGGATCACAAGCTCAGGAGATCGAGACCATCCTGGCCAATATGGTGAAACCCTGTCTCTACTAAAAATACAAAAATTAGCTGGGTGTGGCAGCGAGTGCCTGTAATCCCAGGTAGTGGGAGGTCGAGGTAGGAGAATCGCTTGAATCCGGGAGGCGGAGGTTGCAGTGAGGCGAGATCGCGCCACTGCACTCCAGCCTGGCGACAGAGCTAGACTCAGTCTCAAAAAAAAAAAAAAAAAGTAGGCCCCCACCAATTTCGTGTGACCCTAGGAAAGTTTCTTAACTTCATTGTGCCTCAGTGTCTTCATCTGTTAAGATAATTATGGTATTCACAATGGAGGGTTGCTATAGGGATTAACTGATTTATGTATAAAGCACTGAGGCAGTGGCTAGCACATGGGAAACATTCCAAGGCACTCGCAGTTCTTTGATGTCTCAGCTTGCAGTTTGTGAATCAACTGCTACCATGCCTGTCATCTGTTCCAGGACCTCCAATGACTCCCTTTGACTACATCAGAGACTCTAAAGTGCTGTGTGTATGTCTTTGGGGGGTGGACCACAGGGTGCATGAGATATTATACACATTGGAGGTATGGGAGGAAAATACTAGAATATATATATATATATACACATTTATTTATTTATTTATATTTATTATTTTTGAGACAGGGTCTCACTCCCATTGCCCTGCTGGAGTGCAGTGGTGCAATCACCGTTCACAGCAGCCTCAACCTTCCTGGGCTCTGGTGACCCTCCCACCTCAGCCTCCCAAATAGCTGGGACCACATGTGCACACCACCACGTGCCTGGCAGTCTTTATTATAATTATTATTTTATTTGAGATAGTGTCTCACTCCATCACCCAGGCTGGAGTGCGGTAGTGCTATCATAGCTCACTGCAGCCTCAAACTCCAGAGATCAAGCAATCCTCCTGCTTCAGCCTCCCAAGTAGCTGGGACTACAGACATGCCACTGTGCCCAGCTAATTCTTTTTTTTTTTCTGTTTGAGACAGAGTTTCACTCTGTCACCAGGCTGGAGTGCAGTGGTGCAATCTTGGCTCACTGCAACCTCCACCTCGCAGGTTCAAGCGATTCTCCTGCCTCAGCCTCCCAAATAGCTGGGACTACAGGTGTGCGCCACCACACCCAGCTAATTTTTGTTTTTTTTTTTTAGTAGAGATGAGATTTCACCATATTGACCATCCACCATATTGACCAGGATGGTCTCGATCTGTTGACCTCATGATCTGCCCACCTCGGCCTCCCAAAGTGCTGGGATTACAAGCAGGAGCCACTGCTCCCGGCCAAGCTAATTCTTTAAAAAAAATTTTTCGTGGAGATGAGTATCTCTCTCTGTTTCCCAGGCTGGTCTCCAACTCCTGGGCTTAAGTGATCCTCCTGCCTGGGCCTCCCAGTGTGCTGAGATTACAGGTATGAGCCACCATGCCTGGACGTTTTATACATTTTTTTTTTAACACTCTGAGAGAGAGTTGAGGGCAGGCTGCTTGTAAGGATGAGACAGCCTCTTTTATACATTATTAACCTAAGAATAAATGGGGTGCCCTTGAAAGACTTTTTTAAGATTAGAAAACAAGGGCCAGGTGCAGTGGCTAACGCCTGTAATTCCAGCATTTTGGGAGGCTGAGGCAGGCAGATCACCTGAGTTCAGGAGTTCAAGACCAGCCTGACCAACATGGTGATACCCTGTCTCTACTAAAAATACAAAAAATTAGCTGGGCGTGGTGGCAGGCACCTGTAATCCAAGCTACTTAGAAGGCTGAGGCAGGAGCATCACTTGAGCTGGAGAGGCAGAGGTTGCAGTGAGCCGAGGTCGCACCATTGCACTCCAGCCTGGGCAACAAGAGCGAAACTCTGTCTCAAAAAAAAAAAAAAAGAAAGAAAACAAAAGGAAGTCAGAAGAAGCCAAATCAGTACTGTAAGGTGGATGCCTAATGATTTCCCATCAAAACTCTTGCAAATTGCCCTTGTTTGCTGAGAGAAATGAAGAGGAACATTGTCATAGTGGAGAATGACTCTCTGGTGAAGCTTTCCCAGGCATTTTTCTGCTAAAACTTTTGCTAGCTTTCTCAAAACACTCTCATAATAAGCAGATGTTATTGTTCTTTGGCCCTCCAGAAAGTCAATAAACAAAATGCCTTGAACATTCAAAAAAAACGAATGACATGACCTTTGCTCTTGACTGGTCCACTTTTGCTTTGACCAGACACTTCCACCTCTTGGTAGCCATTGCTTTGATTGTGCATTGTCTTTAGGATTGTACTGGTAAAGCCATGTTTCATCTCCTATTACAATTCTTCAAAGAAATGCTTCAGGATCTTCATCCTGCTTGTTTAAAATTCCCATTGAAAGCTCCGCAGCTGATCTGGGCATGATGGTTTGGTACCTACCAAGTGGAATGTTGCTCAACTTTAGTTTTTCAGTCAGAATTATGTAAGCTGAACCAAGTGAGATGCCTATGGTGTTGGTTATTATTTCTGCTGTTGTCAATCCACTTCAGTTAGGACACAAAATGTTTTTCTCATAAATTGATGTGGATGGTCTGCCACTGTGGGTTTCATCTTCAACATCATTTCTTCCTTTCTTTATTTTGTTTCTTTTTGGAGATGGAGTCTTGCTCTGTCGCCTAGGCTGGAGTGCAATGGCGCGGTCTTGGCTCACTGCAACCTCCGCCTCTTGGGTTCAAGCAGTTCTCCTGCCTCAGCCTTCCCGGGTAGCTGGGATTATAAGCGCCCGCCACAATGCCCGGCTAATTTTTGTATTTTTGGTAGAGACAGGGTTTCACCATGTTGGCCAGGCTGGTCTTGAACTCTTGACCTCAGGTGATTCACCTGCCTTGGCATCTCAAAGTGTTGAGATTACAGGCACGAGCCACGACGCCTGGCCAAGTATTCTTAAAGAAAATAAATACTAGGAGTCTGTAGTAGAGGCACAGCCTGGCCTAATCTCATCTCTTCTTAAAACAAATTATCTGGCCGCGTGTGGTGGCTCATGCTTGTAATCCCAGCATTTTGGGAGGCTGAGGCAGGTGTATCACCTGAGGTCAGGAGTTCCAAGACCAGCCTGGCTAACATGGCAAAACCCCGTCTCTACTAAAAATACAAAAATTAGCTGGGCGTGGTGGCAGGCGCCTGTAATCCCAGCTACCCAGGGAGGCTGAGGCAGGAGAATCACTGGAACCTGGGAGGCAGAGGCTGCAGCGAGCCTAGATCACGCCACTGCACTCCAGCCTGGGTGACAGAGTGAGACTCCCTCTCAAAAAACAACAACGACAAAAAACAAGTTATCTATTTGTAAACTGCTGATTTGAGGCATTGTCCCCATAAGCTTTTCGTAAAGCATCAATGATCTCACCATTCTTCCACCCAAGCTTAACCATAAACTTGATATTTTTTCTTGCTTCAATTTTAGCAGAATTCATGTTGCTCTTATAGGGGCTCTTTTCAAACTAATGTCTTATCCTTCATAGTGCCTCAAAGTAGATCCTCCTCAGACATGTTATAACAAGTTAGTACAAATTTATTTTGGTGCAAAAAATTTTTGAAATCTATGCATAGTTTTTTCATAATACACATTTTTCATAAACTTTGTGAATACCTCTTGTATGTCCAGCTGAATACTGCAGGATTATATAACTGGTAACTCATGGCCCTTGCCCACAAAGTGCTAGTGGCAAGTTATCACTACCTTTTTCAGTCCCCTGCCCCCTTTCTTATTTGTTGATGGTGTCATCTTCCCAGCCACTTAGGCAGCAAACTCTGGAGTTGTATTCTGCCTTTTCCTTTTCTTTCATTTAGTATTTAATTACAGCACAAGTTCTGTCAAATATTCCTTCAACAAATTTCCAATTTATCTCTTCCTTCTTGTCTCCCAACTCCTCACTTCAATCTGTTCTGCATGACTGGTCATCCTAAAATACAGATTTCATCATATCATTCCTCAGAAACACCATGCAGGGTTAGGCATGATGGCTCATGCCTGTAATCCCAGCACTTTAGGAGGCTGAAGTGGATTGCTTGAGCCCAGGAGTTCGAGACCAGCCTGAGCAGCATAGTGAGACCTTGTCAATACCACAAGAAAAAAAAAATTAAAAAAAATATTAGCTGGGCATGGTGGTGTGTTGCTTGTAGTCCCAGCTACTCAGGAGCCTGAGGCAGGAGGATCACTTGAGCCCAAAAGGTTGAGGCTGCAGTGAGCCATGATTGAGCTACTGAACTCCAGTCTGGGTGACAGAGCAAGACCCTGTCAAAAAGAGAGAGAGAGACAGAGAGAAAGGAAGGAAGGAAGGGAGGGAGGGAGGGAGGGAGGGAGGCAGGCAGGCAGGCAGGCTGGGCGTGGTGGCTCACACCTGTAATCCCAGCACTTTGGGAAGCCAAGGCGGGTGGATCACCTGAGGTCAGGAGTTTGAGACCAGCCTGGCCAACTTGGCGAAGCCCCATCTCTACTAAAAATATAAAAATTTGCTAGCCATGGTGGCAGGTGCCTGTAATCCCAAATACTTGGGAGGCTGAGGCAGGAGAATCACTTGAACCTGGGAGGCGGAAGTTGCAGGGAGCCAAGATCACGCCATTGCACTCCAGCCTGGGCAATGGAGTGGGACTCTGTCTCAAAACAAACAAACAAAAAACAAAACAAAACAAAAAACCACAAAAACAAAAACAAAAAACTCAACACTTTTTACAATAGCTGCAAAAAATATATATATATATTTAGGAGTATACCTAACCAAGGAGGCAAAAGACCTCTATAAGGAAAACTACAAAACACTGCTGAAAGAAATGATAGATGACACAAACAAATGGAAACACATCCCATGTTCATGGATGGGTAGAATCAATATTGTGAAAATGACCATACTGCCAAAAGCAGTCTACAAATTCAACACAATCCCCATCAAAATACCACCGCCATTCTTCACAGAATTAGAAAAAACAATTCTAAAAAAAAAATATTATAAAATTTATATGGAACCAAAAAGAGCTCGCATAGCCAAAGCAAGACTAAGCAAAAAGAACAAATCCGGAGGCATCACATTACCTGATTTTAAACTATACTATAAGGCCATAGTCACAAAACAGCATAGTACTGGTATAAAAATAGGCACATAGGCCGGGCGCAGTGGCTCACACCTGTAATCCTAGCACTTTGGGAGGCCGAGACAGGTGGATCACCTGAGGTCAGGAGTTTGAGACCAGCCTGGCCAATATGGCCAAACCCCATCTCTACTAAAAATAAAAAAATTAGCCTGGCGTAGTGGTGCACGCCTGTGATCCCAGCTAATTGAGAGGCTGAGGAAGGAGAATTGCTTGAACCTGGAAGGTGGAGGTTGCAGCGAGCCAAGATCACGCCACTGCACTCCAGCCTGCTCAACGGGAGCGAGACTCCATCTAAAAAAAAAATAATAATAAAATAAATAAATAGGCACACAACCAATGGAACAGAATAGAGAACCCAGAAATAAACCCAAATATTTACACCCAACTGATCTTTGACAAAGCAAACAAAAACATAAAGTGAGGAAAGGACACCTTTTCAACAAATGGTGCCTGGACAGTTGGCTAGCCATGTGTAGGAGAATGAAACTGGATCCTCATCTCTCACCTTAAACAAAAATCAACTCAAGATGGATTAAGGACTTAAATCTAAGACCTGAAACTATAAAAAGTCTAGAAAATAACTTAGACATTGGCTTAGACAAGAATTTCATGACCAAGAACCCAAAAGCAAATGCAATAAAAACAAAGACAAATAGTTGGGACTTAATTAAACTAAAGAGATTTTACATGGCAAAAGGAACAGCCAGCAGAGTAAACAGACAACCCACAGAGTGGGAGAAAATCTTCACAATCTATATCTGACAAAGGATTAATATCCAGAATCTATAACAAAAACAAACTCAAACAAATCAGTAAGAAAAAACAATCCCATCAAAAAGTGGGCTAAGGACATGAATAGACAATTCTCAAAAGAAGATATGCAAATGACCAACAAACATATGAAAAAAAGCTCAACATCACTAATGATCAGGGAAATGCAAATCAAAACCACCATGCGATACCATCATACTCCTGCAAGAATGGCCATAATAAAAAAATCAAAAAACAGGCATGGCGGCTCATGCCTGTAATCCCAGCACTTTGGGAGGCCGAGGCAGGCAGATCACCTGAGGCCAGGAGTTCGAGACCAGCCTGGCCAACATGGTGAAAGCCTGTCTCTACTAAAAGTACAAAAATTAGCTGTGTGTGATGGCAGGCGCCTGTAATCCCAGCTACTCAGGAAGCTAAAGCATCAGAATCGCTTAAACCTGGGAGTTGGAGGTTGCAGTGAGCCAAGATCACGCCACTGCACTCCAGCCTGGGGGACAGTGCAAGACTCTTGTCTCTAAAAAAATAAATAAAGTAAAATAAAGCAGCAGATGTTGGCGTGGATACGGTGATCAGGGAACACTTCTACACTGCTGGTGGGAATGTAAACTAGCACAGCCACTATGGAAAACTGTGTGGAGATTCCTTAAAGAATTAAAAGTAGAACTACCATTTGATCCAGCAGTCTCACTACTGGGTATCTATCCAGAGGAAAAGAAGTCATTATACGAAAAAGATACTTGTACACACATGTTTATAGCAGCACAATTCTCAGTTGCAAAAACGTGGAACCAACCCAAATGCCCATCAATCAACGAGTGGATAAAGAAACTGTGGTCCGGGCGCAGTGGCTCATGCCTGTAATCCCAGCACTTTGGGAGGCCAAGGTGGGCAGATCATGAGGTCAGGAGATGGAGACCATCGTGGCTAACACAGTGAAACCCTGTCTCTACTAAAAATATGAAAAATTAGCCGGGCATGGTGGCATGTGCCTGTAGTCCCAGCTACTCGGGAGGCTGAGGCAGGAGAATCGCTTGAACCCAGGAGGCGGAGAGGTTGCAGTGAGCTGAGATCACACCACTGCACTCCAGCCTGGGCAACAGAGCAAGACTCCCATCTCAAAAGAAAAGAAAAGAAAAGAAAAGAAACTGTGGTGTATATATATACAATGGAATACTACTCAGCCATAAAAAGGAATGAATTAATGGCATTTGCAGCGACTTGGATGAGACTGGAGACTAATATTCTAAGTGAAGTAACTCAGGAATGGAAAATCAAACATCGTATGTTCTCACTGATATGTGGGAGCTAAGCTATGAGGACGCAAAGGCTTAAGGATGATACAATGGACTTTGGGGACTCGGAAGAAAGGGCGGGAGGGGGGTGAGGGATAAAAGACTACAAATAGGGTACGGTGTATACTGCTTGGGTGATGGGTGCATCAAAATCTCACAAATCACCACTAAAGAACTTACTCATGTAACCAAATACCACCTGTACCCTAATAACTTATGAAAACCACAACACTTCCATGGCCCTTGGGTCCTTGGGATGAAGAAACAGTCAAAATATTGTAGCCAGTGATCTTCTGTTACAGAAAGATGAATGAAACACAAAGGAGGGAGCCATTCATTCTGCCCCAGCTGTGGGTCAATGCTTCAAGAAAAGGTAAAAATTCTTGGGTTTGGCATTCAAGATCATTCATCCATTTCTAAATCCTCAGATCCCATTGCTTACCGCCCCCACTCAAACTCGTGTTCTCAGCCATCCACAATTGCTTTCACGTTCCAAGCTTGTAGGAGCAGTTTCTTCGCCTGGAACGATCCCACCCACTTGCTGCTACCTTCCCACTGTCTCCCTGGCGAATGCTAATCCATCCAGATCCAGTTTATCATGTCATTTTCTGCTGAAAACTTCCTGAATTCCTCAGGCATTTACTAGGCCTCTTTGAGATCCCACCAGCCCTGTAAACGTCTATTATAGATATTGTTAAATGATGATTCCCCAGCCTCCTCCACTGGGCCCTGCATACAGTCTTGCTGTATGCATGACAGGGGTGCAAGGATGTAGGTGTCAGTCTTCCTTGGTCGCAAAGGCTGAGAAACTACAACTCCCAGAATACCCACTGCCAGAACTGAGCCTGCGTGTTGCCACTGGCGGCTGCCTGCATTTTGTTGCTCCCTATGTCACAAGCGAGGTAATGTTGCTGTCCCCTCCCCCCTTCCCTACCTTTACCTTTTCTTTGCCTGGATCTGCATATCCATTGCTTCATGGGTGTTTTTATACTGAAATCAAAGGAGGCCTTCATGTGTAGAGAGGCAAGCCCAGGCTATCGCTGTTTTCCATTTCACGGATCCCGAGGCCCCAACCAGTGGAATAGGACTAGGTATTCTTCCCAACATAGCCTTGCTCCCAGGGTAACAAAGTGGGGCTGGAAGTGCTAATGCAAGGCCCTCAGTCCCACCCCTCTGAACAAGCCTCAGCTGCTGCATGCACAGGGTGTCTGTAAGGTTGTAGGCAGAGCCGTCTAAAGGTTCCCTGGGTCTGCATTCACGGGATTTCTGTCCTTGACCTGTAAGGTTCCCTCATGTTTACACACCTCTTAGTCATAACCTGAGAAAAGCTCTCACAGTACCCTTCTACAGATAGGCCATCTATAATTTAGCACATTGGGAACTTTATTTAGGTCTGTATCCTGGTATCACCGCCACACAGATTTGAATAAGCTGGGTAGCACATTTGGGGAAGACGATGTTTGGAAAGTCTCCCTACTCCTAACCTGGTAATTCGGCTGTAGGACAGACACAACAGAGCAGAGAAGCAAAGTAATGTGAAAAACAAATGGGTCTTAAGGGCTGGAATATAATGGAAACCAGAGTGATCATCTAAGTGACACCTAAGATTGTGCCATTTGGGGGTGGAGGAAATATCAAGTTGAACAGGTGAAACAATCAGGAATCACTGAGACAAAATGAATTGGGGAGAGACTGAGCCAGGCTCATGGTGGGAGGGGTAACTTGATTTTGGTAAACATCCCATCCCTAGAACAACTAACTCCTCTCATTTTGATTTATAGAGCTGCCTTTTAATTTTAACTAGGCTTCCCAAGTAGTATGATTACATGAAGAAAATAAACTAGTAAGGCCAAAGGACCAGTATACCTGACACGTATTTTCATCATAAATGAACACACTGGAGTTTGGTTATTTTTGTTTGTTTTTTTTTTGAGACGGAGTCTCAGTCTGTCGCCCAGGCTGGAGTGCAGTGGTGCGATCTCGGCTCACTGCAACCTCCGCCCCTCCAGGTTTAAGCAATTCTCTGCCTCAGCCTCTGGAGTAGCTGGGATTACAGGCACGTGCCACCACGCCCGGCTAATTTTTTTGTATTTTTAGTAGAGACAGGGTTTCACCATTTTGGCCAGGCTGGTCTTGAACTCCTGACCTCGTGATCACCCGTCTCGGCCTCCCAAAGTGCTGGGATTACAGGCGTGAGTCACCGCGCCTGGCCAGGAGTCTGGTTTTATAGACCAATATAGCTTTATTAGTGAGTCAGATTCCTGAACACAGAGGAGGGTAATTACACTACCTGGAGGGAACCTGCCAGGGCAGCTGAATAACCTTCCCCAGGAAACACCCTGCCTCTCTCTGCCCAGACCCAAAGAACACTTACCAAAGTAAGGAGTCTGCTGCCCACTAGACTGTGAGCCTCTCTAGGATGAGGACTGCTGAATCGCTGATTTTGGCTGCAGAGAGACAGCCTACAGAAGGCTTAAAATTATTTGATCTGGGAGTTAAGAGGAAAGAGTTTCAGGTAGAATACTGAAAATTGGGGAAGAGGAAGAGTAGCCACATAATTCATTAAGTCACTATTTTTTTTTAATTCTCCAATTTAAAACATAATTAAAAAGTAAACTTTAATGTCGAAAATGCAAACTTGGGGAGGGCAGAAAGATCACAGACAAGGCTGTCACTTCACACTTGGAGGGTTGCACAGCAGCCGGGCAGAGGTGCTCCTCACTTCCCAGATGGGGTGGGGGCCGGGCAGAGGCACTCCTCATTTCCCAGATGGGGTGGGGGCTGTAGGACTCCATTGCTGGACATGTGACTTGAGTTTAAGCCTCTCCCTTCTGCCCTCATCTGGAGATGCTGACAGCCTGGGAGCTCCCACCTTTGGCACTGGATGGAGACCCAAGCCTGGCAAGGCCCTGTCCTCCGCAGGAACTCCCCCTGGGCCCCCACTCTGTGACCCCGAGCGCAGGCCAGGATTTTTCCCTTACCTTCTCAAGCCACTTTGGGCCTGCCTAGCTCTCTCAGAGCCCTGCTAGGTAGGTGACAACCCTGTTCCCACTGTTTTGATTTGTTTTGTTTTGTTTTGTTTTTTGAGATAGAGTCTCGCTCTGTCACCAGGCTGGAGTACAGTGGCGCTATCTATGCTCACCGCGATCTCCGCCTCCCGGGTTCAAGCGATTCTCCTGCCTCAGCCTCCTGAGTAGCTGGGACTACAGGCGCCCACCACTACGTCCAGCTAGTTTTTGTATTTTTAGTAGAGACGGGATTTCACCATGTTGGCCAGGATGGTCTTGATCTCTTGACCTCATGATCCACCTGCCTTGGCCTCCCAAAGTGCTGGGATTGCAGGCATGAGCCACTGGGCCTGGCCCCCAGTTTTTTTAAATTCAATTTTAAGTAGAGATGGGGTTTCACAATATTGGCCAGGCTGGTCTCGAACTCCTGACCTCAGGTGATCCACTCGCCTTGGCCTCCCAAAGTGCTGGGATTACTGGTGTGAGCCACTGCGCCCAGCCCCTGGTTCCCACCTTCTTAGTGTGTGTGCTGTCATCACATTCCACCCCAACCAAACCTTAGGTGGGCAGCCTCTGCAGGGGACTACTCACAACTGGCCTGTAGTCACGGTTCCCTGCAGAGCCCTCGCAGGTGGTCCAGATGTGCCCACTGGCCCTGCCCCAGTGTGTCTTCCCTGCCTCTGGCCTGCTCTGCCTGATGTGTGCTGTACGCTCAGCTCTGCTGACTCTGGGGGGGCCTCCATCACACACCGAGCCAGCCTCATCAGCTGTCTCAGTAGTTGGTGTTCAGGGACAGGATAATGGGATCCCGCCCTTCCTACGGTGTACCTGGGTTGCAACTCAGAATGGAAGTTCAGAACAGAGAGACTGAGCTGTGAAGTCACTCACTATTTAAAAGACAAGAATAGATACAATAGGTCAAGGCCGGGCGCGGTGGCTCACGCCTGTAATCCCAGTACTTTGGGAGGCCAAGGTGGGTGAATCACTTGAAGTCAGGAGTTCCAGACCAGCTTGGCTAACATGGAGAAGCCCCATCTCTGCTAAAAATACAAAAAAATAGCTGGGTGTGGTGGCGGGTGCCTGTAATCCCAGCTATTTGGGAGGCTGAGGCAGGGAGAATCGCTTGAACCCGGGAGGCGGAGGTTGCAGTGAGCCGAGACCATACCACTGCCTCCAGCCTGGAGTTTTTTCTTGAAACTCCATCTCAAGAAAAAAAAAAAAAATGATGGGTTGAGTCAATGCTAGGGACAGAGTCTGCGAGGAAAAAGTTGTTGTTGTTGTTGTTGTTGTTGTTTTTTTAAGAGACAGGGTCTCTCTCTGTTGCCTGCAATGGTGAAATCATAGTTCACTGTAACCTTGAACTCCTGGACTCAAGCAATTGAGAGGAAAATTTTAAAGTAGTGCATGCAAACGCTAATTAATGCCTTTAAATAGGTAGGTTTAAGAGAATCTACGTCACCCCACTTCCATCCTCCGTTAAAGGAACCAGCAGCGGCTATGGAATTGGGCTGGATTAGGTAAAGTGAGGGGGAAAGACAAGCCAAACCAAAAGAAAAAGGATCTTTGAAGGTGTGTCTAAGGGGACAGGGAAGATGAGACTAGAAAGATTCTTCAAGAGCCACATTCCTCTCTTTTTTTTGAGACAGAGTTTTGCTCTTGTTGTCCAGGCTGGAGTGCAATGGTGTGATCTCAGCTCACCGCAACCTCCACCTCCCAGGTTCGAGCGATTCTCCTGCCTCAGCCTCCCGAGTAACTGGGATTACAGGCATGCACCACCACGCCCGGCTAATTTTGTATTTTTAGTAGAGAAGGGGTTTCTCCATGTTGGTCAG
The DNA here is from genome assembly GCF_028885655.2 of Pongo abelii. Taxonomy (NCBI): domain Eukaryota; kingdom Metazoa; phylum Chordata; class Mammalia; order Primates; family Hominidae; genus Pongo; species Pongo abelii. The sequence goes on from NC_071985.2 coordinate 194,494,477, forward strand.
GCTGGTCTTGAACTCCTGACCTCAGGTGATCCGCCCACCTCGACCTCCCAAAGTGCTGGGATTACAGGCGTGAGCCACCGCACCTGGCCCAAGAGCCACGTTCCTCTTAGGTGAAGCTACAGCCATGGTTAATCATCCTTCCTAATAAATATATAGGCCTCATTACCTCTGACTGGACCAAAAAAAAAAAAAAAAAAAAAAAGGCTCTTAGTGGCTGTGTGTCTTAGTCTGGTATTTGCCCTCCTGTCTTGCACCTAGCCCTGAATTCGTTTTCCCAAAACCCTTCAGATTTCCACAGGATAAGGGCCAAACTCCTATTAGTCAAAGCTATTATCTAGCCCCTACTACCTAGCTCCAGACTTTTCCTGGGATCCACAACAGTTTTCTACTCTTGCTAAACAAGAATGTGCTCTCTGCATACCACCATGGTATGCCATTACTATCCCTACTTTCACCTACCTGAGCCCATTCTTTTTTTTTTTTTTTTTGAGACAGAGTCTTACTCTGTCGCCCAGGCTGGAGTGCAGTGGCGTGATCTCGGCTCACTGCAAGTTCCGCCTCCCGGGTTCACGCCATTCTCCTGCCTCAGCCTCCCGAGTAGCTGGGACTACAGGTGCGTGCCACCACGCCCGGCTAATTTTTTGTATTTTTAGTTGAGACGGGGTTTCACCATCTTAGCCAGGATGGTCTTGATCTCCTGACCTCGTGATCTGCCCGCCTCGGCCTCCCAAAGTGCTGGGATTACAGGCGTGAGCCACCGCACCCGGCCTCATTCATTCTTTGAACCTTGTTTCAACCCTACCTCCTCCAATGAAGCTTTCCCTGATCAGAACCGCTCTCTCCTCAGTCTACTACCTGTACCAGTCACACAACACTTGCCAACTTTTACCTTGCCTGCTTATATCTCTTGCTAGACTGAGTCCCTTCTCAGTAGATTCAGTTGACTATTTATATATAAATTGGGTACTAGCATTATAAGACAGAAGGGCTAGGGCCATTTACAGAACTTGTCAGGCTTTAAAAACTCAAATATCATTCCTCCAGAAATAAAGAACACAGAAGACACCAGTAATACTTGCTGAATGATTAACACTCAAAGCCAACATAAAAGTGTCTTTTCCTACTTATGTTTAACTAACAAGAAGGCATGTTGGGTAGCAAGGCAGGTTGGCAGGTTAACAGCCTTCATCAACTAATGAAAGCCCTGATGAGACAAGAAATACATAGGTACTTTCACTTCTAGAAATGGAGCATTAGGAAATCTGGATCCACCTGGCCGGGTGCGGTGGCTCACGCCTGTAATCCTAGCACTTTGGGAGTCCGAGGCAGATGGATCACGAGGCCAGGAGATCGAGACCATCCTGGCTATCACGGTGAAAGCCCGTCTCTACTAAAAATACAAAAAAAAATTAGCCAGGCGTGGTGGCGGGCGCCTATAGTCCCAGCTACTGGGGAGGCTGAGGCGGGAGAATGGCGTGAACCCGGGAGGTGGAGCTTGCAGTGAACTGAGATTGCGCCACTGCACTCCAGCCTGGGCCTGACAGAGCAAGACTCCGTCTCAAAAAAAAAAAAAAGAAAAAAAGAAAATCTGGATCCGCCTGAGGGCACATGACCTCCTGAGGGCCATACCATGGGCGATGGTCATCCTAAATTTAAAAAAATAAAATCTGGGAGATCACACCTGTAATCTCAGCACTTTGAGAGGCCAAGGGTGGGGGAATCGCTTCAGCTGCAGTGAGCTATGATTGCACCACTGCACTCCAACAAGGTCAACAGAACGAGACCATCTCTAAAAAATAAATAGAAAAACCTACTGACAAAGCCAACTAAAAAGCAATGAAAATGGCTGGGCGCAGTGGCTCACACCTGTAATCCTAGCACTTTGGGAGGCCAAGGCGGGTGGATCACCTCAGGTCAGGAGTTTGAGACCAGCCTGGCCAACATGGTGAAATGTCGTTTCTATTAAAAATACAAAAATTAGCCAGGTGTGGTGGCAGGTGCCTGTAATCCCAGCTACTTGGGGAGGCTGAGGCAGGAGAATCGCTTGAACCCGGGAGGCAGAGGTTGCAGTGAGCACAGATCATGCCACTGCACTCCAGCCTGGGCGACAACAGCAAAACTCCACCTCAAAAAAAAAAGCAGTTAAAAAAATATATATATATAGTTTTTTGAGACAGTCTTGCTCTGTCACCCAAGCTGGAGTGCTATGGCACAATCATGGCTCACAGCAGCCTCAACCTCCCAGGCTTGTGATTCTTCCACCTCAGCCTCCAGAGAAGCTGAGACCACAGGTGTGTGCCACCATGCCTGGCTAATTTTTTTAGTTTATTTTTTGCAGAGGCAGGTTCTCCTTATGTTGCCCCGGCTGGTCTTAAATGATCCTCCCACCTCAGCCTCCCAGTGTTGGGATTACAGGCGTGAGCCACCACGCCCGGCCCGTCATTCTCTTAAAGGCATCAAAAAGCTAACCAGGTAATAAGGAAGAACTGAACCAAAGTCTAAGCGAGGAGAAAGCAGAGCTAAGCCTAACAGTCAGAGCTGCTTTTTCCTTTAACGCATTTGCCAATCTGGAAGAAGTTCTTGGACGCCTGAGCTGCACTTTCAGAAGTCTTTCAGCAGCCTCAAGGACTGGACAAAAGTCAAAACCTAAGGCTAGCTAATGGTGGGAATTCTCACCACAGACACCCTAAATTGGGATCCCAAAGAATTACACCTTTAAGATAAAGGTGAATCAAAAGTAAACCATTTCTTGGCCAGGCGTGGTGGCTCAGTCCTGTAATCTCAGTACTTTGGGAGGCCGAGGCAGGCAGATCACCTGATGTCAGTTCAAGACCAGTCTGGCCAACATGGTGAAACCCTGTCTCTACTAAAAATACAAAAATTAGCTGTGCTTGATGGCACGTGCCTGTACTCCTAGCTATTCAGGAGGCTGAGGCAGGGGAATCCCTTGAACCCCAGAGGTGGAGACTGTAGTGGGCCGAGATCGTGCCACTGCACTCCAGCCTGGGTGACAGAGTGAGACTCTGTCTCAAAAAACAACAAAACCAAACGAAAAAAGTAAACCAGTTCTCAAGTGGACTTGCCACCAGGTTATATTTAATCTGGATGACTTGAGGTACTTTCAGCCTTCTGAAACCTGCATCAGATAATTTGGTAGTATCCCCAGCCACAGGCAACATAAATCCTTCTTAGAGGTAGATACCCTCATTCTTGTCCTGTTTACTCCTGCAAATAATTCTTCTTCTCTCTTTTTTTTTTTTTTGAGATGGAGTTTTGCTTGTTGCCTAGGCTGGAGTGCAATGGTATGCGATCTTGGATCACTGCAACCTCATCCTCCTGGGTTCAAGTGATTCTCCCGGCTCAGCCTCCCTAGTAGCTGGGATTACAGGCGCCCGCCACCACGCCCGGCTAATTTTTCGTATTTTTAGTAGAGACGAGGTTTCGTTATATTGGCCAGGCTGGTCTCAAACTTCTGACCTCGTGATCTGCCCACCTTGGCCTCCGAAAGTGCTGGGATTACAGGCGTGAGCTACTGCACCCAGCCTGAGCCACCATGCCCAGCCATAATTTTTCAAATATACTGTCCAGCTCACAGATAACCAGGCACAAAATGAGATACTACGCAGGGCATGGTGGCTCATGCCTGTAATCCCAGCTGTTTCAGAGGTTGAGGCGGGTGGATCATGAGGTCAGAAGTTTGAGACCAGTCTGGCCAATATGATGAAACCCCGTCTCTATTGAAAAATACAATAGCCAGGCGTGGTGGCGGGCGCCTGTAATCCAAGCCTTTCAGGAGACTAAGGCAGAAGAATCGCTTGAACCCAGGAGGTGGAGGATGCAGTGAGCTGAAATCATGCCGCTGCACTCCAGCCTGGGCGACAGGCTGAGACTGTCTCAAAAAAGAAAAAAAAAAAAAGGAGATATTAGATACAGCAGTAAGTAAAAAGAAACAAAGACCCATGAAGACCAGAACTTTAAATTGTCAAAATATCACACCTTCAGTACAATAAAGTGCTAATTATCTACTTGAAAGTATGGTTTGCTGGCCAGGTGCGGTGGCTCACACCTGTAATCCCAGCACTTTGGGAGGCTAAGGCGAGTGGATCACGAGGTCAGGAGTTCGAGACCCACCTGACCAACATGGTAAAACCCCGTCTCTACTAAAAATACAAAATTAGCTGGGCGTGGTGGTGCATGCCTGTAATCCCAGTTACTCGGGAGGCTGAGGCAGGAGAATCACTTGAACCCGGGAGACGGAAGTTGCAGTGAGCCGAGATTGCGCCAATGCACTCCAGCCTGGGCAACAAGAACGAAACTTCATCTCAAAAAAAAAGAAAAAAAAAAAAAAAAAAGAAAGTATGGTTTAGGGTGGGTAAACGTATGCTTTTTTCCAGGTGTCCAACCTTATCCAGTTTAACTGTAGCTCTGGAAGATTACAGCACTCCCTCAATCTGTTTTCAACAAAGGACTCCAGAGTAGTAAAGTTTCTGTTCCTTTTTAATAGCCCATGGGCACTATTACACTCTGTTCCTTAAGAACAGTATTTTACAAACTATTTTAAAGCCATGCTATTTTCTGTTAAACAAAATTCTCACACCCATTTTTGTACCTAAAATTCCAAAATTAAAAATGCTTGAAATAAAATTGGTCATTTCAAGTCTTTTTCCCTCCCCAAATAGTATGCTCCCTGTCCCCATCCTTGAGAATCATTGCTCTAAACAGTTGTTCAGTAGCTTTTTCTGTGACATACTTACTTTGGCAATCAGTTTTTATTTGTAAGCAAAAAGGGTATTTTCATCACACCTCAACTTAAGGTATAACAGCCTTAAGAATGACAAATTAGGGTAAGTGTTCATCAACTCATGATGCAACAAGGATTATAAATGAAGTAACTTTGCCTTGTTTGTTGCTCTTTTTCTTTTTTTTAATTGAGACAGAGTTTTGCTCTTGTTGCCCAGGCTGGAGTGCAATGGTGTGATCTCGGCTCACCTCAACCTCCACCTCTCAAGTTTAAGCGATTCTCCTGCCTCAGCCTTCCAAGTAGCTGGGGTTACAGGAATGCACCACCACGCCTGGCTAATTTTGCATTTTTAGTAGAGATGGGATTTCTCCATGTTGGCCAGGCTGGTCTTGAACTCCCATTCTCAGATGACCTGCCCGCCTCGGCCTCCCAAAGTGCTGGGATTACAGGCATGAGCCACCGCGCCCAGCCTGTGTGCTTTTTTCCAAATGTTTCTTCATGCTTTAGTGCAAAGGCCAGCACACTTTTCTGTAAAAGGACACAGTAAGTATTTTCAGCTCTGTGGCCCATGCTTTGGTCTTTGTAGCACCTACTCTACTCAAGTCTGGAGTTGCAGTGTGAAAGCTGCCACAGACAAATGAATAGGTGTAGCAGTGTTTCTACAAAACTTTACAAAAATAGACCAGTTTTTGTATGACCCTGCTATATTAACATACAAAACATAGTGAATACAGATTCACAGGAAGGCATTACCAAATTCATTTGTCATTCATCTTTTATTTCCTTAATCAAACACTTAAAGGTACAAATTCTAATAAGAAAAAGTGAGATCTTTATGTTAACAAGGGGCTATTCATATTGGAAAGCTGAGAATCACTACTTGGGACACAAAAGTTTGGGTCTCCAGGTCTGACGAAGACTACTATAAAGAAACCTGCTCTAACATTGTAAAGTGCATAGTCTATGCCCTAAGCTGTGCTAAATACTTTCTTTACATGGATTATTTCTTGCATTTGAAAACAAAACCCAATATGAACCTACTATTAACCTCGATTTTACAGGTAAGGAAGCCATGTTTCAGCAAGTTTAGTAACCTGGCAAGGCTGACATAATCAAATTAGTGGCAGAGAAGAAACCAAACTACAGAGCTACAAACACACACAGTCAGTCCTTTAACTACTATGCTAGCCAACCAATCCTCCATGGTAAGAAGATTCACCAGGTTTGAAAGGTTGGCTCAAATCCTTTTTTTTTTTGAGACATAGTCTCACTCTGTTGCCAGGCTGGAGTGCAATGGCGCAATCTCGGCTCTCTGCAACCTCCGCCTCATGGTTTCAGGTGATTCTCCCGCCTCAGCCTTCCAAATAACTGAGATTACAGGCGCCCGCCACTACGCCCGGCTAATTTTTGTATTTTAGTAGAGATGGGGTTTCACCATGTTGGTCAAGCTGGTCTCAAACTCCTGACCTCAGGTGATCTGCCCACCTCAGCCTTCCAAAGTGCTGAGATTACAGGCATGCGCCACCAGGCCCCACTGGCTTAAATTCTGTACTCCCTGATGGTCTTCCCCTTTGGAAGATCTTAACAATTATCACTGCCTTAGGAGCTCTGATCTTCCTTTTAACTTCTGACCCAAGGATAATAACTGGAATTAAAATAGAGAAAAAAATTAACTAGCTGACCATATTCTGGAAACACTGTTCCTGAGAGACCCTTACACATTTTGTAGGCTGACGTCTTCCTTGGTCTATAATTTCCATGGGACAAAGACATTTCTGTACCTGGGAGTGCCCTTAAATTCAAGCTCTGGAAATCAAGGTCTAGGGAAAAATTCATTCACCAGTCTGAGACCTACCTTCCAGGTCCCCAATTTCTGTCCCAGGAGTTGTCTTTTCTCTAGATTATAAACACTAAACAAACATGTGTGGTCTCTTTAGAGGGGATCCCAAAACCCAGCCCTGGTGGTTTGGTCTTACCTTGTGGCCTCAGAGGGCAACCTTATCATGATATGATAGCCTAACAACAATGTAGTATAGTGAGAGGGTGGGGTGAGCAGGTGTCATTTTACTTAGAGAAACTTACTCTACTTCCCAGCCAGGAGCCACTTAGTTGGAATGGGGGCTGACACTTTATAGTTAAGTGAGCACATCACACTGATCTCTAAAACAAGACTTCAGTGGGGCAGCATTCCCCATTACCAGTCCAGCCTCCACAGCTTCTGATGGCTCCCACAGCTGCCCTTTCCTTATTTTGGTGTGACTAGCCCACTGCAGAGCCATTCCCATTACAGCCACTGCTATGTTCCTCTTTTAGGAACAAGTGACTACCCTGAAAAAAGAAGAGATGAAACAAATCGCCCTTCAAATACGAAGTAAAATCATTCTTTAATTACTAAAAAAAATCACCGTTGGGCTTTTTTTTTTTAAAGGTCCATAAATTTTCAATGCAATGTTGAACTGGGGAAATGGTTATAGCAGCTCTCACATAAGTTATTTGAATTAATAAACATTATCACAGTATTAAGAAGGCAAGGTAAACAAATAGCTTAAGTATTTTATTTGTTTGCAACTAAGCTTGTTAACACTATATAATGAAAATGTACAAAGAATAATGTTGCAGTTTTTGGTTAGATTTAAGTCAAAGACATTCATTAATAAGGAATCTTCGAATGTGAATATTCCAGAAATTTCTCTAAGCCATCTGATCAGAACAACTGTCTCTGAATATTACCTTACTTTGGAAGGTATTGGCATACATTTGAATTAAACTCAGAATTTTTCAAAATAAGCCCTAATTAAAAAAACTATTCTATATTCAAAGTAAAACAATATTAATAGAACTTTCCTTTCCAGAAACAATGAAGGAAACAAGGCATTTTGTAAAATGTGGTCCTGAACAAGTCACAGTAAAAAATAAATGTATACTTAACTTCCACCTCCTCAAAACAGAGGCTACTTTCTGTTCCTCAGCCTTGGAAACAAGGTGAAGAACAGCCTATATGCGACTTCGGGCAGGGGGTTGCCAAAACAAAGCTGAAGCAGTTGACCATGGACACCTCAAAAGAATTTGGGAGAACCCGACCAAAGGATCCAAATTCTATGTTTTTTTTTTTTTTGAGACAAAGTCTCGTTTTGTCGCCCAGGCTGGAGTGCAGTGGCGCGATCTGTGCTCACTGCAACCACCACCTCCAGGGTTCAAGCGATTCTCCTGCCTCAGCCTCCCAAGCAGCTGGGATTACAGGCGCCTAACACCACGCCCGGCTAATTTTGTTTTATTTTTAGTAGAGATGGGATTTCACCATATTGGCCAGGGTGCTCTCGAACTCCTGACCTCAAGTGATCCGCATGCCTCGGACTCCCAAAGTGCTGGGATTACAGGCGTGAGCCACTGCGCCCAGCCCAAATTATATTTTTTAATAACTGATACAAAGGTGAAGTGGCTCCTCCCAAGTAGCAGTGCTGCTGGGGCCTGGCCCAGGCCTAGCCCTGAGCTCACCTCTCATGCTCCCAAGCCAACCCTGATGCTCCTGCTCCAGGGCAGACCTTTTCCCCTTAGAGGTTCACTGTCCAGGGAGCTCTATGATAATTGTGTGAATGAGGTGAGCGCCGACTCCATGTGAGTATTTTAAGGCTTGGAGTCAAAGTATTTCCTAACACGCTCAGGCAGAGTCCATGTGTCAATGGCCCGTCTCCAGTTTGTTCTAATTTCTCACCATGTGTCTGCAGAGGTAGGACCACAGACCTTCGCTTTATCATCATAATCACATCTAATGTCCATCCTAACTTACGATTCATATTCTGTGCCTGGAAACAGTCCCTGTATTTAACAATACCTACACATAAAAACAATCCACTGTTACAACTTATATGGTCACAAAACATTAATGATCTTCTGTAGACCAAGCAAATGTTTTTTTTACCATAATTGTCGTGCACCAAATTCACAGCCAGAATCCCCAAGATCAAAACAAAATTTTTGCACAATACAAATAATAACTTAAAATACACATACACACATATACACACACTCTCACACGCACTTCTTACAGAACTGTGCTTGGGGAAACTCCATTTGTTGAGTGCCACTGAAGGCATATTTTGCTAAACTGCTGCTCCAGGTATTTTTGTTTGGAAAATCTATCACAGTAGGGCACAGCTGTTTATTGGATGAGCAGAAAAGAAAGATATGCTTGTGGCAACCAGAAAGTTTTACGGTCTTTCAAGTTGTATAAAATGGACCTGCAGAAACGTTTAAGTGTTCTCAGGATGCAAAGTTGGAGCTGAAATGTGACATCAAACCAGTTGCAAAAAGTGTACAGCAGCCATCTCTTGAGGTCAAACCTGGTACCCAGATATGTGACAAAGCTTCAGGACACATCTGTAAATTAGGAATAAAAAACAAAAAGGGTAAGAATACTAAAAATTATAGTGTCATGCTTTAAAAATTTTCACTAACAGTAAATGTGAGAAATAGCATTAACGATGAGTCACCACTTAAAAGATACTAAAGATCAAGAATTTAAGGAACCTGACTCAAATTCAGTTAGATATATGACTGCTCATATTTTATGCTTTGAATATCTGGTAGTTGCAAATTATTTAGAATAAGAAATCCTGACCACACTTGATAAACTAACTTAAGGAATCAACTTTCATAAATTAACAACTGAAACTATCTTTCTGGAGAAAAGACAAGTAACAAATTGGTGCTCAAGTCAGACTACCTAGATTTTAATCCTAGCTGAACCACTAGCTGTATAAGCTTGGGCAAATTATTTAACCTCTTTACGTGCTATCTTTACCAGTAAAATGGAGCTAATAATAGTACTCCCTCATAGGGTCACTGTGAGGATTATATAAGCTTTGGTGTGGATTTAATATGCTTAGCACAGTGGCGGGCACATTTTACTTCACAGGGACTTTTTACTCTCAGGAGTTTCAGTGTAGAAATTTTGCTCTTGAAACTTAGAAAATTCAAAGAAAATGTGGCAATACTTACAGCTTGTTGGCCTTGTCCCATACCGTCGCATAATCTGATCATGTGTGAATTTCACAAAAGATTCATATTGTTCTGTGAGAAGACGGTACATACTTATCCTCAGCAACTCTCCCTCAATTTTTAGGAATCAAGTGTCAGGATCACAAATAGCTTCCCAGTTTGAATTCTTCACCCTCTCAGGCGCTCTTTATAAAGGTCCTTGTATTAAGGTCCAGGGACCTTATATAAAGGTCACTGAGATCTGTTCCTCTTAAAACCCAGAGCCAAATCCTTGGCTTCTAGAATTGGTCACTGATGGTATATAATGGTATTTTCCTGATAACCTCTCCCCCATGACATAACTCCATCTCCTATTAATAGCTCACTACCATAGCCAGCAAATTTCAGCCCATCTCCCGTGGGACATGAATCTTTGAAACTCTTTCCTTGTTATAAATTTCAACACACATTGAGTGAAAAACATGAGTGGAAGAAGTGTGGGATGGCTAGAAAGCTAAGCGAAAATCTATACCATCTAATTGCAAACAGTTCCACAGAAGTACCACCTTTTAAGGGGAAACTGAGTAGAAATGAAGAAGGCAGCCTGACATCTGTGAACAAAGAAGTGACTTAGAACCAGCTGACTGAAACAGTATTAAGGTGGGAGTGGGAGACAGAATGATATATTAGAGCTTCTTCTTTTTTTTTTTTTTTTTTTTGAGATGGAGTCTCACTCTGTCACCCAGGCTGGAGTGCAGTGGCGCGACCTCGGCTCACTGCAACCTCTGCCTCCCGGATTCACGCCATTCTCCTGCCTCAGCCTCCCTGGTAGCTGGGACTACAGGCGCCCACCACCACGTCCGGCTAATTTTTTGTATTTTTAGTAGAGATGGGGTTTCACCGTGTTAGCCAGCATGGTCTCGATCTCCTGACCTCGTGATCCACCTGCCTCGGCCTCCCAAAGTGCTGGGATTACAAGCATGAGCCACCGCGCCCGGCCTAGAGCTTCTTCTTATAATACATATTAAAGGATCAAAGTAATTCTACTATAAAGGAACTCATTTAACTTTGCTTAACCCAACAGCTCCCAATGTAAAACAGATCTATAAATATTCTGAGGAACCACGTTGTATGGGTCACCACATTAGGAAACAATAGTGTTATAGGAAAAAGTTGTGCTTTTTCACTCTCTGATAATTACACAGCAGCAAAGCATGAAAGCTGCCCATAAATTTCTTAATTACTCACACTGTCACCCTAAGCAACAGATCTTGACCTATATCCCATAGGGTACAGCTGAGGACTTTAATCAGAAAAGGAGTATGATGAGATTTGTGCTTGACATACAGTACTGTGGTTTAATGTGGAATATTATCCACTTTCACTAAACAGGTACTATTTCCTATTTCTGATTCAGATCTCTTTCTTTCACAGAAGGCTTTAATTGTTGCCATCATTGATCACTACCTTTGTTCTAACCTGCCTAGCCTTGCTTTTACTCTACTGTTCCTCCCAAATCACACCCAACTCTCCACATCCGTAACTATGACTTTTACTAGGAAGTTTGAATATGTTGACAATACTGAACTCTTCCATAACACCTGTTGAGAGTTTGTATCACAACCATCCGTTTACCAGCCAGCTAGCCCAAATGCCTTCACTGATATGGAAAATTCTTGCAAGAGCTTGGTTTGTTTCTTTTCAGAAATGCAAATGAAAAATCCCTCCCACTGGGCAAGGTGTAGCACTCCTGTAATGCCAGCACTCTGGGAAGCTGAGGTGGAGTATTTCTTGAGGCCTGGAGCTGAAGACTCCTAGAGCTGGGCTCACAGCAAAACCTTGCCTCTATTTAAAACACAAAGTCCTGGCCGGGTGCGGTGGCTCACGCCTGTAATCCCAGCATTTTGGGAGGCCGAGGTGGGCGGATCACCTGAGGTCAGGAGTTTGAGACCAGCCTGACCAACATGGAGAAACCCTGTCTCTACTAAAAATACAAAAAAAATTAGCCAGGCGTGGTGGCGCATGCCTGTAATCCCAGCTACTCTGGAGGCTGAGGCAGGAGAATCGTTTGAACCTGGGAGGCGGAGGTTGCGCTGTCAGCCTGGGCAACAAGAGCAAAACTCTGTCTCAAAAAAAAAAAAGTCCTTTATATTTATACCATATAATGTATAAACGATGTGTTTACAATCACCAAAGAGTAACTTCCATACCCTCAACTCAATAAACTCCCTTGCATGAGGTCCTACTCTCTTTTTCTAAGTTATTTAACTGGTGTTAATTTTTAACTGAACCCTGTTAATGACAATGGCAGTCACTGCCTCGGCCTACCTGCTAGTTTGGTATTGAGGATTTGCTCATACTCCTCCCGAATTTTATCTTCATAGTCTTTTAAGAGGCGCTCACATATTATTCCAACTTGTCGGAGGGTAAAGGTGGGCTGGTCCTTCTTCATCCATGAGGAACCTGGCCAAAAGAAAAAGCAAGTTTGGGCCAGGTGCGGTGGTTCACACCTATAATCCCAGCACTTTGGGAGGCCGAGGCAGGCGGATCATCTGAGGTGGAGACCAGCCTGACCAACGTGGAGAAACCCAGTCTCTACTAAAAATACAAAATTAGCTGGGCGTGGTAGGGCATGCCCATAATCCCAGCTACTTGGGAGGCTGAGGCAGAAGAATTGCTTGAACCCGAGAGGTGGCGGTTGCAGTGAGCCAAGATTGTGCCACTGTACTCCAGCCTGGACCACAAGAGTAAAACGCCATCTCAAAAAAAAAAAAAAAAAAAGAAAAAAAGGCTGGGCGCAGTGGCCATGCCTGTAATCCCAGCACTCTGGGAGGTCGAGGTGGGCGGATCACCTGAGGTTGGGAGTTTGGGACCAGCCTGACCAACATGGAGAAACCCCTGTGTCTACTAAAAATACAAAAAAATTAGCTGGGCGTGGTGATCGGCACCTGTAATTCCAGCTACTTGGGAGGCTGAGAAAGGAGAATCGCTTGAACCTGAGAGGCGGAGACTGCAGCGAGCCGAGATCACACCACTGCACTCCAAACAGGGCAACAAGAGCAAAACAGTCTCAAAAAAAAAAAAAAAAAAAAAAAAAAGGTTCTCCTAATCAGGCTCACTCACAGAAGATTTGAATTCAGTACAGAGATAAGTCACAGGGATAAGCTTCTACCAGCCTGGTTCTGGAGCTGGCAAGTGAACAGATCCCACAAGTGGCCTTCTGATCATGATAAAAGCAGCAGTCCTGGCCAGGCGTGGTGACTGTCGCCTGTAATCCCAGCACTTTGGAGGCCAAGTCGGGTTGATCACTTGAGGTCAGGAGTTCGAGACCAGCCTGGCCAACATGGTGAAACCCCACCTCTACTAAAAATACAAAAAAATAGCCGGGCGTGCTGGTGGGCGCCTGTAGTCCCAGCCACTCGGGAGGCTGAGACAGAAGAATCGCTTGAACCTGGGAGGCGAAGGTTCCGGTGAGTTGAGATGACGCCACCGCACCGCACTCCAGCCTGGGCAACAGAGCAAATCTCAAACAAAACAAAACAAAACAAAACAAAACAAAACAAAAAAACACACATGGGCAGCAGCCCTGGTGGCAGCCCATTTCTCAGCTGTTCCTCAAAGCTCAGGCTAAAATCTGTTTCTTTGGCCATTTGTTAGCCTGTAAGCCATTTAACACACTGAAACAAATAATTTTTTGCTTAAACTAACTCAAGGATATTTTTTTCTCTACAAATAAAATCTAACCAAAACATCTCACTAGTCATTATTTGTAATTGTTTTGTTAACCATAACATATCCTATTACTTTAAAATTACTGAAATCTCAAGAGAATAGTGCTAGTTGTAACCACTGACAGGTTTATCATGTATGTGCAAGAGCAATCAGAAAGGGTGCAGCTCCAGAGCCAGGAACTCTGAATTTAAAAAAAATAATTTGTGAGGTAAAAGTCACATAAAATAAAAGTAATCACTTTAAAGCAAACAAGTCAGTGGCATTTGGCATAATCAAAATGTTACACTACTACCACCACTTCTAGTTCCAGAACACTTCCATCACTATAAAAACTAAAACCCCTTACCCATCAAGCAATATCTCCTCATTCTCCCCTAACCCTAATTCTAGGCAAACCCCAGTTTTTATTTTGTAAGGAGACAATTTTTAATCAAGGTAACTTTTAACCTTTAGAACTGTTAAGTAGAATACTTTGTGAGGAAATAGACTCTTCTACTGTTAAAGGAGACAGATTTCACCACCACTGGAGATTGTCAAACACTGGGCTGTTGAACCCCAACAGGAGGCAATATGGCAGGCAAAACTGAGTCACTACATGACCATAAAGATTGTCTCCAACCTTTAGATTCTATTTTTTAGCACATCCTCTTTGACCATTTGTCAATAATGAGCAGCCCCTGTTGAACAGAGCTTTCTGCAATTATGGAAATATCTTGTAACTGCATGTACAATACAACAGCCATATGTGGCTAATGAGTACCTGAAATGTGACTACTGAACCTGAGGAACAGAATTTTAAAAAAACTTTTTTTTTTTTTTTTTTGAAACAGACTCACTCTGCCACCCAGGCTGGAGTACAATGGTGTGATCTCAGCTCACTGCAACCTGAGCCTCTCGAGTAGCTGGGATTACAGGTGCGAGCCACCATGCCTGGCTAATTTTTTTGTATTTTTAGTAGAGACGAGGTTTTGCCATGTTGGCCAGGCTGGTCTTGAACTCTTGACCTCAGGAGATCCGCCTGCCTCAGCCTCCCAAAGTGCTAGGATTACAGGCATGAGCCACCTCAGCTGGCCAAAATTTTATCTAATTTTAATTAGTTTAAAATTAAATAGCCCACATGTGGCTATTTATTGCACACTGGCTACAATATTACACATTGCAGTATACAGGAAGATATTCTTGTATTGGGTGAATGGAAGCACATCAAATCAATGTGAGGTTTCTTCCAGTTTCATGACTGTATAGTTTTAAAAATATCTGTAAATATTAATACATCCACTTTAGCAATTTTATCACATTAGAGGAGGCCAATTCTGGATTCATCATTGTAAGTACCATTTACAAACCCTTAATGCGGATTTTGCAGATCAAAGTGGGCTTACCTGGAGAGCTAGGTGCTGTGAGTGCTGATGACTGAGGTTGACTTTCCGAAGCACAAGCTTCACTCTGATTAAGAACAACTTCTAAATGTCTCCACCTCTGATAACGACTATATTCTTGTTTTATGTTCTGAAAAATTTGCTCTAATAAAAAAGAAACAAACTTGAGCTTTCACTTTATTGTCTCATTTCTTCAAACTTTCTTCAGAAGTGGGAAGAGACAAAGATCTTCTGACTAGACTTTAGATACTCCCTTTGGCATGTAGGTCTCAATCTCCCCCTCCCCTGACATAAACAAGCAAAACGTTTATACCGTACCAAGTACTCCCCAGTGGCTTCAAAGACAGTATGTTCTTATTGCCACTATTTCAACAATGCATAAAAGAATAGCTACTTTGGCATAAACCAGCCAGAGTTCCCTTTACTTGTTTTCCTGTGGCAAAGAACACAAGATCTGCAGTTAGCTGGATGGTTAACTAGTACAAATTTACAGCAGAAGAAACCTCTGTTTACCTAACAGGGATTATTTTTTAATCTTCTTTAAATTTTACAATTTCACAACCTAGGGTATTAAGGGGTGAGTCTCATACTGCCCAAGGCCTTCTAAGAAGGAAGCTCTTGTCCCATATGCGACTTTAAAAAAGCATCTTTGGAGCTGGAAGTGGTGACTCCAAAACTGGGTGTAATCCCAGCTACTCTGCAGGTGGAGGCGGGAGGATCCCTTGAGCCCAGGAGACTAGCCTGAACGACACAGCAAAATCTCGTCTCAAAAAAAACCACAAGGGAGCCTGGGTGATTTACCTAAAAAACAAATCAAAATAAACTTTGGGAAAGAGGGCAGCAGAAACCATTATGTTTACAGTGTGGACATCGACGAAGGAAAGAACTGAGATTTAATGCCTAGAAGTGATGGTCAGGGCTTAGAATATAATTTTCTGATCCTAAGAGGCAACTCAGTGTGTGGGGAGATTATAAGTCAAGGTAATCACAAAGCAAATTTGCTAACACTATTAAAGGGAGCCCAGGAAACACAAATTACTAACCACCTTGAAATACACTCCTAGAAACAACAAAGAATCTAAAAGGATGTGGTTTTCAAGTTCTTTGTTTGTACCTACTAATTTAAAAACAGAGATAACTGTATCCATCTCAAACAACTCAAATTATTCTAGTGTATACTTTGCTATAACCACCTTTTTTTTTTAATGGTGGGAGGTATTAACAATGCCACTTTGCTTCTTACTTAGCTGTGTGACTATAACCTTGAGAAGTTATTCAGGATCTTTACTTCTTCAATATAAACGTTAAATACCTACCTGATAAGGTGGTAAAAATAAAAACTAAAGGTAACAATAATGTCATAGCAAGTGACAGTACAGTCCAGGAACTGACATGAATTCAAGTGGTTCCACACATAGTCAAACTCCCTAACTTTCAGCCTAAATACTGGAACAATGTAGGAGATGCTTTAAGAGTGCTATGGGCCAGCTGGGTATGGTGGCTTATGCCTGTAATCCCAGCACTTTGGGAGGCTGAGGCAGGCAGATCATAAGGTCATGAGATTGAGGACTATCTTGGCTAACATGGTGAAACACCGTCTGTACTAAAAATACAAAAAATTAGCCAGGTGTGGTGGCACGCGCCTGTAGTCCCAGCTACTCGGGAAGCTGAGGCAGGAGAATCTCTTGAACTGGGGAGGCGGAGGTTGCGCTGAGCTGAGATTATGTCACTGCACTCCAGCCTGGGCAACACAATGAGACTGTGTCTCAAAAAAAAACAAAAACAAAAACAAAAACAAAAACAAAAAAACAAGAGTACTATGGGCCAGGCATGGTGGCTCATGCCTGTAATCCAGCACTTCGGAAGGCCAAGGTGGGAGGATCACTTGAGGCCAGCCTGGGCAACATAACGAGACCCAGTATCAAAAAAAAGAAAAAAAGCCCGTGCATGGTGGCTCACGCCTGTAATCCCAGCACTTTGGGAGGCCTAGGCAGGCGGATCACCTAAGGTCAGGAGTTAGAGACCAGCCTGGCCAACATGGCGAAACCGTCTCTACTAAAAATACAAAAATTAGCTGGGCATGGTGGTGTGCACCTGTAATCCCAGCTACTTGGGAAGCTGAGGCAGGAGAACTGCTTCAACCCAGGAGGCGGAGATTGCAGTAAGCCGAGATCACCCCATTGGACTCCAGCCTGGGCGACAGAGTAAGACTCTGTCTCAAAAAACAAAACAAAACAGTGCTATGAAGTTTGTATTTTAGATTCCTGAATTTATTAAGTTTTCACCTCACTTTATTTTTTAAGAGTCTCACTCTGTCGCCCAGGCTGTAGTGCAACAGCACAATCTCAGTTCACTGCAACCTCTACCTCCCAGGTTCAAGCAATTCTCCCGCCTCAGCCTCCAGAGTAGTTTGGATTTCAGGCGCCCGCCACCACACCCAGCTAATTTTTTGTATTT
Organism: Pongo abelii; assembly: GCF_028885655.2. Lineage (NCBI taxonomy): Eukaryota > Metazoa > Chordata > Mammalia > Primates > Hominidae > Pongo > Pongo abelii. The sequence goes on from NC_071985.2 coordinate 194,511,763, forward strand.
TTAGTAGAGACAGAGTTTCACCATGTTGGCCAGGCTGGTCTCAAACTCCTGACCTCAGCTGATCCGCCCGCCTCGGCCTCCCAAAGTGCTGGGAATACAAGCGTGAGCCACCGCTACCCCACTTTATTTTAAAATGTCTTATTCCTCAAGCCAGAGCCAATACAAGGATAAGAACTGCAAATACTTGAAACAAGAAAGGACAAGTATGAGGACAATGCTCAAGAGAACAGAAGGTCTCTGATAAACCTCTGCCTCCTGTATGGCAATGTTAACAAATGGAAAGATACAATTTTGAGGGTGGTAGGACTAAGAAGTCCAAGAATCTAAACACGGTATCCATGGGAGAAAAATAAGAAAGTTAGACGTGATTTTCTTCTGTAGAAGGCCATATAAAGCACAAAATTTTTTTAAAAAGAAAAACCCAAATTTCTTTTTAACAGTGGGTAATTTTAATCCTTGCCTCCATTATTTGAGGTTGTGCTGCCAGATTCTTTCCAGTCTAAGCCCATCCTCCAAACTCTACAGTGTTCCTACCTGCTACAAACCAAAATTCAAACTCTTGAACACGGCAGTCAATACCTTCCAAGATCTGGCCTCAATTTATTTTCCTGGTTCCATCTGGATTCCACTATAATTTAGTTACATTACATTATTCTTTCCTTAAATTGTGGGTTTTTTGGACTTTGCTCTCACAGGTTCCCTGTGCTCGAAATGGGACTATTGCTCAAATTTTATCAAGACTCAGCCAGCCGGGTGCAGTGGCTCACGCAATCCCAGCACTTTGGGAGGCCGAGGCGGGCAGATCACTTGAGGTCAGGAGTTCGAGACCAGCTTGGCCAATACAGTGAAACCCTGTCTTGACAAAAAAAACCCACAAAAATTAGTAGGCTGGGTGCGGTGGCTCATGCCTGTAATCCCAGCACTTTGGGAGGCGGAGGCAGGCGGATCACCTGAGGTCAGGTGTTTGAGACCAGCGTGACCAATATGATGAAACCCTATCTCCACTAAAAATACAAAAATTAGCCGGGCATGGTGGCATGTGCCTGTAATCCCAGCGTTTTGGGAGGCTGAGGCAGGAGAATCGCTTGAGCCTGGGAGGTGGAGGTTGCAGTGAGCCAAGATCACGCTATTGCACTCCAGCCTGGGCAACGAGAGCGAAACACCATCTCAAAAAAATAAAAATAAAAAAATTAGCCGAGAGTAGTGACACATGCCTGTAATCCCAGCTACTGGGGAGGCTGAGGCAGGAGAATCGCTTGAACATGGGAGACGGTGGTTGCAGTAAGCCGAGATCGTGCCACTACACTCCAGCCTGGGTAACAGAGTGACTCTGTCTCAAACAAAACAAAACAAAACAAAACAAAAAAAGACTCAGCTAAAATGCTACCTTAATTCAGAAGTTATTCTCAGACTCTCAAGTCATAATCAATTAATTACTTTGCACACTATGTTTACAAATATTTCCTGCGGTCAGCAACCCCCTTCTTCCGTGTCTGGAATTCACCTAGCACTCAATAAAGATAAAGGAATAAAAGTCTTAGTTTTACAGGACCTTTCCACAAAAAGTACCATACAGATTGAGCATCCCTCATCCAAAATGCTTGAGACGGAAGTTTTGGATTGTGGAATAGTTGCATTATACTTACCAATTGAACATCCCTTACCCCAAATCAGAAAAAGTCCAGTGAATAAGTATTTCCTTTGAATGTTATATTGACACTCAATTTCTGGAGCAGTTCAGACTTTGCAGCATTTCAGATTTCAGAAAAATTGCCCAGCTAATTTTTTAGCTTTTTTTTTTTTTTTTTTTTGAGATGGAGTTTCACTCTTGTCGCCCAGCATGGAGTGCAATGGCCCTATCTCGGCTTACCGGAATCTCCGCCTCCCAGGTTCAAGCGATTCTCCTGCCTCAACCTCCCGAGTAGCTGGGATTACAGGTATGCACCACCATGCCCCACTAATTTTCTATTTTTAGTAGAGACGGGATTTCTCCATGTGTGTCAGGGTGGTCTCGAACTCCAGACCTCAGGTGATCCGCCCGCCTCCGCCTCCGCCTCCCAAAGTGCTGGGATTACAGGAGTGAGCCACTGCGCCCGGCCTTAGAATTCTTTTGTGGAAACAAGGTCTCATTATGTTGCACAGACTTGTCTCGAATTCCTGGGCTCAAGCAATCCTCCTGCCTCAGCCTCCCAAAGTGCTGGGATTGCAGGTGTTAGCCACCATGCCTTGCCCACATTCTCTTTTTTTTTTTTTTTTTTTGAGATGGAGTTTCGCTCTTGTGGCCCAGGCTGGAGCGCAATGGTGTGATCTCCGCTCACTGCAACCTCTGCCTCCTGGGTTCAAACGATTCTCCTGCCTCAGCTTCCCTAGTAGCTGGGATTACAAGTGCACGCCACCACTGCCCCCACAACAAAAATAACTTTTTTTTTTTTTTTTTTTTTTTTTAAGACGGAGTCTCGCTCTGTCGCCAGGCTGGTGTGCAGTGGCGCAATCTTGGCTCAATGCAACCTCCGCCTCCCGAGTTTGAGCGATTCTCTTGCCTCAGCCTCCTGAGAAGTTGGGACTATAGGCACGCGCCACCACGCCAGGCTATTTTTAGTAGAAACAGGGTTTTCACCATGTTGGCCAGGATGGTCTCGGTCTCTTGATCCACCCACCATGGCCTCCCGAAGTGCTGGGATTACAGGCATAAACCACCTCGCCCGGCCCAAAAATCACTTATGAAGCAGCTACTGTAATGTGAACTACAACCGAATTAGTCTAGAGGGTAGTAGTACTGAATAAAACATTTACATTAAACCCATCACTTTATACTTTTCAAAATACTTTTTGCAACTATCTTGAGGGTTCTTCAACAAAAGATAGGGCAAGTATGAACTCCAATTTGCAGAAGTGAGACCCAAAAAGTTTATGGACTATCTTTAGGTATCTGCAGGAGCTAGGGAAGAACAAAACATCACTGCAAGTGGCGATCTATGGCGCCTGTCTTTGAGGGTTCTTTAAAATGGACTTTTGCAAACATTATCTCATCCTGTACATTAGGTTATACAACATTGAATGGCCGGGAAATTTAAGTAGAACAGCGTTTTTTATGGGCAGGTTAGTCAGCTAATGGATAAGAGACTTGAAATTACTCTTTTGGGATTAGCAAATAGAAGGGAAAAACATGATAAGGGCACAGAGCGGTGGGTCTGGGGGAAACAGCAGAGGCACAGTTTGAAAAAAATGTGTAAAAGACTGACTAGGTAAGATACGGTCACAGTTCATAAGTCCTTTTAATTCTAGGATAAAAAGGTGAATTCGAGTTAAGGATATGAAGTCTGCTGGGTGTAGGAATCTTGGTGTGAGGATGAGGGCCCGCAATTTGCATTGTGGATCGATATGCAGAGGAAGGAGGAAATGAAACCTGAAGGCACTGCTACTGAAAAGGGGTGAAGAAAGGATGATTTTACGGTGAGCCTAAGGTTTTGCTTAAGCTTGAAGAATAGAAAAATACACAAAGAAACGACTTGCCCAAATCCATTATTGAGACGCCCCCCTCATTTCCGGAAGTCCTATAAAATCGCAGAATATTAATGCTGAAGCACCCTCCCCTCTACTCCTGCGCTATGAGGTGCCTGCTGTAACGCCAGTCCTTCCTTTTCCTTGGACAAAGTGGAACGCCTTACTGAAGGAGAGTCCCTGTTAAGGACAGTTACATTCTTAGTTCTGTAGAACCTCCGTATGTCGTAGGATTCTCAAATTCTAGCTAATGATCTACCGATTTCAAGCCATATATGCTACGAGGCAACAGACATATAATAAAAGAACGTGGCCAGTCCCTTAGAAATGATCAGGTTGAAATCGGATTCCGTGACTCTTGCGGCGGCCTCTGGGTCCCTAAAGACTTCTGGAAATCATGTCTCCCTACAGCGCTAAACAGCACGCACTCGCGCCCCTTCCCGGTAACCCGCCCCCACCCCACCCCCGCCCTCCAGGCCAGGTTCGTGAGTAGAATCCAATTTTCCATGGCCCACTGGATCTGCAGGGTGGCTCGATGCAGACCCGGCCAGCGGAGGAAGGAGGGGCTTCAGCGACAGGGAGGGCCCGGAGCGGCCAGAGGTATTCCCATCTTCCTCTTGGTGTCCACCCCTCCAGGCTCTCCTCCTCCAGGAAAACCTAAAATCGACCCTGTGGCCCCATTACCCCTCCCGGATGCCTCCCATCCCCGGAAGCAACCAGGCCCAGCGGCATCCCAGTTCCCTTTTCTCAAGGCAAAGGGGTCCCTGGGTAAACTGGCCTGGTATTCCCAACCCTCCCCCCACCGCCCCCCAAAAAAATGCCTGGGCCTGGCTTCCTGCCAAGCCCAGAGCAGCGCACGTTACCCGGAGTTGGAAGGCGCCGCTCGCTGCCGGGCGGGGCGGGCTGCTGCAGACTCTGCGGTGGGGTCTGCGTCTGAAACGGCGGCGGCGGCTCGGCGTCCGGGGGCCTGAGGCCCGGAGTGGGGCCGGGCAGAGGGGCGCAGCGCCGCCGCTTCGGGGAGCCGGGGCTCAGCAGCGCCGCCTCGAACTCCATGGGCCGCTTCAGCGTCGCCCCGCACGCCATGCCGCTGAGGGGCCAGGGACCGGGAGCGGACGCGGCAGTAAGTGCGGCCCAAGAAGCTCCTCAACCGGGCTCGCCAGCCAAGCCGGCTCCAATGGCGCCTCCAGCACCCGGCAGCAGCACTGGCCCCGCCTTCTGTGACGTCACAGGCGCACGCCATCGCCCGGCAGAGGGGGGCAGGCCGGAAGAGGGTGGCTCTGCGCGGCTGGTCAGTGCCGGCCCGGCCCGGGGCGCCCCCTGCTGAAGAAATGGAACGGTCTGGGCGGAGAGCGTGGTCACCAAGCAACACCGGGAAGGCCCCCACCCCCACCCCCGCCCCTCCCAGGGTCCCATCCCCCCCGCTTTGGGGCTGTCGCGCCCGGGTGGCCCCTAAGGTTTTCGCACCTGCGCGGCGCGGGCATGGGGGAGGGGAGAGCTTGAAGGGGCCTGGTGAGGGGCCATGGGGGTCTGGTGACTCCAAAAACCTGCTTCTAGGCCGCTCTTGTCCCCATGATAAAAGGGTGATTGTTTAAAGGTCATCAAGGGCATTCCGCTGAGCCCTGGGAAGTCTGCACTTAAACAGAAGCGAATATTGGAGGATGGGCTTTAGCAAGGCCATGAACCCCATGAAATTATTTGCAGATTTGTGGGGTGGGAGCGAGGGTGGGGGTGTTGGTGGGAGTATTTTTGAGATAGCTGACCCATACCTTAAGCAGCTCATCAAAGGGATATGTTACTTTAAAAAGTTGAGAACCTACAAAAAGCACCCACTGGCTTAAACCGTCTAAGAATGGCTTCAGAGTGTTAAGAACTTCAGCTGGTAGCTGATTTGCCATTCTTCCCATCTGACTTGGCAGCTCAGGTTCTTCCTCGTCTTTCTGAACTCTTCACAGCAATACCAACTGTAAAGTGCTTTTGATATTCTGGAAAAATAAATAGATAACAGGAGGGTTCTGCTTTCTGAAACTCTACGCGTCTGTATTTTTCTGGGGAGCAGTTCCGATATTTTCAACAGATCATCAAAGGAATCTGATCCAAAGAAAGGATAAAGCCTTTCTGTACCTTGTCATATATACTGAATAATGACCATGACTCCTGGGATCTGTCTTCAACATATCTCCAGGATTTTTCAGGACAGTCCGAATTACAGATATTCACTTCTATTAGCCCATATGCTACATCAATGTGCCAGAATATTTGAGTTGGAGAATATGGGCATACTACCCCAGTCCCCATTCATCGTTCTTTTTCTATTGCTTTTCTCTGGGTCCTCTTCAGTTACTACAAATTCTTTTTTTTTTTTTTCCTGCTCCTTGTGGAACAGGGCTACCCCATAGGCAGTGTGCCTGGAGTAACCTCTACAAATTCTTTAAATATCATAACATAGGACATGTATTTTTGCATTTATCTTTGTAAAATTGCAGAAATAATTCTAAAATCAGCATACGAAATGTTAATTTTATCTCCTTTCTTGTCCATAAGAGCATAAAGGGGCTTTACAATAGGCTAGAAAACCAGAAATAGAAAATTGGGGCCAGAGAAAAAGCAGATCGCAATTATCATGGGGTTAAACAAGACTGTAACTGAATTTGAAATGTAGTTATCGGCTGGGTGCGGTGGCTCACGCCTGTAATCCCAGCACTTTGGAGGCCGAGGTGGGTGGATCACTTGAAGCTAGGAGTTCGAGACCAGCTTGGCCAACATGGTAAAACCCTGTCTCTACCAAAAATAGAAAAACTAGCCAGGCGTGGTGGTGCACACTCGTAATCCCAGCCACTGGGGAGTTTGAGGTAGGAGAATTGCTTGGACTCGCCACCTTGAGATCGTGCCACTGTACTCCAGCCTGGGAAACAGAGTGAGACCCTGTCTCAAAAAAAAAAAAAGAAAGAAAAAAAGAAAGAAATGTAGTTCTGAGCTTCCTGGATGCTAGGGTAAAAATGAAAACACAGTACATGTTGAATAGATTTTGTCATCTGAAAGGAATGAATTAATCATAGGAGACATCATGGATCTTTTTTTTCCTGTATAACCAAATTCTAAAGGTAGTTTCTCATGTGATTTTATTAGGAAACAGTGAATGATTTAATAAGGCAATCAGGAAGATTTTAACAACAAATGCTAAAGCAAAATTCACATGGATACTTTTTGTTATGTCTAATGAAAGCCAAGGACATAAAAAGCAATCTAGTGATGGTTTTTTTGTTTGTTTGTTTTGAGAAAGAGTTTTGCTCTGTTGTCTAGGCTTAAGTGCAGTGGCTTAATTTCAGCTGACTGCAACCTGCGCCTCCCGGGTTCAAGCAATTTTCCTACCTCAGCCTCCCCAGTAGCTGGGACTACAGGCGTGTGCCACCATGCCTGGCTAATTTTTGTATTTTTACTAGAGACAGGGTTTCTTGAACTCCTAATCTCAAACTCCTGATCTCAAGTGATCTGCCCACCTCGGCCTCCCAAAGTGCTGGGATTACAGGCGTGAGCCACTGCGTCCGGCCTAGTGATGGTTATTTTTTAAGGGGCTTGTCTAATGTGGGCCAAGTGAATTGCCTTCTTATGGTGTAAACAGGTCCGAAGTTAGAGCTTAGAAGGTTTGAAAAGTATGCCCCCTTGGGTAGTCATTCTAAATAGCACTTTTTTTTTCTCTTTTACAGACAGGGTCTTCACTGTGTCATCCAGGCTGGAGTGTAGTGGTGCAATCATAGCTCACTGCAGCCCCAAAAAATCCTGGGCTTAGCCTCCCAAGTAGTTAGGACTACAGCTTTTTTTTTTTTTTTCTTTGAGACGAAATTTTGCTCTTGTTGCCCAGGCTGGAGTGCAATGGTGCAATCTCAGCTCACTGCAACCACCGCATCCCACGTTCAAGCGATTCTCCTGCCTCAGCCTCCTGAGTAGCTGGGATTAAGGCATGTGCCACCATGCCCGGCTAATTTTGTATTTTTAGTAGAGATGGGGTTTCTCCATGTTGTTCAGGCTGGTCTCGAACTCCTGACCTCAGGTAATCCGCCTGCCTCAGCCTCCCAAAGTGCTGGGATTACAGGCGTGAGCCACCGTGCCCGGCCCCACCTGGCTAATTTTTAAACTTAAATTTAAATTTGCTAAATTTGTTGTAGAGACAGAGGTCTCACTATATTGCCCATGCTGGTCTCAACCTCCTGACCTCCTGGGATTATAGGCATGAGCCACCTCGACCAAGACTTCCATAAACTAGGGATTTTTTTTTTTTTTGGTTTAGTTTCGTTTTTTTTTGAGATGGAGTCTCACTCTGTCGCCCAGGCTACAGTGCAATGGCGTGATCTTGTCTGACTGCAACCTCCGACTCCCGGGTTCAAGCGATTCTCCTGCCTCAGTCTCCCGAGTAGCTGGGACTACAGGTGCATGCCACCATGCCTGGCTAATTTTTTTTTTTGTATTTTTAGTAGAGGAGGGGTTTCACCATGTTAGCCAGGATGGTCTCGATCTCCCGACCTCGTGATCCACCCGCTTTGGCCTCCCAAAGTGCTGGGATTACAGGCGTGAGCCACCGTACCCGGCTAAGCTAGGGTTTTGCAAAATGCTTTGATAGTCACTGTCTTCTCTGAGATCCTTTAAAACTTTTGAGTGTGGGCTGGGCACGGTGGCTCATGCCTGTAATCCCAGCACTTTGGGAGTCTGAGGCAGGCGGATCACCTGAGGTCAGGACATCGAAACCATCCTGGCCAACATGGTGAAACACCGTCTCTACTAAAAATACAAAAATTAGCTGAGTGTGGTGGTGCGCACCTGTAGTCCCAGCTACTCGGGAGGCTGAGGTAGGAGGATCACTTGAACCTGGGAGGCAGAGGTTGCAGTGAGCTGACATCATGCCATTGCACTCCAGCCTGGGCAACAGAGCAAGACTCCATCTCAAAATAAATAAATAAATAAATAAGGAAGTTATAATTTGTGTATCTGACTATGCTTCCAAACTATAAATTCCTTGAGAATAATAGCCAGGCCTCATTCATCTGTGTTTTTCCACCCCCAATACAGTGTTTCAATACAGTAGGGGTAGGTTCAGAATAAATATTGGTCAAATGAAGAAATGGGGCTGGGCATGGTAGCTCACACCTGTAATCCCAGCAGTTTGGGAGGCCAAGGCAGGTGAATCATGAGGCCAGGAGTTCAAGACCAGCCTGGCTAACATGGTGAAACCCCGTCTCTACTAAAAATACAAAATAGCAGGCCTGGTGGTACATGCCTGTAATCCCAGCTACTCGGGAGGCTGAGGCACGAGAATCACTTGAACCCAGGATATGGAGGTTGTAGTGAGCCAAAATCACGCCGCTGCACTCCAGCTTGAGTGACAGAGCAAGGCTCTGTCTCAAAAAAAAAAAAAAAAAAAAAAAGAAAGAAAGAAATGGCAATTATCTCAAGGTTGGTCTCTCTCTGAAAGCTGAGAGTCCACATTGCTGAGTGTGGGTGGATTCAGATGATTCAGAAACCAAACAAGTAGATGGTATATCCTATTATATGCTGCCAATGACAGAGGACTAACCATAGAGATGTTCTTCAGGGAGCTCTGAAATAGCCACTCAGTTTAGTGTCTCCTTATGAGATCACCACAGTCCATGTTTACTTTGCTTTGCATATTCAGGCCCTTGGCCAGTATATATACACACACACACATTATTGAGTATCTTCAGTGTGCTAGGCATTATACTATCTTAGTATCATGGTTGAGGATACCATGGTATGAAAAGAGGCCCCTTCCTCCCTTCATAGGGGTCCCAACTATTAGAAATGACAGATGTTAATCAAATAATCACAACAAATATGTAACTGCAAACTATGACAAGTACTATAAAGGAAAAGGACAGGATGTGATTAAAGTCAGGAGTCCTAGCCTGTCCTGGAGGGCAATGAAAACTTCCCTGAAGAAATGACATTTCAGCTAAGAGCTGATGAATCAGTCAGAGTTAATTAAGCAATGAAAGGGCGGAGACAGCAGAGGGGACAGCACATATGAAGGCCTGTGATAGAAGAGGACGTAGTGTGAGGAATCCAAATACGTCTCCAGTGGCTGTGGTCCAGAGTATGAATCTGGAGAGTAAGGGAGAAAAAACTAGTGAGGAAGGCAAAGGAAGGAATTTAAATATGATCAGAAATTACATATGAAGTTCCTGGCTGCCCCATGGAAAACAGTTTGGAGGAGAGCAGGGATGGATGAAGGAAATCAATAAAGAGGTTACTGTATCCGTCCAGATGCATGCCTTGTAGTATTAGTTTTGTAATATTACAGGAACCTCCCACCTCCAAGCACACACAAATTCTTTCATATCCTCACTGAGGAGAGGGGGGTGTTTTTATGCTGGTTTACCTTGTAAAAAGCTCAGCAAGAGATCTGAGGCTCTGCCTATTTACTGGTGCCAGGGAACAGTGTTGTTTGGATTGAAGGAATGAAAGATACCATCTTCCAAAATCTTTCAGGATTCTTTGTCCAAAGTTTCCAAAGGAATTGTCTGTATTTACGCTCTCCTTTTTTGTACCTCCTACTCACTACTCATTAACCCACATCTATCTGACCTGTGCCCTTCCCATTCCACTAAAACAAGTACGGTCACCAGTAACCTCCACCTCCACACTATGAGGAAAGTAGACAGAAATGAACAAAGTTTAGGAGATTAAATCAACAGACCTTGGTGAGGATTAGATATGGAGGTGAGGGAGATGGACTAGGCTACTGGCTTTCCCAGCACCATATTCTGAGAAAGTTTTCATTGGAAAGTGATCAGACTGAGGAGGAAAATGAGTTTTGCTTTGGACATGTTATGTTAGAGGTTCCTTTAAACTCTCACTTGGGCGTCTCAAGTGGAGATGTTTGTATGTAAATATGTGGGTCTGGAATTCAAGAGAGATCTCAATTGGAGAAAAAAATTCAGGTGAGTCATTGGTGGAAAAATGGTTACTGAAGTTGTAGGGGCAGGTGGGATTGTTAAAGGTAGGAGTTCTTAGCCTTTCCTTGTGTGCCATACACCCCTTCTCTGAATGTTTTTAAGTGCAAAAATAAAATACATATGATTACAGAGGAACACAGCTATAATACAATATATATGTCTATGTTCATTTATATATTTTATGCTTATGTAATTATGTATTTATGTATTCATATATGTTATATATAATAAATTTCAGAAAGCCATTAATGTCCATTGGAGGCTAGGCGCAGTGGCTTACACCTGTAATCCCAGCACTCTGGGAGGCGGAGGTGGGCAGATCACCTGGGGTCAGGAGTTTGAGATCAGCCTGGCCAACATGGTGAAACCCCTTCTCTACTAAAAATAAAAAAAATTAGCCGGGTGTGGTGGCGCACACCTGTAATCCCAGCTACTCCAGAGGCTGAGGCAGGAGAATTGCTTGAACCCGGGAGGCGGAGGTTGCAGTGAGCTGAGATCGCGCCACTGCACTCCAGCCTGGGCGACAGAGCGAGACTCTGTCTCAAACAAACAAACAAACAAACAAACAAAAATTCATTGGATATCTATTATATACTGATAAACTATGGAAATACATATATTTCTCACTGGATGTTGATAGGCTATCTGGAGATACATAATAAAAAGTCTAAAAAAAATTTGAAATGGAAGAGACAGCTGGGCACGGTGGCTCATGCCTGCAATCCCAGCACTTTGGGAGGCCGAGGCAGGTGGATCACCTGAGGTCAGTGTTTGAGACCAGCCTGGCCAACATGGTGAAACCCTATCTCTACTAAAAATACAAAAATTAGCCAGATATGGTGGCACACACCTGTAATCCCAGCTATCGAGAGGCTGAGGCAGGAGAATCGCTTGAACCTGGGAGTTGGAAGTTGCGGTGAGCCGAGATCATGCCACTGCACTCCAGCATGGGCAACAAGAGCAAAACTCTGTCTCAAAAAAAGAAAAAAAGAAAGGCCGGGCGCGGTGGCTCACGCCTGTAATCCCAGCACTTTGGGAGGCTGAGGCGGGCGGATCATAAGGTCAGGAGATCAAGACCATCCTGGCTAACACGGTGAAACCCCATCTCTACTAAAAAACACACAAAAAAAAATTAGCCGGGCATGATGGCGGGCACCTGTAGTCCCAGCTACTCGGGAGGCTGAGGCAGGAGAATGGTGTGAACCCGGGAGGCGGAACTTGCAGTGAGCCGAGATTGTGCCACTGCACTTCAGCCTCGGCGACAGAGCGAGACTCCGTTTCAAAAAAAAAAAAAAAAAAAAACAAAAAAAGGCAATGAGAACTTGAGAAAAATACAATGATATTGTGATTAAACAGATTTAGTATTGACTAATAGGCAAAAACACAGAGGAACTTAAGAGCTGAATAAACAAAGTTGATTTAATAATCATTTATGAGGCCGGTGGCTCATGCCTGTAATCCCAGCACTTTGGGAGGCTGAGGTGGGCGGATCGCATAAGGTCAGGAGTTCAAGACCAGCCTGACCAACATGGAGAAACCCTGTCTCTACTAAAAATACAAAAATTAGCTGGGCATGGTGGTGGGCGCCTATAATCCCAGCTACTCCGGAGGCTGAGGCAGGAGAATTGCTTGAACCGGAGAGGCGGAGGTTGCAGAGAACCAAGATCGTGCCATTGCATTCCAGCTGGGCAACAAAAGTGAAACTCCCTCTTAGAAAAAAAAAAAAAGAAAGAAAAAAATATATATACATGAATACATGACCTAAAAACTCATCTTAAGAAATAATAATAAAAAAAACTAAAAGAAAGCTAAAAGAGATAAAGCTGAAATTAGTAAACTAGGACATAAAAATAGTAAAAAGGATGAATAAATCTGAAAGCTGGTTTTTTTAAAAAGGATAGTAAACTTAAAAATCTCACTAAGGAGACAGGAAAAAAATGTTTAAGATTGGGAATAAGAAAGGAGACAATCATAAATGAATTAGAAATGAAAAAGAATTACAAGAGAATACTGCGTACAACTTGATGGCAACACATTTTTTATTTTATTTCTTTTGAGACAGTCTCACTCTGTTGCCCAATCTGGAGTGCAGTGATGCGATCTTGGCTCACTTCAACCGCTGCCTCCTGGGCTCAAGTTATTCTTGTGCCTCAGCCTCCCGAGTAGCTGGGCTTATAGGCGCACACCACTATGCCTGGCTAACTTTTTTATTTTTAGTAGAGATGGGGTTTCACCATGTTAGCCTGGCTGGTCTTGAACTCCTGGCCTCAAATGATCCACCTGCCTCGGCCTCCCAAAGTGTTCTGATTATAGGCGTGAGCCGCCGTGGCCAGCCAAACCTCTTTTCTTTTCTTTTTTTTTTTTGGTCAGGGGAGGTGGGGAATAGAGTCTCGTTTTGTCACCCAGGCTGGAGTGCAGTGGCGTGATCTCGGCTCACTGCAACCTCCACCTCCCAGGTTTAAGCAATTCTCCTGCCTCAGCCTCCCAAGTAGCTGGGACTACAAGGGCATGCCACCATGCCCGGCTAATTTTTGTATTTTTAGTAGAGATGGGGTTTGGCCATGTTGGCCAGGCTGGTCTCGAACTCCTGACTTCAGGTGATCCACCCGCCTCGGTGGATCCCAAAATGCTGGGATTACAGGCTTGAGCCACCCCGCCTGGCCTAAACCTCTTTTCTGTATTAATTACCCAGTCTCAGGTATTTCTTTATAGCAATGTGAGAATGAACTAATACACATCACAAAAGAGATCTGAAAGGTGATTAAAGATCCACCTTTAGATAATAAAAAGAACAGAACCTAATAGCTTTCCACCTATGTTCCATTTAACCTATAAAGGTCCATAGTTATTTGACCTATTACACAGGTCCATAGTTATTTGACCTATTACAGTTATTTGATCCAATCGAAAATTGAGAAGCTCCCCAATTCATTTTATGCTGCTGACATAATTTTCAAACCAAACCTTGAAAAATGTAGTACCAAGAAAGAACTATAGACCAACTTCACTAATGAACAGAGGCAAACATTCCAAATAAAACATCAGCAACTGGAATCCAGTACACAAGAGTTGTTCCTGAAACACCAGGGGGTTCGGTCTAGGTCCTACTGTTCACAGCACAGAAAGCCAATGACTGAGACTATGAGTATTGCTAGAAGAAGGCTTTAATTGGGTGCTGCAGCTGAGGAGATAGAAGCTTGGTCTCAAATCCATCTCCCTGACCAGCTAAAATTTGGGATTTATATATCAGGGAAGAAATGTAACTATGTATGAGAAAACAGAAACTCAGAAGGGTAAGGAAGCAATCAAGATGAATGAGGGGCCTGGAGTCTCATTGTTTGGAGGAGATGATCTGGTGAGTTTCAGTTCTTTGATACGTTTTGAGAGGACTGGACATCCTTTCTTGAGGAGGAAGCTCAGATAAAACAAATGTTAAGTTTCGGGCAGGGTGCGGTGGCTCATGCCTGTAATTCCAGCACTTGGGGAGGCCGAGGTGGGCAGATCACGAGGTCAGGAGATCGAGACCATCCTGGCTAACATGGTGAAACCCCATCTCTACTAAAAATACAAAAAATTAGCCGGGCGTGGTGGCAGGTGCCTGTAGTCCCAGCTACTCTGGAGGCTGAGGCAGGAGAATGGCATGAACCCGGGAGGCGGAGCTTGCAGTGAGACGAGATCGCACCACTGCACTCTAGCCTGGGCGACAGAGCCAGACTCCGTCTCAAAACAAACAAACAAACAAACAAACAAAACAAATGTAAGTTTCAAGCTTTTGGATCAGAAGAGTCAATTTCTATGTTTATCCAAAAACAACTGTCTATGGGACTATTGGGTTGGTTTCACAGTCACACCAGCTTACCATATCATTTAGGGGCCCAGGCAGATTCAAGTCCACAGGGTGACCAAACTGGCTCATTCCAAATGTATGAGGGTGGCTAGACTATCAGGAAGCGTATCAACATAATTCATAAATTCCATGAATTGGCCGGGCTCTGTAGCTCACGCCTGTAATCCCAGCACTTTGGGAGGTCAAGGAGAGTGGATCGCCTGAGGTCAGGAGTTCAAGACCAGCCTGTCCAACACGGTGAAACTCCGTCTCTACTAAAAATACAAAAATTAGTCAGGCATGGTGGCGGGCGCCCGTAATCCCAGCTACTGGGGAGGCTGAGGAAGGAGAATCTCTTGAACCTGGGAGGCGGAGGTTGCAATCAGCTGAGATTGCGCCATTGCACTCCAGTCTGGGCAACAAAAGCGAAACTCTGCCTCAAAAATAAATAAATAAATAAATCTATTCCATGAATTAAAGAAGAAAGACCTTAAGATTATATCAATAGATGCTGAAAAGGCTTTAATAACATTCAATAGCCTTTCCTCTTCTTCTTTGTCTTGTTCTTTTTTTTTTGAGGGATCAGGTCTTGCTCTGTTGCCAGGCTGGAGTGCAATGGTAGAATCGTAGCTCACGGCAGTCTCTAACTCCTGGACTCATGTGATTCTCCCTCCTCGGCCTCATGAGTAGCTGGGACTATAGGAGCTAGGACTGGCTAATTAAAAAAAACAGTTTTTTTATAGAGACAGTCTCACTATACTTCCCAGGCTGGTCTCAAATTCCTGGTCTCAAGGGATTGTCCCACCTCAGCCTCCTAAAGCATTGAGATTCCAGGTGTGAGCCACTGCACCCAGCTGTACCAGTCTTAAGAATGTTCAGTTTACTCTAATCACATGTCAAAAGCACGTTTACCCTATTATTTAGGGGCACAGGCAAATACAAGTCCTCTAATGTACTTGAGAACCACAGTTATGAAAAAATATAATGAAAAGAAAAAAAAATTTAATGTTAAAAAATTAAGTCCAGGTGTGGTGGCTCACGCCTGTAATCCCAGCACTTTGGGAGGCCAAGGCGGACAGATCACCTGATGTCAGGAGTTTGAGACCAGCCTGTGCAACATGACAAACCCTGTCTCTACTAAAAATTAAAAAATCAGCCAGGTGTAGTGGTGTGCACCTGTAGTCCCAGTTATTCAGGAGGCTGAGGCAGGAGGATCACTTGAACCCAGGAGGTGGAGGTTGCAGTGAGCGAAGACGGCACCAGCTGCACTCCAGCCTGGGCGACAGAGTGAGACTCTTATCTCAAAAAAAAAAAAAAAAAGAAATTAAGAGAGGTGGGGTGCAGTGATTCATACCTGTAATCCCAGCACTTTTGGGAGGTCAAGGCAGCAGGATCACTTGAGCCCAAAAGTTTTTAGTTTTTGTTTTTGTTTTTTTTTAGATGGAGTCTCGCTCTGTCACCCAGGCTGGAGTGCAGTGGCACTGATCTTGGCTCACTGCAAGCTCCGCCTCCCAGGTTCATGCCATTCTCCTGCCTCAGCCTCCTGAGTAGCTGGGACTACAGGCGCCCGCTGCCAAGCCCGGATAATTTTTTGTATTTTTAGTAGAGATGGGGTTTCACCATGTTAGCCAGGATGGACTCCATCTCCTGACCTTGTGATCTGCCTGCCTTGGCCTCCCAAAGTGCTGGGATTACAGGTGTGAGCCACTGTTCCTGGCCTGAGCCCAGGAGTTTGACAGTAGCCTGGGTAACATAGGGAGACCCCAAGAGACAGAGACAAAAAGGGAGTCAGAGAGAGGAAGAGACAAAGAAGGAGTCAAAGAGAGAGACAAAGAAGTCAAAGAGAAAGAGAGATGGAAGTAGTAAAGAAAAAACAGTGTACCCTATTCCTTTAAAAGCCAGGGTAAATTTAAAACCTATAATTGATAATTGAAGGTCTTCTCCGTGACTCTGTACCACTCCAATACCACCTTGTTGTCAGTGCAAACAAGGGCATAGCCTGAAAGCACTGAGGCCACTGACAACCCGTAGCCTGCCTATCAAAGATCCTTAACCCAGCAGGTTTCCTAACAGGGGATCTAAATCTTAATTAATTGCCATACAAAAGTCCAACCAGATCTAGGAGGAATTCCCTTCAGGACAGGATGATAGATGGTTCCTCCCAGGCAATTAAGAAAAAAAAAAAAAGACACAGTGAGTATTCAGTAAGTGATAAGGGAACTCTTGTAGAAGCAGTTACGAAAATTGCCTAATAATTGGTCTGCTCAAACGTGTGAGTTGTTTGCACTCAGCCAAATCTTAAAGTACTTACAGAATTAGGAAGGAGCCATCTATACCAATTCTAAGTTAATATGGACTGAACGAGGTTTTATTAATAGCAAAGAAAAATTAAAATCTCAAATTTACAAGGTTTTTAACTAAAGTAAAGTTTCCTAAAAGTTAACAGTGTAACATGCATTATCCTACTACCACATACTCTCAAAGGATTTCTCAGACAGTTTGCAAGAAATAAAATCTATCCAGTAAGGATAGTAACTACAATCCCAAACAGACTCTTTGGCAGCAATGACTCTCCAAAACCGCCGAGGCCTAGACCTCCTCACTGCTGAGAAAGGAGGACTTTGTACCTTCTTAGGGGAAGAGTGTTGCTTTTAAACTAACCAGTCAGGGATAGTACTAGATGCCACCCAGCGTTTACAGGAAAAGGCTTCTGAAATCGGACAACGCCTTTCAAACTCTCATACCAATCTCTAGAGTTGGGCAACCTGGCTTCTCCCCTCTCTAGTTCCCATGACAGCCATCTTGTTATTACTCACCTTCAGGCCCTGTATTTTTAACCTGCTTGTCAAATTTGTTTCCTCTAGGATCGAAGCCGTCAAGCTACAGATGGTCTTACAAATAGAACCCCAAATGAGCTCAACTAACAACTTCTATTGAGGACCCCTGGACTGACTCACTGGCCCTTTGGCCTAAAACATTCCCCTTTGGAGGACACTACAACTGCAGGGCCCCTTCTTTGCCCCTATCCAGCAGGAAGTAGCTAGAACGGTCATTGCCCAATTCCCAACAGCAGTTGGGGTATCCTGTTTAGAGGGGGGATTGAGAGGTGAAGCCAGCTGGGCTTCTGGGTCGGGTGGGGACTTGGAGAACTTTTCTGTCTAGCTACAGGATTGTAAACACACCAGTCAGCGCTCTGTGTCTAGCTAAAGGTTTGTAAATGCACCAATCAGCACTATGTAAAAATGCACCTATCAGCACTCTGTGTCTAGCTAAAGATTTGTAAATGCACCAATCAGCACTTTGTAAAAATGGACCAATCAGCACTCCGTAAAATGGACCAATTAGTGCTCTGTAGAATGGACCAATCAGCAGGATGTGGGCGGGGCCAAATAAGGGACTAAAAGCTGGCCACCCAAGACAGCAGCGGCAACCCACTCAGGTCCCCTTCCACACTGTGGAAGCTTTGTTCTTTCACTCTTCACAATAAATCTTGCTGCTCCTCACTCTTTGGGTCCATACTACCTTT
Organism: Pongo abelii; assembly: GCF_028885655.2. Taxonomy (NCBI): domain Eukaryota; kingdom Metazoa; phylum Chordata; class Mammalia; order Primates; family Hominidae; genus Pongo; species Pongo abelii. Next base: position 194,529,581 of record NC_071985.2, read on the forward strand.
AAGAGCTGTAACACTCATTGCGAAGGTCTGCGGCTTCACTCCTAAAGTCAGTGAGACAATGAACCCACCCGGAAGAACAAACAACTCCGGACATGCCACCTTTAAGGGCTGTAACACTCACCTCCAGGGTCTGCGGCTTCACTCCTGAAGTCAGCAAGACCACAAACCCACCGGAAGGGACCAATTCCAGACACACCTGTCACCAAACAAAAAAAAAAATCATTCTCAATAATATAAAATACCCAGGGCCCGGTGTGGTGGGACCTCATGTAGTCCCAGCTACTTAGGAAGCAGATGCAGGATTGTTTGAGCATAGAAGTTCAAGGCCAGCCTGGGTAACACAGTGAGACTCTGTCTCTAAAAAAAGATTTTTAAATTTTTTATCCTAAAAAATTTTTCATAGGCCAGGCACAGTGGCTCATACCTGTAATCCCAGCACTTTGGGAGGCCGAGGTGGGTGGATCATGAGGTCAAGAGACCAAGACCATCCTGGCCAACATGGTGAAACCCTGTCTCTACCAAAAATACAAAAATTAGCTGGGCGTGGTGGCACGTGCTGGTAGTCCCAGCTACTTGGGAGGCTGAGGCAGCAGAATCACTTGAACCCAAGAGGCGGAGGTTCAGTGAGCTGAGATCGCGCCACTGCACTCCAGCCTAGAGTGAGACTCCATCTCAAAAAAAAAAATTTTTTTTTGTAGAGACAGGGCCTCCCTCTCTCACCCAGGCTGGAGTGCTGTGGTGCAATCTTGACTCCCTGAAGCCTTGAACTGTGGAGTTCAAGTTTTCTTCCCACTTCAGCCTCCTGAGTAGCTGAGACTACAGGCGAATGTCACCATGACTGGCTAGTTAAAACAATTTTTGTTTTTTTGCTCACGCCTGTAATCCCAACATTTTGGGAGGCCGAGGTGGCTGAATCACTTGAGCCTAGGAGTTCATGACCAGCCTGGGCAACATGGTGAAACTTTATCTCTACAAAAAATACAAAAATAAGCCAGGCATAGTGGCATGAGCCTATAGTGCTAGCTACTTGGGAGGCTGAGGTGGGAGGATCACTTGAGACCAGGAGGCAGGCTGCAGTAAGCTGAGATCTCGCCACTACACTCCAGCCTGGGTGACAGAGCCAAAATAAATAAATAAATAAATAAAAACCAAAAAACAATAAGACAAAACTGTAGTGACAGGATCTGGCTATGTTGCCCAGGCTGGTCTCCAACTCCTGGCCTCAAGCAATCCTCCTGCCTCAGCAGCCCCCAAAGTGCTGGGATTACAAGTGTTAGCCACCATGCCTGGTAAAAAGTTTTTTTCAAATACCTATAAATAAGCTGAACAAAGTCACAGGATGTATATGAAGAATATAATAAAAATGTTACTGAACAGCCTGAAGTTCAAAGCTAGACAAGTAGAAAGTTATTTGTTTTTGGATAAGAAAACTTAACATTGTAACAACAAACATATTTAAAAATATTTATATTTAATGCAATTCCAATTAGAATTCTGGCAGGCAGGTTTTTTGTTTGTTTGTTTGAGACGGAGTCTCGGTTTGTCACCTAGGCTGGAGTGCAGTGGCGCAATCTCGGCTCACTGCAACCTCTGTCTCTGTTCAAGCAATTCTCTTGCCTCAGCCTCCCAAGTAGCTGGGATTACAGGCATCCACCACCACGCCCGGCTAATTTTTGTATTTTTAGTAGAGACGGGGTTTCTCCATGTTGGCTAGGCTGGTCTCGAACTCCTGACCTTGAACTCCTGATCTCAAGTGATCCGCCTGCCTCGGCTTACCAAAGTGCTGGGATTACAAGCGTGAGCCACCGCACCTGGCCAGGCAGGCAGTTTTTAAGAAATCATTAAAATAATCTTAAATCCATATGGAAGAATTTATACCCTAGAATAAACTAGGAAAGTATGAACATGGAGTACAGTGAAGGGGAACTACTTGCTTAACCAGATACTAGAACATTCACGAACCTACTTTATTCAAATTAGTATAATATTGGCATAGGAATATAATACTGGAAAAGAATAGAAAATCTAGAGGCTGGGCACAGTGGCTCACGCCTGTAATCCCAGCACTTTGGGAGGCCAAGGCGGGCGGATCACTTGAGGTCAGGAGTTTGAGACCAGCCTGGCCAACAGGGTGATATCCTGTCTCTACCAAAAAATACAAAAATTAGCCGGGCGTGGTGGCATGTCTGTAATGCCAGCTACTCGGGAGGCTGACGCAGGAGAATCCCTTGAATCTGGGAGGCAGAGGTTGCAGTGAGCTGAGATCGTGCCACTGAACTCCAGCCTGGGCAACAGAATGAGACCTTGTCTCAAAAAAAAAAAAAAGAAAGAAAAAAGAAAATCTGCCGGGCACAGTGGCTCACACCTGTAATCCCAGCACTTTGGGAGGCCGAGGCAGGTGGATCACCTGAGGTCAGGAGTTCGAGATCAGCCTTACCAACAGGGTGAAACCCCATCTCTACTAAAAATACAAAAAAAATTAGCTGGGCATTGTGGCGTGTGTCTGTAATCCCAGCTACTCGGTAGGCTGAGGCAGGAGAATCGCTTGAACCTGGGAGGCGGAAGTTGCAGTGAGCCGAGATCACGCCACTGCACTCCAGCCTGGGCGACAAGTGCAAAACTCCGTCTCAAAAAACAAAAAAAAAAAAAAAAGAAAATCTAGAACTAGATCCCAGTATGGAAGAGAGTTCAGCATATGACAATAGTGTTATTTGTTACAGCCAGGCAAAAAAAGTGGTTCATTTAGTAAATGATATTGAACTGTTTCTCTATATGAAAGAAAAATAATTATAAAAGATAATTTGACCCCTATGTCATACCATTTCAAAAGATGGTTTAGACCAGGTGCGGTGGCTCATGCCTGTAATCCCAGCACTTTGGGAGGCCAAGGTGAGCAGATCACCTGAGGTCAGGAGTTCAAGACCAGCCTGACCAACATGGTGAAACCCTGTCTGTAATAAAAATACAAAAATTAGCTGGATGTGGTGGTGCATGCCTGTAGTTCCAGCTACTTGGGAGGCTGAGGCCCGAGAATGGCTTGAACCAGGGAGACAGAGGTTGCAGTGAGCTGAGATCACCCCATTGCACTCCGGCCTGGGCAACAGAGGGAGACTCAGTTTCAAAAAAAAAAAAAGGTGGTTTAAACTTTTACATTTAAATGAAAACATAAAATTAAAGAACAAAAATCTTAGAATAAAATAGAAGAGACCACATGTACAATGTAGGTATGAAATAGACCTTCTTAACCACAGCAGCAAACCCAGCTGTTATAAAAGAAAGAACTTCAGGGCCGGGCATGGTGGCTCATGCTTGTAATCCCAGCACTTTGGGAGGCCAAGGCCAGTGGATTACCTTTGGTTAGGAGTTTGAGACCATCCTGGCCAACATGAGGAAACCCTGTCTCTACTAAAAATACAAAAATTAGCCAGGCATGGTGGTGCGTGCCTGTAGTCCCAGCTACTCGGGAGGCTGAGGCAGGAGAATCACTTGAACATGGGAGGTAGAGGTTGTGATGAGCTGAGATCATGACACTGCACTCCAGCCTGGGCAGCAGAGTGAGACTCTGCCTCAAAAAAAAAAAAAAAAAAAGAAAGAACTTGAGTTAACCCTTGAGCAACACAGGTTTCAAGTGCATGGATCAACTTATTTGAGATTTTTTTTAAAGTAAACATATTGAAAAATTTTTTAGACATTTGTGACAATTTGAAAAAACTTACAGATGAACAAGTTTAGAAATATCAAAAAATAAGAAAATGTTGGGTATGTCATAAATGCATAAAATGTGTCGAAACTAGCCTACTTTATCATTTACTATCATAAAATATACAAAAATCTATTATAAAAAGTTAAAATGTATCAAAACTTACAGATACAAATTAATCGGGAAAGGTTCCCTTGTCCCCCTTCACAGGGCGTGTGATGGGGGTGTGGCTCACTTCTTCCATGCCCCGCTGTTCAAACCTCTAGGGGAGAGTACAGACCGGGAGGCTGCAGGGCTCCAACCCCACAGCAGTGTCTAGGGGTGAATATTTACAGCTGAAGCCCCAGTGGGCTTGTGTTATAGGGTGCTCTTTTAGTTTGCCATCTATAGGCGGCTTGTGTTAACCAGCTCAATTAGACCCTCTCCCTGGTTGCAAGGACAGAGGGCTTTCTGTATCCCAGGGTTTCTTGCCTTGGTGTACCAAAAGAATCAGATCAGACATGGGCTTGGAGAATGAGTGCAAGGTTTTACTGAGTGGAACTAGCTCTTAACAGATGTGGGAGCCAGAAGGGAGATTGGTTTTCCCCTGGAGTCGTGCCACTCGGCCCAGGCTCTCCTCCGACTGCCCCAGCCAAACTCCACAATGTTACACCAGTCAGTGGCCTGCCGGCATGTGAGTGCCAGTGCATTCCTCTCGAAGTCCAGATGCCTGTGTGTTCCTACACCGATGTGCTCCTCTCAATGTCCAGCCCCTTCTGTGCCTCCTTCTGTGCCTTGCTAGGGGTCTTGGGTTTTTTTTTTTTTTTTTGAGACAGAGTCTTGCTCTGTCACCCAGGCTGGAGTGCAGTGGTGCGATCTCAGCTCACTGCAACCTCCGCCTCCTGGGTTCAAGCAATTCTCCTGCCTCAGCCTCCCAAGTAGCTGGGACTACGGGTGAGCACTACCACGCCCAGCTAATTTTTGTAATTTTAGTAGGGCAAAAATTACAGCCAGGCTGGTCTCCAACTCCTGACCTCAAATGATCCACCCGCCTCAGCCTCCCGGAGTGCTGGGATTATAGGTGTGAGCCACCGCACCCAGTCTGGGTCTCTGGATTTTATAGGCACAGGATGGGGGTGTGGCGGGCCAGGGTGGTCTTGGGAAATGCAATATTTTGGTGCAAAGGTAGGAGTGCCTGCCCTCACCTAGGTCTGTGGGGGTGGAGCCCTAGCCAGGGACCACACCCTCCCTCATTTCTGTATCATTTAAAGGGACCATGCTCTTCCCTTCCCAGCATTAACATATCACAAACACAGACCATACATGGTACCATTCACAGTGGAGAGAAATGTAAAAAATGTAAAGATGCAGTATTATATCATAACTGCATAAAATTAATGGTAGTAATACTGTACTATGGTAATAATTTCATAGCCAGCTTTTGTTGCTATTGTGGTGAACTTGTGTTGCAAGTATCCATTTAAAATACTGTGTGATACTGAGAGGTGACACTGTGCTGGCAGTCCTCACAGCCCTCGCTCGCTCTCGGCGCCTCCTCTGCCTGGGATACCATTTTGGCGGCACTTGAGGCCTTCAGCCCACCGCTGCACTGTGGGAGTCCCTTTCTGGGCTGGCCAAGGCCGGAGCCCACTCCCTCAGCTTGCAGGGAGGTGTGGAGGGAGAGGCACGAGCGGGAACCGGGGTTGTGTGCGGCGCTTGCGGGCCAGCTGGAGTTCCGGGTGGGCGTGAGCTTGGCGGGCCCCGCACTTGGAGCAGCCAGCCGGCCCTGCCGGCTCCAGGCAATGAGAGACTTAGCACCCGGGCCAGCGGCTGTGGAGGATATACTGGGTCCCCCAGCAGTGCCAGCCCACCGGCGCTGCGCTTGATTTCTTGCCGGGCCTTAGCTGCTTTCCCGCGGGGCAGGCCTCAGGACTGCAGCCTGCCATGCCTGAGCCTTCCCCCGCCTCCGTGGGTTCCTGTGCAGCCCGAGCCTCCCCGACGACGAGCGCCGCCCCCTGCTCCATGGCGCCCAGTCCCATTGACCACCCAAGGGCTGAGGAGTGCGAGCACACGGCGCGGGACTGGCAGGCAGCTCCACCTGCAGCCCCGGTGCGGGATCCACTAGGGGAAGCCAGCTGGGCTCCTGAGTCTGGTGAGAACGTGGAGAGTCTTTATATCTAGCTCAGGGATTGTAAACACACCAATCAGCACCCTGTGTTTAGCTCAAGGTTTGTGAGTGCACCAATCGGCACTCTGTATCTAGCTGCTCTGGTGGGGCCTTGGAGAACCTTTATGTCTAGCTCAGGGATTGTAAACACACCAATCGGCACTCTGTATCTAGCTCAAGGTTTGTAAATACATCAATCAGCACCCTGTGTTTAGCTCAAGGTTTGTGAGTGCACCAATCGATACTCTGTATCTAGCTGCTCTGGTGGGGCATTAGAGAACCTGTGTGTGGAAACTCTGTATCTAGCTAATCTGATGGGGACATGGAGAACCTTTGTATCTAGCTCAGGGATTGTAAACGCACCAATCAGCACCCTGTCAAATCAGGCCACTCAGCTCTACCAATCAGCAGGATGTGGGTGGGGCCAAATAAGAGAATAAAAGCAGGCTGCCCCAGCCAGCGTTAGTAACCCGCTCGGGTGCCCTTCCACATTGTGGAAGCTTTGTTTTTTCGCTCTTTGCAATAAATCTTGCTACTGCTCACTCTTTGGGTCCACGCTGCTTTTATGAGTTGTAACACTCACTGCGAAGATCTGCAGCCTTCACTTCTGAACCCAGCGAGACCACGAGCCCACCAGGAGGAACGAACAACTCCAGACGCACTGCCTTAAGAGCTGTAACACTCACCGCGAAGGTCTGCAGCTTCACTCCTGAGCCAGCGAGACTATGAACCCACCAGAAGGAAGAAACTCCGAACACATCCGAACAACAGAAGGAACAAACTGCAGACGCGCCACCTTAAGAGCTGTAACACTCACCGCGAGGGTCCGTGGCTTCATTCTTGAAGTCAGTGAGACCAAGAACCCACCAATTCTGGACACAATACTAATCATCTCTGCATGAGCAGTTCATCTCTTCAGTAAATGGCATATCACAGTAAAAAGTGATCTCTCTTGTGGTGACTCATGCCTGTAATTCCAGCACTTTGGGAGGCTGAGGTGGGAGGATTGCTTGAGGCCAGGAGTTGGAGACCAGTGTGGGCAACATAGTGAGACCCCGTCTCTCTATAGTTTAAAAAATGTGATGTCTTTATTTTTTATTTTTATTTATTTTTTTTTGAGATGGCATTTCACTCCTGTTGCCCAGGCTGGAGTGCAATGGCATGATCTCGGCTCACTGCAACCTCACCTCCTGGGTTCAAGCAATCTCCTGCCTCAGCCTCCCGAGGAGGTAGGATTACAGGCATGCACCACCACGCCCAGCTAATTTTGTATTTTTAGTAGAGACAGGGTTTCTCCATGTTGGTCAGGCTGGTCTCAAACTCCCGACCTCAGGTGATCTGCCTGCCTCAGTCTCCCAAAGTGCTGGGCTTACAGGTGTGATCCACTTCACTGGCCTCTTTTTTTTTTTTTAACTGAACCAGAATACATAGTTCTCATGTATTTTTAATGGTGTTAATGTGAAAGTGTAACTTGAATAACACCATGAGACCTATATTAAGTGTGACTTGTAATGCTGGAAGTGCTCCCAGGAAGCAGAGAAAAGTCATGACATTACAAGAAAAAATTGAATTGCTTGATATGTACCAGAGATTGGGGTACCGACCTCGATGTACCAACCACACCTGCAGATGTAGTTGTATCCACCTCAAGATAAATGAATCCAGTGTGAGGATGATTGTTAAAAAAAAAAAAAGAAAAGGAAATTTGGGAAACTATTGTTGCCACTCTGCCAGCAAGTGCAAAACCTTATATTTTTCTTTCTTTTCCTTTTCCTTTTCCTTTTTCTTTTTTTTTTTTTTAGATGGAGTCTCGCTCTGTCACCCAGGCTGGAGTGCAGTGGTGTGGTCTCGGCTCACTGCAAGCTCCACCTCCCGGGTTCGCTCCATTCTTCTGCCTCAGCCTCCCGAGTAGCTGGGACTACAGGCGCCTGCCACCACGCCCGGCTAATTTTTTGTATTTGAGTAGAGACGGGGCTTCACCGTGTTAGCCAGGATGGTCTCGATATCCTGACCTCGTGATCTGCCCACCTCGGCCTCCTAAAGTGCTGGGATTACAGGCGTGAGCCACCGCGCCCGGCCTCCTTTTTCTTTTCTTTTCTTTTTTTTTTTGAGACAGAGTCTCGTTCTGTTGCCCAGGGTGGAGAGCAGTGGCACCGTCTCAGTTCACTGCAACCTCTGCCACCCAGCTTCAAGCGATTCTCCTGCCTCAACCTTCCCGGTAGCTGGGACACGTGCTTCCTAGTAGCACATGACACCACGCCCAGCTAATTTTTGTATTTTCAGTAGAGACTGCATTTCACTATGCTGGCCAGGCTGGTCTCAAACTCCTGACTTTAGGTGATCTGCCCGCCTCAGCCTCCCAAAGTGCTGAGATTATAGGCGTGAGCCACCACGCCCAGCCCCTTATACTTTGTGAGATATCTTTTTTAAAAAATTTATTTTAAAAATTTTATAGAGATGGCCGGGCGTGGTGGCTCATGCCTGTAATCCTAGCACTTTGGGAGGCCGAGGCAAGTGGATCAAGAGGTCAGGAGCTCAAGACCATCCTGGCTAACACGGTGAAACCCCGTCTCTACTAAAAATACAAAATACTAGCAGGGCGTGGCGGCATGCGCCTGTAGTCCCAGCTGCTGGGGAGGCTGAGGCAGGAGAATGGCGTGAACATGGGAGGTGGAGCTTGCAGTGAGCCGAGATCGTGCCACTGCACTCCAGCCTGGGTGACAGAGCAAGACTCTGTCTCAAAAAAAAAAAAAAAAAAAAAAAAAAATTTATAGAAACAAAGTCTCCCTGTGTTGCCTAGGCTGATCTTGAACTCCTGGGCTCAAGCGATCCTTCCACCTCAGCCTCCCAAAATGTTGGGATTACAGGCATGAGCCGCTGTGCCTGTCTGATTTTTGTTTAATTTTTATTATCTTTGAAATACATTTTCATCTCGAACTGAAAATGCAGCTTTTGGGCCGTCCACAGTGGCTCACGCCTGTAATCCCAGCACTTTGGGAGGCTGAGGCGGGCCGATCACCTGAGGTCAGGAGTTCGAGACCAGCCTAACCAACATGGTGAAACCCCGACTGTACTAAATAATAATAAAAGAAAATTAGCTGGGCATGATGGCACATGCCTGTAATCCCAACTACTTGGGAGGCCAAGGCAGGAGAATCGCTTGAACCTGGGAGGCGGAGGTTGCAGTCAGCCAAGATTGCGCCATTACAATACAGCCTGGGCAACAAGAGCGAAACTCAAAAAAACTCAAAAAAAAAAAAAAAAAAAAAAAGCAAAAGAAAAAGAAAAGACAAAGAAAAAAGAAAATGCAGCTTTCATATGGGTGCAGGATTTCTATATCAAACTCCTACTGGCTAGGCACAGTGGCTTATGCCACACTCACACACACACACACACACACAGAGAAAGAAAAAAAGAAAAAGAAAAAGAAAGAAAAGTGTAATCCTAGCACTTTAGGAGGTCAAGGCAGGAGGATTACTTGAGGCCAGGAGTTCAAGACCAGCCTGAGCAAGACGCGCCAGGCTCTTTAAAGGGTCTTTAAAGCAAGACCCTTTCTCTAGAATTAAAACAATATAAAAAATTGAAAGAGAAAAAAAAAAGGCATACCTATAGACTAATGTGATTCTAGAAAAAGCAAAGTTATTATATGACAATTTAAAGCAAAAGAAGGTGAAGGATCTACCACTGGAGAATTTAATGCCAACCAAAAATGGTTTGACAATTTTAGAAAGAGGTTTGGCTTAACAAATGGCTGGGTGCGGTGGCTCACGCCTGTAATCACAACACTTTGGGAGGCCGAAGTGGGCGGATCACCTGAGGTCAGGAGTTCAAGACCAGCCTGGCCAACATGGTGAAACCCCCTCTCTACTGAAAATACAAAAAAATTAGGCAGGCATGGTGACAGGCACCTGTAATCCCAGCTACTCGGGAGGCTGAGGCAGAAGAATTGCTTGAACCCAGGAGGCGGAGGTTTCAGTGAGCCAAAATCATGCCATTGCACTTCAGCCTGGGTGACAGAGCAAGATTCCGTCTCAAAAAAAAAAAGTCAAGATAACGTGAGAAGCAACTTCTGCCAACGAAGAGCCAGTAGATGTGTTTCCAGATGCCATTACTAAAATCACTGGCCTAGTACAGTGGCTCAGGTCTGTAATCCCAGCACTTTGCGAGGCCACGGTGGGAGTATCACTTGAGCCCAAGAGCTTGAGGGCAGCCTGAGCAATATAATGAGACCCTGTATCTACGAAAAATAATTAAAAAATTAACCAGGTGTGGTGGCATACACATGTAGTCCCAGCTACTCAAGAGGCTGAAGTGGGAGGATATCGTGAGCCCAGGAGTTTGAGGCTGCAGTGAGCTATGATTGTGCCACTGCACTCCAGCCTGGGTGACAGCAAGACCATGTCTCTCTCTCAAAGAAAAAAAAATAATAATTGAGCAGAAAAAACATCTGCCTGAACAGGTTTTGAATACAGATGAAAGTGCTCTATTCCGGGAAAAAAAAATGCTACAAAGTACATTTATTAGTAAGTAAGAGAAGTGAGTAGCAGGATTTAAGGCAGGAAGAGATAGGCTAACTCTACTGTTTTGTGCAAACACTTCTGGGTTTATGATCAGGACCGCCCTTATCTATAAAGCTGCTAATCCCCACGCCTTGAAGGGAAAAAGTAAACACCAGCTGCCGGTCTTTTGGTTATACAACAAGAACCCTTTTTCTAGATTGATTCCATTGATGCTTGGCCCTGAAGTCAGGAAGTAATTTGCCAGTAAGGGACTGCCTTTTAAAATTCTTTTCATATTGGACAATGCCCCTGGCCACCCAGAACCCCATGAGTTCAACACCAAAGGGGTCCAGGGGGTCTACTTGCCCTCAAGCATAATGTCGTAATTCAGCTTTTAGATAAGGGGTCATAAGGACCCTGAAGGCTCATTACAAGCAGTACTCTACGGAAAGTATTGTCAATGCTGTGGAAGAGAACACAGCTAGAGAGAACATCATGAAAGTCTGGAAGGATCCCACCATTGAAGATATCATCATTATTACAGAAAAAAAACATGAAAGCCATCAGGCCTGAAACAATTAATTCCTGCTAGAAAAAAACTGTGTCAAGATGTTCTACATGACTTTACAGGATTTATAACAGAAACAATCAAGGAAATAATGAAAGAAATTGTGCATATGGCAAAAAAGGTGAAACATAAAGGATTCCAAGATATAGATCTTGGAGAAATTCAAAAGCTAATAGACACCATACCAGAGGAATTAACAGGAGATTTGATGGAGATGAGTGCTTCTGAACCAGTGCTAGACAATGAGAAAGAAGACATAGAAGGCCGGGCGCGGTGGCTCATGCCTGTAACCCCAGCACTTTGGGAGGCCGAGACAGGTGGATCACAAGGTCAGGAGTTGGAGACCAGCCTGGCCAATATGGTGAAACCCCAGCTCTACTAAAAAAAAATACAAAAATTAGCTGGGTATGGTGGCAGGCGCATGTAATCCCAGCTACTTGGGAGGCTGAGGCAGGAGAATCACTTGAACCTGGGAGGTGGAGGTTGCAGTGAGCCGAGATTGCACCACTGCACTCCAGCCTGGGCAACAGAGCGAGACTCCATCAAAAACAAAACAAAACAAAACAAAAAAAAACAAAAAAAAAAAGAGAAGAAGATAGAAGAAGTAATTCCAGGGCCAGGCATGGTGGCTCATGCCTGTAATCTCACCACTTTGGGAGGCCGAGGTGGGCAGATCACCTGAGGTCGGGAGTTCGAGACCAGCCTGACCAACATGGTGAAACCTCATCTCTACTAAAAATACTAAATTAGCCAGGCGTGGTGGTGCATGCCTGTAATCCCAGCTACTCGGGAGGCTGAGGCAGGAGAATTGCTTGAACCCGGGAGGTGGAAGTTGCAATGAGCCAAGATAGCTCCATTGCACTCCAGCCTGGACAACAAGAGTGAAACTATCTCCAAAAAGAAAAAAAAAAAAAAGAAATAATACCAGAAAACAAGTTGACACTAGACAGTCTGGAAGAAGGGAGACTGCCTTTGGCTTCTGGGTTTGTTTGTTTGTGTGTGTGTGTGTTTTTTTTTTTAACTTTTAGAAGCAGGGTCTTACTCTGTCATCATCCAGGCTGGAGTGCAGTGGAACAATCAGAGCTCACTGCAACCTCAAAATCCTGGCCTCCTGAAGAGATTCTCTGGCCCCAGCCTCCTGAATAGCTAGGACTTTTATGACATGGATTCTTCCATAATATGGTCACTGAAATGAAAGCAAATGGTGGAAAAAGGATTGGTACCATATAGAAAAAATGTCAGAGAAATGAAAAGCAAAAAAGTCAGACAGACATATATTAAAATGCATTTCCAGAAAGTTACAATGGGTGTGCTTGCATCTCCTGCCTCCCCTTCCACCTCCTCCATCTCTTCTCCCTCTGTCACCCTTGAACAGCAATACCAACTCCTCCTCTTCCTCTTCAGCCTTTCAACTTGAAAATGATGAAGATGAAAATCTTTATGATGGTCCACTTCCACTTAATGTACAGTAAATGTATTTTTTCCTCATTATTTCCTTTTTTTTTTTTGAGACAGAGTTTTGCTCTTGTTGCCCAGGCTGGAGTGCAATGGCACGATCTTGGCTCACTGGAACCTCCATCTCCCAGGTTCAAGTGTTTCTCCTGCCTCAGCCTCCCGAGCAGCTGGGATTACAGGCGTGCACCACCACGCCAGGCTAATTTTTTGTCTTTTTAGTAGAGACAGGGTTTCACCATATTGGTCAGGCTGGTTGTGAACCCCTGACCTCAGATGATCCGCCCGCCTTGGCCTCCCAAAGTACTGGGCTTACAGGTGCGAGCCACTGCACCTGTCCATAATTTTCTTTTTCTTTCTTTCTTTCTTTTTTTTTTTTTTGAGATGATTTTGCTCTTGTTGCCCAGGCTGGAGTGCAATAGCGTGATCTCAGCTCACCGCAACCTCTGCCTCCCAGGTTCAAGCGATTCTCCTGCCTCAGCCTCCTGAGTGGCTGGGATTACAGGCATGCGCCACCACACCTGGCTAATTTTGTATTTTTAGTAGAGATGGGGTTTCTCCATGTTGGTCAGGCTGGTCTCAAACTCACGACCTCAGGTGATCCGCCCGCCTCGGCCTCCCAAAGTGCTGGGATTACAGGCCTGAGCCACTGAGCCTGGCCCATAATTTTCTTAATAACATTTTCTTTTCTCTAGCTTACTTTATTGTAAGAATACAGTATATAGGCCGGGTGTGGTGGCTCATGCCTGTAATCCCAGCACTTTGGAAGGCCGAGGTGGGCAGATCACAAGATCAGGAGTTTGAGGCCTGTCTGACCAACATGGTGACACCCCGCCTCTACTAAAAATACCAAAATTAGCTGGGCATAGTGGCGCACGCCTGTAATCCCAGCTACTCAGGAGGCTGCGGCAGGAGAATCGCTTGAACCCGGGAGGCAGAGGTTGCAGTGAGCCAGAGATTGCACCATTGTACTATAGCCTGGGCAACAAGAGCAAAACTCCATTTCAAAAAAATAATAATACATATAACATACAAAATATGTATTAATCAGCATTTAAGATATTGGTAAAGCTTCCATCAACTGTAGGCTAATAGCAGTTAAGGCTTTGGGCAGTCAGAAGTTATATGTGGATTTTCCACTGCATGGAGGATTGGCACTCCTAATGTTCTCGTTGTTTAAGCATCAACTGTACTTGATGTAATAAAACCTTTTAAATAAATTCGTAAACAAACAACATATCTGAGGTAAAAATGCAATAGAGGCCAGGCGCGGTGGCTCACACCTATAATCCCAGCACTTTGGGAGGCTGAGGTGGGTGGATCACGAGGTCAGGAGACCGAGACCATCCTGGCCAACGTGGTGAAACTCCGTCTCTACTAAAAATACAAAAATTAGCTGGGTGCAGCGGCGCATGCCTGTAATCCCAGCTACTCAGGAGGCTGAGGCATGAGAATTGCTCGAACCCAGGAGGCAGAGGTTGAAGTGAGCCAAGATCACGCCACTGCACTCCAGCCTGGGTGACAGAGCAAGACTCCATCTCAAAAAAAAAAAAAGAGAAAAGAAAAAATATGCAATAGAGAGAACAGACTGTTAACATTTATCACAGAAGGAATTCCTACAAACTGACAAGAAGGGGACTAAATTCAAGTTAAAGTAACAATGAAACATCGCTTTTACTTATCAGCCTGTGAAAGTTTAAAAGTTCAGATAACATTTATTACTGGTGAAATTACACAAAAAGAGATCTTATTATATATTGCTGTAAACTGTTACAGCCTTTTGGGAGTACATTCCAGCATCAGTTATTAAAAATAAAAATATATCGTTTCATCTACAAATCCCACTTCAGGGCAGGTATCCTATAAAAGAAAAGCGCTGGAATATATCTATAAGCATGTTTATTAGCTATCATTTGCAGTAGCTAAACGCTGAGATTAAAGAGAATTTCATTATTCAAGTAGTGATTTCATGAATTATGGTATATTTTATGCAGCTATTAACAAGAATGGATCAGAGTCATGCAGATTTGCATGGTAGAATTTAAAAGAGGAAACTAAGGAATGGGGAGTTTCTGTAATTCATCCAAGACTATACAGTAGTAAGGAATGGGGTGACGATTCAAAAAGTCCAAGTTTGGGCCGGGCACGGTGGCTCACGCCTGTAATCCCAGCACTTTGGGAGGCCGAGGCAGACGGATCACCCGAGGTCAGGAGTTCGAGACCAGCCTGACCAACATGGTGAAACCCCGTCTCTACTAAAAATAAAAAATTAGCCGGGTGTGGTGGCACATGCCTGTAGTCCCAGGTACTTGGGAGGCTGAAGCAAGAGAATCGCTTGAAACTAGGAGGTGGAGGGAGGCTGCAGTGAGCCGAGATCGCGCCATTGCACTCCAGCTTAGGCGACAGAGTGAGACTCTGTCTCAAAAAAAAAAAAAAAAAGTCCAACTTTGGAGTCCATGAACTTAGCCAGTATACTGTGTTACTTTTGAGGGAGAGTGAATAGAAAGTTGGCAGAGGATGACAAATTAAAGGTAGAAAAAGAGAGGTATAGCTGAATGCCAGGAGTGTCAAAGGAACACAGAGCAAAGGCAGAACAATGAGGTAGTAGCAACTGTTCCCCCTGCCAGCCACCTTTTCCTGACAAACCACAGTTGTACCCACTAAGACAGGACAAGACAGTAGAGACCTCCCTTCCTAGCTCTCCACATGGTATGGGCATGGTGGTGGCTTTTCTTAGGCCACCAGAGGTCACTCCGTCTTCCTCTGATACAGGTTACAGAATCTGAGTGTTGACAACAGGTACCACAGTGCCTTGGGTCTTCTTGCCATCACTCCAGAGCTGTTGCTCAGCCTCGTCTCTGCTAGTGTGGATCTGCCAGCCACTGCTGCTGGCTGCCACTGGTGCAGCCACTGCCAGTCCCAGAGATGAGAGACAGGAAGGCCTCTCTTCTGTCTGCCAAATAGCACAATGATACAGTTAAAACACAGACATGGGATCAGGCAGATGCAGGTTCAAATCTCAGCTCTGTTATGGCCAACATTGTGTAACCCTAATCTATTCACAACCTCTCTAAGTCTCAGTTTCCTCACCTGTAAAACGAACCTGCATCACAGATTAATAGTCAGAATTAACCAAGATACTGCATTTCAAATGCTTAGCATAACTCTTCTTATGAAGAAAGTTAGAATGTTTCCCCCAGTGCTGGTGCTTGTATTCAGTTAGCTTTCCTTTACCTCTTTTTTTTTTTTTTGAGATGGAGTCTCACTCACTCTGTCATCCAGGCTGGAGTGCAATGGTGCGATCTCGACTCACTGCAACCTCTGCCTCCCAGGTTTAAGCGATTCTCCTGCCTTAGCCTCCCAAGTAGCTGGGATTACAGGCACGTGCCACCATGCCTGGCTAATTTTTGTATTTTTAGTAGAGACGGGGTTTCTCCATGTTGGCCAAGCTGGTCTCGAACTCCTGACCTCAGGTGATCCACCTGTCTCGGCCTCCCAAAGTGCTGGAATTACAGGCGTGAGCTACCTCACCCGGCCTAGTTTCCTTTGTTGTGCAGCTCAAAGTCTTTCTCTCCCCATTATTTACTGTAACATTTGCTCTCCATTTTTTTTTTTCTTTTTTTTTTTGAGACGGAGTCTCGCTCTGTCATCCAGGCTGGAGTGCAGTGAGTGGCACGATCTTGGCTCACTGCAACCTCCACCTCCCAGGTTCAAGCAATTCTCTTGCCTCAGCCTCCCAAGTAGCTGGGGTTATAGGCGCGCACCACCACGCTCGGCTAATTTTTGTATTTTTAGTAGAGACAGGGTTTCACCACATTGGCCAGGCTCTTCATGAACTCCTGATCTCAAGGGATCCACCCGCCTTGGCCCCCCCAAAGTGCTGGGATCACAGGCGTGCGCCACCATGCCTGGCCTGCTCCTCATTTTTCACTGTAGCAAAGAAAGAGGTTGGGCAAGGAGCCAACTGTTTTGGTTGCATATCCTCTAAAACAATTCTGAAAAATTGTGTACTCCCTTGCATATTTTTAAGTTGACAGTTGACATTTAAATTTTTCAAGCTTAAGATTAAATATTACAAAGAATAGAATTTCCAGCATATTGTAAACATCAACGTTTTAAAATAAGTACCTAGTACATAACTGTTTTGAATTCATTAAATGGAATCTAAACACTGTAAGTTGGTCTAGAATGAGCACTCTGACCAACAAGGACACCATATCAGAAAGTGCTTGAGAGGCTGGGTGTGGTGGCTCACGCCTGCAATCCCAGCACTTGGGAGGCCGAGGTGGGCAGGTCGCTTGGGCCCAAGAGTTCAAGACCAGCCTGGGCAACATGGCTCCACCAAGAGCCCAGGAGGCAGAGGTTGCAGTGACTCGTGATTGCGACACTGTACTCCAGCCTGGGTGACAGAGTGAGACCTCATCTCAAAAAACAAAAGGAAGTGCTTGACCAAACTAAACATAGCCTTTTTTAACGTATTTGACTGTGAATGAAATAGCAGTAGAGACACTGAAAGAAAAGGTAGTAAGCAGAAGCCGTGAGATAGTTGCATCTAGACAAAAGAAGAGATCAAGAGGAATTTAGAAGGAAAATAGAGAAGCTACCAGTAGATGCAAGAGGAAAAAGTAGGGGCAAGGACAGAGATGAACTGCATCAGGACACTGAAGGAGTGGTTTTGGCAGGGAGTAATGGATAAGCACCAATGGGTTGGGGTGGGGAATGATGATGGCAATTGCTATTTAGACACTAGAGCTGTTACTGTATCCTGATTGGCAAGGATCCACCACTGAGTTCCACACAACTTAGTTGTTCAGCCAGAGATGGTAGTCACGTTGCCTCTTCCTCAATGCCTCTGTGGTCACATTGCCTCTTCCGCCTCTGCCTTCTTCCCCTCTGCCTCCCTCATAAAGATATTGTGATTGTATTTAAGACTCACTCGGATAATTCAGGATAAACTCTCCGTCTCAAGATCCTTAACTAAATTACATCTTTTGCCACAGAAGGTAATATTCTTACACTAACTGGTGTACTACAATAAAATTCTAGCACTAACCACTTGAAGTTGGCATAGAACCCACAAATTATAGGTCATGGTCCCCAGTAAGACTGCCCTCATTTCGGATGCCAGCCACACATTAGGCATCCCTAGGCCACCCACATTTCTGACCAACTGGCTACAAATCTGGGGGTTCCCATACCCACTCAGGTTTGATAATTCACTAGAATGACTCACAGAACTCAGGAAAGTGATATACTTACAATCACAGTTTTATTATAAAGAATACAAGTCAGGACCAGCCAAATGAGGAGACAGGGTAAGGTCTGGGAGAGTTTCAAGAGCAGAACTGTGAGAAGTGCCTTCTTCCTGTGGAATCAGGGCATATCAGCCTCGTGACACATTGATCTGTTTACCAAACAGGAAATTCCACCAAACCTTGTTGTCCAAAGTTTTTCTTTTTTCTTTTTTGAGACAGAGTCTCGCTCTGTCACCAGGCTGGAGTGCAGTGGCACAATCTTGGCTCACTGCAACCTCCACCTCCTGGGTTCAAGCGATTCCCCTGCCTCAGCCTCCTGAGTAGCTGGGACTACAGGCGCTTGCCACCACGCCAGGCTAATTTTTTTTTTTTTGTATTTTAGTAGAGACGGGGTTTTACCATGTTGGCCAGGATGGTCTCAATCTCCTGACCTTGTGATCCACCCCTCTCGGCCTCCCAAAGTGCTGGAGTTACAGGCATGAGCCACCATGCCTGGCCTGTCCAGAGTTTTTATTGGGGCTTCATTATGGAAGCATGATTGATCGAATCATTGGCCATTGGCTGGGTATCAGTCACTGGTTGAACTCAATGTCCTATACCCTCTTCCTTCCCCAGAAGTCAGTGGTGTGAAGTGGCATCTCATTGTGTTTTTGATTTGCATTTCTCTAATAACCAATGATGAATGATGTTGAACATCTTTTTATGTGCTTATTGGCCATTGGCATATTTTCTCTGTACAAATGTCTGTTCAAATTCTTTGCCTTTTTTTTTTTTTTTTTTTTGAGACAGAGTCTTGTTTTGTTACCCAGGCTGGAGTGCAATGGTGCGATCTCGGCTCACTGCAACCTTTGCCTCCTGGGTTCAAGCGATTCTCCCACCTCAGCCTCCCAAGTAGCTGGGATTACAGGCATGCACCACCACACCTGGCTAATTTTTTTTGTATTTTTAGTAGAGATGGGGTTTCGCCTTGTTGGCCCGGCTGGTCTTGAACTTCTGACATCAGGTGATCCACCCGCCTCGACTTCCCAAAAGTGCTGGGATTATAGGCGTGAGCCACCTGCCTGGCCTTTTTTTTTTTAGAGATAGGGTCTCACTGTGTTACCCAGGTTGCATTGTAGCAGCGTGATCATAGCCCATTGTAAAGTTTGAACTGCTGGGCTCAAGGGGTCCTCCTACCTCAGCTTCCCAACTAGCTAAGACTAGGGGCACATGTCACCATGTCTAGCTAATTTTAATTTTTTTGTAGAGATGAGGTTTTGGTTTTGCTATGTTGCCCAGGCTGCTCTCAAACTCCTGGACTCAAGCAATCCTCCCACCTTGGCCTCCCAAAGCCTTTCCCTGATTTTTAATTGAGCTGTATGTCTTTTTATCATTGAGTTGTAAAAGTACTTCACATATTCTGAACAAGTCCCTTCTTGGATATATGATTTTGCAACTATTATCTCTCATTTGGTGAGTTTTCTTCTTTTTACTCTCTTGGTGGTATCATGTATAGCAAAAAATGTTTAATCTTGAGACACCCCAACTTACTTACTTTTTCTTTTCTGCCCTGCCGCCCTGCCACCACCCTTTTTTTTTAGACAGAGTCTTGCTCTGTTACA
This sequence comes from Pongo abelii, assembly GCF_028885655.2. NCBI lineage: Eukaryota > Metazoa > Chordata > Mammalia > Primates > Hominidae > Pongo > Pongo abelii. The sequence goes on from NC_071985.2 coordinate 194,548,802, forward strand.
CAGGCCAAAGTGCAGTGTCATGATCATGGCTCACTGCAGCTTCAACCTCCTGGCCTCAAGCCATCCTCCTACCTCAGCCTCCCAAGTAGCTGGAACTACAGGTGTGGGCCACCACACCCAGCTAACTTTTAAATATTTTCAGAGAAGGGATCTCATTATGTTGCCTAGGCTGTCTATGTTTTCTTCTAGGAGTTTTATAGTTTCAGTTTTACATCCAGGTCTGTTATCCATTTTGAGTTAATTTTCGTGTATGGTGTAAGGTAGGATAGACAAAGTCTCACTCTATTGCCCAGGCTGGAGTGCAGTGGCACGATCTTGGTTCACTGCAACCTTGGCCTCCCAAGTTCAAGAGATTCTCATGCCTCAGCCTCCTGAATAGTTGGGACTACAGGCACGTGCCACCCTGCCTGACTAATTTTTTTTTTTTTTTTTTGTATTTTTGTAGAGATGGGGTTTCACCATGTTGGCCAGGTTGGTCTCTAACTCCTGACCTTAGGTGATCCACCCACCTTGGCCTCCCAGGATGCTGGGATTACAGGCATGAGCCACTGCGCCCAGCCTGGAGGTCCAACTTCATTCTTTTGTGTGTGGATATCCAGTTGTCCCTGCACCATTTGTTGAAATTAATACATGTCTGCATCTGGTGTTCTGCAGTACCAGGTTGCTGGACATAGGCAGAAGGGCTTTCTGCCACATTTCACAACGGTTCTGAATTTTAAAATTTGCTTTGAACTGGAAAATCTAAACCGGAATTTTTGGTTTCTTACTGTAAGTGACATAATCAGTTAACTCTTTCTTGCATTTTTCAATGGCATGAAACTGTTCTAATCAAGTCCACAAAGTCTTACTTTCAGAGCACATCATCCAAAAGTCAAACAATAATAGTTAATTGACTGCTATAAACAGTAGACCACTAGAATCCCAATAGAATGCCAACCAGGATTGTTGGCTGCAACCTTAGAAGCCAAAAGTGGATAACTAAGGTAGAAAAGGAATTTATCAGAAGGAGATTATGTAACTCATAGAAAGGAAGGGAAAAACAGGAAAGGCAGCCTTGGGAAATAAATAGAAAGCAATTTGTCTGGTCAAAAGAAGCTAGATAGCCTTGATCAAACCTCACCACAAGAAAGGTATGATCACGACACCTCCAGTAGACATGTGTTGCTGTCAAACTCTTGACATCATTGTTACCGTCCTTAATAATCTCACTCTGAGTCCAGTAAGACTCCAGTATCCCAGGCATGAGCAATTTATTGACAAACCCCTGTTCATTGGCTCATGGCCCAGATGAGAGGGGACGGAAGGAAATACATTTTCTCTTCAACTTTAGTAATTAAACTTTAGTAATTCAAACAGGGCTTCTACATCCTATTGCGATCCATAATAATAGGGCCTTCCCCAAAGAAAGAAGGATGCTCAGACATGAGATGGCTAAAAACAAGGTGGGTTATAGAAATGAATAATAAAAACAATAGCCAACCTTTATCGAGGGCTATCTATATACAAGTTTTTTTTTTTTTTTGAGACAGAGTCTTGCTCTGTCACCCAGGCTGGAGTGGAGTGGCATGATCTTGGCTCACTGCAACCTACGCCTCCTGGGTTCAAGCAATTCTCCTGCCTCAGCCTCCAGAGTAGCTGGGAGTACAGACGCATGCTGTCACGCCCGGCTAATTTTTGTATTTTTAGTAGAGACGGGGTTTCACCATATTGATCAGTCTGGTCTTGAACATCTGACCTCGTGATCCACCTGCCTCGGCCTCCCAAAGTGCTGGGATTACTGGCGTGAGCCACCGCGCCTAGCCTATATACAAGTTTTATATGTATTAATTCACCTAATGCTCACAATAGCCCTATGGGGTATATTCCATTATTATCCTAAGCGGTAGGCTAAATAATGAGCCCCAAAGAGATCTACTTCCTATCCTTGAAACCTGTGAATATTACCTTATATGGCAAAAGGATGAATCCTATGTGTTATATAATAAAGAATTTGACTGGCCTTTCTTCCTATTATGTGAATTAAACGTCAACAAGCTGTTAGAAAGCTTATTTATACCTAGTGAAATTGCTTTGGAGGATAAATCTAACTTCATTATGAAGGTGGATTTGTGACCACCAGCAGTTTCAGATTCACATAATCACTTTGTTTTTTTGAGACGGAGTCTCGGTTTGTTGCCCAGGCTAGAGTGCAGTGGTGTGATCCTGGCTCACTGCAAACACCTCCCGGATTCAAGTGATTCTCCTGCCTCAGCCTCCTGAGTAGCTAGGATTACAGGCATGTGCTACCACGCCCAGCTAATTTTTGTATTTTTAGTAGAGACGGGGTTTCACCATGTTAGCCAGGCTGGTCTTGAACTCCTGACCTCAAATGATCAATCTACCTCGGCCTCCTGAAGTGTTGGGATTATAGGCGTGAGCCACTGTGCCTGGACCTCATTTTTTTTTTTTAAACCAGAAGAAGAGGAGCAGCATTCTCCAAACTCTGCTTTGAAAAGTCTCAGGAAGGCCGGGCGCGGTGACTCACGCCTGTAATCCCAGCACTTTGGGAGGCCAAGGCAGGCGGATCACGAGGTCAAGAGATCGAAACCATCTTGGCCAACATGGTGAACCCCCCGTCTCTACTAAAAATACAAAAATTAGTTGGGCATGGTGGCACGCATCTGTAGTCCCAGCTACTTGGGAGGCTGAGGCAGGAGAATCACTTGAACTTGGGAGGCGGAGGTTGCAGTGAGCCAAGATGGCACCACTGCACTCCATCCTGGCAACAGAGTCAGACTCCGTCTCAAAAAAAACAAAAAGTCTCAGGAAAAATTCTGATTAACCTGCCTTGGGTTATGCTCCTATCCCCGTGGCCCAGGGAGAGCACAGGTTTGTGATTAGAAGAGAGGGAGAAATTTGGGAGGACAAAAACAAAGGATGTCACTGCATTAAGGAATACCTTCGGAGTAGATTACAGAAATTGCCTAGAGAATTTTGGCAGAATCCAAGAGGAAATAGAGGAGCCTGAATTTCAAGAGTCTACCACCAAGGAGCAGGAGTACACAGTTAGCTCAGGCAGGTTTGTTTGCTTGGAGGAGTTTCATTAGAGATACAAGATTTAAGGGATTAATTAAGGTTGTAGCCTAAGGCCTTAATAGTTTACAGGGCTGTGAGATAAATTGAGACCCAATGCTCTGGTCAAGAGAAAACTCGTAAGGATGTGAAGGAAGGAATTCAAAGCCATGAACATTATTCATATATATATATATATATATATACACTCATGGGGATAAATAGATAGAAAATGTTGGATACAGGCTGGGTCCGGTGGCTCATGCCTGTAATCCCAGCACTTTGGGAGGCCAAGGCAGGCAGATCACCGGAGGTTGGGAGTTCGAGACCAGCCTGACCAACATGGAGAAACCCCGTCTCTACTAAAAATACAAAATTAGCCGGGCGTGGTGGCACATGCCTGTAATCCTAGCTACTTGGGAGGCTGAGGCAGGAGAATCGCTTGAATCCGGGAGGCAGGGGTTTTGGAGCCGAGATCATGCCATTGCACTCCAGCCTGGGCAACAAGAGTGAAACTCTGTCTCAAAAAAAAAAAAAAAAAAAAAAAGGCCGGGCGTGGTGGCTCACTCCTGTAATCCCAGCACTTTGGGAGACCGAGGTGGAAGGATCACGAGGTCAGAAGATTAAGACCATCCTGGCTAACACGGTGAAACCCCGTCTCTACTAAAAATAGAAAAAAATTAGCCGGGCATGGTGGTGGGCGCCTGTAGTCCCAGCTACTTGGGAGGCTGAGGCAGGAGAATGACGTGAACCCAGGAGGTGGAGCTTTCAGTGAGCCGAGATCACGCCACTGCATTCCAGCCTGGGCGACAGAGCGAGACTCCGTCTCAAAAAAAAAAAAAAAAAAAAAAGAAGGTGGATAGATAGATAATGTTTGATAGATAAATATGCAAACTATTTACAGTAGTTACTTTTGAGAAATGAACTTAAGGGACACTTTCATTTTTTACTTTCTGTATGTCTGTATTGTTTAAATATTTTGCAATATTTTGTAAATTAAAAAATAAAGGTTTTCTAAAAACAAAGATTGTGTGAAAAAGAAATGGATTTCTCATTGTTGTCTGACTGTTCTGGTGTTAAGTTCCCTAGGACTCATCTTTCTCACGGGCTATCAAAAGTAGGTTGGTGTAGGCCGGGTGCGATGGCTCACGCCTGTTATCCCAGCACTTTGGGAGGCTGAGGCAGGTGGATCACTTGAGGCCAGGAGTTCAAGACCAGCCTGGCCAACATGGTGAAACCCAGTCTCTACTAAAAAAAGAAATACAAAAATTAGCCGGGTATGGTGGCGGGCACCTGTAATCCCAGCTACCCAATAGGCTGAGGCAGGAGAATTGCTTGAACCCAGGAGGCGGAGATTGAATCCAGGGAGCCAAGATTGTGCCACTGTATTCCAGCCTGGGAGATAGAGTGAGACTTTGTCTCAAAAAAAAAACACAAAAAAAGTAGATTGGTGTAAACAGTGGGTATTTTATACACTATACATGTAAAACAAAAGGGAGGGATTTATAGACACATAGGTATAGTTTTTTTTGGAAGGATAAAAAAGAAACTGGTAAAAGTCAATGATTCTTGGGATGAAAACTGGTGGATTAGAGAATAGAGGTGGTTAAGGAATTTTAATTCTCATTGTATACTGTTGATAGTGTCTGAATTTTTTTATTACCATATGAATGTATTAACTATTAAAAATAGCCAGGTGCGGTGGCTCATGCCTGTAATCCCAGCAATTTGGGAGGCTGAGGCAGTGGGTCACTTGAGGCCAGGAGTTCGAGACCAGCCTGGTCAACATGGCAAAACCCTGTCTCTACTAAAAATACAAAAATTATCCAGGCATGGTGATGCACGCCTGTAATCCCAGCTACTACAACCTCTGCCTCCTGGGTTGGAGTGACTCTCCTGCCTCAGCCTCCCGAATAGCTGGGATTACAGGTGCCGGGCACTAAGCCTGGCTAATTTTTTATTTTTAGTAGAGATTTTTGTATTTCAGTAGAGGTCTTGCCATGTTGGTCAGGTTCGTCTTGAACTCCTGACCTCAGGTGATCCCCCCAACTTGGGCTCCCAAAGTACTGGGATTACAGGCATAAGCCACTGCCCCTGACCTTAGACGTCCTTGAAGCTTAGTCTTTGGATGTGTTCTAAATTTTCCAATCAGATACAGGCCTAAGGGGCTTGATCTGGAACTGAGTTAAAGTAGGGGATAAAATGAAGTCGCATGTGAGGATTCAGTAAGTCACAGCTCTGGTACCAACAGCTCCGGCAGTGGCTTCTTGTTCCCCAGATCCTGGCTAAGGTAACGTGTTCCTGGAGCCAACAGTTGGAACAATAGCTTACTAATTTCCCAGTTTTCCGATGTGGCAGAGGCAACAATTTTCTTGGTGAGAACTTATGCCTATCTTAAACCAACCTTAATTCAATAACCTCGACTAAGTACAGATTGCTAAAATGTGTAAAACTTGTTTGCAGTAGGCTTTGTGAGATACACTGGCACTAATCCAAAGTTAATGTCCCTTACAGGGGTCGTCTTGACAGTTATGGGTGTAGGGACACGACATGTATGCTGGGTCCATAGCACTCTAACCCTCTTTCTTTTTTTTTTTTTTTTGATACAGAGTCTTGCTCTGTCGTCCAGGCTGGAGTGCAGTGGCGCGATCTCCGCTCACTGCAAGCTCCGCCTCCCGGGTTCACGCCATTCTCCTGCCTCAGCCTCCGGAGTAGTTGGGACTACAGGTGCCCGCCACCACGCCCGGCTAATTTTTTTGTATTTTCAGTAGAGATGGGGTTTCACTGTGTTAGCCAGGATGGTCTCGATCTCCTGACCTCGTGATCCGCCCGCCTTGGCCTCCCAAAGTGCTGGGATTACAGGCATAAGCCACCGCGCCTGGCCACCGTTTTTCTTTCATTTAGGGAATTTCATCAGGTGATAAGTCAGCTTACCATCCCCTACAGAAACTGAAAGTGCTAGGTACTCTTTTTCCACCTGCCTTGCAGCTAGAGCACTGGCATGTGGACTGGGCTCTGCCAGTCAGCCACGTCTGCCTCAAAGCTTGCTGGAAAAGTTGGTTTCAGGAGGATCGCTTCCTGGAAAAGCAGTGACTGCGGGGTAGTGATCAGTCCAGTATCTGATGGTCACAGTATCATTGGCACAAGCAGCATATCTGGAGCTCTTCGATCATGGCAGTGGTGTCTTGTCATCAGACCAGTTCTGCAATTTGGTTTTGGCTCTTTCTCATTATGTAGTTCAGAATGTGGTTCTTCAGCCCACCCATTTATTTTATAAGCTACATAATATCCTTTTTTGTTGTTGTTGTTTTTTTGAGATAGGGTCTTGCTCTGATGTTAGGATTATACTACATACAACTTCAAGCACGTTCACATCGAAAATTACCTCTAGTTACTGCATCCAGCTCTGAGTATAGAATCTCTAGGGGATGTCCAATATTTCCAATAAGCTCCAGATCTTAAAACCCATGGCTAAAATGATATATTTACTAGCAACATACTCTTAGTCCATTTTGTGTTGCTATAACAGAATACCACTGACTGGGTAGTTTCAAAGAAAAGAAATGTATTTTTCACAGTTCTGGAGGGGCAGATAAGTCCAATATCAAGGTGCTGGTGTCTGTTGAAGGTCTTCTTCCTGAGTCATTCATGGTGGAATGTGGAAGGGCAAGAGAGTCCGGGACAGCAAGAAATTGAACTCAAAACCTCACGTCTTTTCATGACCCCAGTCCCTGAGCCACTGCTGAGAACTCAGCAACTTTCCCTTTGAGCCCCCTTGCTTCCTCATGTTCCATACCCCACCTTTGCCCACTTCCCCCCACTTCTTCCACTGCTACATCTGTAGGCAGTTTCTGTTGAGGAAAAGGAATTGTATAGTATGTTTGCTATTCAGAACCTCTACTCTTTTGACCTCTTTGCTTGATGCAACTAAGGGCAATAATCTGCTTCCTGCTGGCACTGAGGATTATATCCATGTAAGAATTTAATAAAGAAATGGCAGGAAGACCGTTACTACTGTCCAAGGAATTGCTGATGACTACCATAAAAAGAAACTAGGCCAGGCGCAGTGGCTCATGCCTGTAATCCCAGCACTTTGGGAGACCTAGGTGGGCAGATCACATGAGGTCAGGAGTTCAAGACCAGCCTGGCCAACATGCTGAAACCCCGTCTTTACTAAAAATACAAAAACTGGCTGGTTGTGGTGGTTCATGCCTGTAGTCCTAGCTACTCCGGAGGCTGAGGCAGGAGAATTGTTTGAACCTGGGAGATGGAAGTTGCAGTGAGCTGAGATATCGTGTCACTGCACTCCAGCCTGGGTGACAGAGTGAGACTCTGTCTCAAAAAAAAAAAAAAAAAAAAAAAGAAAAGAAACTAGTGAAGGCATTCAAGAAGAAATTTGCCTGTAATGGTACGGCAATTGAGCATCCAGAATATGGAGAACTAATTAAGCTACAGACTGACCCCTACGAGAACCTATGCCAGTTCCTTGCAGAGATCGCACTGGCCAAGGACAATCAGCTGAAGGTTCATGGGTTCTAAGTGTTTGTGGCTCACTGAAGCTTAAGTGAGGATTTTCTTGCAATGAGTAGAATTTCCCTTCTGTCGGCTGGGCGCTGTGGCTCACGCCTGTAATCCTAGCACTTTGGGAGGCCGAGGCGGGCGGATCACGAGGTCAGGAGATCGAGACCATCCTGGCTACCACGGTGAAACCCCCTCTCTACTACAAACACAAAAAATTAGCCGGGCGTGGTGGCAGGCGCCTGTGGTCCCAGCTACTCGGGAGGCTGAGGCAGGAGAATGGCGCGAACCCAGGAGGCGGAGTTTGCAGTGAGCTGAGATCACGCCACTGCACTCCAGCCTGGGCGACAGAGCGAGACTCTGTCTCAAAAAAAAAAAAAAAAAAATACTTGACAGATTTTGCTGGGCGCGATGGCTCACACCTGTAATCCCAGCACTTTGGGAGGCTGAGGCAGGCATATCACCTGAGATCATGAGTTCGAGACCAGCCTGGTCAACATGGCAAAACCCCATCTCTACTAAAAATACAAAAGTTAGCTGGGTGAGGTGGCAGGTGCCTGTAATTCCAGCTATTCAGGAGGCTGAGGCACAAGAATCTCTTGAACCTGTGAGGTGGAGGTTGCAGGGAGCTGAGATTGCGCCATTGCACTCAACCTCTGGGCGACAGAGCAAGACTCTGTCTCGGGGGGAAAAAAAAAAAAAGCCTGGCCTGGGCGACATGGCAAAACCCAGTCTCTAAAAAAAATACAAAAACTGGCCGGGCACGGTGGCTCACGTCTGTAATCCCAGGACTTTGGGAGGCTGAGGCTGGCGGATCATGAGGTCAGGAGATCGAGACCATCCTTGCTAACACTGTGAAAACTCGTCTCTACTAAAAATACAAGAAAAAAAAATTAGACGGGCATGGTGGCGGGTGCCTGTAGTCCCAGTTACTCAGGAGGCTGAGGCAGGAGAATGGCATGAACTTGGGAGGTGGAGCTTGCAGGGAGCCAAGATCAGTGCCACTGCACTCCAGCCTGGGTGACAGAGTGAGACTCTGTCTCAAAAAAAAAAAAAAAAAAAAAAGCCACGTGGTGGCACGTGCCTGTAGTCCCAGCTACTCGTGAGGCTATGCGGGAAGATCCCTTAAGCCCAGAAGGTGGAGGTTGCAGTGAGCTGAGATCATGCTACTGCACTCCAGCCTGGGTGACAGAGAGGAGAGGCAGAATCTGGTACCAGATTACCTGAGTTCAAAGCCAAACTCTGCACTCATTAGTTAGAATTACTTAATCTCTCTATATGTTAGGATTCATAAATTAATATATATGTAAAACACTTGGTACAGCCACTGCCACAAAGTATATACTGTGTGAGTCCTTGCTATTGTGTTTGTTTTTTTTTTTTCAGACAGAGTCTGGCACTGTCGCCCAGGCTGGAGTGCAATGGCGCAGTCTTGGCTCACTGCAACCTCTACCTACTGGGTTCAAGCGATTCTCCTGCCTCAGCCTTCCGAGTAGCTGGGATTACATTATGCCCGGCTAATTTTTGTATTTTTGTAGAGACGGGGTTTCACCATGTTGGCCAGGCTGGTCTCGAACTCCTGACCTCAGGTGATCTGCCTGCCTCAGCCTCCCAAGTATTGGGATTACAAGTGTGAACCACTGCGCCTGGCCTAGTGCTTGCTATTGTTAAGGAGGAACCTAAATGACCTTTAGGTGGAAAAAATATCAAACAAACAGGTCTATGGTCTGGAAAAAAAAGCTTCTCTTTTTGAAGGTGAGATAGATTAAATTTCAAGTTCATTCAGGTGAGAGAATATCTATGGAATTAAAGTGAATAGGTGGGCAAGAATGAGAGTACATCAGGCAGAACAATATGAGTGTTCTGCAGCTAAATGTTCCTTAGTTCTTTAATTAAAATGTTTAAACAAATGAACAATAATTATCAATCTCTTCTTCAGAGAATATGGAATTCACAGTTAACAAAAATCATTGCAATTTAGCTGGCTGTGGGGACACATGCTTGTAGTCACAGGTAATCAGGAGGATGAGCAGGAGGATCCCTTGAGTCCAGGAATTCGAGTCCAGCCTAGGCAACATAGTAAGACCCAGTCTTAGGCCAGGAGCGGTGGCTGACGCCTGTAATCCCAGCACTTTGGGAGGCAGAGGTGGGTGGATCACGAGGTCAGGAGATCAAGACCATCCTGGCTAACACGGTGAAACCCCGTCTCTACTAAAAAAAATACAAAAAAATTTAGCTGGGCGCGGTGGCGCTACTTGAAAGGCTGAGGCAGGAGAATGGTGTCAACTCGGGAGGCGGAGCTTGCAGTGAGCCAGGATCGCGCCAGTGCACTCCAGCCTGGGTGACAGAGCGAGACTCCGTCTCAAAAAAAAAAAAACAAAAAACAAAAAACCCTGTCTTTACAGTAAATGAAAAATAAAATAAGACCAGACATGGTGGCTCATGCCTGTAATCCTAGCACTTGGGGAGGCCAAGGCAGGAGGATTGCTTGAGCCCAGGAGTTCTAGACCAGGGCAATGCAGGGAGGCCCTGTCTGTACAAAAAAAAAAAAAAAAAGTTAGCCAGGTGTGTGGTGGAGTGCACATGTGCTTCCAGCTACCCAGGAGGCTGAGGTGGGAGGATCACTTTGAGCCTGGGAGGTCAAGGCTGCAGTGAGCCATGATTGTACCACTGCACTCCAGCCTGGGTGGCAGAGCAAGACTTTACCTCAAAAAATAAATAAAATAAAATAATTGCAATTGAACTTGACATATAAAAACACACAAGCCCAGAGTCTCATGCAAAGAAAAATTATTAGATTATTAGGCTTAATTTATTTGAGGACACTAAGATGCTGACAAGTTTTAGTTATTTATTTATTTTATTATTTTTTTTTATACAGACAGGTTCTCGCTATGTTGCCCAGACTGGTCTTGAACTAGGCTCAGGCAGTTCTCCTGCCTCAGCCTCCCAAAGTGCTGGGATTACTGGAACTTCTTTTGTGTTCTATTTTGCATGTAACTTGCATGCAATGACTCTAGTAGAGTTGGTTTTTTTTTTTTTTTTGAGACAGAGTTTTGCTCTTGTTGCCCAGGCTGGAGTGCAATGGTGCGATCTCAGCTCACTGCAACCTCCGCCTCCCGGGTTCAAGCGATTCTCCTGCCTCAGCCTCTCGAGTAGCTGGGATTACAGGCATGTGCCACCATGCCTGGCTAATTTTGTATTTTTAGTAGAGACGGGGTTTCTCCATGTTGGTCAGGCTGGTCTCGAACTCCCCACCTAAGGTGATCCCCCCAAAGTGCTGGGATTAGAGGCGTGAGCCACCACTACCGGCCAGTAGAGTTTTTGTTGTTGTTATTATTATTATTATTTTTTGCTTCTTCAAACACAAGCTTGAAAAACAGTTTACACTTGCCTCAATATAGAATAGAAATCATTTAATTTTTGAAAAATCTGTTGATAGAAGATAAGGGCAGTGTCTCCTTTCAAGATATAATCAAGATGGAGTTTCAGGCTAGGTGTGGTGGCTTATACCTGTAATCCCAGCGCTTTGGGAAGATTGCTTGAGGCCAGGAGTTCGAGACCAGCCTGGCCAACAGAGCAAGACTCCTTCTCTTATTAAATAAAAATGTTATTAACAACAACAAAAAAAGACAGAGCTTCAACAAATTCTTAGAGGCCACGTGCCATGGCTTATGCCTGTAATCTCAGCACTTTGGGAGATGTAACTGCCCAAGGGGTTCACCTTGCCTGCTGCCTAGACAGAGCCAACTCATTAAGATAGGGGTATTGCCATAGAGAAAGAGTAGTTCACGCAGAGCCGGCTGTGAGGGAGACTGGAGTTTTATTATTATTCAAATCAATCTCCCCTAGCACTCAGGGAGCAGAGTTTTTAAGGATATGGTGGCAGGTAGGGGGAAGCCAGTGAGCTAGGAGTGCTATTGGTCAGAGATGAAATCACATGGAGTTGAAGCTCTTTTCTTGTGCTGAGTCAGTTCCTGGGTGGGGGCCACAAGCTCAGATGAGCCAGTTTATTGATCGGGGTGGTGCCATCTGATCCATCAATTGTGGGGTCTGCAAAATATCTCAAGCACTGATCTTAGGAGCAGTTTAGGGAGGGTCAGAATCTTGTAGCCTCCAGCTGCATGACTCCTAAACCATCATTTCTAATCTTGTGGCTAATATTAATCCTACAAAGGCAATGTAGTGCCCAGGCAAGAAGGAGGTCTGCTTCGGGAAAGGGCTGTTACCACCTTTGTTTAAACTATAAACTAAGTTTATCTCAAAGTTAGTTCAGCCTATGCCCAGGAATGAACAAGGACAGCTTGGAGGTTAGAAGCAAAATGGAATCAGTTAAGTTAGATCTCTTTTACTATCTCAGTCATAATTTTGCAAAGGTGGTTTCTGAGGCTGAGGCATAAGGATCTCTTGAGGCCAGGAGTTGGAGACCAGCCTGGGCAACAAAGCAAGACCCCCGTCGGTACAAAAAAATAAAAATTGTTAGACAATAGTAGATTGCCAAGAATATTTGAGAGACCTTGTTGTATCTCAGTCTTTTTTTTTTTTTTTTGAGACAGAGTCTCGCTCTGTCTCCCAGGCTGGAGTGCAGTGGTGTGATCTCTCACTGCAACCTCCACCTCCCTGGTTCAAGCAATTCTCCTGCCTCAGGTTCCTGAGTAGCTGGAATTACAGGCGTGTGCCACCACACCTGGCTAATTTTTGTATTTTCAGTAGGCAGGCGGATCACCTGAGGTCAGAAGTTCAAGACCAGCCTGGCCAACATGGTGGAACTTTGTCTCTACTAAAAATACAAAAATTAGCCAGGTGTAGTGGCAGATGCCTGTAATCCCAGCTACTTGGGAGGCTGAGATGGGAGAATCGCTTAAACCTGGGAGGCGAAGGTTGCAGTGAGCTGAGATTGCACCACTGCACTCCAGCCTGGGCAACAAAGCGAGACCCCATCTCAAATAATAATAATAATAATAGTAATAATGGTAACAAGGAAAGGCTAACCGTAATATGGTCTATATTACTGTAACAAAACTGCCTTTTCCAAATTTAACTGGTAAGATTTTTTTATTTTTTATTTAAAAAAATTTTTATGTATGTATGTATTTATTTTTGAGACAAGAGTCTCGCTCTGTCACCCAGGCTGGAGAGTGTAGTGGTGCAATCTCGGCTCACTGCAACCTCTGCCTCCCGGGTTCAAGCGATTCTCCTGCCTCACCCTCCTGAGTAGCTGGGATTACAGATGCCTGCCACCATGCCGGCTAATTTTTTGTATTTTTAGTAGAGACGGGATTTCGCCATGTTGGCCAGGCTGGTCTCGAACTCCTGACCTCAGGTAATCTGTCCTCCTTGGCCTCCCAAAGTGCTGGGACGACAGGCGTGCGCCACCGCACCCGGCCTCTGGTATGATTTTCTTTTCTTTTTTTTTATTTTTTGAGATGGAGTTTCACTCTTGTTGCCCAAGCTGGAGTGCAATAGCACGATCTCAGCTCACTGCAACCTCTGCCTCCTGGGTTCAAGCGATTCTCTTGCCTCAGCCTCCTGAGTAGCTGGGATTACAGGCGCCCGCCACCAGGTCCAGCTAATTTTTTTGTATTTTCAGTAGAGATAGGGTTTCACTATGTTGGCCAGGCTGGTCTTGAACTCCTGACGTCGTGGTCCGCCCACCTCGGCCTCCCAAAGTGCTGGGATTACAGCTGTGAGCCACCGCACCGGCCTGGTATGATTTTCTTAAACAATGGTACATTTATTTTTAAAGTAAATTTGGCAAGAAATATCCTATTTAGTTTACAAAGCTATTGTGAGAAGGCACTCCTAATTTTGTGGGATCAACCAGTCAACAGGCATTACAGCAAGTGTGCAAGAAAGGAGTTGGCCGGGCGCGGTGGCTCATGCCTGTAATCTCAGCACTTTGGGAGGCCAAGGCAGGCGGATCACCTGAGGTCAGGAGATTGAGACCATCCTGGCTAACACGGTGAAACCCGTCTCTACTAAAAATACAAAAAAAATTAGCCGAGCGTGGTGGCGGGCGCCTGTAGTCCCAGCTACTCTGGAGGCTGAGGCAGGAGAATGGCGTGAAACTGCCAGGCGGAGCTTGCAGTGAGCCGAGATTGCGCCACTGCACTCCAGCCTGGGCGACAGAGCGAGACTCCGCCTCAAAAAAAAAAAAAAAAGAAAGAAGTCAGACAAGTTTAGGAAGTGCTAGGTGAAGCAACATTGAACAGACTTGTTTGTTGAAGGACTTCTTAGAAGCTTAGAGGCTTCATGACGCTGACATGTGCTGTGATTTTATAAGGCAGGGTTATGATATACAGCATTTTCTATAGTTACTCAAACAAGAACCTTGCTTTCAAAGATTAGCTAATTAGACTAGAATTTGTGGAATATACTTGGACTACTTGAACTAAGAGAAATGACCCATGGAGTAAAATCTTCCCAGTGCAGAATAATTCCCTAGTACCCCATCAGTCTTATCACTCAGTGATAATAATCTCTGCTCCCCACTTAGAGCAAACAGAATAAAACATTGTATCAAATTGAGGCTGGTCTGAGTGCAGTGGTGTTCACAACTAATTGATCACAACTAGTTATACATTTACTTGTCCTTTTCCACTCCCGCTGCTTCACTTCATTAGCCTTACACGAATTTTAAAAATCAAGTTGTAAATTAAAGGCAGGTATAAACATAAAATTGTGAAAACTTGTAATGGCTTGCAACCATTTGAGGAGGTGTTCAAACTCTCACATTAGTCAGAGAAATGTAAATTAAAATTCGGTGAGGCAAGCAAGGTCCAGTGGCTCACGCCTGTAATCCCAGCACATTGAGAGGCCCAGTGGGGAGGATTCCTTGAAGTCAGGAGTTTGAGACCAGCCTGGGCAACAAAGTGAGACCCCCCCATCTCAAAAACAAAAAAATTATTTATTTATATTTTTGAGACAGAATCTTACTCCGTTGCCCAGGCTGGAGTGCCTTGCTGCTATCTCAGCTCATTGCAGACTCTACCTCCCAGGTTCAAGCGATTCTCCTGCCTCAGCATCCCAAGTAGCTGGGATTACAGGCATGTGCCACCATGCCTGGCTAAATTTTTTTTTTTTTTTTTTCTTTTTTTGAGATGGAGTCTTGCTCTGTCGTCCAGGCAGGAGTGCAGTGGCGCAATCTCAGCTCACTGCAACCTCTGCCTCCCGGGTTCAAGCGATTCTCCTGCCTCAGCCTCCTAAGTAGCTGGGATTACAGGCACACACCACCACGCCCAGCTAATGTTTGTATTTTTAGTAGAGACAGGGTTTCACCATGTTGGCCAGGCTGGTCTTGAGCTCCTGATCTCGTGATCCACCCACCTCGGCCTCCCAAAGTGCTGGGATTATAGGCGTTAGCCACAGTGCCCGGCCTGCCTAGCTAATTTTTATGTTTTTGGTAAAGACGGCATTTCACAATGTTGGCTAGGCTGGTCTCGAGCTCCTGGCCTCAAGTGATCTTAAATTTTTTTTAAAAAAAATTAGCCAGCATGGTGCCATAAGCGTTTAGTCCCAGCTACTCAGGAGAATCACTTGAGCCCAGGAGATTGAGTCTGCAGTGATCCATGATGGTATACCGCCCTTCAGCCTGGGGGATACAGCAAGATCTCAATTCTAAAACAACAACAAAAACCCCACAAAATCAAGAAAACTTCAATGCAATTCTACTTTACACCCATCAGACATACAGATTTTTTTTTTTTTTTTTTTTTTTTTTTTGAGACGGAGTCTCGCTCTGTCACCCAGGCTGGAGTGCAGTGGCGCCATCTCGGCTCACTGAAAGCTCCGCCTCCTGTGTTCACGCCATTCTCCTGCCTCAGCCTCCGGAGTAGCTGGGACTACAGGCGCCCGCCACCACACCGGGCTAATTTTTTTTTGTATTTTCAGTAGAGACGGGGTTTCACCGTGTTAGCTAGGATGGTCTCAATCTCCCAACCTCGTGATCCACTTGCCTCGGCCTCCCAAAGTGCTGGTGTTACAGGCGTGAGCCACCACGCCCTGCCAGATTATTTTTTAAATGTTTTATTTACATAGGTTAATAAGGAACAAGTGTTTGGTTACATGAGTAAGTTCTTTAATGGTGATTTGTGAGATTTTGGTGCACCCATTACCTGAGCAGTAAACACTGCACACAATTTGTAGTCTTTTATTCCTCACCCACTTCCCAGCCTTTCCCCTTGAGTCCCCAAAGTCCACTGTGTCATTCTTATGCTTTTGCATCCTCATAGCTTAGCTCCCACTTATAAGTGAGAACATACGACGTTTGGTTTTCCATTCCTGAATTACTTCACTTAGAATAATAGTCTCCAGTCTCCTCCAGGTTGCTGTGAATGCCATTAATTCATTCCTTTTTATTGCTGAGTAGTATTCCATCATATCTATATCTATATATACCACAGTTTCTTTATCCACTTGCTGATTGATGGACATTTGGGTAGACCTGCAGATATTAAGAAGATCTGTAATACCTATCACTGGAGGGGCTGTGGAGAAAAAGGAACCTCTCATATTGCTGATGTAAAGGCACATTTTTTTAGCTTTTTTGGAAAGCAACCTGGCAGCATCTTTTTTTCCTCCTTCCCTCCTTTCCTTCTTCTTCTTTTTTTTTTTGAAACAGTGTCTTACTTTGTCACCCAGGCTGGAGTGCAGTGGTGCCATCTTGGCTCACTGCAACCTCTGCCTCCCGGGTTCAAGTGATTCTCTTGCCTCAGCCTCCTGAGTAGATGGGATTACAGGTGTGCTACCAAGACCAGCTAATTTTTGTATTTTTTTTTTTTTTTTTTTGAGACAGAGTCTTTCTCTGTCGCCCAGGCTGGAATGCAATGGTGTGATCTTGGCTCACTGCAACCTCTGCCTCCCAGGTTCAGGCAATTCTCCGGCCTCAGCTTCTCGAGTAGCTGGGATTACAGGTACCCACAACCACGACCGGCTAATTTTTGTATTTTTAGTAGAGACGGTTTCACCATGTTGACCAGACTGGTCTCCAACTCCTGACATCAGGTGATCTGCTCACCTCAGCCTCCCAATGTGCTGGGATTACAGGCGTGAGCCACCGTGCCTGGCCGTCTCTTCTTCTTACAAGGACAACAGTCCTAGCCCCCCACCCTTATGACTTTATTTAACCTTAATTTCTTCCCCCCCCAACTCCCCTCCCCTTCCCTCTTTCTTTCTGACGGAGTCTCATTCTGTCACCAGGCTGGAGTGCAGTGGCACGATCTCGGCTCACTGCAACCTCCGCCTCCCGGGTTCAAGCAACTCTCCTGCCTCAGCCTCCCGGGTAGCTGGGACTACAGGCACATGCCACCACACCCGGCTAATTTTTTTTTTTTTGTATTTTAGTAGAGACAGGGTTTCACCATGTTGCCCAGGCTGGTCTCGAACTCCTGAGCTGAGGCAATCTGCCCGCCTCGGCCTCTGAAAGTGCCAGGATTACAGGCATGAGCCACCTCGCCTAGCCTAATTACTTCTTTAAAGGCCCTATCTTTGGCCAAGTGTGGTGGCTGAAGAAATAAATAAAATAAAAGATGGGAATTGCAATAGGGAAAGAGTTTAATACACATAGAGCTGACTAAATGGAAGTCTGGAGTTTTATTATCACTCAAATCAATCTCCCTGAAAATTCACAGGCTAGAGTTTTTCAAGGATAATTTGGCAGGCAGGGGGCTAGGGAATGGGTGCTGCTGATTGTTTGGGGATGCAATCATAACTGTGTGGAAACCGGTCTTCTTGTGCCGAATTCGCTTCCAGGTGGAGGCCACAGAGGGTCTGATCCTGCTGGAATCATCTTCTGGTCAGAAATATGAAAGTCTGAAAAGCGTCTTAAAAGGCCAATCCTAGGTTCTACCATAGTGACGTTATTTACAAGGGTAATTGGGGAAGTTGTAAATCTTGGGACCTCTGGAACAATGGCTAGTAATCCTTTAAGGAAGCCTGTATCTTAGTGGAATTCAGGCCCCCTCATCCTCCTAAACTGGTGGCCTTTCATTTTAGTTTTGGGAAGAGCTGTTAACATTTAAACTATACATTTCTCCCAAAGTTAGTTTGGCCCATGTCCAGGAATGACCAAGAGCAGTTTGGAGGTTAAAGGCAAGATGGAATTGTTTAGGTCAGTTCTCTTTCACTGTCATAATTTTCTCACTGTTATAATTTTTGCAAAAGCAGTTTCAGAATTCTATGGAGTTCCCAGGTTTACTACTTTTAGTTTCACCAAAAAGAAGAGACACAGTAGGGTTTTTCTGCCCCTGTTGCAAATTTTTAGGAAAGGGAAACTAATTGGCCCAACCTGGGTCAAATGTCCTGCTTTGGTCCAATCACTGTGGCCAACGCTGGTCATTGAATGCATATATGGCAGCTAAAGTCCTGAGGGATGATATGGGGTAGGGGAAGCTTTCCAAGAGCGGGGGTTGTGATGAGCTGGAAATGTACCTGATCCTTGTCTTTCTGTAGCACCCAAACCTAAGTCAATCCTACCACTCTCCTGTTCTTTGCCTGAGCAGCCAAGAGCTGCTGGAGGGGTGGGGGAAAGCCAAACAACCATCTACAGAATTTTCAAATGGACATTTTAAATGAGAAAAGCCATGATGTTGGTTGGATGGACAGGGATGGTGCTGGGTGGGGTAGCATTGCAAAGGACTGGGCTGGGTGCAGTGGCTTACGCCTGTAATCTCAGCACTCTGGGAGGCCAAAGTGGGCAGACCACCTGAGGTCAGGAGTTGGAGATCAGCCTGGCCAACATGACAAAACCCCGTCTCTACTAAAAAATACAAAAATTAGCTGGGCGTGGTGGCGTGCGCCTGTAATCCCAGCTACTCGGGAGGCTGAGGCTGGAGAATTGCTTGAACCTGGGAGGCGGAGGTTGCAGTGAGCCGAGATCATGCTACTGCACTCCAGCCTGGGTGACAGAGTGAGATTCCGTCTCAAAAAAAAAAAAAAAAAGAAAAGGGAGAAGACTGGTTCTCTGGCCCCAAAGAGTCACGATCTTGGTGAATTCACCACAGTTCAGGGTCAAGCTCCGAATTTTGCAGGCTTAGAAATGTGAACTTGTGGCTGGCCATGGTGGCTCAAATCCCATCACTTTGGGAGGCCAAGGCAGGTGGATCACCTGAGGTCAGGAGTTCGAGACCAGCCTGGCCAACATAGTGAAACCTCATCTCTACTGAAAATACAAAAATTAGCCAGGCGTGGTGGTGGGTGACTGTAATCCCAGCTACTCGGGAGGCTGAGGCAGGAGAATCACTTGAACCTGGGAGGTGGAGGTTACGGTGAGCCGAGATTGGGCCACTGAACCCCAGCCTGGGCTACAGAGTGAGACTCTGTCTCATAGAAAAAAAAAAAGAAAAGAAATGTGAACTTGTCAATATCTCAGAACTGATACAATTTGTGGATACTGATTCACATTAATGAAATTTACGTGAAACTCGGGTACAAATTCTAAATGAAAATTTATTTATTTTTATTTATTTATTTTTGAGATGGAGTTTCGCTCTTGTTGCCCAGGCTGGAGTGCAATGGTGTGATCTCATCTAACCAAAACCTCCGCCTCCTGGGTTCAAGCGATTCTCCTACCTCAGTCTCCCAAGTAGCTGGGATTACAGGCATGCACCACCATGCCTGGCTAATTTTTTTATATTTTTCGTAGAGACAGGGTTTTCACCATGTTGGTCAGGCTGGTCTCGAACTCCTGACCTCGGGTGATCTGCCTGCTTCGGCCTCCCAAAGTGCTGGGATTACAGGTGTGAGCCACTACGCCTGGCCTTTAAATGAAAATTTATTCATTTACAAATATTTAAGGGCATATCAGTCTCCTCCAGATATGTTTTGCAAACACCTTTTTGAACCAAACTCAATGCCAATCCCTGTTCTGAGTGCTGGAGACACCAAGATAAATAAAATATAGGGTTTGTTTTCTTTTTTATTTTCCTATTTCTGAATAGATCACAAGGCTTTGTTTTCTGAGAGCTCCCTAACTTGCGAGTACACTGGGTGTGGGCAGACACCTTTTCTCTCTGAAATCACACAGCATAGAAATCAGCTTCTTGAGCATCAAATCACAAGGAAGGCTGGCTGGAGGGCTGGAACAGTCAGTAGTGTCTTTGACAGCCAGGGATAACTAGATGTTAGAGTTGAGGTGGCCCAAGCACAACCCCGGTACAGTTCTGCGACCAAGCACTGCCTCCTGATACTTTTTGCACTTCCATAGCTGAGCAGGACCTTTATTCTGTAGACATTTTTCATCTCTCTTTTTTTTTTTGAGATGGAGTCTCGCTCTGTCGCCCAGGCTGGAGTGCAGTGGCGTGATCTCGGCTCACTGCAACCTCCACCTCCCGGGTTCAAGCGATTCTTCTGCCTCGGCCTCCTGAGTAGCTGGGACTACAGGCACGTGCCACCACGCCCAGCTAATTTTTTTGTATTTTTAGTAGAGATGGGATTTTACCATGTTGGCCAGGCTTGTCTCGATCTCTTGACCTCGTGATCCACCCCCCTCAGCCTCCTAAAGCGCTGGGATTACAGGCGTGAGCCACCGCACGCAGTTGACATTTTTCATCTTACGTGAAAGCTGTCTCCAGTCCTGGGTGCTGAATGATTGCTGGCAGCATTCGCCAGGCTCTCACCCATGCCGCATTGATCTTACTAACATATCACTCAGGACAGGACCTGGTTTCCCCAGTTTCTCACTCCTTGAGGGTCCCTCATTCTTGCCTGCTTGTTGATCTGTGCCATTTTGATGCGATTCTTGGCATCCCTCTGTGAGCTTCTACCTTTCTTTGGTCACTTTTCTCTCCTCTCAGCTGTTTTTTTTTTTTTTTTTTTTTTTAAGCAGTTGTCAGTTTCCTTCACTCTTCCACCCAGTCTCTCTCCTCCTAACTCGTAGCAGGTAACCTTGCCACCTACTTTAGCTAGAAAATGCGGATGAGGTGTAACTTCCTTATACATGTGTATGTATAAGCACCCTACGGAAAGCCTCAGTGCCCAAAATGAGTGCCCCAGGCGTCTCCCAGGTTCCTCCTTCTATTACTCTGTCCCTTCCAGTGCTTGGTTGCTTTTGTGCCATCTGAGTCCTTTCTCCCTGCTCTGTCCCTATGGTGGACAGTGTGCTTGGCTCTCGGTTCTGGCCTTTCCTCTTATTTTCCCTTGCTCTATACTCTGCATGGCCCTTGTTGGTGTGAAAAGAAACCAAAAATATTTCACCCCAAAATATGCTTCTTTGACTTGTTTTAATATGGCTATTCAGAGGGCCTGCAGACAGGAATAGCCCTGAAAAGCTGCTTTTTTGTGGAGGAGATTTATATCTGTACAGGAAAAGCCACATTTGTGAAATACACAGACAGGCTTTTCCTGAGCCCCACTTTCTTTCTCCAGATCTACGAAAGACTAACTCAACCACAGACTGCCATCTATTCTTTCTGAGATGACCTGAGATATTTTCTTTTCTTTTTCTTTCTTCTTTTTTTTTTTTGAGACAGTCTCACTCTGTCACCCAGGCTGGAGTGCAGTGGTACGATCTCAGCTCACTGCAACCTCAGCCTCCCAGGTTCAAGCGATTCTTGTGCCTCAGCCTCCCAAGTAGCTGGGACTGCAGGTGTTTGCCACCAAGCCCGGCTAACTTTTTTTGTATTTTTAGTAGAGACGGAATTTCGCCATGTTGCCCACGCTAGTCTTGAACTCTTGAGCTCAGGCAATCCACCCGCCTTGGCCTCCCAAATTGCTGGAATTATAGGTGTGAGCCACCACACCCAGCTGACCTGAGATATTTTCATCTGCAGAATAAGATAACTTTTTCTTGCTTTCTTCTTTCACTCTCCCATTAACCTGTGTGGCCACCTCCCTCAGAGCCTGGAGAAACTTGGTCCCAGGCCATTGTTCTTTGGGCTTATTCATTTATCCTGAAAATAATTGATTCCAACAACCAGCCCTCCATCCATCTTTTCCCCAGTGAAGAGAATATTTAAGCATTAACCATCTGGCCCTCCTTTGAGTTAATATCTTGTATGACTCCCTTGCACGGGTGTGCATGTAATGAATCTGTTATGCTTTTCTCTGTGACCCTTTATAATGGGGAGGGAAGAGCTCACCCTTTCTGCCCCTACAGCATTCCCTCAAGTCTTGTCTTAGGTCCTCTTCTTTCTCTCTAATTTCTCTCCCTGAGTGACCTCACCCACTCCTATGGCTTGGGTTGTCATTTCTGTGCAACTCCTAAATCTCTTTTTGCCAGCTGTTTGCTGACTCCTCCCCCAACCCCCCCATCCATTCTCTGCTTTGTTTGGGGCACCTTGGCCTCTGGCTTCTGGTCGAGTTTAGCTAATGAGAGGAATCAAGAATAGGAAGCCAGAGACTAAAGTGATTGGGATATTCCTTCCTCTGTTTCCATTCTGCTCCAGTGGGGGCTGCCTTCTCCACAACTGCGGCTCTGCCAGGGGCCCTTATCCACAGCTCCAGCTCCCGCTGGACTCAGTGAATGTTGCATCTTCTCCTTGTCCCTTCAGGCCTAAGGCTTCCCACTGTCATTCATCCATGGATATTCAACATCTCTTAATGACTTCCTTTACCCTTCCCAGATCTTCAAATCTAGCTGAAGATGCCTTCTCCTTCCTGCTGGTACCCTGACTGATACATAACTCCTATCTATCCCTGGAGCAATTGCTCCTTGAACATCCCCGCAGGTGCTTCTGACTCAACAGGTCCAGAACAGAATTCATTTCCCCGCAAATTGCTTTTCTTCCTGATCCTGAATTCTTTTTTTTTGAGACGGAGTCTTGCTCTGACTCCCAGGCTGTAGTGTAGTGGTGCCATCTCAGCTCAATGCAACCTCCGCCTTCCAGGTTCAAGCAATTCTCGTGCCTCAGCCCCCCAAGTAGTTGGGACTACAGGCACGTGCCACCGTGCCTGGCTAATTTTTTGTATTTTTAGTAGAGACGGGGTTTCACAGTGTTAGCCAGGATGTTCTCGATCTCCTGACATCGTGATCTGCCCGCCTTGGCCTCCCAAAGTGCTGGGATTACAGACGTGAGCCACAGCGCCCAACCCTTTTTCTTTTGAGACAGAGTCTCGCTCCGTCGCCCAGGCTAGTCTGCAGTGGCGTGATCTCTGCTCACTGCAACCTCCGCCTCCTGGGTTCAAATGATTCTCCTGTCTCAGCCTCCTGAGTAGCTGGGATTACAAGCATGCGCCACCATGTCCAGCTAATTTTTGTATTTTTAGTAGAGACAGGGTTTCACCATGTTGGCCAGGCTGGTCTCAAACTCCTGACCTCAAGTGATCCACCCATCTCAGCCTCCCAAAGTATTGGGATTACAGGTGTGAGCCACCACTTCTGGCCATTCTTCCTGATTTCTCAATCTTGTTTGTGGTCACCACTATCAACCTAGTTAGTTATTCCAGTTGGAAATCTTAGAGTCATCCTAGATTCCTCCCTTACTCTTTAAGTCCCATCAATGATACTCCCTTAGCATCTCTTGAATCTGTTTCTTTCTCTCACTCCCACCCCCACTCCCTAGCCAATGCCTTGATAAGGCCTACATTATTACTTGCCCTGACTCATGCAAGCCTGACTGGTTTTCTTGCCTCTAGTCTTGCCTCTTTCAAACCCTTCTTTACATTGCAGGTCTCAGTGATTTTTTTTTTTTTTTTTTTAAGACAGGGTCTCACTCTGTCATCCAGGCTAGAGTGCTGTGGTGTGATCGTAGCTCCTTACAGCCTCAACCTCTTGAGCTCAAGCTGTCCTCTCACTTCAGCCTCTGGGACTACATGTGCACACTACCATTGCCTGGATAATTAAAAAAAAATTTGTTTTGTAGAGACAGGTGCCACTATGCTGCTCAGGCTGGTCTCGAACTCCTGGGCTTAAGCAATCCTCCAGCCTTGACCTCCCGAAGTGCTGGGATTACAGGTGTGAGCCACCACACCTGGCCCCAGTGATCTATTTTAAATGCAATCTGATAGTTTTTGTCCCTTGTTTAAAGCCTGTCTGTGAGCTATCAGGGTGTGGTGTAGCACCTGTAATCCCAGTGCTTTGGGAGGTCAAGGCGGGAGGATCTCTTGAGGCCAGGAGTTTGTGATCACTCTGGCCAACAGAATGAAATTCCATCTCTACAAAAAATTTAAAACTGGCTGACCATGGTGCTGGGTGCCTGTAGTCCCAGCTACACAGGCAGCTGAGGTGGGAGGATCACTTGAGCCCAGGAGTTCAAGGCTGCTTCAAGCTATGACTGCACCACTGCACTCCAGCCTGGGTAACTGAGAGAGACCCCATTTTTTCTTTTTTCTTTTTTTTTGAGATGGAGTCTCACTCTGTTGCCCAGGCTAGAGTGCAGTGGCGCAATCTCGGCTCACTGAAACCTCTGCCTCCCAGAAAGACCCTGTATTGCAACAAACAAACAAACAAACACCTTTCTATGACTCCCCAGAACCTTTAGGACGCAGTCCAAACTGTTTACCAAGACACACAAGGCCCTTCCTGATCTGACACTCCTTGCTCACAATTCTGAACTTTGAGTAGTTCCTGCTGAATTCCGTCCCTTCCCGTGGCCTTTTCTGTCAGCCTGTGCTCCGCTTCTGTGTGCTCCCTGCTCACAATTCTGGAAAACCCCTGTTCACCTTTCAAAACCCATCTTATATGTCTTGTCATCTAGGAGCTTTTCCAGAACACTTCCACACAGGGGGATTCCTCCCTGGTCCCTTCTGCCTGAATTTTTTTTTTTTTTTGAGATGGAGTTTTGCTGTTGTTGCCCAGGCTGGAGTGCAATGGCATGATCTTGGCTCACTGCAACCTCCGCCTCCTGGGTTCAAGCGATTCTCCTGCCTCAGCCTCCCGAGTGGCTGGGATTACAGGCATGCACCACCATGCTCGGCTAATTTTGTATTTTTAGTAGAGATGAGGTTTCTCCATGTTGATCAGGCTGGTCTTGAACTCCCGACTTCAGGTGATCCACCCACCTCAACCTCCCAAAGTGCTGGGATTACAGGCGTGAGCCACCGTGCCTGGCCACCTTCTTCCTGAATCTTGAGCAGCGTCTACTTAGAGCTTCATTCTTTGTCTTCCTATTAGAGTAGGAGGTCAGGGACCCCGTTAATCTACCTCTTCATCCTCAGGGCCTCACACAAGGCCAGTTATTCTCAAAATGCTTTGAATGAATAATCAGAGCTGGCAAAGCTATTTCACCAGGGGCCATGGTGTCACCAATTCTTCCGTGGACTAAATCTCTGCTGAGGATCACCAAGTCACCCACCCTGGTGCCCAGTACAGGCCTGGCTTCACACTGGAGCATAACCAAATGCAGAGTGATAGAGACAACCCGGTTGAGGTGTCAGAGAGCTGAGAGTGGAGAGCAGGGGACCCAGGCATGAAGCAGGAGGGCAGGACTTGGAGGAGGAATGGAGCTCAGTGCCGTGGAGAAAGAGCAGAGGCTGCCACCGGCTCCCTGGCTAAGACCCAAGCAGGCGAAGGGAAGGACTCATTCATCCAGGGCCAGCCCAGGAGCAAGACTGCCAAGCAGGTCGGCCCAGCCCATCTGGGAGGGGATTTCCTCAGCCTCCCTCCTCCTGGGCTGGGCAGCTTTGGAACCTGTCTGGAGGATTTTCGTTTGGGGAGGGACGGAGGAGCGCCTGGCAGAGTGGGATCTTCAGGGCAGCGGGCAACCCCTTGGCCCAGGAAGCCTGGAACGCAAGGACCGGCGGGCGCTGCCCGGGACTCCCCTACCTTGGTCTTTCAAGGTAAGATGTGGGAGCTGGGAGGGAGTGGAGGGAGTCCCATGTCAGGACAAGGGGGCGGCAGCAGGAAGTGCAGGGCCGAGGGGTGCTGTGCAGGAAGGAGGAGGGACGTGTGGGGTGCTTCCTTGGTAACCCCCCTTCTGGAGTGACCTCCTGATGTGGCCGCTTTGGATCCTGCTACTTTCATTTTAAAAGTTGGCAGCACGTTGGGCCAGGAGTCAGGGGCTATCTTCCCAAGGGAAATGGCAGGGAAGAGCTGAGGATGAGGACAGAGTAATTCCATTCCTCTTCCCTGCCCTTCACACTGGCTTTCTTTCCAGCCATCACGTTCTCCCCAGCACCCCCTACCCTCCTAAGTTTTTCTAACTCCAACTAAGCCAGTTCTTAGCCCTTTGCTGACCTGGACACTGGAGACCACAGCCAGGGAGACAGTCTCCACTTCTTCCTGCAAGGCGGCTCCTCCAGGGTTATTTGTTTCCTTCTTCCTGGTGTGAGTATCAAAGAGATTTCACTCAATCTTTCATTTATTCATTAGTGTTCATTTGTTTATTCATCACTGTTTGAGCATATACCTGGATTCTCCGGAGAGAGGGCTGCACAATTTCTGCTCCTCTTGGCAATAAGAAAACTGAAATTTATTGCTCAAACATTTGATGGTCATCTACAAGCTGGTGGGCAGCATGGCAGAGTAGAAAATTATTTTGGAGTCACAGAGAGACTTGGCTTTATATCCCATATCTCCTGTTTATCTCCTGAGCCTCAGTTTCCTCAGCTGTAATTTTTTTTTTTTAAAGAGACAGGGTCTTGCTATGTTGCCCAGGCTGCAGTGCAGTGGCTGATCATAGCTTACTACAACTTCAAACTCCTGTGCTCAAGCAGTCCTCTTGCCTCAGCTTCCTGAGTTAACTGAGCCACAAGGGCCAGCTCAAAATGATATTTTTATGAAGATGACAGGGAACAATGCATGTTGAATACCAAGCCGGGTGCCAGGCTCATTGTGGAGCCTTCCTAAACACCTGTGCTTTTCCCTTCCTCTTTGACCGCCTTCTTGCCATGCCTCTCCCTAACCAGCAACTCCCTCACCTTAGGCTGGCATAAAAAGATATGCCAGACAGCTCTGGCATATAAAGATATGCCAGACAGCTCCTGGCCTTGAATGCACATAGGCAGCGTGTAAACAGAACTGGCCAGTGACGGTGGAGTGGTGAAGGGAGAGGGAAGGCTGGGCTCCATGGCTCGCTCCTGTAATCCCAGCACTTTGGGAGGCCAAGACGGGAGGATTGCTTGAGTCCAGGAGTTCGAGACCAGCCTGGGCAATAAAGTGAGGCCCTGTCGTTAAAAAATAAAAGAAAAAAGAAGGGAGACCCACATAGGCATGGGATTAGGGAAGGTGTCAGGTGCTGGTTTGTGGTAAAAATACTGGACCAGGGCTGAGTCCAGACATGCTTGTTTCTGAATTTGTGCACTCAACACTGAGCAAGTGATGGGAACCACCAATTCCTAAACTATGGATGCAGGCTAAGGGCTTTTAAATGCATTCTCTTATTTAATCATAATCCTCTTATGATATTATTATTAACCCTATTTTATAGATGGGGAAATGAAAATACAAACGGGTTAAGGGATTTGCCTAAGGTCACATGGCTAATAAGTAATGGATCCAGAATTCAAGTCTAGGTCAGACTCTAAACTCCATGCTTTTTGCTCTGGTGCTTGCTGTCTTTCAAGTTTCTCTGTATTAGAAAGACCAGGCTGGGGGCGGTGATTCATGCCTGTAGTCCCAACATTTTGGGAGGCTGAAGTGGGAGGATTGCTTGAAGCCAGGAGTTCAAAGCCAGCTTGGGCGACAAGCGAGACCCTGTCTCAAAAAAAAGGCCTGGCACGGTGGCTCATGCCTGTAATCCCAGCACTTTAGGAGGCTAAGGTGGGAGAATTGCTTGAGTCCAGGACTTTGAGACTGGCCTGGGTAACACAGTGAGACCTCTTCTCTACAAAAAATAAAAAAATTAGCCTGGTGTGGTGGTGTGCACCTGTAGTCTCAGCTACTTTGTTTTTTTTTTTTTTTGAGGTGGAGCCTCACTTTGTGGCCCAGGCTGGAGTGCAGTGGCGGCATCCCCATCTCAGTTGATTCTCTCACCTCAGCCTCCTGAATAGCTGGGACTATAGGTGCACACCATCATGCCCAGCTAACTTTTGTTGTTGTTGTATTTTTGGTAGAGACAAAGTTTCATCATATTGCCCAGGATGGTCTCGAATTCCTGGACTGAAGTGATCCACCTGCCTTGGCCTCCCAAAGTGTAAGGATTACAGGCGTGAGCCACCATGCCCGGCCCATCTCAGCTACTTTGTAGGCTGAGATGGGAGGATCACTTGAGCCTGAGACGCCAAGGCTGCCGTGAGCTGAGATCAGGCCACTGCACTCCAGCCTGGGTGACAGAGCAAGACTGTCTCTCAAGGAAAAGAAAAAAGAAAGACCAAAAGGGCATCAGCATTCCCCAACTACCTCCCTAGACACTGGCCTTTCACTTCCTGTAGATCTGCTCTGGGCTGCTGCATCCACACTCCTTCCCTGATTCATTAACTCATTCAGTCATTCCTACATCATTCATTAAATCAAGTGCTCTGTTTATCCCCTGAGACTGCAAGGTTTCAAGAGGGCAGGGATCATAAGCATGATCCTGTTCATTCAGTTTTATAATCCTGTTCGTTTAGCACCTCATTCATTCCTGATACCAAAATTTTCAATGAATTCTTTGTGAGTAAATGAATTTGACAAATATTTACTGATGGATTCCATGGACTAGGTAATAGGGAGTCAAAGATGAATAACGCAGAAGCCCTGTCCTCAGAATGCTCACAGCCTTGTAGAGGAGACAGTTACAATACAAAGAAGACAATGATGCTCTAGATGCAAGCAGAAGTTGCTGACAGAACTAAGAGGGCATTTAATTCTATGGTGCATCCTCAGTGCCTAACACAATGCTAAGCACGTGGTAGATGCTCAATAAGGCTTTGCAGAGGAGTTGTAAAGGACAGAGTCTTTTAGTTTTGTTTTTCTTTAATTAAAAAATTTTCTTTTCTTTTATTTAACTTAATCCCAAATGTGATAGTAAGGAACAGAGTCTTAAAGGGGGTGTTAATACTTCCTGGGACAACAAATGGGGTGGGGGGGAGGATGTTCAGCAGAGGGAGGAGCTCATGAAAAGACCTCGTGGAGAGTGGGAGCTGGAACTGCTAGGGGCTCAGTGTGGCTGGGGCATAGGGTGTATTTGGGGAAATGGAAAGAAATGAAGGTGGATAAATAGGCAGGGTTCAAGTCATGAGGTCTTTTTGTGCCTCGTTAAGGAATCTAGGCTTTAAACCAAAGACATTGGATACCCATTGAAAAGATTTTGGCCGGGCGCAGTGGCTCACACCTCTAATCTCAGCACTTTGGGAAGCCGAGGTGGGTGGATCACAAGGTCAGGAGTTCAAGACCAGCCTGGCCAATATGGTGAAACCCCGTCTCTACTGAAAAAAAAAAAAAAAAAATTAGCTGGGCATGGTGGCATGCACCTGTAGTCCCAGCCACTCAGGAGGTTGAGGGAGGATAATTGCTTGAACCCAGGAGGCAGAGGTTGCAGTGAACCGAGATCGCGCTGCTGCACTCCAGCCTGGGCAACAGAGCGAGACACAGTCTCAAAAAAAAAAAAAATTTAGCAATAAGAGAGACACCACCTGATTTGCATTTCAGAAGTGAGGCTGATGTGTGGGGGCCTAGGATATGATGACGCCAAGGTT
Source organism: Pongo abelii (assembly GCF_028885655.2). Taxonomy (NCBI): domain Eukaryota; kingdom Metazoa; phylum Chordata; class Mammalia; order Primates; family Hominidae; genus Pongo; species Pongo abelii. Next base: position 194,577,860 of record NC_071985.2, read on the forward strand.
TTCAGGCCTGATGGGTCCCCACCTATCTATGGACATTAGTCTTCCTTTTTAAGACTTCAGCATGGTTTCTTCATGAAGGGTCTCCTGATTTGGACTGTTCCTGATAACTGGTACTTTGCCCTCAGCTGTATACTGGGTCACAGCGAATCTGTTCCTCCTAATAAAAGTTTTGAAATTTATGAATACTTTCCTTTTGTATAATCTGGAATAAGTTCAAAGATATTACTTGCAATACCTTGTGCTTTCTTATGCCAGAGAGCTAGAGATGGAGTTGTAGAAGGGTTTCCAGGAATTATATCTAGCTCTGAGTGTGCCCAATGAGGATGTGTCAAACTAGCCAGTGGTCCTGGAACTGGGGATGCAGGGGCACGGATAACATAAAAGGAATCCATTTCCAGATTCTCAGCTGCTGCAGGGACTCTTGCCTAAAAGTCATCTGCTTGTCTGGATTCTTTTAAGTTCTACTTTTCAACTCTGTTTTCGTTGTTTCTCTTCCTTGGCTTTATAAGAAAGTTACACCTCTGTCCATCCCAAATTCATTGAACAAGGTCCATTGTTCCAAAGGACAGTTAGAGAATGCTCTGTTCCTGAGAGATAGCAAGTAAAGAGAGATTAGGCAGGAGAAACTAAAGGGTGCTGTGCCTCTACTACAGACTCGTAGTATTTGTTTTATTTAAGAATACTCGGCCAGGCGTGGTGGCTCATGCCTGTAATCCCAGCACTTTGGGAGGCCAAGGCGGGCAGATCGCCTGAGGTCAGGAGTTCGAGACCAGCCTGACCAACATGGAGAAAGCCCATCTCTACTAAAAATACAAAACTAGCCAGGTGTGGGGTTAGGCGCCTGTAATCCCAGCTACTCAGGAGGCTGAGGCAGGAGAATCGCTTGAACCCAGGAGGTGGAGGCTGTAGTGAGCTGAGATCACACCATTGCACTCCAGCCTGAGTGAAAAGAGCAAAACTCCGTCTCAAAAAAAAAAAAAAAAAAGATCCTTTCGGCCGGGTGCGGTGGCTTACACCTGTAATCCCAGCACTTTGGGAGGCTGAGTTGGGTGGATGACTTGAGGTCAGGAGTTCGAGACCAGCCCAGCCAACATGGTGAAACCTCATCTCTACTAAAAATACAAAAATTGCCAGGCGCGGCTCACACTTGTAATCCCAGCACTTTGGGAAGCCAAGATGGGTGGTTTGCCTGAGGTCAGGAGTTGGAGACCAGCCTGGCCAACCTGGTGAAACCCCATCTCTACTAAAAATACAAAAATTAGTTGGGCATGGCGGCGGATGCCTGTAATCCCAGCTATTCGGGAGGCTGATGTGGGAGAATCACTTGAACTCAGGAGGCGGAGGTTGCAGTGAGCTGAGATCGCGCCATTGCACTCCAGCCTGGGTGACAAGAGCAAAACTCTGTCTCAGAAAAAAAAAAAAAAAAAACCCAAGAAACAAAAAAACAAAAATTAGCTGGGCGTGGTAGCGGGTGCCTGTAATCCCAGCTACTCAGGAGGCCGAGGCAGGAGAATTGCTTGAACCCAGGAGACGGAGATTGGAGTGAGCCAAGGTCATGTCGCTGCACTCCAGCCTGGGCAAAAGAGTGAGATTCTATCTCAAAAAAACCCCCAAAAAACCAACAAACAAAAAAGAATACTTGTTTATTCAACTTGAGGAAGCTGATTAAGTAAGCCAGAAAATAAAACATAAATAAAAATGAAGAAATAAAAAGACTTGTTTAGGCTGGGCACAGTGGCTCATTCCTGCTATTCCAGCACTTAGGAAGGTCGAAGTGAGAAGATCATTTGAGCCCGGGGGTTTGAATCCAGCCTGGGTAATGTGATGAGACCTCATCTCTACAAGATTTGCTGGGCATGGTGGCATGTGCCTGTGGTTCTAGCTATTTGGGAGGCTGAGGTGGGAGGATATCTTGAGCCCAAGAGGTCGAGGCTTCAGTGAATTGGGTTTGCATCACTGCACTCCAGCCTGGGCAACAAAGCAAGACCTTGTCTCAAAAAACACCCAAATAGGACCGGGTGTGGTGGCTCATACCTGTCATCTCAATACTTCGGGGGGCCGAGGTGGGCGGATCGCTTGAGCTCAGGACTTCGAGACCAGCATGGGCAACATGGCTAAACCCTGTCTCTACAAAAAAATACAAAAGTTAGCCAGGTGTGGTGGCGCACACCTGTAGTCCCAGCTACTTGGGAGGCTAAGGTGGGAGGATCGCTTGAACCTGGGAGGCAGAGGTTGCAGTGAGCTGAGATCATGCCACTATACTCCAGCCTGGGTAACAGAGTGAGACCCTGTCTCAAAACAAAACAAAACGAAAAATTTGCTCAATGCTAATTATGTGCCAGACACTCTTCTAAGAATTTTACAGATAATAAAGTAATTCAATACTCATACCGAATCTATAAAGTAGATATTTACCACCCTCCTTTTATAGATGATGCTCCCAAGGCACAAAGAGGTTTAATAAGTTGCCCAAGGTCACAGAGGTGTTAAGTGGTGAAATCAGAATTTGAATTCAGACACCTTTGAATTCCTCTAGAATTTGTGTTTTAGCCATTATGCTATATTAAACTTAAGTGCTTTAGCTCTTCATTTATGTATTATAAAATTAGAATTGAGACATGAGCCAGTTGTCATGGGGATGCAAATTAATGCATTTATGGAACCTTTTAAAAATAAAGGTAGATTTTCTTATGGACAGAAAATCTGTTTGATTTGGCTAATTGTTTTGACAGTGAGGACAGGCTTTGCTAACTGGATTATGTGGTAGACATTTTCCATAAACTGAACAAGTGAAATCTGTAGCTCTAAGATTTGGATGAAAATGTATTTAAAACATGTCTCTAACAAAGACTATGACAAAAAATTTGATCTTGGAGCCTATTTTAACTTGTAAAAAATAATTGTAGTTATTAACTTAAAAATGTATGAGACAGAACAGAGTTTCTTAAAAAAAAAATTTTATTTTTTATTTTTTATTTTTTTTTGCGACTGAGCCTAGCTTTGTTACCCAGGCTGGAGTGCAGTGGCATGATCTCAGCTCACTGCAACTTCTGCCTCCCAGGTTCAAGCGATTTTCCTGCCTCAGTCTCCCAAATAGCTGGGATTACAGGTGCCTGCCACCATACCCAGCTAATTTTTTTGTATTTTTAGTAGAGACGGGGTTTCACTGTGTTGGTCAGGCTGGTCTCGAACTCTTGACCTCGTGATCTACCCACCTCGGCCCCCCAAAATGCTGGGATTACAAGCGTGAGCCACCGCGCCCAGCCTTTTTTTTTTTTTTTTTTGAGACAGTCTTGCTCTGTCATTCAGGCTGGAATGCAGTGGCGTGATCTCGGCTCACTGCAACCTCCGCCTCCCGGGTTCAAGCGATTCTCCTACCTCCGCCTCCAAGTAGCTGGGATTACAGGTGCCCGTCACCACGCCTGGCTAATTTTCTTGTGTTTTTAGTAGAGACAGGGTTTCACTATGTTGGCCAGGCTGGTCTCGAACTCCTGACCTCATGATCTTCCGGCCTCGTCCTCCCAAAGTGCTGGGATTGCAAGTGTGAGCCACTGCACCAGGCCATTTTATGTTTATTTATTTATTTATTTATTTTTGAGACAGTCTTGCTCTGTCATCCAGGCTGGAGTGCAGTGGCACAATCTCAACTCACTGCAACCTCTGCCTCTTAAGTTCAAGCGATTCTCTTGCTTCAGCCCTCTGAGTAGCTGGGATTACAGGCACCTGCCATAACGCCTGGCTAATTTTTTGCATTTTTCATAGAGATGGGGTTTTGCCATATTGGCAGGCTGGTCTTGAACTCCTGGCCTCAAATGATCCACCCGCCTCAGTTTCCCAAAGTAGTGGGATTATACGCGTGAGCCACCACATCTGACATTCTTCAAAATTTTTATGGGGATTTATGAACAAAAAATCGTGAAGACTTGTGGACCCAGCGCAGTGGCTCATTCCTGTAATCCCAGCACTTTGGGAGGCCAAAGGGGGTGGATCATTTGAGGTAAGGATTTTGAGACCAGCCCGGCCTACAAGTGAAAGCCCGTCTCTACTAAAAATACAAAAATTAGCCGGGCATAGTGGTGGGCACTTGTAATCCCAGCTACTCGGGAGGCTAAGACAAGAGAATTGCTTGAATCCAGAAGGCAGAGGTTGCAGTGAGCCAAGATTGCACTATTGCACTCCAGCCTGGGGAACAGAGCGAGACTCTGTCTCTAAAAAAAAATAAAAATAAAAAATTGTGAAGACCTGTGAGGTATGACACCGATAAACATCGTTGGCCATGTGTTTGCTAGTGGGGATGAGGTTTCTGGTTAGGTGAGGGGAAGTGGCTTATCCATAGGTAAGCAGGGGCAGAATCGGAGCAAGGACCAGGATTTTCTGACTCCTGCAATGTCAGAGCTCTTTCCATGATACTTCCCTTCTCCTTCCTTCTCCATTCATGTGATTGTTAATTCAGCAAATACTTGCTGAGAAATATTTTCTACTTTCGTGGAGCTCATATTCTAGCAGAAAGAGACAGACAATACATAAACTAACTATTTTTAGATAATGATAAGTGCTGGGAGCATATAAGTGGGGAAATGTAGTAGAGCATATAGGGATGCGGGAAGGCATGGGCAGGGGAGACTTCCTAGGGATGTGCTACAGGTTATGAAGGATCAAGACCAACCTTGTGTGTATGAGTTGTAGGGAAGGGAGAGGGCTAGGTAGAAGGAACAGCAAGTACAAAGACCTTGAGATAGGAGAGGGTTTGGTGTGTTCCAGGAACAGAAAGACGTCCCTGTGGCTGCAGCACTGAGTCATTGGGAGACAGCAGTGGAAAGTGAATTCCACAAAGAAGGTAGGAGCTAGGTCACACAGGATCTTATCATTTGCCATCAGGATCCTATATTTATCCCAAAGACAATGGGAAACCATTGAAGGATTTTTAAGCTGAGAGTTGATACACTCTGATTTACGGTTTTGTTTTGCTTCATGTTGGAGGGAGGCAGGAGTGGAAACAGAGTGAAGACTAATTTGGGAGGGCAATTTCGGGTCAGACATCAGTAATCCACTCAATGGAAGAATACAAAGATGAACAATGTGAACGGAAAGAAAGGCAGAATGGCATGAGATGTCATTCTGTCTTGTGGTTCTGATGAGGCATGCTGGTAGCTATTACTGTGTAACAGATCACCCCAAAATTTAGTGACTCAAAACAAGAATAGATGTGGTAGCTCACGCCTGTAATTCCAGCACTTTGGGAGGCCAAGGTGGGTGGATCACGTGAGCTCAGGAGTTCAAGACCAGCTTGGGCAACATGGGGAAACCCCATCTCTACAAAAAATACAAAAATTAGTTGGGCATGGTGGTGCTCACCTGTAGTCCCAGCTACTCGGGAGGCTGAGGCACAAGAGTCCCTTGAACCGGGGAGGTGGAGCTTACAGTGAGCTGAGTTCGTGCCACTGCACTCCACAGCCTGGGTGACAGAGTCAGACCTTGTCTCAAAACAAACAAATAACAGAAAAACCAAGAGCCATTTTATTTCGTTATAATTCTGCAAGTCAGGGATTTGGGCAGGGTTCAGCTGAGCAGTTCTTCTCCATGTAGTCATCAGCTAGGGTCATTCACAGCTGTATTCAACCGGTGGATGAGCTGGGCTGGTAGGTCAAGAAGGTTCCATTCATAGGTCTGGCACCTTGGTACTTTTCTTTATTTTATTTTCACATGATTTTTCTTTCTTTTTTTTTTTTAAATCAGGCAACCTCCTGAGCCAGAGCAGGCTCAGAGAGACTCCTCCTACCTTTGTGCTCTTCTACGTGGCCTGTCTCTCCATGTGGGCACCTTGGGCTTCCTCATAGCATGGTGGCCTCCAGGTAGTGTTAGGTTATGTGGTGTTAGGTTATATGGTGTTAGGCTTCAAAGAGGAAGCATTCCCAAAGGAGCAAAAGTGGGGACCACATAGCTATTAAGGCTTGGCCCTGAAAAGTATCCAGCATAGCTTCTGCCACGTAGTGTTGGTCAAAACCAGTCACAGAGCTGGCCCAGACTTAAGGAGAGGAGAAACACACCCAAACCGTATCTCTCAGTGAGAGGAATGGCAAATTACATGCTCCGTCTTTAGTCTACCATCCTTGGCTTCTGGGAACTGAATAGCCCTAACCATGCTGATGGTGCTGACCCACTTTTAAATCTAAACCACAGTATACTATGTTGGAACAATTTATAGGTCTTTATTCCCCAGTGAATAGAGAGGGACTGGAGAACAGGAGGTGGTTTCTTTTTCTTTCTTTCTTTTTTTTTTTCTTCCCATGTGTTTCCAGAGCCTAACACATACAAGGCATTCAGGGAATGCTACCACTGGATGCACACATCACGTAAGCATTCACTGGTTGTTGAAACATGATGTATATAAGAATCCCCTGGGAGCTGTTAAAAATGCATGCAGATTTCTTTTTTCTATTTTCTTTTTTTGAGACAGAGTCTCACTCTGTCACCCAGGCTGGAGTGCAGTGGCGCAATCTCGGCTCACTGCAGGCTCTGCCTTCCTGGGTTCATGCCATCCTCCTGCCTCAGCCTTCCGAGTAGCTGTGACTACAGGCGCCCACCAACATGCCTGGCTAATTTTTTTGTATTTTTAGTAGAGACGGGGTTTCACCGTGTTAGCCAGGATGGTCTCGATCTCCTGACCTCGTGATCTGCCTGTCTCGGCCTCCCAAAGTGCTAGGATTACAGGCGTGAGTCATGGTGCCCGGCCGCCTGCACATTTCTGAACAAGACCTGAGCCCAGACCCTCTGAATCCAAATCTCTAGGGCAGAAGTTTTCAGTCTTGGCTGCACGTGAAAAGATACAAGTGCTAGGCCTTCACCCCAGAGACCCAGTTTCTGTTGATCTGGGGTGAACTCAAACACATTTAAGTCTCTTCAGATGATTCTGATGTGAGGCCAGGGTGAAGAACCAGTGCCCTAGGATTAGAACCAGCCATCTCTGCTAACCTCCCCAGATGATTCTGATGCAGGTGGTCCATGACAGGGTGACCAACACCCTTGGCTTGCCCTGATTTTAGCACTAAAAGTCTCACATCTCAAGAAACTCCTAGTCCTGTGCAAACCAGACAGTTGGTCATTATCAGTGGACCACTATTGAAAAAAAATTCTACATGAAGCAGTGAAAGCCTTTTTTGAAAAATGCCCACAAATATCTACTGAAAGCCATGATTTTGTCTCCTTACTTAAGACCCTGAGCCAACTGTCCTTGAATTAAGGGGGAAGTGGCTCAGGGTCACTGTTTTCCTTCAGCCCTGTGCTCTGGTGTGCTAGGTCTGTTAAACTCATGTAAATAGTGTGTTTGTCTTTGGGAATTCTTTCAGACTCTCTCCCTTAGTGCACACACCACAGCTTTGAAAGCCCAATCACAATCAACAAAGATGATGTGTTTAGGATAATACAAGATACAGGATGAAATTCCTATGTCTTCTACACCAGTGTGTATTATTATTACTATTACAAATATTATAACAGAGTACACAAATATATGTAATATGTTAAATAGCTGTGGGGCGGCCCAGACTCTGTTCTGAGATTCCCGGGTTTGTGCCCCAGCTTTGCTGTCCGTAGGTATGTAATCATGGATGCCTCTTTTTTGCCCTAGTTGTTCACCTGTAAAATGGGAATAATAAAGAGGTCTTCTTCACAGAGCAGATGGGAGGATCCAGAAAATAATAAAAGCGAAAGTGGTTCTGTAGAGTGAGAAGGCTGAGTATTATGATGGTCTTTGAGTGGGAGGGACTTGAAGACATTATTCCGCTGAGAGGCCCTGCATGTGACTGGGGCTCTGGTCCCCCTACCCTGAACCATAGCCCACCTGTGAAGTTTCAAGGAAGAAGCTTTTGACACGGAGTGGACCATGGAGAGAGCTCAGGAAGCAGAGTTCTCTACCTTAGTTGCCCTTACTGCTGAGGTCAAGTGTGCTTTGCTTCAGGAAAAAGCAAAGCTTTCGGAAACAGGGGCATTTTTTGTTTTCAAATCTTTTGCCTATTTATTCCAAGTGTATCAGAAATGTAGCCAAAAGAAAACAACCACAACCACAAACCTGTAATATTGAAAAGCCAGTTCTTAATTTCTGTAGCTAAAAAAGCATCCTTTCAGGCTGTAACCACAGAGAGATTGCTGCAGGCCTCTGGCATAATGATGGTTTGCAGTGTGATGAAGGAGGCTGCTAAGCTCTGTGGCCCAGAAGCCCAATCCTGGCCTCTCCAATTATCCAGGCGCCTAGCAACACCACCAAAAGTCTCCCCGCCAGGCCCAGCTGGGCAGCAATTGGCTACACCCAGCACAGCCCGCTGCCCAGCCTCCTGAGCTCCCCAGCCACATCAAGGCGGGTCTCAGCCCCGGCAAGGGCCCGCCTGGTACCAACGAATGGGTGGGGCCAGTTGTTTAGAAAAAACAATTCAGATATTTAAAACCTCCCTGTTTGAATGCAGCTAGGCAAGCGGCACAAGCTCACAACTAAAAGTGTCTGCCATGGAAAAGAAGTTGTCATAAGGGTGTTGGCCTTGCCAGGGCCCTCCTGGGTGAGGTGAAGAAGGGAAGGTGAGCCTGATTTAGTCCTCTGGCTTCTCAAAGAGGCAAATCCTTTCCCCATCCTGGACGCTTGTGTTCACCTAGAGTCCTTGTCGTAGCAGTAGGGATGGTGGGAATTCCCAGCCCCATCTTCTCCCAGGGCTCATGACCTGCCACTTCCTCTACAGCTTCCTTTTGGGAATTCCCAGGGTCTAGTCTGGGACTGTCTAGGCAGCTGGAGGAAAAAGAGGGAGATAAGAGTACAGGAAAGGACGGGATGAAAATAACCAAAAAGAAGATTCACAGTTCTTTTGTTTGATTTTTTTTAAATTTTTATTTATTTAGTTTTTGGAGACAGGGTTTTGCTCTGTCACCCAGGCTAGAGTGCAAGTGGCACCATTGTAGCTCACTGCAATCTCGAACTCCCTGTTTCAAGTGATCCTCCCTCCTCAGCCTCCCGAGTACCTGGAAGTGCAGGTGTGCACACCGCTGCACCTGGCAAACTTTAATTTTAATTTTAATTTTTTGTAGAGAAAGGCTTTCACTGTGTTGCCCAGGCTGGTCTCAAACTCCTGGCCTCAAGCAATCCTCCCGCCTCGGTCTCTCAAAGTGCTAGGATTACAGGCATGAGCCACCATGCCTGGCCCATTATTTTTTATTTAAATTTTTTTTTACGTGGCCAGGCACAGTGGTTCATGCCTGTAATCTCAGCACGTTGGCAGGCCAAGGCAGGTGGATCACCTGAGGTTGGGAGTTCAAGATCAGCCTGACCAACACAGAGAAACCCCGTCTCTACTAAAAATACAAAATTAGCCAGGTGTGGTGGCGCATGCCTGTAATCCCAGCTACTCAGGAGGGTGAGGCAGGAGACTCTCTTGAACCCAGGAGGTGGAGGTTGTGGTGAGCCAAGATCGTGCCATTGCACTCCAGTCTGGGCAACAAGAGCGAAAATCTGTCTCAAAAAAAAAAAAAAAAAAAAAAGAAAAGGCCGGGCACAGTGGCTCACCCCTGTAATCCCAGCACTTTGGGAGGCTGAGGCCAGCGGATCATGAGGTCAGGAGATCGAGACCATCCTGGCTAACACGGTGAAACCCCGTCTCTATTAAAAATACAAAAAAATTAGCTGGGCGTGGTGGCGGGCACCTGTAATCCCAGCTACTTGAGAGACTGAGGCAGGAGAATCGCTTGAACCCGGGAGGCGGAGGTTGCAGTGAGCTGAGATCGCACCACTGCATTCCAGCCTGGGCGACAGAGTGAGACTCCATCTCAAAAAAAAAAAAAAGAAAAAAATTTACGTTTTAAAATCTTAAATTTATTTATTTATTTATTTTAGAGACAGGGTCTTGCTCTGTTGCCAAGGCTGGAGTAAATTTTCATTTTTAACTCTAATCCCATGACAGATGAAGGAGTACCTTTCTGTAACACTTGGTGCGTAGAAATCACAGGGGCTGTGGAACATGTGGGGGCTTTGGAGTCAGGCGCCGGAGACTCTTCTCCCAGCCCTCCCCTTATTAGCTGTGAGACCTTGAGTAAGTTACTTTGGGAGCCTGGGTTTCTTTATCCTTAAAATGGGAATATTATTACCCTGCCTTACAAAGTGGTAAAAATTAATGAAGAGAATGCTCATGAAGTGTTTAGCCTGGAAGCTGGCACACAGTAAGTGTTTATTATTGTAGTAGCTCTTTATTATTTTATTTGATTCTTGCCACAATTCTGTAAGATACTCAGGGCAGAGGGGAGTGCTGTTTTACAGCTGAGGAAACTGAGGCCCAGTGGAAAACTAAATGTGGATGCTGGGAGTAGAATTCAGGTCTTTACAGTGTCAAACACAAGGCAGGCTATTCTTCAAAGGCAGATGGCAAGCCGTTTTTTTGATAGCCATTATGACATGGCAGCTTCACAGCGATGGTGCCCAGTGATGGTAGCATGATAATGGAAGGGGTGTGGCCATGCAAAGGAAAAGGTTGGTAGGAGTCTCTTTTCTTTTCTTTTTTTTTGAGATGGAGTCTCATGCTGTCGCCCAGGCTGGAGTGCAGTGGCACGATCTCGGCTCACCGCAACCTCCGCCTCCCAGGTTCACGCCATTCTCCTACCTCAGCCTCCCGAGTAGCTGGGACTACAGGTGCCCGCCACCACGCCCGGCTAATTTTTTGTATTTTTAGTAGAGACGGGGTTTCACCGTGTTAGCCAGGATGGTCTCGATCTCCTGGCCTTGTGATCCACCTGCCTTGGCCTTCCAAAGTGCTGGGATTACAGGCGTGAGCCACCGCGCGCCGCCTGATAGAAGGCTCTTTTCAACATAAAGTCACACAAAGACTTAGTCAATGTCTGGTTGGAATTCCTCCTTCCCCTTTTTCCCTCCTCTCTTTCTCTCCCTCTCTCTTTCCCTCCCTTTCTTCCAGAAGCATTCCTTTTAAAAAACATTAAAAAAAAAATAACTCTGATGTTTTGTATGGAATGCTTCACGAATTTGCGTGTCATCCTTGTGCAGAGACCATGCTAATCTTCTCTGTATCGGTCCAGTTTTTAGTATGTGTGCTGCTAAAGCAAGCACCACAAACATTCTTTTATTGATTGATTGGTTGAGTTAGGGTCTCGCTTTATCACTCAGGATGGAGTGTAGTGCCATGATCTTGGCTCACTGCAACCTCCACCTCCAGGGTTCAAGCGATTCTCCTGCCTCAGCATCCCCAGTAGCTGGGATTAAAGGCATCCGCCACCTCACCTGGCTAATTTTTTGGGTACTTTTAGTAGAGATGGGGTTTTACCATGTTGGCAAGGCTGGTCTCGAATGCCCGACCTCAGGTGATCCACCCGCCTCGGCCTCCCAAAGTGCTGGGATTATAGGCGTGAGCCACCGTGCCCGGCCCAAGTCAGGTTTTTTGATTGCAAAAGATGGGAACTGATTCTGGCTAATTAAATCAGGAAATGAATTTGATTGAAAGCACATTGAGTAAGTTACAGAATCACTTGAAGGCTGTAGAAACAAGGCTTGGGAAATAAGCAGAAACAGAGAGACCAGGTACCTAGAATTACACCAAATCCCATCACAGAGCCAGATAGGTGAGGACGGCCTCAGTGCTGCTGCTGCTGAATGCTCAGTGCTGCTGCCTTCGTCACAGCCACAGCTGGCGTTGGATGCTGGATGCCATGCTGACCCCAGTGGCAAGGCTGTCTGGACACTGGATACTGCTGCCACTGCTGCAACCACTGTAAAGAATTTTTTCCATCCCCACCTCCAGCCTCTGAAATCCTAAGCAAATGCAGCTGATTGGTCAAGCTGCCCTAGCTGCCTAGGGACATGCAAAAGTGAATATTGGGCATGGTTAACGTCTGTAGTGGGAGCCGTTTCCTGCTGCCCACCAGGAGAAGATAAATTCCCCAAGAAAACTGACAAATGACGACTACGTACATGTTGTCAAAGAATCCACTGGAAATCCTTGACATTTGCAGATTCAACACTTGCAATTTCGGTAATTTATTAGTTACTCCCAAAGGCCCATTATGAATGAATATGAGTTGAATGATTGGCTTTGCCTGTTAGTGAGCCAGGCCTACCGCTCTGCCTGGACATCTCACATGACTGTTATCCTCTATGTAGTTTGCATGCAGTGATTAAAATATTTGTTTCTTGTTTGCAGAGTAGAAAAGATTCATAAAATAAATAATCCAATAGTGCCAGTGATATAAACAAAGAGAAAGTGAGGAGGTATAAGACAGTGACTTTGTTTTTTGGCTACAAATAGAAGTTTTGGATAAATTGGCATGTTGTGTCAAGTTCAGTGGTGTCTAAGATCCCTGATATCATTAGATCCACCATGTGTGTCACTGAGATACAAGGAAAAGTTGTTTAGTGAGTACATCAGCCAGTGCCAAAGCTGCTCATCAAGAGAAAGATTAACGTTTTTTTTTTTTTTTGAGACAGAATCTCACTCTGTCGCCCGGGCTGGAGTGCAGTGGCAAAATCTCGGCTCACTGCAACCTCCGCCTCCCACTGCAACCTCCACCTCCTGGGTTCCAGAGATTCTCCTGTCTCAGCCTCCCGAGTAGCTGGGATTACAGGTGCATGCCACCACCGCCGGCTAATTTTTGTATTTTTAATAGAGGCAGGGTTTCACCATGTTGGTCAGGCTAGTCTCGAATGCCTGACCTCAAGTGATCTGCCTGCCTCGGCCTCCTAAAATGCTGGGATTACAGGTGTGAGCTACCATGCCCGGCCTGGCTATATTTTACAATGTAATTTTGGGAGACACTATGTGGTATGTAGTGCATTAAGGCATCTGAAAGGTCTGGAAAAATCTCTTGCAAATGTCCGGCGTCTCCTATGTAAATCTCTTTATAGAAATCTCTTTTCGGCTGGGCCCGGTGGTTTATGCCTATAATCCCAGCACTTTATGAGGCCTAGGTGGATGGATCACTTGAGGTCAGGAGTTCGAGACCAGCCTGACCAACATGGTGAAACCCTATCTCTACTAAAAATACAAAATTAGCCAGGCGTGGTGGTTCATGCCTGTAACTCCAGCTACTTGAGAGGCTGAGGCAGGAGATTTGCTTGAACCTGGGAGGTGGAGGTTGTGGTGAGCCGAGATCACACCTTTGCACTCCAGCCTGGGCAACAAGAGCAAAACTTCATCTCAAAAAAAAAAAGAAAAAAGAAATCTCTTTTCAACAGGTTTTTTTTTTTTTTTTTTAAGGTAGTCAACTGTCCTGAGTAAATGAGCACAGTCTTCCCCTTTCAAGTCTTTGGCCAACACAAGTCTTTGGCTCTGTGATTGTTAACAAGTAATGCTTATTCCAGGCAAAGTCAGGAAGTAGGGAAGTTCCTTCTGTGTTTCCTTGTTTTTTTTTTTTTGAGACGGAGTCTCGCTCTGTCGCCCAGGCTGGAGTGCAGTGGCTTGATCTCGGCTCACTGCAAGCTCCGCCTCCCTGGTTCACACCATTCTCCTGCTTCAGCCTCCCGAGTAGCTGGGACTACAGGTGCCCACCACCATGCCTGGCGAATTTTTTGTATTTTTAGTAGAGACGGGGTTTCACTGTGTTAGCCAGGATGGTCTTGATCTCCTGACCTTGTGATCTGCCTGCCTTGGCCTCCCAAAGTGCTGGGATTACAGGTGTGAGCCACTGCGCCCAGCATTGTGTTTCCTTTTAAGCGTACTTGTGGCCAGGTGGGATCTTTCTACATTTCCTCTTGAGAATACTTGTGGATTACAGCCTCTCTCACACCTGTAATCTCAGTGCTTTGAGAGGTCAAGCAGGGAGGATCCCTTCAATTCAAGGGTTTGAGATTAGCCTGGACAACATGGGGGGGCCATTATTTCAAAATAATAATAATAATAAAGTTTGAAAACTTTTTTTTTTTTTTTTTTTAAAGAATACTTGCCAACTATGAAGGAAAGGGTTTTGGTTCTTTTCTCTCCCTCCCCAATCCTTAGAACCCGTGAAAGGGTTTTGGTTCTTGGTGTGCATAGGGAACATTTCCATTTTTAACCAGAAGGCTGGAGACATTCTAACAATCTACTCAGTTGTTCCCTACCTGTAGGATGAGAACTTCTCACAGCAGTGCCACCCAGTTTTGATCTGTGTATGCGAGGCCTTTCAAAAAAGAGTGGGCAGCAACTTGCTGCAGATAAGAGGTAGGAGGTTTGCTTAGTGAGTAAGAAAGCAGAGTCAGTGCAGTAAATCTCCACCCAGTGAATGACACCCAGTGAGTGCTCGAGTGCCAAGTAAATGAATGGACGGCTGTTGATGCTTGAATATTTCTTTGAGACTAGAATGTGTTGTAATCATTATTTTGTTTTGAGACTCCTGCTCCATTCAATTGGGCTTCCAAAAATTCTGGTAATCTGATGTGTGTTTCTGGATGCTGTATCCCAAGTTTGACCTATAGAGCCCGTGGAGTTTATATACAGGACACGCCCAAGGAAGGACAAAATTAATGACAACATGACCTTCGATTAGATTTGCTTTGTGAGGCTCCAGGGAGGGAAACCTTGGACCCAGGAGCTGGTGAATAGATTCCAGCAGTGTAAGGAAGAACTACCCATGAATTAGAACTGTTAGAAAATACAGCAACCCCGCTGAAGTCCATCCAGGTTGTTTATAATTCTTCACGGCTATGAATACTTCTGCATGAATATCCTTGTAATATACCATTGTGTATGTGCTCAAATACCTTTGAAGGGTGGATTTCTAGAAGTTGGATGGTTCTGTTGAAAGGTATATGCTTTTAATAGTTTATACACATTGGCCAATTGCCTTCCAAAAGGCTGCGTTAATTTACACCTCATACATTGCACCCATTGCCACACACCTCATAAATATGGGATATTATCAGTCTTTTTTTTTTTTTTCTTTTTTTTTGAGATGGAGTTTCACTCTTGTTGCCCAGGGTTTAGTGCAATGGCACGATCTCAGCTCATTGAAACCTCCACCTCCTGGTTTCAAGTGATTCTCCTGCCTCAGCCTCATGAGTAGCTGGGATTACAGGTGCTTGCTACCATGCCCAGCTAATTTTTGTGTTTTTAATGGAGACGGGTTTCACCATATTGGCCAGGCTGGTCTTGAACTCCTGACCTCAGGTGATCCACCGACCTCAGCCTGCCAAAGTGCTGGTATTACAGGCATGAGCCACTGCGCTCGGCCTAAGTCTTTTTCATCATTACCAATCTAATAGGTAATATTTCCTTAGAAATTCAGGAGTGGGGCAGAAGATAAATGTGAGTAGGAGAGATGAGGAAATGTCAGAGACTGGAAGGAGTACCTGTGAGCATTATAGCACCAGGTATTGGAGATAAGATAAATCAGAGAGAGGCCCCTGTTCTCATGAAACAGGGTGGAGAGGTATAGAAGTTGGAGGATGATAGTAATTGACTGAGAAGAGAGGTAAAACCAAAATGCAGTGGCTCACACTTGTAATCCCAGCACTTTGGGAGGCTGAGGCGGGAGGATCGCTTGAGCCCAGGAGTTTGAGACCAGTCTGGGTAACACAGGAAGACCCCATCTCAACAAAGAAAAAAAAAATAGCTGGGTATGGTGGTGTGTGTGCTTGCAGTCCCAGCTAATTGGGAGGCTGAGGTGGGAGGCTCACTTGAGCCTGGGAGATAGAGGCTGCAATGAGCCATGATCCTGCCACTGCATTCCAGCCTGGGTGACAGAGAGAGATCTTGTCTCAAAAAAATTAAATAAAAAAACCCCAAATGTTTCTAATTGCTACCAATGTGCTCATTTGGTGCTAGAGCCTAAAGTAGCTAGAACTACATGTCTACTTTACAAGGCAAGGCAGAAAGCAGACATGCAATGAGTTTTGGCTAAACCAATTGGGTCAACTATCTTTGCA
The DNA here is from genome assembly GCF_028885655.2 of Pongo abelii. Classification (NCBI taxonomy): domain Eukaryota; kingdom Metazoa; phylum Chordata; class Mammalia; order Primates; family Hominidae; genus Pongo; species Pongo abelii. The sequence goes on from NC_071985.2 coordinate 194,593,734, forward strand.
GCACAGGAAATGTATTTAGGCACTAACATACTTAAAATGGTGGTCTTGAAGTTGTAAAATTTCTGGAACTGTTGAAATCCCAAGATAAGGGCAAATGTAATCCTTATTTTTGTAGCTCCTTTTATACAGTTGTATTGTTAACAATGTGACATTTTATTTCCTCATAAAATGATTATGTATGATATTTAGATTTACAAAAAGGCCGATTTATACAATGTGAACTGTCCCTAATCGAACTTATTTTTAAAATGCTTTAATATTTGTGGTTAAAAGCTGATGATCTTATATCCACATTGTAGTTTTTTCAATTATGAGATGTGGCAAAAAGTAGAAAAAAATCATCAGTCTTCAAGGGAAATTAATAAAAGAGTTATATCTATGGACTGAATGTCTGACTCTGGGAGGCGGGTGAGTGGGTGGGTAAAAAATGCAGAGGAGAGAAAAAGCTTTTATTTTCAGAAAATTTGTTGGGGAAAAGAAAAATAAGATGTCTCTGCCTCAATTTATTGAATATAACCTATTCTAATGTGAAAACTTGCCTAATGAGTTTCATTTGAAAATCAATTGAATTTGATCTGATTTCCAGTAACATGCAGTGTGAAAACAGGCCCCAGGCTCAGCTCCATCCCTTCCATCTATCCATCCATCCATCTAAAACTCATTCATCCATCCATAGCCAATAACAACTAATAATTATAGGGTGTTTACTACGTGCCAGATACTGTTCTTTTTTTTTTTTTTCGAGGCAGAGTCTTGCTCCGTCACCCAGTCTGGAGTGCAGTGGCATGAATTTGGCTCACTGTAACCTCTGCCTCCCAGGTTCAAGCGATTCTCCTGCTTCAACCTTCCTTCAGCTGGAAGTACAGGCACGTGCCACTGTGCCCAGCTAATTTTTGTATTTTTAGTAGAGATGGGGTTTCACCAGGTTGGCCAGTCTGGTCTGAAACTCCTGACCTCAAGTGATGGGATTACAGGCGTAAGCCACCACACCCGGCCCAGATACTGTTTTAAGTGCTTTACATGCATTATCTCAAGTAAGCTTCCCAGCAACGTTATGAGGCAAGTGCTATCATTATCCCCAGTTTAAAATGGAATCTGAGGGTTTCCCAATAAGTTAAACATAGAATTAATTACCATATGACCCAGCAATTCCAGTCATAGGTATATGCTCCCCCTCAAACTGGAAACAGATGTTTAAAGAAAACTTGTGCCAGGTGCGGTGGCTCATGCCTGTAATCCCAGCACTTTGGGAGGCCGAGGTGGGTGGATCACGAGGTCAGGAGATTGAGACCATCCTGGCTAACATGGTGAAACCCCGTCTCTACTAAAAATACAAAAAAAAAAAAAAAAAGAAAGAAAAAAATTAGCCAGGTGTGGTGGCGGGCACCTGTAGTCCCAGCAACTCAGGAGGCTGAGGCAGGAGAATGGTGTGAACCCGGGACGCAGAGGTTGCAGTGAGCTGAGATCGCACCACTGCACTCCAGCCTGGGCGACAGAGCGAGACTCCTTCTCAAAAAAAAAAAAAAGAGAAAACTTGTACAGGGATGTTCATTCACAATAGTGAAAAGGTGGAAACAACCCAAATGTCCATAAACAGACAAGTGGATAAACAAAATGTGGCATGTCTGTACAACGCAATAGCATTCAGCCATTAAAAAAAGGAAATTCTAGGCCAGGTGTAATGGCTCATGCCTGTAATCCCAGCACTTTGGGAGGCCGAGGCAGGTGGATCACTTGAGGTTGGGAGTTTGAGACCAGCCTGGCCAACATGGTGAAACCCCGTCTCTACTAAAAATATAAAAATACAAAAATTTTCTGGGCGTGGTGCCGGGCGCCCGTAATCCCAGCTACTTGGGAGGCTGAGGCAGGAGAACCGCTTGAACCTGGGAGGCAGAGGTTCCAGTGAGCCGAGATCGCACCACTGGACTCCAGCCTGGGCGACAGAGCGAGACTACATCTCAAAAAAAAAGAAAAGAAAAGAAAACATGTGAAGGAAGCCAACCACAAAAGGCCACCTACTGGATGGTACATATGTATTGTATGATTTCATTTATGTGAAATATCCAGAATAGGTCAATCCATAGACACAGAAAGCAGATTAGTCATTGCCAGGGACTATGGTAAGAGGAGAATAGGAATTAACTGCTTAATGGGTATGGGTATGCGGTTTTTGTTTGTGGTGAAAAAATTTTGGAACTAGTGGTGATGGCTGCACAACATTGCAAATGTACTCAGTGTCACTCAATTGTACACTTTAAATGGTTAAAAACAGGGCCGGGTTCGGTGGCTCATGCCTGTAATCCCAGCACTTTGGGAGGCCTAGGCGGGTGAATCGCTTCAGGTCAGGATTTCGAGACCAGCCTGGCCAACATGGTGAAACCCCGTCTCTACTAAAAATACAAACATTAGCCAGGGAGGGTGAAGCAGAAGAATTGCTTGAACCCGGGAGGCGGAGGTTGCAGTGAGCTGAGATCTCGCCATTGCACTCCAGCCTGGGCAAAAGAGCAAGATGACTCCACCTCAAAAAAAAAAAAAAAAAAAAAATATATATATATATATATATATATAAAATGGCGAAAATGGTAAATTTTATGTTATGTATATTTCACCACAATTTAAGAAATATGTAATTTGAGGCTTGGAGAATTTAATTAAGTGATTTATCTGATGTTAACTTACGGCTGGTACGTGGTAGAGCTGTGTTTTAATCTCAGTCATCTGGCTGTTTTTAAAACAATTACAGAGAAAACTTTATTTTGGGCTATTTAGGAGGTTTAGATCATTTTGATCATCTTCAGCTGTCTTCTCTTCACATACAGGAAAGGCCTTGGAAAGCAGTGGTTGCGCCAGACAGCCCAGGGAAGAGCTGCAGCCTGAGGACCTAGGGCCACCTGCTGTTCCCTGGGATTCATGTCCCTCTGGGGAGGAGGGAGGACCCAGGACAATGGCTGCTGTTCATGATCTGGAGATGGAGAGCATGAATCTGAATATGGGGAGAGAGATGAAAGAAGAGCTGGAGGAAGAGGAGAAAATGAGAGAGGATGGGGGAGGTAAAGATCGTGCCAAGAGTAAAAAGGTCCACAGGATCGTCTCAAAATGGATGCTGCCCGAAAAGTCCCGAGGAACATACTTGGAGAGAGCTAACTGCTTCCCGCCCCCCGTGTTCATCATCTCCATCAGCCTGGCCGAGGTGAATGGGGAGCGGGGTGGGCACTGGGGTAAGTGGCACGGGGAAGTTGCAAACAAACTAGGGGTCAGATCTAGATGTAGAGAAGAGACTGGGAACATGGGAGAGAGCTCGGCGGGGATGGGGACAGCACAAACCTCACCTCTGCCTCTGCTCTCCCCACAGCTGCCTTTGAGGCTTTCCCTGTACTCACAGTCACTGCCAACCCAGGGTGGAGTTTCATTTGTCAGATAAATCTGCCCAGCTGTGGCTGCAATTTCAGTGGCTTCCTTTCATTTTAGTTGTGAGGTCTTTAGGAAGCAAATCATTCTGGGGTTGCACAAGGGCTTTCTCTCATGAACCGATTTAGGCTGGTTGGTAAGGCCTTTCTGGGACCCCAGGTTTAGAAGTGTTATAGAATTCTTCTGAATTTCAGTAGGAAAAAAACGGGATCCTTTAACAACGTCTACTTCAGGCAGCATGTGGTGTGTTTTCAGGCTCTGATCTAGTCAGTCCTCTTGTTTTCTAGAAAAGACTGCAAGGCTCAGAGAGGTGGGATGACTATCCCAAGGTCACATCATAGTCACTGGGCCAGGATGAGGCTCCCCTGTACCTTGTGGCACCTAGTTTTTTCCCCCACACCTGATGTCTTATAAAGGAATTGGCCAACCATGGCTGCCTGTGAAGTGTGACTTCAGGGGCATTAGGAAGTTCCTAATGTAACCCTTTTAGTTCCCACTGATGCACTGATGCCTCAGCTTCCTTATCACAAACTGTATTAGTCAAGAGTTCTTCAGAAAAACAGAATCAATAGGTGCGTGTGTCCTGGGGGAAGAGAGGTTAATATTTATTTTAAGGAATTAGCTCAAATGATTATGGAGACTTGGCAAGTCCAAAATCTTCAGGGAAGGCTGGCAGGCTAGAGGCCCAGGGAAGACTTGCCATTCAAGTCCAAAGATAGAGTTCTGCTGGCAGAATTCCCTTTTCCTAACAGAGGACAGTCTTTTCACAAGCAAGGCCTTCAACTGATTAGACAAGGCTCACCCATAGTATGGTGGGAAATCGGCTTTTCTCAAAGACTACTGACTTAAATATTAGTATAAACCATACCCTCACAAAAACACCTAGGATAATGTTTAAGCAAATTCTGGGTAGCATAGCCTAACTAAGTTGACACATAAAATTAACTGTTGCAGGAACCAAGCCTCTTATGGCTCAGATAAAGGTAAGGCTAAGGTGTAAGCATCCCAGGAGATGCTGTGGTCAAGTCTGTTTAGGTTGAAGGGGCACAGTTCTAATTTTTTTCACAGGATTTTATTGTGAGACTGCTTGCAACTGGGAAGTCGTCCGGATCTGAGACATCTGTATCTGTTTTTTCTGCTTCTCCTTCCTGTTATCCTTCCGGCCTATGGGTTGTCTTGTGTTCCAATCAGCTGTGTGTGTGTCTTCTCCAGGTGAATGGGGAAGAATGAGATAAGGTATCGTGGTACAAATCACAGTTGCCTAGGCAATGAGTGCTATGGAGGAGGGCAGTTTGCCATAGGAGGCTCATGGAGCAGGTGCTGAGATACCTGCCTCTCACAGAAAGACCAATTTTTAAATTAAAAATTTTAATTTTGGAATAATTTTACTTCTATAGAGATATTGTAAAGATAGAACAGAACATTCCTGTATGCCCCTCACCCAGTTTCTCCCATTGTTTATATCCTACATTTCCATAGTACATTGCATTTTTTTCCTTTTTTTTCAAACCCAGGATAATCTCTGTATACAGTACATTACATTTCCATAGTATTTTTTTTTTTTTTTTTTGAGATGGAGTCACTCTGTTGCCCAGGCTGGAGTGCCAGTGGCGTGATTTCAGCTCACTGCAACCTCCGCCATCCAGGGTCAAGCGATTCTCCTGACTCAGCCTCCCAAGTAGCTGGGATTACAGGTGTGCACCACCACGCCTGGCTAGTTTTTTTTTTTTTTTTTGTATTTTTAGTAGAGACGTGGTTTTGCCATGTTGGCTAGGCTGGTCTTGAACTCCTGAGCTCAGATGATCCACCTGCCTCCGCCTCCCAAAGGGCTGGGATTATAGGCATGAGCCACTGCACCTGGCCCCATAGTACATTTGTCAAAACTAAGAAACTGACATTGGCATATTCCTAACTGAACTCCAGATTTACCTGGATTTTTACCAGTTTCTCCATTAATGTCCTCTTTCTGTTCCTCTGGTACCCACTCCATTTAGCTGCCATGTCTACCCAGTCTCCTTTGATCTATGGCAGCTTCTCAGTCTTTGTTTTTCATGACTCTGATAGTCTTGAGGGGGACTGGCTAGGGATCCTGTAGAATGTTCCCCAGCTGGCGTTTGACTGATGCTTTTCTCGTGATTTAATTGGAGTTATGAGTTTGGGAGAAGAATACCACAGAGGTGAAGGGCCCTTGCCATCACATAGCCTCAGAAAGTTGAGGACTTCACATGGCATCACTGGGACATTCAACTCCATCCCTTGGTTAAGGCAGGGTTTGCCAGGTCTCTCCCCTGGCAAGTGACTATTTTTCCCTTTCCCTGCTCTATTATTCGGAAGCCAGCATTGACCTACTTTCATAGCAAGTTGTAAATGAAAGATCAGTTGGTGCGACGATGAGGGCAGTGGGTATTTAAGAGGGAGAGGGTAGTAGAGAACGTAGTGCCAGAGAGCAGGGTGTCCAAGAGCAGGGCAAAAGGGGTTCAGAAAGTCCTCCTTACAATGTGAGCTAGCACTGCTCCCAACCATTGGAAGAAGTGGGGTATGGTGGAAACCATCACAGCGGGGGATGGTGAAGAAGTGTATTTCATGTCACCTTCTGGCACTATGGTGTGGCCCACTTGAGAGCTGAATCATCTGAAACAGTTACTGCCCACGGGCTTGGATGGGGCCCCTCTCTGGAGAAGGTGTGGTTAACACTCGTGTCTGCTCCCTCTGTCAGCTGGCAGTGTTTATTTACTATGCTGTGTGGAAGCCTCAGAAACAGTGGATCACCTTGGACACAGGCATCTTGGAGAGTCCCTTTATCTACAGTCCTGAGAAGAGGGAGGAAGCCTGGAGGTTTATCTCATACATGCTGGTACATGCTGGGTAAGCAATGACAGTTAAGCCCCTGGCATCAGAGGTGATTATATCATTGTAACCTCTAACATTTGTTGAGTGCTTTATTATTGATAAGGGACTTTTGTGTCCATAATCTTCACAGCAACCCTAAGGGGTAGGTATTGCTCCCACTGTTTAATGTCTGAGGCTCAGAAGATGTAGTCATGGAGGCTGAGGTGGGCAGATAACGTAAGGTCAGGAATTCAAGACCAGCTTGGCTGATATAGTGAAACCCCATCTCTACTAAAAATAAAAAAATTAGCCAGGCATGGTGGTGCATACCTGTAGTCCTGGAAGGCTGAGGCAGGAGAATTGCTTGAACCTGGGAGGTGGAGGTTGCAGTAAGCCGAGATCGCGCCACTGCACTCCAGGCTGGGGGACAAGAGTGAGACTCCATCTCAAAATAAAAAAGGTGTAGTCACTTGCTCCAAGTCACACAGCTAAGTTGCAGAGCTAGGACCTCAGCCCACTAGTGCTAACTCTAAGGCCAGTATACTTTTTTACTTTTTTTTTTTTTGAGACAGAGTCTCGCTCTTGTCGCCAGGCTGGAGTGCAGTGGAGTGATCTTGGCTCACTGCAACCTCCGCCTCCTGGGTTGAAGCGATTCTCCTGCCTCAGCCTCCTGAGTAGCTGGGATTATAGGCACCCACCACCAGGCTGGGCTAATTTTTATACTTTTAGTAGAGATGAGGTTTCACCGTGTTGGCTAGGCTAGGCTAGTCTCGAACTCTGACCTCAGCTGATCCATCCACCTCGGCCTCCCAAAGTGCTGGGATTACAGGCGTGAGCCACTGTGCCCTTAAGGCCAGTATACTTTATATTGCATTATAACTGCCCGATATTGGTATTTATTTAGGAATATTAATGAGAAGAGATCAAATCATTGCAAAACCAAAAACATGTTCCCCTAGTTGTCTAATGTTGTTAAATATACTCTTTAGGCTATGAAAATGGTGGTTCTGAATCACCAGTCTCCTCCTCTACCACCATACATCAAACAAAATTTAGTTCATGGCCGGGCACAGTGGCTCACACCTGTAATCCCAGCACTTTGGGAGGCCAAGGTGGGTAGATCACCTGAGGTCAGGAGTTCAAGACAAGCATGACCAATATGGTAAAACCCCATCTCTACTAAAAATACAAAAACTAGCTGGGTGTGGTGGCGTGCGCTTGTAATCTCAGCTACTCAGGAGGCTGAGATAATAAAATTGCTTGAACCCAGGAGGCGGAGGTTGCAGTGAGCTGAGATCATGCCACTGCACTCTAGAGTAGGTGACAGAGTGAGACTCTGTCTCAAAAATAAAATAAATTTAGTTCATGAACATATTGATGAGTGTGTGATACTGTTATCCATCTGGAATAATACTGGTAATAGGAGATGCAGTGCCCGCCATTTAGTTTTGCCTATAGTTTCTTTCTTTTTTTTTTTTGAGATGGAGTCTAGCTCTGTCGCCAGGCTGGAGTGCGGTTGCGCGATCTTGGCTCACTGCAACCTCTGGCTCCCTGGTTTAAGCCATTCTCCTGCCTTAGCCTCCCGAGTAGCTGGGATTACAGGCATATGCCACCATGCCCAGCTAATTTTTGTATTTTTAGTAGAGACGGGGTTTCACCATGGTGGCCGGGATGGTCTCAATCTCCTGACCTTGTGATCCGCCTGCCTTGGCCTCCCAAAGTGCTGGGATTACAGGCGTGAGCCACTGTGCCCGGCCGCTTATAGTTTCTTAAATGCTGATGGCCTTTCATGAACTCACTCAACATCCATGATCCACCATGCCCACTGCAGACAGCGAGCAGCTTCCTGTTGGCCCCACCTATCCAGTGGACTCTTGTGGTCTCAGGTGGGGCCAACCTTGTCTGTGCAGTCTACCCAACCCCGGACTTGAAAACGACTCATAGCTGGGGTGTGGTGGTGTGTGCCTGCAGTCCCAGCTACTTGGGAGGCTGACGAAGGAGGATCACTTTGAGTCCAGGAGTCTGAGACCAGCCTGGGCAACATAGAAGAGTGTCTCTCGAAAAAAAAAAGTTAAAAATAAATAAAAAATAAAATAAAATAGAAAGGATGACACTTTTGCTTGGTGGTTAAATAGGCATCAGGACACATGGCTCAGAGGCTTGACAAATCAGGGGCAAAATCACCAATTGCTCAGTTTCCATTTAACAGGTATGTTCTGAGCAAACATGGCTCCTGCACACAAGAACTTTAAGATGATAAGAAGGAACATGTCAGTTAAATAGCAATGTAAGGCAGTATAGTATTATAGTATATAGTAGGCTGGGTGCAGTGGTTCATGCCTGTGATCCCAGCACTTTGGGAAGCTGAGGTGGGTGGATCATCTGAGGTCAGGAGTTTGAGACCAGGCTAGCCAACATGGTGAAACCCTGTCTCTAGTAAAAATAACAAAAATTAGCTGGGCCTGGTGGCAGGTACCTGTCATCCCAGCTACTTGGGAAGCTGAGGCAGGAGAATCGTTTGAACCCAGGAGGCGGAGGTTGCAGTGAGCCGAGATTGTGCCACTGCACTCCAGCCTGGGTGACAGAGTGAGACTCTGTCTCAAAAAAAAAAAAAAGAAAAAAAATATATATATACACACACACACACGCACACACATATATGGCATATGGTAGTTACTTAGCTTCCTTGTTCTTTAGTTTCCTCAGGTGTAAAATGGAGTAATATGAATAGTACCTACCTCATAAGGTTGTTGTGATTAAATGAGACAATGGCTATAATTTTCAATGTGCCTAACACATAGTAAGGCACTTAAAAAGAATTTGTGGCCAGGAGCAGTGGCTCACACCTGTAATCCCAGCACTTTGTGGGGCTGAGGTGGGTGGATTGCTTGAGCCTAGGAGTTCAAGACCAGCCTGGGTGACATGGTGAAACCCCCATCTGTGCAAAAAATAAAATAGAATAAAAAATTAGATCTGCACAGGGTGTGTGCCTGTAGTCCCAGCTACTGGGGAGGCTGAGGTGGGACGATTAAGGAATCCTCAGGCCCAGGAGATGGAAATGTAGCGAGTCGAAATCGAGACACTGCACTCTAGCTTGGGTGAAGGGAGTGAAACCCTGTCTCAAAAAAAAAAAAAAAAAAAAAAAAAAAAAGGCCAGACGCGGTGGCTCATGCATGTAATCCCAGCACTTTGGGAGGCCAAGGTGGGTGGATCAATGAGGTCAGGAGTTCGAGACCAGCCTGACCAACATGGTGAAACCCCATCTCTACTAAAAATACAAAAATTAGGCCGGGCACAGTGGCTTACTACTGTAATCCCAGTCTTTGGGAGGCCGAGGCAGGTAGATCATCTGAGGTCAGGAGTTTGAGACCAGCCTGACCAACATGGAGAAACCCTGTCTCTACTAAAAATACAAAATTAGCCAGGCGTGGTGGCATATGCTTGTAATCACAGCTATTCAGGAGGCTGAGGCAGGAGAATCGCTTGAACTCGGAAGGCGGAGGTTGCAGTGAGCTGAGATCATGCCATTGCACTGCAGCCTGGGCAACAAGAGCAAAACTCTGTTAAAAAAAAAAGAAATTAGCTGGGTATGGTTGCAGGCACCTGTAATCTCAGCTACTAGGGAGGCTGAAGCAGGAGAATCACTTGAACCCGGGAGGCGAAGATTGCAGTGAGCCAAGATCACGCCATTGCACTCCAGCCTGGGCGACAGAGAGAGACTTCGTCTCAAAAAAAAAGAAAAAAAAAATTAGCCAGGAGTGGCGGCACATGCCTGTAGTCCCAGCTACTTGGGAGGCTGAGGCATGAGAATTACTTGAACTCTTGAGGCAGAGGTTGTGGTGAGCAGAGATAGCACCACTGCACTCCTGGCTGGGAGACACAGCAAGTTATACACACACACACACACACACACACACACACACACACAAAAAGAAAAAGAAAAAAAGTTGTCTGCTAAGAAAAATTGGAAAATAGAATTCTAGTTAAGCAAATCCTTAACTAGAGAAAACACATGAAAATCTGTTCATCTCGCAGGGAAATATCTGCTTGGTTTAGTCATAACATTTGACAACTATTGTTTGTCTTTGCAGAGTTCAGCACATCTTGGGGAATCTTTGTATGCAGCTTGTTTTGGGTATTCCCTTGGAAATGGTCCACAAAGGCCTCCGTGTGGGGCTGGTGTACCTGGCAGGAGTGATTGCAGGTCAGTGTTCTGAAGTAACATGGAATCAATACCTCTGGGCTCTTAGGATTAAAAGCAAACGAAATACACACTTATAGTAGGCTTCTTTAAGTCAAGGGTTACTGCACTCCTAATATGTGCTAGGGAACACACTAAGCCTTAGAGATCCTTGAATAAGAGATACTATCAGCAAGCAAAGACAAGTCATTGTGCCTGTCCTCAGGTATCTCACACTCAAGACAGGGTTTTGCATAATTGAAATTGCAAGTATGCCTGGCACTTCCGCCTGTCATCCCAGCACTTTGGGAGGCTGAGGTGGGTGGATCGCATGAGGCCAGGAGTTCGAGACCAGCCTGGCCAATATGGTGAAACCCTGTCTCTACCAAAAATACAAAAATTAGCTGGGGGTGGTGGCTCACCCCTGTAATCCCAGCTACTCAGGGGGCTGAGGCACCAGAATCACTTGAACCTAGGGGGCGGAGATTGCAGTGAGCCAAGATTGTGCCACTGCACTCCACACTCCAGCCTGGGCAACAGAGTGAGACTCTCTCAAAAAAAAAAAGAAAAGGAATAAAGAAAACTGCAAGTAGTTTGGTGTACAGGTATGTATTTGAGTAAAGGTCTAAAGCCAGATCATGGAGGCTCTTATATGTCAGACTAATGATTTTGAGAAGTAACATGATCAGATTTGCATTTAAGAAAGACAACTTTAAGAGAATGTAGAGAATAACCAAAGGGGCTCTAAGACTGGGTAGGTACAAGCAGCATATGTCAGTGATCCCTAAATCTGGGTGTGCCTAAGATGATCCATTATGGCATGGGAAGAAAATATTAGAACTCCCATCCATCCATTTGTTTATTTATTGGAAACATTTTTTTAAAAAATTAAACTTTTAATTTTGAGATAATTACAGATTTACATGCAGTTGTTAGAAATAATGCCTAGAGGTCTTATGTACCCTTTAAACCAGCGATCCCCAATGGTGACATCTTGCAAAACATTAGTACTGTATCACAACTAGGATATCCATGTTGATATAGTCAGGGTACAAAATATTTTCAAACCATATGGATCCCTTATGATGCCTTTTTATAGCTATACTGTCTTCTGTCCCACCCTCCTTTACCTTTGGCAACCACTAATCTGTTCTCCATTTCTATAATTTTGTCATTTGAAGAATATTATATAAATGGAATAATGCAGTATATACCCTTGTGGGATTGATTTTCTTCACTCAGCATAATTCTCTGGGGATTCATCTAGGTTGCTGCGCGTGTCAATAGTTTATTCCTTTTTATTGCCCAGTATTCATTCCATAAAATGGATATAGCACTGCTTGTTTAACCATTCACTCATTGAAGGTTATCTGAGTTGTTTTCAGTTTTTGGCTATTAGGAATAACACCACTCCAAACACTTGTGTATATGTTTTTATGAACATAAGTATGGGGTTTTGTGAACAGAGTTTTCAGTTTTCTAGGATAAATGTCCAAAGGCACAGTTGTTGGAACATATGAGAGTGGTATATTTTATTTTTTAATTTAATTTAATTTAATTCATTAATTTATTTATTTTGAGACGGAGTCTCACCCTGTCATCCAGGCTGGAGTGCAATGGTGCGATCTCGGCTCACTGCAACCTCCATTTCCCAGGTTCAAACGATTCTCCTGCCTCAGCCTCCTGAGTAGCTGGGATTACAGGTGTCTGCCACCACACTCAGCTAATTTTTGTATTTTTAGTAGAGATGGGGTTTCACCATGTTGGCCAGGCTGGTCTCAAACTCCTGACCTTGTGATTCGCCCACCTTGGCCTCCCAAAGTGCTGGGATTACAGGTGAATTTTTAAAGAGAATTCTTTAAATATTAAACATTTAAAGAATGTTTTCTAGAATGCCTCTCCCATTTTACATTCACTGTAGCAATGCATAAATGATTCAGATTCAGCATTTGGTGTTGTCATGATTTTTTATTTTACCTGTGCTCGTGATATGGAAGGGTGGAAGGGAAGTGCTGGGTAGAGAAGGGCATAGTGCCTGGCTAGGGCTCCACCCCCAGGCCTGTGCCCATGGAACTAGGTGAGGACAGACATTTTCGTTTTCCTGCCCAAATGTTGCATTTTCCAATACCATCCTGACTTGCCACGCCCCCATCCTGTGCCTATAAAAACCCTGAGACCCTAGTCCGCAGACACACAAGCAGCTGGATGTCGAGAGGAACACATCCACAGAAGATGACAGGACAGACACCAGCACACCAGCAGGCCACTGACCAGCAGAAGGATGTGGAGTTTGGCTGGGGCAGTCAGAGGAGATCCCGGGCTGCCAGTGGCCTGACTCCAGGGGAAAACCATCCCCCTTCTGGCTACCCCATCTGCTGAGAGCTACTTCCACTCAATAAAACCTTGTACTCATTCTCCGAGGCCATGTGTGATCCATCCAATTCTTCCTGTACACGAGGCAAGAACCCTGGGATTACAAAAAGCTCTCTGACCTGGAGATAAGGCACAAGTATAATTGAGCTGACTAACAGAAGCTACCTACGGACTGCTAAACTAAAAGAGTACCCTGTAACACATGCCCACTGGGGCTTCAGCTGTAAATTCACCCCTAGACACTGCTGTGGGGTCAGAGCCCCACAGCCTGCCCGTCTGAATACTCCCCCAGAGGTTTGAGCAGCAGGGCACTGAAGAAGCGAACCACATCCCCATCGCACGCCCTGCGAGGGGGACAAGGGAACTTTTCCCATTTCACTCCTAAGTGGGTAGTGAAATATGATCATGGTTTTTTTTTTTGGAGATGGAATTTCACTCTTGTTGCCTAGGCTGGAGTGCAATGGTGCAATCTCAGCTCACAGCAACCTCCACCTCCCGGGTTCAAGTGATTCTCCTGCCTCAGCCTCCCGAGTAGCTGGGATTACAGGTGTGCACCACCACATCTGGCTAATTTTGTATTTTTAGTAGAGACAGGTTTCTCCATGTTGGTCAAACTGGTCTCAAACTCCTAACCTCAGATGATCCACCTGCCTCGGCCTCCCAAAGTGCTGGGATTACAGGCATGAGCCACTGCACCCAGCTGATCATGATCTTAATTTGCATTTCCCTAATGGCTAATGATGTTGAATATCTTTTTTTTTTTTTTTTTCAAATTTGGAGGGACATTCTGACTTGCATTGTTGAATATCTTTTTATGTGCTTATCTGTCATCTATCTTCTTTAGTGAAATGTCTCTTCATGTTTTTTGCCCATTTTCTAACTTTTTTAAACTGTTGAATTTTGAGGGTTCTTTATGTATTCTAGATGCTAGCCCTTAGCTGAATATGTAGTTTATTAATATTTTCACCCAGTCTGTAGCTTGTCTTTTTATCCTCTTACCAAGGTCTTTCAGAGAACATGAATTTTAAATTTTGATGAAGTCTAACATCAATTTTTCCATTTATGAATGGTACTTTTGGGGTTATGTCTTAAAAACCTTTCACTGAACCTTAGGTCCTGAAGATTTTTTCCAATGTTATCTTCTAAAAGTTATAGCTTTATGCTTTACATTTATTTATTTGTTTGTTTGTTCACTTTTAGAGACAGGGTCTCACTTGGTTGCCTAGGCTGGAATGCAGTGACACAATCATAGCTTACTGCAGCCTGCAGCCTGGAACTCCTGCGCTCAAGTGATCCTCCGGCCTTGGCCTCCTAAAGTGTTGGGATTACAGGCATGAGCCACTGCACCAGGCCTTATGCTTTACTTTTTTTTTCTTTAATTTTATTTATTTATTTATTTTGAGACAGAGTTCTGCTCTTGTCGCCCAGGCTGAAGTGCAATGGCGCAATCTCGGCTCACTGCAACCTCCACCTCCCAGGTTCAAGCAATTCTCCAGCCTCAGCCTCCTGAGTAGCTGGGATTACAGGCGCCCACCACCATGCCTGGCTAATTTTTGTATTTTTATTAGAGACGGAGTTTCGCCATATTGGCCAGGCTGGTCTCGAACTCCTGACCTCAGGTGATCTGCCCACCTCGGCCTCCCAAAGTGCTGGGATTACAGGCATGAGCCACTGCACCTGGCCTTTACTTTTAAATATGCAACCCATTTTGAGTTTGAGGTTTGTTTTGTTTGTTTGGCCTGAAGATATCCAGTTATGCTAGAATAATTCATTGAAAGGAATTTTTCCTCCTTTGTTGAATTGCTTTTACACCATTATAAAAAAATCAGTTGCCTATAGTTTTGTGGGGGCTATTCTGGGTTCTTTTTATTCTATCAATCTCTATGTCTATCCCTCCACCAAAACTACATAGGCTTGATTACTGTAGCTATATAATAAGTTTTGAAATCAGAATGATTCCTCCCATTTTATTCTTCATTTTGAAAATTGTAGCTGTTTTAATTCCTTTGCCTTTCCATATAAGCGTTAGATTAATTCTGTTTATAGCTATAGAAATTCTTGCTGGAATTTTGATAGGAGTTGCCTTAAATCTGTACATCAATTTGGGGAGAACTGATATATTTTCTATATTGAGTGTTCCAATCTATGAACAGTGTCTCTTATTTATATCTCCTAAATGGTGTTGTATTTTAAATTTCAGTGTCCATAATTTCATTGCTAGTATATAGAAACACAATTGATTCATGCATATTATTCTTTTTTTTTTTTTGAGATGGAGTCTTGCTCTGTCACCCAGGCTGGAGTGCAGTGGTGCGATCTCCGCTCACTGCAAGCTCCGCCTCCCAGGTTCATGCCATTCTCCTGCCTCAGCCTCCCGAGTAGCTGGGACTACAGGTGCCCGCCACCACACCCAGCTAATTTTTTGTATTTTTAGTAGGGACAGGGTTTCACCGTGTTAGCCAGGATGGTCTCGATCTCCTGACCTCGTGATCTGCCCGCCTTGGCCTCCCAAAGTGCTGGGATTACAGGCGTGAGCCACTGCGCCCTGCCTGTGCATGTTATTCTTATACCTTGCAACCTTGCTGAACTCATTTAGTAGTAGGGTTTTTGTTTTGTTTTAGATTCCTTGGGATTTTTCTTTTTTTTTTTTTTTTTGAGGTTTAGCAAGTTGTGTTTTTTTTTTTAATTTTTTTATTTTTTATTAAGTATTTATTGATCGTTCTTGGGTGTTTCTTGGAGAGGGGGATATGGCAGGGTCATAGGATAATAGTGGAGAGAAGGTCAGGAGATAAACACATGAACAAAGGTCTCTGGTTTTCCTAGGCAGAGCTCCCTGCGGCCTTCTGCAGTGTTTGTGTCCCTGGGTACTTGAGATTAGGGAGTGGTGATGACTCTTAAAGAGCATGCTGCCTTCAAGCATCTGTTTAACAAAGCACATCTTGCACCACCCTTAATCCATTTAACCCTGAGTTGACACAGCACATGTTTCAGAGAGCAGGGGGCTGGGGGAAAGGCCATAGATCAACAGCAGATTCCTTGGGATTTTTCATGTCATCTGCAAATCATCATGTCATCTATAAATAGGGATATTTTATTTCTTCCTTTCCAATCTATATGCCTTTTGCTTCTTTTTCTTGCCTTATTATGTTGGCTCGCACTTCAAGCACTATGTTGATTAAGAGTTAAGAGAACAGATGTTCTTGCCTTGTTTCCAATCTTAGGCAGAAAGCAATTAGTATTTCGCCACAAAGTGTAATGTTAGCTGTGTTTTTTTTTTTTTTTGAGTTGGAGTCTTGCACTGTTGCCCAAGCTGGAGTGCAATGGCACAATCTTGGCTCACTGCAACCTCTGCCTCCCAGGTTCAAGAGATTCTTCTGCCTCAGCCTCCCAAGTAGCCGGGATTATAGGTGCTCACCACCATGCCCGACTAATTTTTTGTGTTTTTAGTAGAGATGGGGTTTCATTATGTTGGCCAGGCTTGTCTCGAACTCCTGACTTCATGATCTGCCTGCCTTGGCCTCCCAAAGTGCTGGGATTAGAGGTGTGAGCAACCACGCCCGGCCTGAGCCACTGCGCCTGGCCGTTTTTTTTTTTTTTTTTTTCTTGAGACAGAGTCTCTGTCACCCAGGCTGGAGTGAAATAGCATGATCTCGGCTCACTGCAACCTCCACCTCCCAGGTTCAAGCAATTCTTGTGCCTCAGCCTCCGAGTAGTTGGGATTACAGGTATGCAGTACCACACCCGGCTAATTTTTTTTTTTTTTTCTGTAGAGACAGGGTTTCAACATGTTGGCCAGGCTGATTTCAAACTCCTGGCCTCAAGTGATTCTCTTGCCTCGGCCTCCCAAAGTGCTGGGATTACAGGCATGAGCCACCATGCCCGGCCAACTGTAAGTTTTTTGTAGGTGCTCTTTACCAATCCATTTATTTCTAAAAAATGAACAAGAAATCTATAGAGCAGAGTCCTGTGGATGGGAAAAAGAAAAATAAGGCTGGGCACAGTGGCTCATGCCTATAATCCCCAGCACTATGGGAGGCCAAGGCAGGAGGATTGCCTGAGTTCAGTAGTTTGAGACCAGCCTGGGCAATATAATGAAACTCCGTTTCTACCAAAAGAAAATTAGGCCAGGCATGGTGGCTCACGCTTGTAATGCCAGGCTGGTCTCGAACTCCTGATCTCAGGTGATCCACCTGCCTTGGCCTCCCAAAGTGCTGAGATTACAGGCGTGAGCCACCGCGCCTGGCCTTATTCTCTTAATAATATCTTTTGGAGAGGAGAAGTTATAAATATTAAATCTATAATTTTTATTTTTAAAAATGTTTTACTATATATATAGTATACATATTATATATGTATATAAGTATATATATGTATTTTTTTTTTATTTTGGTAGAGACAGTGTTTTGCCATATTGCCCAGGCTAGTCTCAAACTCCTGAGCTCAAGTGATCAGTCTGCACTGGCCTCCCAAAATGCTAGGATTACAGGTGTGCGCCATGATGCCTGGCCTTTTATACATTTTCAGACTTTAGGAATTGTGACTTTTAGTGTGATATCAAATAATTTTTTTTTCTTTTTTTTTTGAGACAGAGTCTCATTCTGTCACCCATACTGGAGTGCAGTGGCGCGATCTCGGCTCACTGCAAATTCTGCCTCCGGGTTCACGCAATTCTCAGGCCTCAGCCTCCTGAGTAGCTGAGATTACAGGCGCACACCACCACACCCGGCTAATTTTTTTTGTATTTTTAGTAGAGACGGGGTTTCACTACGTTGGCCAGACTGGTCTCAAACTCCTGACCTTGTGATCCACCTGCCTTGGCCTCCCAAAGCGCTGGGATTACAGGCATGAGCCACCGCACCCAGCCTGTATCAAATAATTTTTACCTAACACAAAATCACCAAGATTTCTCCTAGAATCACCATGTTTTCTCCCAGAAGTTTTATTTTAGGCTTTCCATTTAGGTGTATCATCTGGTTTTTTTGCAAGGGGAAGGACTGAATTGTCATTTTTTTTCATGTGGATGTCTGTTCTAACATCATTTGTTGAAAAGACAGTCCTTTCTCCATTGAATTGCTTTAGTATCTGTTGAAAATACAAATTGCTTTTGTATCTTTGTTGAAGTTGTTGTTTGTATATATGAGTGTGTTAATTTCTGGAGGTTCTATTCTGTTCCACTTATGTATTTGTATATCTTTACACCAATACCACATATCTTGGTTACTGTAGTTTTCATGACTTACTAGTCATGAAATCAGGAAGGGCTAGCACTCTAACTTTACTCTTTTTCACAAATTTTTTGGCTATTCTAAATCCTTTGCATTTCCATATAACTTGGTTTGTGCGTTTCTAAAAAAAATCTGCTGGGATTTGGATTGCATTGAATCTATAGATCAACCTGGGGAAAACGGACATTTTAACAATATTGAATGTCTTCCAGCCCATGTTGAACAAGGTATACCTTTCTGTGTATTTAGGTCTTTCAAAATTCCTCTCAGCATGTTTTTTAGTTTTCAGTGTTTATGTCTTGCAGAGTTTTTGATCAGATTTATCTCTATGTATTTCATATTTTTGATGTATTAGAAAGGGTAATGTTTTTAAAATTTCTATTTCTTGGCCGGGCGTGGTAGCTCATGCCTGTAATCCCAGCACTTTCGGAGGCCAAGGCAGGTGGATCGCCTGAGGTCAGGAGTTCGAGACCAGCCTGGGCAACATAGTGAAACCCCGTCTCTACTAAAAATACAAAAATTAGCTGGGTGTGGTGGTGGGCGCCTGTAATCCCAGCTACTTGGGAGGCTGAGGTAGAAGAAAGGCTTGAACCCAGGAGGCGGAGGTTGCAGTGAGCCAAGATCGTGCCACTGCACTCCAGCCTGGGCAACAAGAGCAAAACTCTGTCTCAAAAAAAAAAAAAAATTATATTTCTCATTCTTCATTGTTACCGCATGAAAATATATACTTTTTGGTATATTTTGTATATAGATCTTATGTCTTCCAACCTTGCTAAACTCATTTATTACTTCTAGAAGCTTTTTGTAGATTCCATTAGATTTTCTACATAGATTATTATGTTGTCTGTACTTGCTAATTTCCCTTCTGATGTTTTCTTTGACACATGGGTTATTTAAAATGTGTTATTTAGTTTTTAAATATTTGTGTGTTTTTCCAAAGATGTTCTGTTGTTAATATGTAGTTTAACTGTGGTTAGAGACTGGGCGTGGTGGCTCACGCCTATAATCCCAGCCCTTTGGGGGGTTGAGGTGGGCAGATCATTGAGCCCAGGAGTTTGAGACCAGCCTGGGCAACATGGTTAAACCCCATCTTTAAAAAAAAAACAAAGGCTGGGTGCGGTGGCTTATGCCTATAATCCCAGCACTTGGGGAGGCCGAGGTGGGCGGATCATCAGGTCAGGAGTTCGAGACCAGCCCGACCAACGTGGTGAAACCCCGTCTCTATTAAAAATACAAAAAAATTAGCTGGGCGTGGTGGTGTGCACCTGTAATCCAAGCTACTCAGGAGGCTAAGGCAGGAGAATCGCTTGAACCCGGGAAGCAGAGGTTACAGTGAGCTGAGATTGCGCCACTGTACTCCAGCCTGGGCGACAACGCGAGACTCCATCTCAAAAAAAAAAATAATAATAAAAATAAAAAAAATAAAATAAAATAAAGTAAAACAAAACAAAAACAAAAATTAGCTTGGTGGTGCACACCTGTAGTCCCAGCTATTCGGGAGGCTGAGGTAGAAAAATCACCTAAGCCTAGGAAGTCGAGGCTGCAGTGAGCTGTAATCACGCCACTGCATTCCAGCCTGGGCGACAGAGTGAGACTCTGTCTCAAAAAAGAAAAAGAAAAAAGAAGAAAAGAAAACTGTGGTTAGAGAACAAACTTTGTATGACTTGAATCCTTTTAAATGTATTAAGATTTGTTTTATGGTCCAGAATATGGTCTACGTTGGTAAGTGTTCTTTGTACATTTGAAAATAATGTGTGAGATCAGTTGTTGTTGCGTAGAATATTGTATACATGTCAATTAGGTCCATTTGGTTGATTATGTTGTTTGTCTTCTGATTTTCTGTCTACTTTTTCTATAAATTATTGAGAAAGGATTATTGAAATCTCTGATTATAATAATGCATTTGTCTGTTTCTTCTGTGGTTCTATCAGTTTTTGCTTTATTTATTTATTTATTTATTTATTTATTATTTTTTTTTGAGATGGAGTCTCACTCTGTCACCCAGGCTGGAGTGCAGTGGTGCGATCTCAGCTCACTGCAACCTCCACTGGGTTCAAGCGATTCTCCTGCCTCAGCCTCTCGAGTAGCTGGGACTACAGGCATGTGCCAGAATGCCCAGCTAATTTTTGTATTTCTAGTAGAGACGGGGTTTCACCATGCTGGCCAGGCTGGTCTCAGACTCCTGACCTCAGGTGATCCACTGGCTCGGCCTCCCAAAGTGCTGGGATTATAAGCGTGAGCCACTGGCCCATTTATTTATTTATTTATTTTTAAATTTTTCTTTCTTTTGTTTTCTTTTTCTTTTTTTACTTTCTTTCTTTCTTTTTTTTTTTTTTTTTTTGAGACTGAGTCTTTCTCTATCACCCAGGCTGGAGTGCAATGGTGCGATCTTGGGTCACTGCAACCTCTGCCTCCTGGGTTTAAGCAATTCTCCTGTCTTGGCCTCCTGAGTAGCTGGGATTACAGGTGCCTGCCACCAAGCCCAGCTAATTTTTGTATTTTTAGTAGAGACAGGGTTTCACCATTTTGGCCAGGTCCTCTTGAACTCCTGACCTCAGGAGATCTGTCTGCCTTGGCCTCCCAAAGAGCTGGGATTACAGGTGTGAGCCACTGCACCCAACCATATGCCTGATAATTTTTGATTGGATGCTACACATTTTATCTAGTTGGATGGTGCATATTTTTGTGTTCCTGTAAATACTTTTTTAATTTTTAAAATTTTATTTATTTATTCATTTAGAGATGGAGTCTTGCTCTGTCACCCAGATTGGGGTGCAGTGATGTGATCTTGGCTCACTGTAGCCTCTGCCTTCTGGGTTCAAACAATGCTCCTGCCTCAGCCTCCTAAGTAGCTGGGACTACAGACGTGTGCCACCATGCTTGGTTAATTTTTGTATTTTTAGTAGAGACAGGGTTTTGCTATGTTGGTCAGGCTGGTCTTGAACTCCTGACCTCAAGTGATCCTCCTGCCTTGGCCTCCCAAATTGCTGGGATTACAGGCATGAGCCACTGTGCCCAGCCAATGCTTTTTATTTTTTATTTTTATTTACTTATTTTTTTTGAGACAGAGTCTCACTCTGTCATCCAGGCTGGAGTGCGGTGGCATGATCTTGGCTCACTGCAACCTCTGTCTCCCAGGTTCAAGTGACTCTTTTTCTTCTTTTTCTTTTTTTTTTTTTTTTTAGACAGAGTCTAACTCTTGTCGCCCAGGCTGGAGTGCAGTGGTGGATCTCGGCTCACTGCAACCTCCGCCTCTCAGGCTCAAGCGATTCTCCTGCCTCAGTCTCCCAAGTAACTGGGATTACAGGCATGCACCACCATGCCTGGCTAATTTTTGTGTTTTTAGTGGAGATGGGGTTTCACCATGTTGGCCAGGCTGGTCTCAAACTTCTGACCTTAATGATCCACCTGCCTTGGCCTCCCAAAGTGCTGGAATTATAGGCATGAGCCATTGCACTCGGCCCGGGGGGTTCTTGTGTCTCAGCCTCCCGAGTAGCTGGGATTATAGGTGCACACCACCATATCCGGCTAATTTTTGTATTTTTAGTAGAGAAGGGGCTTCACCATGTTGGCCAGGCTGCTTTTGAACTCCTGACCTCAAGTGATCTACCCGCCTTGGCCTTCCAAAGTGCTGAGATTACAGGCGTGAACCACCGCTCCAGGTCATAAATACTTTTTAGATTTGTTCTGTAACTCAGTTATGTTACTTGGAAGCAGTTTGATTCTTTTTGGTAAGATGGTAATTATTCCCACCACTGGACCCTTTTGTGTACTCTAAGGATTGCCCCATTAATTATGGCATTTTCCAGTACACATCCCCACACTGCTTGCAGGAAAGGACCTAGAGAAAAGTCGCAGGGCAGAAAAGCAGAGGAGGACGGCCCTGGATTTGGCTTATCAGTCCTTGGGGCCCTCCTGCCCCAGGAAGGGCAGCCAGGATCATGGTGTTGTCGCCAACATTATCACCCTGGCCATGAGATTGCAGGACTAAGGCAGACCCAGAGGAGGACTGGAAGGGCCAGAGTCAGCCAGGAACACAGCAGCTCAGCTCTCGGCTGTTGGCAGGTGGCCTTGATGGCTTTTCGAAGGCAATCACTCCACCCAGGACAAAGCTCATTTTTCTCTGGGGCAAAACACATTGGTTCATTTGTTCAGTTCATTAATTCAACCAGTCTGTTTCTAAGAGAAACCTGGCTGTGGCCAGTCCTGCTCCCACATCCCTAGGTGCCCAGTGTTCTCAAAGGACCTGAGTTCCAACCCCAGTTAGGAGTTCAGGGGTCAGCATCCCTGTGCCCCAGATGCCTGTTAGGGAGGACAGTGAAGGCTGAACACTCTTGGGCTCACCAAACACCAGCATCGAGAAACTGCCCCCTGTCTTCCCTAGGTAAGGTGACCTTGTAGGACAGTTCATGCTATTGGGGTGGTCTGGGTAAGGTGGCCACGAGGGCAGGGGACCAAGGTCTGCCCCACCTTTGACCTTAGCGACATGCCCCTGATTGCCTGGCCCCCCTCTGGCTGCCGTCTGAGTCCCTTCTCTGGGGGTACCTGGGCCTTGCTGCACTTCCTTTGTATGCTAACTTCATCTTGATCACGCTTGATTTTCCTACTGTGATTTAACCTCTTTCCAATTTCTTCATCAAGTTAATTCTGTATTGAGAGCAGTTTCCTACCTTACCTGAAATCCTTTTCAAACAAGGATTATTCCTAGAAGTCAGAAAGGAGGGAAAACAAGCTTAGTCACAGAAGACTACTCCATACTTGAGCTTCTGTTTCAAGGGAAGTGAGTAACTGGTGGTGGAGCCCTGCCCCTCTGCAGTGTGTGGTTTTGTCCTGATACATTTTAAGATTGAGATGTAACTTACCTGTCATAAAATGCCCAGACTTATGATGTGTGGAAACAAAAGAGTTTTCCAGTACAGAAAGTTACTTAGCCTCTCTGGTGCTGTGTAAGCAACAGGTAGTCTTCCCACTTCATTTTTGGTGGTTCTTTCCTTGGCTTGGGTAATTTCCTTGCATGCTCCTTTCTGGAGTTTTCTGTATGCAGCTTTCTGCTCTCTGTTACCCTGTCTTGTAAACTCTAGCAGTCCAGATCTATCTGGACTCTAAACTTCATCTCATCAACTTAAAGTTTGCTGAGATCTGCCTGGGTTCCTGCTTCATGCACTGTATTCTGTAATCTCCCTCAAGGTAGTACCTGGGCAGTCAGATAACTCATCTATTAATAACTGATTCCCTGTCTCTAAGGGTTTAGTGGTTTTGTTTTCTGATGTCTAGTATCTTGAAGACCATTCTTTCCTATATGTTGTCCAGTGCTTTTGGCTTTTTCAAGCGAGACAGCAAATCCTATTCTTGTTACCTTATCATGGTCAGAAGTAGACATTTGTATCTATTTTAAAAATAAATTTCTCATATGATTATGATACAATCACCCCAGCCCTAGTCTATAGGTTAGCATTTGAGAATCATTGCTCTAAGTTGCTCTGGACTACTTCTTTGGTTTTTGAGACAGAGTCTCATTCTGTCACCAGGCTGGAGTGCAGTGGTGCGATCTCAGCTCTCTGCAACCTCTGCCTTCCAGGTTCAAGTGGTTCTCGTGCCTCAGACTCCCCAGTAGCTGGAATTACAGGCATGTGCCACCACAGCCAGCTAATTTTATATTTTTCAATTTTTTTGAGACAGAGTCTCACTCTTGTTGCCCAGGCTGGAGTGCAGTGGCATCATCTCAGCTCACTGCAACCTCCGCCTCCAGGGTTCAAGCTATTCTCCTGCCTCAGCCTCCCAAATAGCTGGGATTGCAGGTGCCTGCCACCATGCCCGGCTAATTTTTGTATTTTTAGTAGAGATGGGGTTTCGCCATGTTGCCCAGGCTGGTCTCGAACTCCTGAGCTCAGCTGATCCACCTGCCATGGCCTCCCAAAGTGCTGGGATTACAGGCGTGAGCCACCGTGCCCGGCCTACTGGACTACTTCTCACTGATCTTCAGTCATCCATATACCTGTTTCTATGCCATTGCTTTTCCAGTTCTCTAAGTCCTGAATACCTTCTTCTCTTTTGTTTTTCTTATCCAATCCTTTTGTATGTGGGGGTGAGGGGAGAGGTCTTCCTCTGTCACCCAGACTGGAACGCAGTGGCATGATGATAGCTCAGTGCAGCCTCAAACTCCTGGGCTCAAGTGATCCTATCAGCTCAGCCTCTTGAGTAGCAAGGACCACAGGCATGTACCACCATGCTTGGCTAATATTTTTCTTATATTTTTGGAGACAGGTATCACTCTGTGGCCTGGGTTGGTCTCAGACTCCTGACTTTCTGGCCTCAAGCAATCTCCTGCCTGGGCCTCCCAAAGCACTGAGATTATAGGAGTGAACCACCACGTCTGGCCAATCTTAAAGATTCTTCAAAGTTTAGGCCGGGCGCGATGGCTCATGCCTGTAATCCCAGCAGTTTGGGAGGCTGAGGCGGGCAGATCACGAGGTCAGGAGATCGAGACCATCCTGGCTAACATGGTGAAACCCCGTCTGTACTAAAAACACAAAAAATTAGCCGGGCGTGGTGGCGGGCGCCTGTAGTCCCAGCTGCTCGGGAGGCTGAGGCAGGAGAATAGCATGAACCTGGGAGGCAGAGCTTGCAGTGAGCTGAGATCACACCACTGCACTCCAGCCTGGGCGACAGAGCGGGACTCCATCTCAAAAAAAAAAAAAGATTCTTCAAAGTTTAATCAAAAGGCTATCTCCTCCTCCTCAGAGTAGCAAGGACTCCACCCTTCTGCTGAGAAAATCACTCCTTCCTAAGTGCTTCTACAATAAATTTATTTTTGTCATAGTAGTTGTTATATTCTGCACTTTATAATAGTTGTTTGCTCATCTTTTTGTAAAATTACTAAGGACAGACACTTTTTCTTGCACAAAGTAGGTACTGTATTGTTCTGTATTATACACTGAGGAAATGAAAGACGACCTTGAAAGGAATAGACCAAGTAATAGAACTAAGCAGTATAGAGAGAATATTTTAGTCTTTGCATAAGGTGGTTTGTAAAGCCTTGTTTTGGTCCAGTAAATCTAGGACTAGGTTAGCAATTAGGATTCATCTTGCTTGGGGAATCTGATTGGATGGTATGTTCAGAAAGATTCTGAGGGCACATTATGGCTCATTGAGAAAGATAGCTATTAGATAATAAAAGGTTGGATTGTCTCAGGTATTTTGACTGAACATAGGATATTTTGCAATAATATTAGGTTGATGCAAAAATAATTGCAGTTTTTGCCCTTAAAAGTAATGGCAAAACCGCAATTACTTTTGCATCAACCTAATAGCTAACAAATATATAATACACATCAAGCAGTATTCTAAGCACAAAACATACATCAACTCATTACTTACACTGACAATCCATTGAGGTAAGTTCTATTAATAGCCCCATTTTGCAGGTAGGGAAACTGAGACACAGAGAAGTCAACTAACTTCCTCAAGTCACACTGCTGTTAATTCTGGCTCCAGATGATTCTGCCATTGTCACTGCTATGTTGCTGTTCTAATGAACATTCCATGTTTTCAGAAACACTGTGGTAGTTAGCATATACAGCTATACTTCTATGGTATGAAAGGGGCAAAATAGATTTGTTGCTTGCTAATGTGATAATAGACCAAACTTCCCAAATGTCTACCTTAGATTAGAAAGATTTATCTTTCCTGATCCTATAGTCATGTCTGATCCTTTGTGTTTTATTTCTTTAGGGTCCCTTGCCAGCTCCATCTTTGACCCACTCAGGTATCTTGTGGGAGCTTCAGGAGGAGTCTATGCTCTGATGGGAGGCTATTTTATGAATGTTCTGGTGGTAAGAACCATGGGGATGGAGTCCATGAGTCTCTTAAAAAAACAGAAAACAGTAACTCTTCTTTGGTTCAACGAACCTTCATTTATCAATATTTACTGAGCACTCAATTTTCTGAGAATTGTATGGCAATGCTATTTTGTTTCCTTTCTTTTCTTTCTTTTTTTTTGAGACAGAGTCTTGCACCATTGCCCAGGCTGGAATGCAGTGGTGTGATATTGGCTTACTGCACTTCTGCCTCCTGGGCTCAAGCAATCCTCCCACCTCAGCCTCCTAAATAGCTGGGACTACAGGTATGGGCCACAATGCCTGACTAATGTTTTTATTGTTTGTAGAGCCAGGGTTTCGCCATGTGGCCCAGGCTGGTCTCGAACTCCTAGGCTCAAACGATCTGCCCACGTTGGCCTCCCAAAGTGCTGGGATTATAGGCGTGAGCCGCCGCACCTAGCTTCCTTTCAGATTTTATCATTTTTTTTTCTCATTTCAAAAGTAATGAGTACAACATAAAATTTTAAATAAAAAAGTAGAAAGTTAAGGTCCTCAATATAGTATCTGTTAACAGCTGGGTGGGTGGTGAAAGACGTTATTGACAGTTTTATATATTTTTTTCAGCCCTTTTTATTTTTATTTTTTAAAGGAAACCAAGTTTATTAAGAAAGTAAGGGAATAAAAGAACGGCTACTTCATAGGCAGAGCAGCCCAGACCTTTCTCTACATGTATTCAAAATCCTACCAATGTTAATCTTATAACAATGACACCACCCTTATATTGTTCTGCATTTTATCATAGAGCATCCTGACCATCTACCCATGTCAGTGCTTAGAAATCCTCCCAGCTTAGCAGCTGCTACTTAGCATCCTCTATATAGATGCACCATGATTTATTTAATGAATCGCTCATTGAAAAAAATTTGGGGTGATTCCTGCTTTTCATATTTACAAGTAATGCTACAAGAAATGCTCTTGGCTGGGTGTGGTGGCTCACGCCTGTAATCCCAACACTGTGGGAGGCCAAGGTGAGTGGATCATGAGGTCAAGAGATTGAGACCATCCTGGCCAACATGGTGAAACCCTGTCTCTAGTAAAAATACAAAAATTAGCTGGGTGTGGTGGCGTGTGCCTGTAGTCCCAGCTACTCGAGAGACTGAGGCAGAAGAATAGCTTGAACCTGGGAGGCGGAGGTTGCAGTGAGCCGAGATTACGCCACTGCACTCCAGCCTGGCAACAAAGCAAGACTCCGTCTCAAAAAAAAAAAAAAAAAAGAAAGAAAAGAAAAGAAAAGAAATGCTCTTTTACATTTGTCTTTTCGCATTTGTGTAAATTTTTTTTTGTAGGATAAATTTCTAGGCCAGGCATGGTGGCTCATGCCTGTAATCCCAGCACTTTGGGAGGCTGAGGTGGGCGGATCACAAGGTCAAGAGATCAAGACCATCCTGGCCAACATGGTGAAACCCCGTCTCTACTAAAAATACAAAAATTAGCTGGGTGTGGTGGCGCGTGCCTGTAGTCCCAGCTACTCTGGAGGCTGAGGCAGGAGAATCGCTTGAACCTGGGAGGTGGAGGTTGCAGTGAGCCAAAATTGTGTCACTGCACTCCAGCCTGGTGACAGAGTGAGACGCCATCTCAAACAACAACAACAACAACAACAACAACAAAATTCTAGGTAGAAAAGTGTAAAGCAATTATAAAACTGTTCCAAATATAGAAATCCCTAAGAAAAGTGGTTTTTTCAACTTTGGATTGCAACCCATTAGTGGTTGTAGGTTCACTTTAAGGAACTGTGGCCAAAAGTTAAACCCAAGAAAAAAAAAGTCAGTGTTATTGTTTGATTTATGTGTGTACTGGGTTGTTATGTAAATTATTTCTTACTGTAGGTCATGGTCACAAGCGTTTGAAAATAATTGACTTAGAGTAAACATGCCTATTTCAGCATCTTTACTCCTTGGGAAGAGAGTTACTAATTTGAAAGGGAAGGGACAAGTAATTCAATAAATTATATTAGAAATGTCTCACTCAGCAGTTCGCCAGTGACACGTAAGGGACCCAAAGCTAAAATCCAACAATGAGCCAGGTGTGCTGGCGTGCACCTGTAGTCCCAGCTACTCAGGAGTCTGAGACGGGAGGAAGGCTTGAGTCCAGGAGTTCGAGGCTGCAGTGAGCTATAGATTGCACCACTGCACTCCAACCTGGGTGACAGAGTGAGACCCTCCCTGTCTTCTACCTCCCCTCACAGAACCCCCCCAAGAGCCCCCCAAAAAAACCCTGCAATAATTTTTGATGAATATTTTCAATGTTTTTGAAATTACCTCAAAAATTAAGGTAATACTCAAATCTCAGTTAAGTCTTTGCTAAATACTACTGGGAAAGAGGATGAAGAAACATCAAATGAATATTAACCAAAAATCTTATGAATATTTCATCAATCTTAGTTTAACAGCATTTATTTATCTATTTATTTATTGACATGTTAAGTGCTGATTTTATATTACTTTTATCGAGATTATTTCTGGCTAGCAAAATTGTGTCATTTATATTATTAAATTAAATATCTTGTCATTTTATTCTCCGAAGTGCATTGTACTTCCCAAATACATGTAAAAACTCGGCTGTGACACTCATGTTTTGTTTTGCAAATATTTGATACTGGAAGATTATTTCAAATGAAGAGCAGATGAAGAGGGAGTAGAGTTGAGGTTTCATTTGTCCATAGATAGCTTATATAATTATTATTTATCTCTTTTTGAGAATTTTCAAGAAATGATTCCTGCCTTTGGAATTTTCAGACTGCTGATCATCATCCTGATAAGTAAGTGTGTTTTGTGAATACTTCATACTGTCCAAGTGAAAATAAAATATAGAGACAAATCTCTAAACATTTTATTTGGGAATCACAGGATTGCAATTTGGGGCATACACACAGACCTGGGAGGTCTATGCTATGTCTGAAGCACAAAAGAAAAGGCTGGGGGTTTTATTAGAAAGATAAATTTTACATATTATTTTGAAAGAAAGCTCATTGGCACTAGAGCAGCCTTTGGGAGCTGGTTGATGAGTGATGGTAGTGGGGAGAACTAGTCTTAGATTTGTGTTGTTTAGACCTGATTCTTAGACTCAATTTGTTTCAGCAGCTATTAGGTAAAACTAGTCTTACGGTTAGAACAGGTAGTTTCAGCAGCTGGGCTTGTGGAGAATTCAATTGTTGGAGCAGTGCTATGTGCTCTGAGTGCTTTTGTCCCCTGGCCCCTCAACTCTGATTTAGTTGGGTTTGACAACAATGACCTATTTCACATAATCATCTCACATAATATTTTCACAATGTTATTGGTTTAGGCTTCAGAAGGCCTTTCCACATTTCCCAAACACTAACATGGAGAATAACTGCAAGCCTACAGTTAGAAAAAAATTGTCCACTTCACAGCACTAAGCAGAAAGAAGTAAACAAAGGAGTTTTACAGGCTCTCATGGGTGGTTCTTAGACATGCCTACGTGACGTATTTTTGCTTTTTGTATCTTTATGGAGTGGGGGAAGCCAAGAGAATAGAGCCCTAGGCACCCCCTCTACTTGAACCACAATAGCTTCACTTATATTTTATATACTGGACTTTTTCATATATTGGAAGCTGTATGTGTTTTTGTCTGCAGAGGGAAAACTTGGAAACCACTGATATAATCTCTTTTCTTCCTCAATTTCTAAATTTTCAGATTAAAAAAAAAACTGATCCAGTAAGTATTGAGTGATAGCTGATAGTTGAGAATTAATGATAGAGAGTTGGGGGAGCGGGGGGCGGGTGGCAGCCGGCAACCGTTCAAGAAGCCCAGACCAAGAGGGTGACTAATATGGCTTTTGAAATCTCCAAGAATTCTAGAATCACATGCTAAAGGAGGTTAGGAAGAATGCTGTTTGGAGAGGGGATGGAAGTGCAGCTGAGTCTGAGAGTAAAGGTAGATTCCAGATGACACCAGGCTATAGAGCATGGAAGAAAACAAGAGCAAAGGTGGGGATGGTAACTGGTGTTGACGGACCTGCTCCAGTTGAAGTTCTCTCCACCTGGAGGGCTGTGGAAGAATGACAGACCCTGGGGTCAGACCTGAAAGCCAAGGCAGAGGTTATACCTGATAAAGCCTAAGATGTTGGCTGTCCACATAGTAAGAAAATAGGATTTTGCAATTTCTATCAAGGGTTCGATTATCCCCATTACAGGAACAGAGGCAACTATGTCTGTGGGAAGGGACTCTTTAGTTTATTGACCATTTAAATGTAAGAACACTAATATTTCACTCTGAGATAAAATAATTCACTTGTTTATAGTTTATACTATTCT
The DNA here is from genome assembly GCF_028885655.2 of Pongo abelii. Classification (NCBI taxonomy): domain Eukaryota; kingdom Metazoa; phylum Chordata; class Mammalia; order Primates; family Hominidae; genus Pongo; species Pongo abelii. The sequence continues at coordinate 194,623,900 of NC_071985.2, forward strand.
TAATTTTTTTCTTCATAACAAATTCAAAACCTAAGAGAAGGGAGAGTGAGTATCTGGGAGACAGCAGAGCCGCTGGAGGAGCTGAGCTGCCTCCTCAGTTGTTCAGGGTCACACCCAGAATCAGAGGACACATTGTTTGGGCACAGAAAGGTTGTCACCCGAGATACGGGGTCTTCAGTCAGTCTGCTTCATTTCTAAAGGTTCTTTGGCCTGGTTTACCTACTATTGAAAATGGGAAGAGTTACAACACATACCAGATTAATAAAATATAAGTGCATCTGTATTTGAAACGTGTTTCTTTGGAAATGTATATAATTTTGTAATATGTAATATATATAAAGTTGTAAATATTCTTCTTTTTTTTTTTTTTTTGAGACGGAGTCTTGCTCTGTTGCCCAGGCTGGAGTGTAGTGGTGTGATCTTGGCTCACTGCAACCTCCACCTCCTGGGTTCAAGCAATTCTCCTGTCTCAGCCTCTCCTGTCTACAGGTGCATGCCACCATGCCTGGCTAATTATTGTATTTTTAGTAGAGATGGGGTTTCACCATATTGGTCAGGCTGGTCTGAACTCCTGACCTCAGGTGATCCACTCACCTCAGCCTCCCAAAGTGATGGGATTACAGCCGTGAGCCACTGCGCCCAGCCAAGTTGTAAATATTCTTCTTAATTGTAAATGGCAATTGCCCTAAAAAACATTCCTTCATCAAGCATTATGTTCGAGACCATCCTGTGAAACATAGGGAGACTCTGTCTCTACAAAAAAATTGGTCAGGTGTTGCGGTGTGGGCCTGTGGTTCCAGCTACTCAGGAGGCTGAGGTGGGAGAATTCGCTTGAGCCTGGGAAGTCGAGGCTGCAGTGAGCCGTGATCATGCCACTGTAGTCTAGTCTGGGCAGCAGAGCGAGGTTGTCTCAAAAAAAAAAAATCCATATGAAGGCAAGTCTTTTAAAGTAAATGTTAAATTTTTAAGGAGGACAATGGTTTGGCTTCTTGGAATAAGGGCTTATTTTCAGGTGGGAAGGCATATCTCAGTTTAGAGGCTGCAGCAACCCAGAAGAAAAGTCCCCTAGGAAGCAGAAAGAGGAAAGAGCCAGACTCAGATATAGGAAGGAGTAAGATGAGAGAAACTGATTGGAGAAATTGACATACTAATGGTTACAAAGACTTTCTGAGAGGAGGTCTCCTATTGTGGAAGACTAAGCCAAAGTAACTGTTTCCAGTTATGTGGCAGTGTTTTTTAAAAACACTTTCCTAGACCCGTGGGCATGCTATTTATGTGGACCAGGAAACGCAAATGATGATTGAAAATAAGGGCCAGGCACGGTAGCTCACGCCTGTAATCCCAGCACTTTAGGAAGCTGAGGCGGGTGGATCACGAGGTCAGGAGATCTCATGGTGAAACCCCGTCTCTACTAAAAATACAAAAATTAACCAGGCGTGCTGGCATGGGCCTGTAGTTCCAGCTGCTCAAGAGGCTGAGGCAGGAGAATGGTGTGAACCCAGGAGGCGGAGGTTGCAGTGAGCTGAGATTGCACCACTGCACTCCAGCCTGGGCGACAGAGTGAGACTGCATCTCAAAAAAAAAAAAAAAAAAAAAAAGGTAAAAGAAAAAAAAAGAAAATATTATATAGCCTCATGAATCTAGCACTTTGTGTAATAGTCATTTACAATTAAATGAATATTGAATACTTCCTCGACCTCAATTTCTGTCCAGTGACTTCAACATCAATCAATACAGTATTGAAAGGGAATCTAGTCAGAACACATGTCCTGATGCTATTTTCCCAAAGGCAAGGACTAGGTCTTTTCATCTCGTAGGACACAGTGGCTCACTAAGTAGAGCACACGGAATTAGGGGATGGGTGTGGAATGTGATAGCTGCAAGAGATGTTTCCAAGCACTACACATATAGGGCAGAGTTCTTCTAGGCCAAGAAATCGGAAGCTCCTTTTGCAGTGCAGATCCGACTTACTTGAAGACTGCCTAACTTCTGGCTCTCACAGTTTCACTGGAGAATATGGAATGATTTCCTTTCATGGCCTGACACCTTCAGAACTCCCGATGGTAATTACAGGCAATTAGTGTGGTGGCTGAGAGTGGAGTCTTGGTGTCTTGGTTTCTTTATGTATAAAATGCCACCATCCTTCTTCACTTCGATTGCTACAATAGTATTTTTCCAGCTGGTCTTCCAGTTCCTGTTCTTGCTCCGTTATAGTCTGCTTCCTATATGGCAGCTAGAATAATCTTTGTAAAACCACCAGTGTGGTCGCTCAAGCCTGTAATCCCAGCACTTTGGGAGGTCGAGGTGGGTGGATCACCTGAGGTCAGGAGTTCGAGAGTTGGAGACCAGCCTTGTCAACACAGTGAAAAGCTGTCTCTACTAAAAATACAAAAATTAACCGGGCGTGGTGGCACATGTCTGTAATCCCAGCTAATCAGGAGGCCGAGGCACGAGAATTGCTTGAACCTGGGAGGCGGAGGTTGCAATGAGCCGAGATTGCACTACTGCACTCCAGCCTGGGCGACAGAGTTGAGACTCTGTCACAAACAAACAAACAAAATGTATCATGTCCCTCCTGTGCTCAAGAGCTTTCAAAGACTTCCTATCACTCAGTAAAAGTTGAAGTCCTTACAATGGCCCATATAGACCCTGCATAATCTGTCCCCTGCTACCTGTCTGACCTCATCACCCACAACCTTATCCCTAACTCTAGTCCAGAATCACCTGGAGGTCTTGTTAAAACAAAGTTGTTGGAAACAACTTTACCACAGTTGGTAGTTGGAAAACACAGCATGGAAGTAGGAATCTGCTAAGGAGCGTACAACTCACCTTCTGAAAACAAAAACAAAAACAGAAAGCTGAGTCCCACCCTCAAGTTTTCTGGTTCAGTAGGTCTGGGGTGGGTTTAAGAGTTTTCATTTCTAGTTAAGTTTCCAGGTGAAGCTGGTGCTGCTGGTCTTGGTAAAAACCACTTTGAAAACCACTGATTCAGCCAGCTCAACTGCTTTGGTATTTTTCAAACACACCAGGCACATTCCTGCTTAGGGACTTTGTACTTGGTCTTCCCTCTCTCTGAAACACTCTTGTGTCAAATAGCAGCATGACTTGGACCCTTACCTCTGTCCAGCGTCATATTCTCAAAGAGATCCTCCTTGACACCCCTATTGGAAATCACACTCGACATCTGGCATTCCTAGTTCTTCCTCTCTTTGTATTTTCTCCATAGCACTTAGCACTATTTGACATACTGTATGTTTTACTTATTTGTTTGCCTCCCTGCTAATCACCCCCCAACATACCCCCCAACAGTTTGTCAGCTCCATGAGGCAGGGCTGTTAGATCTGTCCATTGCTGCCTATCTACCAGCTAGAATAATGCCTGCCACAGAGGACAATGAATGCTTGTTGGATGAATAAATCTGTAAAATGGGATAATGATAGTTCCTACTTCATAGGGTTGTGATGAAGATTAATGAGTTAAAAGATCTCTTAGAAAAGCACCTGTCACAGGGTTAAGTATCAATAAATGATAGCTAGTATTATTATTATTAGAGGGGAACCAAAAACATTTGGTGTACTATTGTGGAGATTCTGAGCCTTTATCAGGGTGTTTTTCCTTCTAGTTGTGTTGGATATGGGATTTGCTCTCTATAGAAGGTTCTTTGTTCCTGAAGATGGGTCTCCGGTGAGTTCAGTTTCTTTCTTTTATAAAATAGAAATTAGTTTACTGTCAAAAAGGGTTATCAAATAGAGGTTACAATGCTGTGATTTAGGGCAGCCAAATTTCCATTTGGAAGTTAAGAAAATTTTTAAGGAAATCAGACTTTTGAATTGTCCTTCCCACTTAACTCTCTCATAGCCCTGATCACTGGCTCTACTTCACTGCACCTGCCATATTGGTAGCTATTCCAAAACAGGAGAGAATGGCTGGGCGCGGTGGCTCACGCCTGTAATCCCAGCACTTTGGGAGGCCAAGATCGGTGGATCACAAGGTCAGGAGTTTGAGACCAGCCTGGCCAATATGGTGAAACCCCGTCTCTACTAAAAATACAAAAATTAGCTGGGCATGGTGGCAGTCACCTGTAATCCCAGTTACTTGGGAAGCTGAGGCAGGAGAATCGCTTGAATCTGGGAGGTGGAGGTTGCAGTGAGCCAACATTATACCACTGCACTCCAGCCTGGGTGACAGAGTGAGACTCCGTTTCAAAAAACAAAACAAAACAAAACAAAACAAAAAAGCAGATTGGAAAACAGCAATGAAAGATTGGGTTCTATAAATTGACAATAAAGAAAGTTGACAAAAATTTCCAGTTTTGCTGGGATTTGTCTTTGAATTTGGTAGTTTCTGTTTGGGTATTTCTTGTGTATGTTATTACTTGTGTTTTAAATCTGACACCCCATGTATGTGGAATCAGATTATGCTGCTATAGGGATCCCTCATGGCAACTCAACCATTCTCTTAGTTGGCATTATATAGAATTATTTTAAATGCAACGATGATCAAGAATGAGAAACAATTTCTCTGTCTTTTGTACTCTAAGAATTGGTGAAAATGGCATTTTTAAGCTTTGTATCTTTCAGAGTATCTCCTTCTCTCTGTGCACATGGAGTTTTGTGTCTCTTTTGCCTTACCCCTAGTTCTCTAGACCTTTAAGACTCTTGTTTAACTGTGACGGTATTTGTGTTTGAATAAGAGAGATGCAACTGAAATACACAATTAGCATTGTCTTCACTTATTTCCATTTTCCCCCCTTTTCTCCCAAGGTGTCTTTTGCAGCTCACATTGCAGGTGGATTTGCTGGAATGTCCATTGGCTACACGGTGTTTAGCTGCTTTGATAAAGCACTGCTGAAAGATCCAAGGTTTTGGATAGCGATTGCTGCTTATTTAGCTTGTGTCTTATTTGCTGTGTTTTTCAACATTTTCCTATCTCCAGCAAACTGACCTGCCCTATTGTAAGTCAATTAATAAAAAGAGCCATCTGGAGGAAATAAAAAAAAAAAAAAGGAAGACTCTATGAAGAAACAGAGAAGTCTCAGCAAAGGCTAACAATTTTATATAGAGGACAAAACAGCATTAAACTCATCAGTTGCAAAGATTGCCTATAAAAGGACCTTAGGATTTAAGAAGGGGCTTCTTAATGTAGAAAGGGAAGAAGAAGAGAGAAAAGAAGGGTAGTAAAAACTAGAGACTGGGGCCAGGCGCAGTGGCTCATGCCTGTAATCCCAGCACTTTGGGAGGCTGAGGTGGGTGAAATCACCTGAGGTCAGGAGTTCAAGACCAGCCTGACCAATATGGTGAAACCCTGTCTCTACTAAAGAAAATACAAAAATTAGCTGGGCGTGGTGGCGTGTGCCTGTAGTCCCAGCTACTTGGGAGGCTGAGGCAGGAGAATTGCTTGAACCTGGGAGGCAAAGGTTGCAGTGAGCTGAGATTGCGCCACTGCACTCCAGCCGGGGTGATAGAGCGACACTCAGTCTCAAAAAACAAAACAAAACAAAACAAAATTAGAGACTGGGTCTTTCCCAGGCATATGGTATTCTATAAAACAGACTTACTCTCCTTGGAGGATATATTTTGGAGAATGCTTCATAAAATCTATGAATACTGTACAATGCTGATAATAAAAACTTTTTATACCTGTGTCAGACTCCTGATAATCACTTTAAAATAGATCACTGTTTGAGGAGATAGATCACTATTGTTTGAGGTGTTTTACACACTTTATTGATAATATTATCAACAACCCAGAAAGGTAGTTATTACTCTGCATCTTAGAGTAATCTTAAAGAATCCCTTAAAGGAACGCTTAAAGAATTAAGTACTTGTCTGAGAGGAGCAGAATTTAAACATAGGTAATGACTTGGAAACCTGTAGTCTCCCCTATAGGTCCAACAATGCTGTGTTCCCCAAATACTGAAGGGTATCATAGGAGTACAGGAACAAACATCTATGCGGGGTACACCATGAATGATGGAAATATCTCATAGAAGAAGACTGAGGATTTTCTGGACTGCTAGTTTAAGATTCTGATACCGTGTCTAAGATCCCAAGGAACCTGGCACTGGCTTTCTGGTGCACACTATATACCCAGACTTCAGATTCTCATCTTTGATCAGACTGTCATCCTTCGTGTGGGTCATGGCTCTCCTAGGAGTGGGTAGGATTTATTTACAGAACGTAAAATGTCATACCTGAAAGCTGAGAAGCATGTGTCATTTTCCTGTATAGAATTCAGACTGCAGTTTATTATGTTTTTGGAAATGGTAGTTTTAGGTCATCTGAATATAGGAAATATAATTTTTTCTTTTATCATCAATGTATTTATTAAACACCCATCTAAACATGTCACTGTATCTGGAAGGGGCATATACACTTAGTTAGATATAGTGAGAAAAGTTAATACTTTAGTATTTTGAGAAAAACTGATCGGAAATTTGTTTAAAAAGTTAAATTTAAGTATAAACATGGGAATATGAGTGTTTTTTTTTTTTTTTTTTTTTTTTGAGATGGAGTCTCGCTCTGTTTCCCAGGCTGGAGTGCAGTGGGCTGATCTTGGCTCACTGCAACCTCTGCCTCCTGGGTTCAAGCAATTCTCCTACCTCAGCCTCCAGAGGAGCTGGGATTACAGGCATGCGCCACCACACCTGGCTAATTTTTTTTTTTTTTTGAGACCGAGTCTTGCTCTGTCACCCAGGCTGGAGTGCAGTGGTCGGGTCTCGGCTCACTGAAACCTCCGCCTCCCGGGTTCAAGTGATTCTCCTATCTCAGCTTCCTGAGTAGCTGGGATTACAGGTGGCCGCCACCAAACCTGGCTAATTTTTGTATTTATTTATTTATTTATTTATTTATAGTGGAGATGGGGTTTCACCATGCTGGCCAGGCTGGTCTCGAACTCCCGACCTCAGGCCCGCCTTGGCCTCCCAAAGTGCTGGGATTACAGGCGTGAGCCACTGTGCCCGGTCCCTATTTTTTTTTTTTTTTGAGATGGAGTTTCACTCTTGTCATCTAGGCTAGAGTGCAATGGTATGATCTCGGCTCACTGCAACCTCTACCCACTGGGTTCAAGTGATTCTCCTGCCTCAGCCTCCTGAGTAACTGGGATTACAGGCGCCTGCCACCACGCCTGGCTAATTTTTGTATTTTTAGTAGAGCCAGGGTTTCACCATGTTGGCCAGGCTGGTCTTGAACTCCTGACCTTAGGTGATCCGCCCACCTCGGCCTCCCAAAGTGCTGGGATTACAAGTGTGAGCCACTGCGCCCGGCTACTTTTTGTATTTTTTAGTAGAGACGGTGTTTCACCATGTTGGCCAGGCTGGTCTCAAACCCCTGACCTCAAGTGATCCACCTGCCTCAGCCTCCCAAAGTGCTGGGATTACAGGTGTGAGCCACCATGCCTGGCCTTGTGAGTGTGTTCTTGGTTAAACAAAGATTCAAACAAGAAGTTAAGAGATAAAATCTCAGCCAGGTGCAGTGGCTCGTGCCTATAATCTCAGCACTTTGGGAGGCCAAGGTGGGAGGACTGCTTGAGCCCAGGAGTTTGAGAACAGCCTGGGTAACATTCAAGAACTCTACAAAAAAATAAAAAATAGCCAGGTGTGGTGGTGCTTGCCTGTAGTTCTGGCTACTCCAGAGGCTGAAGTGGGAGGATCACTGGAACCCAGGAGTTCGAGGTTACAGTGAGCTATGATCATGCCACTGCCCTCCAGCCTGGGTGACAGAGACCCTGTCTTAAAAAAAAAAAAATCTCCTTTTGCCTTCTCACTTCAAACCTGCTGTTTTTCCCTAGTGATGACCATCATCAGTGGTCACAACGGTATGGTGCGTATCCTTGCAGACTTTTTTCTATGTAGGATGAGCAGAAAGGAAAATGGATTTAAGTTAATGGCCAATTCATCCACTGTATTGAACTTCACTGAATCTGCTCTACACCCCCAAAGGGACAAATTCAAAGAACAAATTAGAGGTATCCATGGTATAACTCCTCCTAAGCATCATTTGCTTCTCAGATTTATCTCAACTAGGAAAAGTTTTTGTTAATCGATTTTAGCTAAATATATATATGTGTGTGTGTGTGTTTATATATATATATATATATATATTTTTTTTTTTTTTTTCTTGAGACAGGGTCTTGCCCTGTCGCCTAGGCTAGAGTGCAGTGGCGCCATCTCGGCTCACTGCAACCTCTGCCTCCCGGGTTCAAGCAATTCTCCTGCCTCAGCCTCCCGGGCAGCTGGGATTATAGGCATGCGCCACCATGCCTGGCTAATTTTTGGTATTTTTAATAGAGACTGGGTTTCACCACGTTGGCCAGGCTGGTCTTGAACTCCTGACTTCGGGTGATCCGCCTGTCTCAGCCTCCTCCCAAAGTGCTAGGATTATAGACATGAGCCACCACGCCCAGCCTCTAATTATTTTTATAAAATGTAGGTTTTAACAGGATAAATATGATACATGTATTGTTCTATAACTTGCTTTACAACATGACCTAGGGACCTTTCTCTATTAGTTCATAGAAATCTTTATTCTCTGAATTGCTGAATGATATAGATGTACCATAGATAACCATTCCTCTGTCAGACATTTAAATTGTTGCTGCTTTTGTATAATTACCAACAGTGCTATGTGAACATCCTAGCATGTGCAGTGTGTCTCTGAATGTCTATGCTGAATGAATATTTCAAGTATCCAAAAGCAGAAATGCTATACTAATTTTGATAGGTTTAAATAGCCTTTTAAATAGCTGTATCCATTTATATTCTTACCTACAGGATATCAGAGTAACAGTGTCTCCCTACTTTGCCAAAAGAAGGTATTATAAATCTTGAAAATTTTGCATGTTGATAGCTAAAAAATAATATTTCACTTAAATATGTATTCTCTGACTACTGAGGTTGTTTCAAGTTTATTAATAATTTATTGAGTTACACATATGTAATTCAGAAAACACATAATATAGAAACATGAATATACTGTGTATGTGTGCCTATACAAATATATATATTTGTCTCTGGTGAAATGTTTGTATTTAATCTGAGAAGTAGCTATTGTTGGCAAAAAAGCCCAGGGAAGAAATATTTATCTGTTATGCTCAACCTGCCAGATCACTAGCTCTGAAGGGACCTTTAATGACCTAAAATACAATGTAATTGTTAATAACAGAACATGGGAGGGAGAATCAGGATCTATCTATGAAATCGAACATGACCCATTTATTAAGGCAGATGACCAAGAAGTTATTATCTAGTAAGAAAGACTTTTTTGGTTCTAGAAACACGGTTTATTGCACAAAAAACAATGACATTTTATTGGGTTCCCCCAGTGGCAAAAGTTGCATACAAACAGCACACAAATACCTCCTGTCATTTTAAATTTGACATCTCTGAATTACGGAGGAATCATTCACTCAGCTTAACTTGGGGCTCATGACTTTAGTCTTCTAGACTGCAGTGTGTTATCAGGACTATTATAAGCATTCTTTATCTGTGCTGTCCAAAAAAACAGCCATTAGGTAGATGCAGCTCTTTACATTTTTATTAAAATTATTTAAAATTAAAAATTCAATTGCTCTGATACACAAACCATAATGCAAGTGTTCAATAGCTACATTTGGCTACTGGCTGCCTTATTGGCTAGCACAGATAGAATATTTCCATTGTTGCAGAAAGTTCTATTGGATGGTGCTGTTTTAGAAGCAAGGATAAGCAGAAAGGGACATGGATTTTAGTTGATGGATGACTCACTCACTACATTGAACTGAACTGAATCTGCTCTATACCTGCAAAGGGACAAATTCAGAAAATAAATTGAAGATGGCCATGCTGTAACTTCTAAACATGGTTTGCTTCTCAGATTTACCTAAACTAAGAAAGGTTTGTGTTAATCTCTCTGTTTTAGCTTATTAAGAAAGAGTTGTTTGAAATGTTTTTATCTTTTTCTTTTGAATTCTATGGTACTGTATCTATGTATACCAGTTTTTATGTCATTTGCTATGAAAGCTTTAATTTGTAGCTAAATACTACTGCTCCTTCTTTCAGGAAATACTATGTGTTGTCCTTTACGAAAAAAACCTTTCTTTCTTTTTATGATTATAAAAGTAAAATGCTTACAGTAAAAAATTAAAATACATGTAATTACAATATATTAAGTATATAATTTGTAATCCCAACATCCAGAGCTAATCACAGTTAATATTTTCATGAATATCCTTCTAGACTTTTTTGTATACATCTGTAAATGTAACTAAACTTATAATAATGGGGCCATATTATTCTATTTTATAACATCAATTTCACTGAAATGAAATATCAAATGCCTTTTTATGTATGTTTATCATTTCTACTGGTTGCATAGTATCACACCGTGGATGTAGTCCATTATTTAACCAGTTTTTCTTGTACTGATAATTATTTTATGTTTTTAGCTTATGACTATTATAAACAACATGAATTACATCTTTGCTTACATTATTATTATTTATGAACAATAAATGAGACTTAACTTGCTTACATTTTTTTTTTTTTTTTTGAGACAGAGTCTTACTCTATTCCCCAGGCTGGAATGCAGTAGCCAGATCTCGGCTCACTGCAACCTTCACCTCCCAGGTTCAAGCGATTCTCCTGCCTCAGTCTCCTGAGTAGCTGGGATTACAGGCATGCGCCACCATGCCCGGCTGATTTTTGTATTTTTAGTAGAGATGGGGTTCAACCATGTTGCTCAGGCTGGTCTTGAACTCCTGACCTCGTGATCTGCCTGCCTGTGCCTCCCAAAGTGCTGGGATTACAGTTGTGAGCCACCGCGCCTGGCCAACTTGCTTATATTTTAAAGTGCTTTGGGTTGTTGGGTCAGAGTATGCTATTATTATTATTATTATTATTATTTTTTTTTTTTTTTGAGACAGAGTCTTGCTCTGTCGCTCAGGCTGGAGTGCAATGGTGTGATCTCGGCTCACTGCAACCTCTGCCTCTGGGTTCAAGTGATTCTCCTGCCTCAGCCTCCCGAGTAGCTGGGACTGCAGGTGCCCGCCACCACACCCGACTAATTTTTGTATTTTTAGTAGAGCAAGGGTTTCAACCATGTTGGCCAGGCTGGTCTCAAACTCCTGACCTCAAGTGATCCGCTGGCCTCGGCCTCCTAAAGTATTGGGATTACAGGCGTGAGCCACCGTGCCTGGCCAGAGTATGCTATTATTAACATAATAAAGTCAACGGAAAGTTTCTGTATTTCAGGAATACAACTATATTTTAGAAGGTTGATGCTTTTGCAAATCGTATTAACAGAGCCGGGCGCGGTGGCTCACGCTTGTAATCCCAGCACTTTGGGAGGCTGAGGCAGGCGGATCACGAGGTCAGGAGATTGAGACCACGGTGAAACCCCGTCTCTACTAAAAATACAAAAAAATTAGCCGGACGTGGTGGCGGGGGCCTGTAGTCCCAGCTACTTGGAGAGGGTGAGGCAGGAGAATGGCGTGAACCCGGGAGACAGAGCTTGCAGTGAGCCGAGATCGCGCCACGGCACTCCAGCCTGGGCGACAGAGCGAGACTCTGTCTCAGAAAACAAACAAACAAACAAACAAAAAAACCAGAACAAAGGCTGAAGAAAGGAACTAAAGACTCTAGAACTGGTTATTTAAAAAGCCAAAGCTATCACTATTTTACATTCCTAAATTTAAATGATTAAACTTTAGAGAAAACAGATAATCTCTTAATGTTTCTTTCCGGCAAATTTGAAGTTTGCTCATAGAGGAAAAATAATAGTTTAGTAAAAAATGTAAAGAGCTGACTCTAAAGCCACAATGATTGGGTTTGAATGCCAGCTCCAGCTGTGTGACCTCAGGTAAATTAAGGTGTGCTTCTGTTTCCTCATCTGTAAGATGGGGGAAACAACATACTTACCACATAGGATTTTAGTGATGAACACATCTTGTATCTTAGTAGTTTGTCTGATTGTGTAACAGTTCCCTTTATATAAAGGGGACAGGATATACATTTATATTTTAAATGAAAAATAATGAAAACATTCACTTTTAAAATCTTTCCTTTGGGGTATATTTCTTCTGAGATAACCTGGGATACCAACCTTAATATGCAATCTGCTGGCAAATAATCCAAGCAGCTAAATTATAACTTACCCCACTGCTTCCTTCAAGAGAGCAGCTATATGTCTTAAATAGGTCAAATACTGCTACAGTGAAAGTTTCCATAATACTACCACCATACCAGTGAACAATCTATTTCAAGTTATTACAGCGGCTCACACCTGTAATCCCAGCACTTTGGGAGGCTGAGGCAGGTGGATCACCTGAGGTTGGGAGTTCAAAACCAGCCTGACCAATATGGAGGAACTCCATCTCTACTAAAAATACAAAATTAGCTGGGCGTGGTGGCGCATGTCTGTAATCCTAGCTACTCTGGAGCCTGGGGCAGGAGAATCACTTGAACCTGGGAGGTGGAGGTTGCGGTGAGCCGAGATTGTGCCATTGCACTCCAGCCTGGGCAACAAGAGGGAAACTTCGTCTCAAAAAAAAGATTCTGGTACCATAAAATAGTTGAGAATTTTTGGAGTTCTTTTTTTTTTTTTGAGACAGAGTTTCCGCTCTTGTCGCCAAGGCTGGAGTGCAATGGCGTGATCTTGGCTCACCGCAACCTCTGCCTCCCAGGTTCAAGCGATTCTCCTGCCTCAGCCTCCTGAGTAGCTGGGGTTACAGATGCCCGCCACCACACCCAGCTACTTTTTTGTATTTTTGTAGAGACGGTGTTTCACTATGTTGGCCAGGCTGGTCTCGAACTCCTGACCTCAGGTGATCCGCATCGGCCTCCCAAAGTGCTGGGATTACAGGTGTGAGCCACTGTGCCAGGCTTGAAGTTCATTTCAACATAAGAATTTACAAAATTTGGGCCGGGCACGGTGGCTCACTATGGGAGGCCGAGGCGGGTGGATCACTCAAGGTCAGAAGTTCAAGACCAGCCTGGCCAACATGGTGAAACCCCGTCTCTACTAACAATACAAAAATTAGCCAAGCATGGTGGCACTTGCCTGTAGTCTCAGCTATTTGGGAGGCTCAGGCACGAGAATCACTTGAACCTGGGAAGTGGAGGTTGCAGTGGGCTGAGATCCCGCCACTGCACTCTTGTCTGCGCAACAGAGTGAGACTCTTGTCTCCCCCCCACCCAAAAAAAAAAAAGTATACTTTTTCATAGTAAAGTATAATAAGTACTTTATACATATTCATAAATATTACTGAGATGAATTTCTGAAAATGTTCACCAATTGCCAGGAAGAAACCAGAATTTATTTCAAATTTATTTCAATTTGGATTAAAAAAACTAATCTAAATTCCTATGACAGCCAGATCTGTTTCCTCTGGTTTCACTGAATGCCGTATCTTACTGAATTATCAAATGAAGCATATTCGTTTTCCTATGTGTATAAATGAGATTTAAAAATCACTGACTTTTTGGCCAGGCACGGTGGCTCATGCCTGTAATCCTGGCACTTTGGGAGGCCGAAGCGGGTGGATCACGAGGTCAGGAGATCGAGATCATCCTGGCCAACATGGTGAAACCCCGTGTCTACTAAAATACAAAAAATTATCCATCGGGTGCTGGCAGGCGCCTGTAATCCCAGCTACTCAGGAGGTTGAGGCAGGGGAATCGCCTGAACCCAGGAGGCAGAGGTTGCAGTGCGCCGAGATCGCGCCACTGCACTCCAGCCTGGCGACAGAGCAAGACTCTGTCCCAAAAAAAAGAAAGAAAGAAAAAAAACCCACTGACTTTTCAAGCCAGTAATGGTATGTTGGGGAAAAAGAAATTGACTTTGTTATAACTTTTATATCAAATAATCTTAATAAATAAGGTTAAGATCAAGTTACTAGTTTTAGAAACCTTTCCAAAAGTTCTGTTGAAAAACAACAACAGGCTGGGCGTGGTGGCTCATGCCTGTAATCCCGGCACTTTGGGAGGCCGAGGTGGGCACATCACCTGAGGTCAGGAGTTCGAGACCAGCCTGGCCAACATGGAGAAACATCATCTCTACTAAAAATACAAAATTATCTGGGCCTGGTGGTGCATGCCTGTAATCACAGCTACTCAGGAGGCTGAGGCAGGAGAATCGCTTGAACCCAGGAGGTGGAGGTTGCGGTGAGCTGAGATCATGCCATTGCACTCCAGCCTGGGCTACAGAGTGAGACTCCGTCTCAAAAAAAAAAAAAAAAAAAAAAAAGAATATAATTTTAGGCTATGCGCATTGGCTCATGCCTGTAATCCCAGCACTTTGGGAGGCCGAGGTGGGCAGATCATCTGAGGTCAAGGGTTCGATCTCAGCTCACTGCAACCTCTGCCGTCCAGGTTCAAGCGATTCTCTTGCCTCAGCCTCCCGAGGAGCTGGGACTACAAGCGCCCACCACCACGCCTGGCTAATTTTTGTATTTTTAGTAGAGGCGGGGTTTCACCATGTTGGCCAGGCTGGTCTGGAACTCCTGACCTCAAATGATCCACCCACCTTGGCCTCCCAAAGTGTTGGGATTACAGGTGTGAGCCACCCTGCCCAGCCTATATTCTTAACAGAGAATATATACACTCCTCCTCCAGGTATCATGTTTTTTTCATTGTATTGTGATGTCTAAATATAAGTGATTTTAAATTCCTGACATTTAAGTATATTATTGGTAACAGATTCACACTTTGGCCAGGTGTGGTGACCCACACCTGTAATTCCCACACTTTGGGAGGTGAAGTCAAGAGGATCACTTGAGTCTAGGAGTTTGAGACTAGCTGCAGCAATATAGTGAGACCCTGTCTCTATAAAAAATAAAAAAAATATCTGGGTGTAGGTGCACACACCTGCAGTCCCAGCTACTCAGGAGGCTGAGAGGGGAGATGATCACTTGCGTCTGGGAGGTTGAGGCTGCAGGGAGTTGTGGTTGCAACACTGTACTCCAGCCTGGGCAACAGAGGGAGACTCTGTCTCAACAAACAAACAAACAAACAAAGAAAAAACCCCACAGCTATCTAGGGAAAAAGTAAAGCAACCAGCATATAGAAGTGACATATTGTTATTATTTTCACCATAGGTTTGCTTTAAGAAATAGTGCTCCCTTCAGAATGGAAGAATTTATCTGCCTCTTATTTGATGTGGATCAGAGCTAAGATGGCTGACTAAATAAACATGGGGGACTGGAATCTCCTTGGAGATACTCTGGAGGAAGTTCACATCCACTCCACCATGATTGGAAAGATCTGGCTCACCATCCTGTTCATATTTCGAATGCTTGTTCTGGGTGTAGCAGCTGAAGATGTCTGGAATGATGAGCAGTCTGGCTTCATCTGCAATACAGAACAACCAGGCTGCAGAAATGTATGCTACGACCAGGCCTTTCCTATCTCCCTCATTAGATACTGGGTTCTGCAGGTGATATTTGTGTCTTCACCATCCCTGGTCTACATGGGCCATGCATTGTACCGACTGAGAGTTCTTGAGGAAGAGAGGGAAAGGATGAAAGCTCAGTTAAGAGTAGAACTGGAGGAGGTAGAGTTTGAAATGCCTAGGGATCGGAGGAGATTGGAGCAAGAGCTTTGTCAGCTGGAGAAAAGGAAACTAAATAAAGCTCCACTCAGAGGAACCTTGCTTTGCACTTATGTGATACACATTTTCACTCGCTCTGTGGTTGAAGTTGGATTCATGATTGGACAGTACCTTTTATATGGATTTCACTTAGAGCCGCTATTTAAGTGCCATGGCCACCCGTGTCCAAATATAATCGACTGTTTTGTCTCAAGACCAACAGAAAAGACAATATTCCTATTATTTATGCAATCTATAGCCACTATTTCACTTTTCTTAAACATTCTTGAAATTTTTCACCTAGGTTTTAAAAAGATGAAAAGAGGGCTTTGGGGAAAATACAAGTTGAAGAAGGAACATAATGAATTCCATGCAAACAAGGCAAAACAAAATGTAGCCAAATACCAGAGCACATCTGCAAATTCACTGAAGCGACTCTCTTCTGCCCCTGATTATAATCTGTTAGTGGAAAAGCAAACACACACTGCAGTGTACCCTAGTTTAAATTCATTTTCTGTATTCCAGCCAAATCCTGACAATCATAGTGTAAATGATGAGAAATGCATTTTGGATGAACAGGAAACTGTACTTTCTAATGAGATTTCCACACTTAGTACTAGTTGTAGTCATTTTCAACACATCAGTTCAAATAATAACAAAGACACTCATAAAATATTTGGAAAAGAAGTTAATGGTAACCAGTTAATGGTAAAAAGAGAAACTGAAGGCAAAGACAGCAAAAGGAACTACTACTCTAGAGGTCACCGTTCTATTCCAGGTGTTGCTATAGATGGAGAGAACAACATGTTTTCACCCCAAACAGTTTTCTCCTTGCCAGCTAACTGCGATTGGAAACCGCGGTGGCTTAGAGCTACATGGGGTTCCTCTACAGAACATGAAAACCGGGGGTCACCTCCTAAAGGTAACCTCAAGGGCCAGTTCAGAAAGGGCACAGTCAGAACCCTTCTTCCTTCACAAGGACAGTCTCAATCACTTGACATTCCAAACACTGCTGATTCTTTGGGAGGGCTGTCGTTTGAGCCAGGGTTGGTCAGAACCTGTAATAATCCTGTTTGTCCTCCAAATCACGTAGTGTCCCTAACGAACAATCTCATTGGTAGGCGGGTTCCCACAGATCTTCAGATCTAAACAGCAGTTGGCTTTTAGACATTATATATATTATCAGAAAAGTAGCCTAGTGGTCGTGGGGCACAGAAAAAATAGATATGGGCAGCTCTAAAGACCAGCTGTTAAGACAGACAACTGCAAACTCATTTAAGCAAGAGAAAAACAGCTCTAATTCGAGATTTTGAAGGAACACTTCTAAATTCAAAGACATAGCGTTGTCAAGTCAGGATTTTTTTTTTTTAATGATATACTTTCGAATGTGTGTAACTGATTTTGGGAAAATCACATGTTCAGAATTGAAGCTAAATGGTTTGATCAGGTTTTCTCTTTGAAGAGACCACAGCCTTAGGAAATGGTTCTTGATCTATATAATTCCACCTTGGACACTGGGTTAATTCTGTTTGCCCCTGGAACACAATCACGTAAGTTTCCTTCTAGACTGCATCCTGATGTGTCTTGAGTATAATCACATGTTGCCACCTAGTAAATAAAATCTTAAAAAGATCCGTGGCTTTCCTTCACCAGTTCATAGCATCGTGATTCATTGCCCGGATTGGACTCGGCTCTACTCACTGGACATCTAACCACCCCACTTAATTAACAGTACCCACCCTACAGGGGTGTTGTAAGGATTAAAATTTAAAATACCCGTGTTTTCTACAGTGCCTAGCACACAGTAAGCGCTCAAAAGCTACTGCAAGCTCGTTACTGCTCATCCTCCAGAGGCCCACAACAAGTCAGCCACGACTCAAGGAGACGCCAAAGATAAAAGCTGGAGCCAAAATATATGATTCTAAACACCCTCCTCAGCTACTGCAAAGCACTGTGAGCACTTTCTCAGGACGAGCCAAGAAGCCCAGCACCTATCGGTCACCACAGTTTCCGAGGTCCCAGATGAGAAAGATGCGCTCGCTACCACCGTGCGGCGATCCTTCCTCTCGCAATAGTCTCAGAGCTCCCGGGTCCTGCCTCCGGACGCCAGGACAGAGCTACCAAAATCTCACCTACTTCGAAGAAACCTAATTAATACGGGGGCCGGAAGAGGAAGAGGTGCGGCTCCGACAGCCAGAGGGGCGGGCATACGCAGCCTCTCTCGGCTCAGCCTGCTACGGGGGATGCAGAGCGTCCTGGTCGCCATGAAAACAGGCCACACCCCGGCGATCCCGGCCCGTGGTTTGCAAGTGCGCAGGCGCGCGCCCCCTTCCGCGCATGAGCAGTGCTGCTCCCAACCCGCCAGTCGCGGTCTCCGGCGCCAGCTACGCCGCTGCCGCTGTCACTATGGCCCATTACAAAGTGAGGGGGGCGCGGCGTGGCTGGGGGCATGCGGGCGGTAGCAAGCCGCTGGTCGGCTCTGGGTGGGAGTGGGGTCGCGCGCGCAGGTTTGGGCGGGAGGGCCCCGAGGTAGCGAGGCGGAGGCGGGGTTGCCGGACTCCCAGCGCCTTCTTCCTGCTCGGCTCCCGGGCTCTGGCCACTGACCCCCGGTGTCTCTTCAGGCCGCCGACTCGAAGCGTGAGCAGTTCCGGAGGTACTTGGAGAAGTCGGGGGTGCTGGACACGCTGACCAAGGGTGAGCCTGGGCTAGGAGAGGGTACCTCGTGCCCTCGTCGTGCTCCCCGGCGCTGCCCCGTTCCCCAGCGGGCCGTAGCGTGGGGAAGTAGGGGAAACAGATGGGGCCCGTCCGGGGTCCAGCGAGGTGGGCCTCGGGGTTCGGCAGGGACCTGGCTGCTGGACGCCGCCCGGGTGGGGTAGCCTAGCTCCGCTACCCTTCTCCGCACCGGGAGTGAAACTCTTGCAGCTGTTGCAAAGTGTCTTCAACTTCCGTTGCTTTGCCTCGAGCAGCCGCAGTGGACATGTTTGCCAAGGACCTTCAGATCCCAATTCCTCCCACCTTACGGTTTTTGTGGAGTCCTCAGAATCTTGTTAAGAAAGTTTCCCTCCAACAAAGAGCAACTGGAAAAATGACCGAATTTCAAAGTAGGCTATGAAGTAGCTGAGTGAGCCTAATCCTCAAAGTAGGAGATTCATAGCGAATTTGGCTGTGGCTTTTCAGCCCCCATTCCTTAGTCTGTCTGTGTCAATTCTTATTTTGTGTATATTTCATAGTTAAAGTAGAATTACAGCTTAAAGAGCTCGAGGGCATATCAAGGTGGTTACATTGTTTTCACTTTTTAAAATGAAAGCTTACTGTTAACGCTGTATCTCTTCATTCGTGGCTTCAAGATCTAAGTTAAGTAGATGAGTAAAGTGTTGGAAACAGGAGGATTCCAAGGGGTAGGGTACAGTTTACTTTATTGGCTTAGCACTAATTTGAATGCCTGCTATGTGTCACTCAACTCACTGGGATATTCAAGGGTGTAGAATGGAATTGTTGGCAGGGATGAGGACTTGGGTCATACGAAACTAGGAAGTTTGGGAAGTGGGAAATAAATTGGTAACTGCTCTTTGGACAGAAGCAAAGTTTAGAGGAAAATTCTAGGAGCATAACTCCTGGGTCTTAGAAGAAAGCAGGCTAGTAATTTTGAATTGCTACCTATTTGGGGTTCAGATAATAGTTTACCTCTTTGCAAATAAACTTCAAGTATTAAGGGACTACTCTGTGAAAGTACTGTGCTATGTTGTCTCTGAAAGTGTCACAGATGCTTTGAATGTCATTCCGTCTAAAAACTCCATACGTTCATTTCTTTCATTTAATAATTTTACTCAGGTGTCTGTTCTGCACACTGGAGATAAGCAGGGGAGGATAAAAGTCTCGGCTCTCGTAAGCTTATATACTAGTTGAGGGAGAGAAATAAATATGTAGTGTCAGCTAGTGGTAAGTGTTACAGATAAAAATACAGCAAAGTTAGGGATAAAGAGTAACAGGTGAGGCCAGGCACGTGGCTCATGCCTGTAATCTCAGCACTTTGGGAGGCTGAGGTGGGTGGACTGCTAGAGGCCAGGAGCTCACGACCAGCCTGGGCAACATGGCAAAACTCCCATCTCTTAAAAAAAAAAAAAAAAAATTGCTGGGCATGGTGTGTGCCTGTAATCTAGCTACTGTGGAGGCTGAGGTGAGAGAATCACCTGAGCCCAGGAGGTCAAGGCTGCAGTGAGTTGTGATTGTGCCACTGGGCAACAGTGACACTCTGTCTCCAAAAAAAAAAAAAAAAAAAAATGACAGGTAGGATGTGTGTGTCATTTTATATAGGGTGGTGGGGGGAAGGCCTTTCTTAAGTAACTTTTGACCAGAAACCTGAAAGAAACAGAGTTTCAGGAAGTATAAGGAGGCCAGAGTGGTTGGATGGAGCAAGTGAAAGACTGAATGGCAAAAGGCAGAAAAATGACAGTTGTAGGAGGTAACTGACTACACAGAAGATGTTGCCCAGGCTGGAGTGCAGTGGCATGATCTCGGCTCACTGCAACCTCCACCTCCGGGTTCAAGCGATTGTGTTGCCTCAGCCTTCCAAGTAGCTGGGATTACAGGCATGTGCCACCATGCTCAGCTAATTTTTTGTATTTTTAGTAGAGAGGAGGTTTCATCACGTGGGCCAGGCTGGTCTTGAACTCCTTACCTCAGGTGATCTGCTCACCTCAGTCCCGCAAAGTGCTGGGATTACAGGTGTGAGCCACCTGCCTCCAGTAGAATTTAACCTCTCAATCTCCTTTGATTTCCAGGCTCCTAAATAACATCAGCCAACACAGTATTGATGTGATTTATTAAAAATTTGATTTTCAGCTTCAAACATAGGTGCTTTACACAATTCTATTTGTTTTTACTTTTTTTTTTTTGAGACAGTCTCACTGTGTCACCCAGGAATGCCTGGCCTCAAGTAATCCTTCTGCCTTAGCTTCCCCAAGTGTTGATGTTACAGGCATGACCCACTGTGCCCAGCCTCACAAATTTAATTTACATATATATATTTTTTCGAGACAAGGTCTCTGTCGCCCAGACTGGAGTGCAGTGGTGCAGTCATGTCTCAGTGCAGTCTTAATCTCCCAGGTTCAAGCAATTCTCCCACCTCAGGCACCCGAGTAGCTGAGACTACAGGCATGCAGCACCATGCCTGGCTAATTTTTTTTTTTTTTTTTTTTTTGAGACAGAATCTCGCTCTGTCACCCAGGCTGGAGTGCAGTGGCGCGATCTCGGCTCACTGCAAGCTCCGCCTCCTGGGTTCATGCCATTCTCTTGCCTCAACCTCCCCAGTAGCTGGGACTACAGGTGCCTGCCACCATGTCCGGCTAATTTTTTTTGCATTTTTAGTAGAGACGGGGTTTCACCATGTTAGCCAGGATGGTCTCGATCTCTTGACCTCATGATCCGCCTGCCTCAGCCTACCAAAGTGCTGGGATTATAGGCGTGAGCCACAATGCCTGGCCAATTTTTTTTTTTTTTTTTTTTTTTTTGTAGAGTCGGGGTGTTGCCCAGGTTGATCTCAAACTCCTGGGCTCAAGCAATCCTCTTGCCTTGGCCTTTCAAAGTGCTGGAATTTCAGGAATGAGCCACTGTGTCTGGCCTAAATTTTTACAGCTTATTTCCAAGATGATTTGAAATAGTTTATAACATTAAAACACTATGAAAGGATGGCTAAAGATAAAGATGATAAATCATTTGGAAGCTGAAGCATTTTAGCTATTTTGAGCGCTATATCAACCTCTAAAAATCCTGGCTGCGAAGGCAAAAAGGGGAGCATGATTGGGTATAGAGTTCTTGTCTGATTACAAGGAAGTGCATGTCATCTATAGAAAAGCACAGGAAACTTAGTATTTACGGTATCTTCTGCAATTATCAACCTTGCAAGTACCACTGACAAATTAGAAGCCGAAAGAAATGGGGTGGGGGAATAAGAGGAGGAGAGGGTAGAGTATTAATATTCATGTCTTATAAAATGAGGATTTGGCTGGGTGTGGTGGCTCACACCTGTAATCCGAGAACTTTGGGAGGCTGAGGCGGGTGGATCACCTGAGGCCAGGAGTTCGAGACTAGCCTGACCAACACAGCGAAACCCTGTCTCTACTAAAAATACAAAATTAGCCGGGCATGGTGGCGCATGCCTGTAATCCCAGCTACTAGAGAGGCTGAGGCAGGAGAATCGCTTGAACCTGGGAGGCAGAGGTTGTGGTGAGCCGAGATTACGCCATTGCACTCCAGCCTGGGCAACAAGAGCAAAACTCTGTCTCAAAAAAAAAAAAAAAAAAAACCAAATGAATTTCTCAAAAAATAGTGCTATTAAGTGTATTTAGATGAAGAGTAACTATCAGAACTCAATGTAAATTGTTAAAAATACTTGCCCATTTGATTTTTTCATACTGTATATTATTTGGTAAGTTATTAAAACTGTAAAAGAACAAAAGGGAAGTATGTAAATTGGTTTACAACAGGACTTAACTTGGGGTCTAGATATCTATCACTGTTTTTTTTGTTTGTTTTGTTTTTTTGGTTTTGAGTCGGAGTCTTGCTCCGTCGCCCAGGCTGGAGTGCAGTGGCGCGATCTCGGCTCACTGCAAGCTCTGCCTCCTGGGTTGACGCCATTCTCCTGCCTCAGCCTCCCGAGTAGCTGGGACTACAGCCGCCTGTCACCACACCCGGCTCATTTTTTGTATTTTTTAGTAGAGATGGGGTTTCACTGTGTTAGCCAGGATGGTCTCGATCTCCTGACCTTGTGATCTGCCCGCCTCGGCCTCCCAAAGTGCTGGGATTACAGGTGTGAGCCACTGCGCCCGGCCACATTTTTTGTGTGTGTGGTTACTTTTTTTGCTTTTATGAGATTTTTCAAAGGGTTCCATGCACAAAAAGGCCAACCACTGATTTAGAGTTTTTTATCTAAGTAGTAAATTCTAGGAGGAATTTGTTCCATAGATGAAGAGCAAGGCAGTGCTCATATGAGTGATTAGATATGAAACCACTCAAGTGTATCTTATTTTAATGTTGATTTGAGCATGTTGACTACTGGTAAAGTTTTTGGTTGGTGGTTATTTAGCAAAACAAACTTAATTTTTAAGACCATTTTTGAATTCAGAGCTTCTTCCGGTAATTACCATAGTCCTGTTGATTCTTTCCTAAATTCTCGAATTTCTTTCTTCTCCCTGTTCTATCACTCCCATCACTCTACTGCAGGTTGCTGTCTTTTTAAACTGGATTACCACATCAGCCTTTTAACTGTTCTTTCTGTCTTCATCCTCGTCCCACTCCAGCTGGTCCACATAGCAGTTAAGAGTGGATCCTGTCACTCCCTTCCTTAAAACTGTTTAATTATATGCCAACCAAATTTGCATGACTCTCCTTAACGTGGCCATGACCACCTTTCCAGCTTCCTTTCCTGCCAAATTACATCTCCAGCCATACTTGAATTTTCAGTTCCTCAATACATTGTTTTCTTGCTCCTGGGCCTTCCCATTTTATCTGAAACACTCAACCCCTAGGTATCAGGTCTCTGCCTTCCTTTAGGAAGCCTTCCCTGATGTCCTAGGCTTGCTTAGGTGTTCTTCCAGTGTGTTACTGCAACCCATTATCCAGTATTCCTGCTTGATACCCTCTGTCTAGTTCCTTGCATATCTTTTACGCTTGACTGTAAATTTGTTGAGAACAGGGACCTTGTCTGTCTTGTTCAGCATTGTATAGTCTTTGCAATGTGCTCAGCATATAGTTGGCACCTAATATTTACTGGGTAATGGAATATAATTTCAGCCATTCAAATTTAATACGTCAATTGTTGCTTTTTCTGCTTTTTGATTTGCAGTGTTGGTAGCCTTATATGAAGAACCAGAGAAACCTAACAGTGCTTTGGAGTATCCTTTCATCTTTCAAGTCAGAAAAAGGCTTTATTTTGAAACTCTTATTTTTTTAGGTAGATAATAACCTTTAAAATACTTCTGAATATTGAGAAAGTTACTTTTTTTTCTTTTTTTGAGACGGTGTCTTGTACTGTTACCTGATGGGGAATGCAGTGGCGCAATCTTGGCTCACTGCAACCTCCGCCTCCTGGCTTCAAGCGATTCTCCTGCCTCAGTCTCCCAAGTAGCTGGGATTACAGGTGCCCACCATCACGCCCAGCTAATTTTTTGTATTTTTAGTAGAGACGGGGTTTCACTATGTTCGTCAGGTTGGTCTCAAACTCCTGACCTCGTGATCTGCTCACCTCGGCCTCCCAAAGTGCTGGGATTACAGGCGTGAGCCACCGCACCTGGCCGAGAAAGTTAGTTTCACTTGAGTTTTTGGATGGTGATCTCTGGGTAGATATTGGTGGTAAAGTGGGTGACTCTGGTCAGGGATATTGATACTACTCTGTGCTATTTCATTAGTTTCATTCATGTCTAAGAAGTAAGTTCTTAACATTGATAATAGCTTTTTAAAGCATCACTTAGGAGCTGCTACTCCAGAAAATCCAGAAATAGAGTTGCTTCGCCTAGAACTGGCCGAAATAAAAGAGAAATATGAAGCTATTGTAGAAGAAAATAAAAAACTGAAAGCAAAGGTAAATTTTAAAAAATAATTCATATTAAAATAATTTTACCTATAATAATTATATGATGAAAACCTCACTGAAATGGACAGGAGGGGAGGGAGATGGGTGAATATCAATTTGAATTAATTGCAATGTAAGGCCAAAGTTATGCCCTGTCAAGAAAACCACAAGACAGGCCTGGCACGGTGGCTCACGCCTGTAGTCCCAGCACTTTGGGAGGCCGAGGTGGGCAGATCACGAGGTCAAGAGTTCGAGACCAGCCTGGTCAACATGGTGAAACCCTGTCTCTACTAAGAATACAAAAATTAGCCGGGCATGGTGGCATGTGCCTGTAATCCCAGCTGCTCGGGAGGCTGAGGCAGGAGAATCGCTTGAATCCGGGAGATGGAAGTTCCAGTGAGCCGAGATCGTGCCACTGCACTCCAGCCTGGGTGACAGAACAAGACTTCATCTCGGGGGGTAAAAAAAAAAAACCCGCAAGACATACTGGAAATAGGACAAGCAAAGAAGCAAAGTGTGGTCAAGAAGAGGTTCTGGCTGGGTGCGGTGGCTCAAGCCTATAATCCCAGCACTTTGGGAGGCTGAGGTGAGCAGATCACCTGAGGTCAGGTGTTCGAGATCAGCCTGGCCAGCATGGAGAAACCCCGTCTCTACTGAAAATACAAAATTAGCCGGGCTTGGTGGTGCATGCCTGTAATCTCAGCTACCTGGGGGGCTGAGGCAGGAGAATTGCTTGAACCCGGGAGGTGGAAGTTGCAGTGAGCCGAGACCATGCCACTGCACTCCAGCCTGGGCAACAAGAATGAAACTCTGTCTCAAAAAAAAAGAAGAGGTTCTTAGGAACCTGTATTACTAAAAGGATGAGAATATTGATTAATGCTCTTTATAAGTAAATGGTCAGTTCTGAGGTTCTTAAGCAGTTGATTTTAAGTAGGCCAATATGGGGCGACTGCTTTGTAAATGGCACCTCTTAGAATTTGTATGGTTCATAGTCTGCAAGGCCATATGTGGTGGCCCTCTGTAAATTTGTTAGGACTTAATTTTATCTAGTGCTAAAGTTTTTTCTTTCTTTTTCTGAGACAGGGTCTCTGTTACCCAGGCTGGTGTGCAGTGGTGCAGTCATGTCTCACTGCAGCCTTGACTTCCCAGGCTCAAGTAATCCCCCCACCTCTGCCTCCTGAGTAGCTGGGACTGCAGGCATACCGTGCTTGGCTAATTTTTAAACTTTTTGTAGAAATGGGGTCCCACTATGTTGCCCTGGCTGGTCTCAAACTCATGGCTCAAACGTTCCTCCTGGCCTGGCCTCCCAAAGTGTTGGGATTATAGGCATGAGCCACCTCACCCAGCCAGTTTTTTCTTTTTTCAAAGTCCTGTGAGAATTTTCATAAACTTCAAATTAGTCAACTCTTAAGTCTTTGAGGTCTTACCACATTCTTAATCACATAATGTATTTTACATTACTCTAAGTATTTCTCATAATATATTTTATCTTCTCAACAACTTTGTGAGATAAGTGAAACAAGTACACAAGCCCCTTTATAGGTGAGGAAACGAAAGCACAGTGAAGTCTAATAAGCTTCTCAACTCCAACAGGTAGTTGGCAGAACCCTAATGTTAGCCTAGTGTTCTTGCAAGGAACCACACTTAGCCGAAAAGAAAATGCAGTTATTTTAAATTATCCAAGATTCCACAATGTGTAATGCTAGTTAACTCTTTGGAACCTTTTAACTCAAAGACATGAGTAGTTGTTTATTGGCTGGCTAAGTTAAGACATGTCACTTAACTCTTTATCTACTTTTCAGTGGGTATTTTCAGTAAACTTTTGGTGGAGAGGAAGAAAGTTCCTTATAAGCAAATGAATCTTTGGGAAGATATAGTTTATTGCATATCAAGTATTTGAACAGTGCAGTCATGAACTGGAATGAAATTTTAGTTTCAAAGCAATTTTAAAAGTTTATATGAAAAGGGCTTTCATTAGATTTGATTGTATTAAATCTGAAATCACTGAATGATTTAAAATGGATAGTTATAGAAACTGATATTAATACAATTTACTGACAGTGACTAAGTTGAATATAACAGTTACCTTGTTTTACTATTTTTTACTCAATTTAGAATAAAATTCACCTAAATTCCTCTGTCTTTGCCCCATAGCTTGCTCAGTATGAACCACCTCAGGAGGAGAAGCGTGCTGAATAGGATTCTTCTCAGTTGAAAAGACAATGAAAAATGGTTTTGTATGACTTGAATAGTTTGTATAGTATATAATCTTTTCTGAACAGATGCTATAGAACTCTTTTAATATGTTTAATTCACCTATCACACTCTGTTAAAAACACATAGAATCATCAATAAAAACTCAATATAACTTTCTTTGGGTCTTAAAGCAGGAGAATCCAAAGTAAATCCTGAACAAAACCTAAACACAGCCATCTAACTCATTACCTTAAAAGACATTCTGTTTATTAGTCTGATTAGGAATGATGGCACTGGTTGTATTTTAGCCAAGACAGTTTAGCATGGAGCTATTCCTTGGTGTAGTTCAGGATATGAACACAGGTACAGTCATTCTTTGAAGGTGACACTGTTCTGTATATTCCCTATAGGCAGCTGGAGAGATCTGTGTGACACAAGATGCTTTTGTATGGATTCCCATGAATCTTCTGCTCTTGTTTGTGTGACATGGAACAAATAACTTCTTTGCCACCACTTTGCCTTAGATAACTGTGTGTGTGTGCCAGTTTGAACTCTGACACCACATTTTCCTTCTATGCAATCATGCCTTGTCTGATAATCTTGCATTGCTTTCCTCTGAGCTTTAGTGGGTCCTAGTTGCACACTGGCCTTTCTGTGCTGTTTTTCAATTTGCCTAATAATAGCAGTTACCCTGATTGTAATTTATGTAACTTTAAACAGGATCACACTGTACCCCCTGCCTGCCTTATTTGCTTACTGAGCACAGGACAGAGGCAATATACAACTCTGGGTTCACACACAAGCTGAGATGAGAAGAGGAATGAGCCATATATTGGGGAAAATCATAGTTTGTAGGTATAACTATATAGTGCTTTTCTCCCTCAAAGTATTTTTCTAGCCTTGAATTCATTTTATCTTCATTATCCCTGTGAAGTAGGTGGGACAAGTATGAGGGGAAGAGGGGTGCTGAATTTTTAGGCCAAAGACTGATATTAATACAAATCACTCACTAACTGTAGAGCCTTGGGCATATCAGTGAACTACTCTGAGATTTACTGTCTTCATCTGTTTAATGAGTAGAATGTCCGTGATGCCTACCTCACAGGGTTGTTGTGAGGGTCAAATGAGAATGTATGTGAAAGATTTGTAAATGGTAAAGCACTATATTCTTGTTTGTTAGTCCTTTTTCCTTTCTTTGGGTAGACCTACAGTCAGATGTTTTGTTTTATGGATCACTTATTTTCCTTACTGGTAGACTGTTATTTTATAGACATATTCCTGTTTCATATATTCTCTCCCTGTTGTTAGAGAACCTATCTTTGTTTTTGGTCAAAACACACATAGAAAACAAAATGATCCAATGAAAACTGGTTTAACTAGCAAAAGCCTTGGCACTTGTTGGAGACTATGACCAAGCCAATTAAAAGGGCATTTAAATCAGCCCTGTTAGTAGGAATGTGGCTATGGCTGGTGCCCCTTCTAGTCACAAGTTTGTTTTTGGAGGGGGGCCAGAAGATCATTCGCTGGAATAGATTTCTCTTTCACCAATTTGAGTGCCTCCTACATGGGCAGCAGTGGACTAAGTGCTGGGTATGATAAAGAGGAATGACTTAATTATGACACTGTATATAATCAAATACAGTGTGGGTTAGGACCTGTGACAGACCATTATAATAAAGCATGGCCCCATGAGGGTTTTCAAAGAGAGAGAGACTTGGCTTCTTTAGTTGGTATGATAGTTTCTTGGTAGATACAGGTTGAAATTTTTTTGTGGCAGCCAATCCTCATGGGCTTTTTACTCATTGGATTAGTGTTAATATTTATGTCAGTAAGCCAGGTGACTGTGACTGTCTTTGGTACCATCCTTTTTGAACAGAAAGGCAACATGTGGGTTGGATAATCACACTTTTAGGTGAAACTGACTTGCTTAAACTGTAACAGTCACTGCTATTTAAGAATTCAGGATAAGCTTAGCCTCTAGAGGTCCTCTTCAACATTTCTGTCAAGGATTTGGATGAATACAACAAGATGCTCCATGGAAGAGAAAATGGATCCCACCAGTTAAGCTCCTATTATGCTTCAGCTGCTTTGTCTATAAAATACCGACTTCACATCTTGCCTACCTCACAAGGTTGTTGTAAGAATCAAATTAAATATAATGGATGTAAAAGTGCCTTGCAAACTGTAAAGGATTACATACAGACCAGATGGTAGTAGTGCCAAATCTGTAAGTGATACAAATTGGAAAGTCTGGTTGGAAGACTATATTGAAACAAGCTTTAAAATGATTAACCACGTGGAATACCCAAACTGCTGGGCCTAAACCAAAAAGTTGAAGTATCAAGTCTTACATTTAGGTTAAAAAATGCAGTTATACACATTTAGGCACTAGGGTTGCTGACAAAGTATTAGTTACAGTGATTATCAATGTGAACCACCCTATGGATGCTTAAAAAAAAATTAAATTCTGGAAAGCAGGAATAGAAATATTGTCTAGGTGTTAAATGGTCATTCTGAAAGTTGTACTGTTTAGTATTGCTTTGTAGGAGTCAGATGTTTGATGGGTATTGACAAGCTTGAATGCATATAAAGAGTGACCGATAGAGGATTTGAATATATAAGGCTGGGCTCTCCAATTTGGTACACACTAGCTGCAAGTGGCAGTTAAAAATTTAAGTTTCTGGTGGGGCGCTGTGGCTCACACCTGTGATCTCAGCATTTTGGGAGGCCATGGCGGGTGGATCTTGAGGTCAAGAGATAGAGACCATCCTGGCCAACATGGTGAAACCCCGTCTCTACTAAAAATACAAAAATTAGCCGGGCGTGGTGGTGGGCACCTGTAGTCCCAGCTACTTAGGAGGCTGACGCAGGAGAATCGCTTGAACCCGGGAGGCGGAGATCGCGGTGAGCATAGATAGCGCCACTGTACTCCAGCCTGGCGACAGAGCGAGACTCCGTCTCAAAAAAAAAAAAAAAAAAAAAAAAAATTCCTCAGTTACACTAGCAACAATTCAAGTGCTTATTCCTCATAGGACTAGCGTCTACATGTTTGACAACGCAGATAAAGAACATGTCTATCATGTATATCAGTTGTATTGATATACCATAGAATGGTTGAAACAGGATGTTCAGCAAGGAACAGACTTAGTGGGTAATGAATACTGCAATCTGGTATTTGAAGGGCTGTCATGAAAAAGATTAAGACTATTCCTATTTTATTCTATTATAGGCTTCAGGGAGTGTGGTTTGGCTTTAAGACTTTTTTTTTTTTTTTTGAGACGTAGTCTCGCTCTGTCGCCCAGGCTGGAGTGCGGTGGCGCGATCTCGGCTCACTGCAAGCTCCGCCTCCTGGGTTCAAGCCATTCTCCTGCCTCAGCCTCCTGAGTAGCTGGGACTACAGGCGCCCGCCACCACGCCCGGCTAATTTTTTGTATTTTTTTTTAGTAGAGATGGGGTTTCACCATGTTAGCCAGGATGGTCTCAATCTCCTGACCTTGTGATCCGCCCGCCTCGGCCTCCCAAAGTGCTGGGATTACAGGCGTGAACCACCGCGCCCGGCCAGCTTTAAGAATTTTTAAACAAAGGTTTACCACAGTGGAGTTGGCTGCCTTTCGAGATGGTGAGCTCTTTTCCCTTCGAACTATTTAAGTGCATTCTGCATGTCTATTAGACACTATAGAGTTGGTTCGTTTTAGGTGAGAGGTTGGGCTAGATGACCTCTAAGGGTGTATCCTCCCTCTATCTTCTGGGTTCAGACAAAACCAAAGTCCCAGACCTGCCCGCATGTGCGAATTTTTCCTTCATAATCAAGAAGTCAGTCTCCTTGGAGGGCTGGGAGCACCCCCACTCCTGTACTTTAAAAAGTGTATAGGGCTGTGCTTTAAGAGGATCCTCTGGTCAAACTTCCAGTTCTAGAGCCTGATTGTCAAAGATAAAAATTCCTCTAGATTTCTCAGACATATTTGGTGACAAGCATTTGCTTTTGTTTGCTTTCATTATTCAATACTTTGGTCTCTAATCTGAACGAGGTCATAGAAGAGGCAGTGTTCTATGGGGGATGGAATTCCTGGAGTAGACTTTGACAAGGCGGGAAGGAGGGCAAATTGAGTCCCGTTGGGTTTGAAGTGGCAGCAGTATTCACTATCGGCGACTTACTGAAGAAAGAAGGTAAGATGTTCTAGCTTGGCTGCATCTGCTTTCCCATCAGGGTCCAGCTACCTGCTAGAACAAACTATCACGGTGACCCATGACTCTGCCTTGGTTGAGGTTTGCCCTCAGTGTGGCTGGCTCCCCCATACCTTTGCACATCCCAATCTATCCACCCACCTAGATCTGCTCAGACGCTTTCTCATTCAACTCCCGAGCATTATTTATCCGTGACCTTCCCACATAATATTTCGTAGCGAGGTTACTTACGCAGAGGTCCGATCTCTCTGTTCATCTTCAAGCAACCTGAGGGCAGGCAGGGTCTGAGTGGGATCCAGTTCTGTGCCCCTGGGTAGGCACCCAGGACACTGCAGGCAACAATAAATATCGGTTGGGCAAGTACAGTTGCAGGATGAGGACAATCAATTCTTCCTCAAATGCCGGGAGAGCATCTCCATAGCGGTGCTCTGGGAGCCCGGAAGAAGTCAGGGGAGCGATGCAGCCAGCGGTGCTTGCGGGCCGGGGCGGAGGGCTAAGGGCCCGAGTCCGGGCAAGAGGCGCGGCCGGGCAGCCCTCCTCGTGACTCCTCCTCCCCCCTCCGCGGCTCTGAGTCAGGTGATTCCGGCACGTGACAGGGCACCACCTACCCTGCTGCTCTCGAGTAGCAGCTCGGACGGCCAATAAACGGCTGGGCTTCGGCTCGAGGCCTATGAGAGCCGGGCTCTGGGGGGCGGGCCGGACGGTGGCGGCTGCCGGGGGCGGTGGCGGTGGCGGCGGCGGCGGCGGAGGCGGACTGGGGAGGCGGCGGCCTGGCTCGGCCTGGCCTGGCCTGTCAGGGCGCGGGCGGCGGCGGCTCCAGCACCATGTCCCTGCAGTACGGGGCGGAGGAGACGCCCCTCGCCGGCAGTTACGGCGCGGCCGATTCGTTTCCAAAGGACTTCGGCTACGGCGTGGAGGAGGAGGAAGAGGAGGCGGCGGCGGCGGGCGGCGGGGTTGGGGCAGGGGCAGGCGGAGGCTGTGGCCCGGGGGGCGCTGACAGCTCCAAGCCGAGGATTCTGCTCATGGGACTCCGGCGCAGCGGCAAGTCCTCCATCCAGAAGGTGAGCGGGGCTGCGCCCGGTCCCCCGCCCCCTCCCCGGGGCTCAGGTGGCCGGTAGCGGGGACGCCCGGGAGGGCGGCGGCCGGGGCCCGCCTGCGCTCCGTCCCTCCGCACTTTCTCTTCCACTCTTGCGAGCGCACAGGCGCGGCCCGCGCTGGGACCCCGACCTCTGTGTCCACGCCCAAGTCAGCTGAGGCCAAGTGGAGCGCTGAAGGCGAAACTGGTTGCAGGGAGGCAGGTGCCCCGTGGCACCGCCCAAGACCTCCGCCCCCTGGGACCCAGCTCCTGTGTCATTTACGAAACTGAGGCGTACTCTCCAGTTCTCACTTGGAGAACTTCGTGGACTCCCTCCCCTGGCCCGTTTTGATTTGTTCTCACTTCAGGTGACCTGAGTGTGTCGGGATTCCCAGCAGAGCCCCAGGGAGCAGCGTCAGAAAGAGTTGTGACTAAGACACTGGGCGTTGTAATTCTCGCTACTGATGTGAGGGAGACTTCGTTGTAGCATTACTGGGAATTGGGTAGTGAGATTGCACCCATTTCAGTAGTTGTGGCCTGGTGAATGTAATTACTGGTGCTGTTCCCCCTGTAGGGGTGTGTTTTTAAAAATCTGAGACTTTGAGAATATTTTGCAGACCTAGTCTGTTTTCACTTTTGGGCTTTCATGAACAAATGGAGGGCTGTACACGTTTGTTTGTTTGTTTGTTAATGTTTTTGAGACGGAGTCTGTCGCTCCGTCGCCCAGGCTGGAGAATGCAGTGGTGCAATCTCGGCTCACCGCAACCTCCACCTCCCGGGTTCAAGCAATTCTCCTGCCTCAGCCTCCCCAATAGCTGGGATTACAGGCGCGCGCCACCACACCCAGCTAATTATTGTATTTTTAGTAGAGACGGGGTTTCACCATGTTGGTCAGGGTCATCTCGAACTGCTGACCTCAAGTGATCGTCTGCCTTGGCCTCCCAAAGTGCTGGGATTACAGGCGTGAGCCACCACGCCGGCCTACACTGTTTAGTAAGGGTTAAATAGAGGCAAGGTTGACTTCCTCCATCAGCCAAACCCATTATACGCGGAGTGAGCTGGTAATAAAACTAGTATCAGCAGGCTCCTGATCTTTTCACCTCTCCACTCTGTTGCAAAGGCCTATCCAAAATAAATCTGTGATTTTTTTCTTTCTTTCTGAATCTGTGATATTTTGTAGATGGGATCTTTTTAAAAAGCAGCGTTCTTCCAGATTTGCTGGAGTACTGTGTTTTATTTACCTTGATTTTCACCTCTACAGCAAAACTTGGGTACGTTGACTGTAGGTTTTTAGTAAACTAATTTTAGTTACTCACATTTGTTACTGAGAAAAACTTGAGAGTAACTTCACTTTTCTCTTCTAGAAAGTAAGAGGCAAAGTAGTTTTATGTTAGAACTGTGTAGGTTATGGTTATTGTGATTCTTTTTTTTTTTTTTTTTGTTATGGAGTGTTGCTCATCGCCCAGGCTGGAGGGCAGTGGTGTGATCTCCACTCACTGCAGCCTCCATCTCCTGGGTTCAAGCGATTCTCCTGCCTCAGCTTCCCGAGTAGCTGGGACTACAGGCGTGCACCACCACGCCCGACTAATTTTGGTATTTTTAGTGGAGATGGGGTTTCACCATATTGGTCAGGCTGGTCTCGAACTCCTGACCTCAAGTGATCCGCCCGCCTCGGCCTCCTAAAGTGCTGGGATTGAAGGCGTGAGCCACCGCACCCGGGCTGATTATTGTAATTCTTAATAATTGCCTTTACGTTTCTTTTCTCATGGGAACTATCTTTTCCCTGTCAGTCCCCGTGGCCTCCCCCTGGACGTTTTCACTTTCTACTTGGTATAGTCACTGCCCTTCTTAGACTGCAAAGTCAATGAAGGGCAGAGTCCAGTCTGTTTCACTTTTTTAATTACTCCTCAGAGCCTGAGGTAGGCATTCAAGTAATTTTTGAATAAACCAGATTTCTTAAGCTTTAGCTGTAAGGCTTTCATAATCTTAAAGCAGATTTTGTTAGAATTAATGTTAACTTTCCCCCAGAAAAACTAATGAAGGTGATAGAGATTGCTACTATTAGTACTGAGTATGGTGCATAGAACATAGGAGAAAAGATTTAGCTCCAAAATAGATTTAATGGAAATTAATTTGGTGTCTTCTTTTGTCAAAAATAAAGGATAGTGAATACCAATGGTTTCACTATTCAGTTTCTACTTTTCAAAAATTTTTTTTGCTATGGGAACAAATGTTTAAATGTTAAACCAGGGTGGAATTTTAAATTTAAATTCTGAAGTTTAATAGTCATAAAATTGCCTGTTTTCTTTTAACAGGTGGTGTTTCATAAGATGTCACCCAACGAGACCCTCTTTTTGGAAAGTACCAACAAGATTTATAAGGATGACATTTCCAATAGCTCCTTTGTGAATTTCCAGATATGGGATTTTCCTGGGCAAATGGACTTTTTTGACCCAACCTTTGACTATGAGATGATCTTCAGGGGAACAGGAGCGTTGATATACGTCATTGACGCACAGGTAGTCAGTAATGTGTTTACTCCTCTTTCCTGGTGGGAAAAAGATGTAGAAACAAAGGAAAGTTGTTTATCTTCTTTGTCATGTGCTTGCAGCTTATCTCTTTGGCAGTAGATTCCCTAACAGTGTAAGAGATGCAGTTGCAGAGTGCTTTGGGAGCAGACATGCCGTTGTGCAGGTACAGAATATCAGATGATTAGGAGATACGGTTTACATCCTTGAGTCCTAGTTCATGAGCAGCTAACATTGGCTTTCCACTTTTATTGGTTAATGGTAGATGTTGCTATATTTTATAATAATAGTGATGTCATTCCCTGAAAAGATCCCATCCCATAACATAAAGAGGAATATGAGAACTGAGTCAGTAGATATTAGAGCGAATAGTTTACTTAATTGTCAAAATTGAGTTTAGCTCAACAAACATTTATGGAGGGCCTAGCATGTGGCAGTCAGTGAGATGAATGGGGCAAGTCCCTATCCTTTAAGAAGCTTACTTTTTATAAGCTTAAGCATTAGTAAAGAATGCTTTCTGAGTGATAGGCTCTACAGAGGGTGCCTTCACATATAGGATCTAATTAATTTAATCTTCACGATATTGTTAGGTAGGTATTGTAATTCTGATCTTACAGATGAGTAAACTGAGATCAGAGTTTAAGCAACTTGCTTAAAGTGACACACTGAATAAATGGCAGAGCTGGGATTACTTAAAAAAATTATGTTGGGAAAAAATGTTCATTTCATTTTTGCTTTCTTTAATATTAAAAATTACAAGCATTAACTTGGTAATTGAATTTTTTTATCTTGAGACAATTGAAGAGTTATTTAGTAGTATAGTTAATATATTTGAATGTTTGAATATTGATGATAATTAGGATAGTATTTTTCTGTGGTTGGGGAAAGAGGTGGTTTGAGGCTTTAACTCATTACTTGACTTTTGTAAGATTTCTTTTAAAAAATATTTTGTTCTGACTTACAGGATGACTACATGGAGGCTTTAACAAGACTTCACATTACTGTTTCTAAAGCCTACAAAGTTAACCCAGACATGAATTTTGAGGTTTTTATTCACAAAGTTGATGGTCTGTCTGATGATCACAAAATAGAA
The DNA here is from genome assembly GCF_028885655.2 of Pongo abelii. NCBI lineage: Eukaryota > Metazoa > Chordata > Mammalia > Primates > Hominidae > Pongo > Pongo abelii. Next base: position 194,659,106 of record NC_071985.2, read on the forward strand.
ACACAGAGGGACATTCATCAGAGGGCCAATGATGACCTTGCAGATGCTGGGCTAGAAAAACTCCATCTTAGGTAACAACATGTGTGTTTGATATGAAAGCCCTGAACAATGTGTAAATGTATTCCCATCTCTGTCATTACAAACACCATAGCTTTCTGCTACCTGTGTGCCCTTTGCCACATCTTTTATGTTTTTGATCTTGTTGTTGAATTCCAGGCTGTCTGTGGAGCCTGATATTGAGAAATTACCTACTTTTTGTGTTTTCCTGGAGATTGAAGTCATGTGAAGTGTTTCCACTGGTGCTTTTCCAAATTCATCTCGAGACTGGAGTCAGGCTGTTTCTTCATGGCATAAATCTGCTTTGGGACTCCTTCTTCTTGGTTTCATTACTTTTCCCCGCCTTGCATCAGTGAAGTGAATCTGTCACATTTGTTGTAGAAGTCTTTAGCTTGAGTCTTAGACAGTATCTTTCTCAGTAGGAACAGCCTTATACAGAGAGTGCACTTTCAAATCTGGACTGACTCTTTTTGTTTTTCATTTTTATTTTTCCTGCTGGCTCCCTTCCACCTCCCCCCTGGACTGACTGTAATATATCTTAGCTTTTAAAACACTTTATACTTTTATGAAACTCTATAAAGTTTGGCTTAGGTGGGTTTATCTTATAAATGTGCATAAGGCTGCTATTAAATTTAGAGGACTATTGGTTTGTAACTACTGTTAAGAAATTATTATTAAATAATACCTACTAGATAGGATTGATTTGTGTATTTGCATTCTAAAAGTGTATGAGGAATATTTTTGTACATCTTATTTTATTTGGTGATATAGGTAGAAATGAGTATTAAAAAGTACCCAAGAAAATATTCTCTAGATGATAGAAGTAGCTTAAAGAGGGAGAAGGGGAGAGAGACAGCAAGTTATTTCTCTGTCCCCGTTCTATTGTTGTGACTTCTTTATGGGCTCAAGCTAACTGCTATCCCTCCCCCTAAAATTCTCTGGGTCTCAGGCTCCAAGATCTTTCAGTTATTCTTCTAGGAAACCATGTAGAAAAGTCTCATTGACCTCTAGTTTGCCTGGATTAAATTTCTAAAAAATTTGAAAATAATTCATGCTAAAAAAATAAAAATTCAGCAATGTTTGTAGGAGAAAATATAAGTGGCTCTCCATAAAAATTTAGTCTTATTTTTTTGGGAATCCACTGCTAATAGTTTTTACCTGGATTTTGAGCCATTCTTGTCCTGTGTTCCCCAGTGCTCCATGGGCATCCTTCTGATTCTCTTTACTCTGTGTCTGTGTTCCTTTCCAGGGCATCCCACCCCAGTGGTACATGCCATCCCTTTCCTCAGTACCATGTAGGGTCCTAGACCTTGTTAACTTCAGTAGAATGTTGCATCAAGCTTTTATTTAGGCCAGGCACAATGGCTCATGCCTATAATCCCAGCACTTTGGGAGGCCGAGGCAGGCAGATCACTTGAGGCCAGGAGTTTGAGACCAGCCTGGCCAACATGGCGAAACTCCATCTCTACTAAAAATACAAAAAATTAGCCGGGCATTGTGGTGTGTGCCTGTAGTCCCAGCTACTCGGGAGGCTGAGGGAGGAGAATTGCTTGAACCCAGGAGGTGGAGGTTGCAGTGAGCCAAGATCGTGCCACTGGACTCCAGCCTGGGTGACAGAGCAAGACTCCGTCTCAAAAAAAAAAAAAAAAAAGACTTTTATTTAGTACTAGCAGTCCTATGGATGAAGCTCCTTTTCATTTCCACTTTCTAGAAACTCAGCTTACTCAAATGCCCTGTGACTTGCAGGTTCTCCGTGTCCCCATCTACCTGAAGCCTCAAAGGTGCAGGACATTCTTTCTTTGCTCACCTTTTGGCCTACAGGAAACACTAAAATATTCCTTTCTCCCTAGTATCTATAGGGTCATCTTGGCCTTACCTGTTCCAGTGCTCTTACATCTAGATTAGACCCCTGTCTTGCTAGATTAGGTTCTTAGGTCAGCTCCTTGAAAGTTTTTTTTTTTTTTTTTTTGAGATGGAGTTTCACTCTTGTTGCCCAGGCTGGGGTGCAATGATGCCATCTCGGCTCACTGCAACCTCTGCCTCCCTGGTTCAAGCGATTCTCCTGCCTCAGCCTCCCAAGTAGCTGGGATTATAGGCATGCGCCACCACGTCCGGCTAATTTTTTGTATTTTTAGTAGAGACGGGGTTTCTCCATGTTGGTCCAGCTGATTTCGAACTCTTGACCTCAAGTGGTCCACCTGTCTTGGCCTCCCAAAGTGCTGGGATTACAGGCATGAGCCACCGTGCCCAGCTGAAAGTATCTTTAAATTACCTATAAAGTTATGTGTCTCTGATGTTATAATATATATACGTATAAATGTGTGGTGGATGCGACTATATAATGAAGATTATACTCCCTGAGTTATAAAGCAGATAGAATTGTTGACAGTGTTTAAATTGTTAAAGGCTTCCCTCTTAAATACATGTTTTATTGAATCCACGTGTGTTACTTCTCCACTGTAAGTCCTTTTAGGCCTCCAGACTCCTGTAGATTCCTCCATTCTCTGTAGAGTCCCGACTCCCATCCTGTTTAATATGCTCTTTACATAAGTTCTAAACACCAATTGTATTCATTTGTTTATTCAGCAGATACTTATGAGCACTGTTCAGGGAAGTGGGCTTGCTGCTAGGAGCAAGACTGACAAAGTCTCTTTCCCCTGGAACTTAACATTTTCAGTGACACAGCTCAAAAGAACCTAAATGAATGTATAGTATCGTTTTAAGTACTTACCAATGGTGTGAAGAAAAACAAATTAGGGGAGAGGGGTTGAAAGCCTTGGGTACAAGAGTGCTATTTTAGGTAGGCTGGTCTGGAAAGAACTTTTTGAGGTGACATTTTAGTAGAAACCTGAATTATGTTCTTATTTAATAAATGTCACATAACTCTTCTAGCTTTCTCGGTTTTTAGTCTTATTTTTGGTCTCAGTTATGTGCTTAAAAAGAGCTTTTTGGATCAGAGTGCAAAGACTTCGGTGAATATTGGAGTTTATGTACCTGAAAATCCTTTTCTCAGTAGTACTTCAGTTGCCCCCGTGTAAATGCAGTAAAGACATGAAGCCAGGTGGGAAAGTGTATTTGTCGTCTTGAGTGATGGGCGTGGTAGACAAGATAAAGAGGCTTTATTGAACTCACTGAAATCCAATGTTAAGAAACTTAAAATTTTATGTATTATAATAGTTGTCATAGAACATAAAGTATTTTTCAAATTAATCAAGCTATGTTGTGTTTTTCAGCTTTTATCTGACTAGTATCTATGACCATTCAATATTTGAAGCCTTTAGTAAGGTGGTGCAGAAACTCATTCCACAACTGCCGACCTTGGAAAACCTATTAAATATCTTTATATCAGTAAGTGAGCAATTTATATTTAATTCATTGCAGCTTCTGATTCCATTTTTGGGAATATATTTGTGTTTTCAAATTTTCCAAAAAAGTCTTGAATTAATCTGTATCAAGTACAAAGACTAGTGACCCACTTAACATGTAAAATAAATGATAACATAAAATATTATTGGAGTTATTTTCTGAATTCTTAAATAGATGTTGATGTCAACGTGTAATTCTTTTATGGTTTGTAAATTGCCACATAACGCCTTTCTTGATAGCAAGGTGATTCAAATCAGAGATGGTTTATATTAATAAGAGGATTATTGAAAATGTAGCATTGCTTGATTTTTAGAGATTTTTGTTAAATTTTTTGTGATGTCTTAGAAAATAATTCGAGTAAAGAGAAGGAAGAAGAAGATTTGACTTAGGAAATTATGTCAGTAAATCAGAGTAGAGAAATAATTCCTCTTTCATTCTTTGGATAGTAGAAGAGTCTCTCAAGCAAGTGCTATTTGTTTTTTGGTATTGGGTTATATAATTAAAAATGACCTTGGATGTTATTCAGTAATTCAAGATCTTCAATAAGTTGTAAATTGTGATTCTTAAAAAATACTGAACAGTTTCCCATTTGTTTTTCCAAGAATTCAGGTATTGAAAAAGCTTTTCTCTTTGATGTTGTCAGCAAAATCTACATTGCAACAGACAGTTCCCCTGTGGATATGCAATCTTATGAACTTTGCTGTGACATGATCGATGTTGTAATTGATGTGTCTTGTATATATGGGTAAGTTATGTATATATTCCTGCAATATCTCAGACAGGCAGAAAACTATTAACTTGATTTGTCCAGAAGACTAATTTCTGAGGCCTCTGGCAAGTAGTACTACATGAACTGGGATTGTTCTGACCATAGTGCTTTAACTTGGAGCATGATTTCTCTGGAAGTGGGCTGCTGGGTCTTACTCCTTCGGAGAATGGCTAAGAAAAGTTGGAAAGCATGACTAGAACTGGACTTGTTTATCACTGCAAGTTTCTCCTGCTGTTGTGGGGATGGGGGAAGGTTGCACTGTGTCTTCTCACTACTGGAACTTAGCTAGATTGAAAAACTAGATTAATTTATTTAAAATGGTCTGAATAACAAAGTAAGTTCTGGTTCCTGATTTAACCTCAGGCTTTGTGGAATTAGGGATTCTTAATCTTTCAGAGAGCAAAGAAAGTAATTAGAATTTTGGATGTTGGAAGAACTTAAAAAATCTGACCCATATATACAAGTTTGCAAAACAAATCTCTAAAATTTGAGCTCTTCCTTTATGTAAATTTGCCAAACTCTGTATAGAAATTTATGAAAGCCAGCCAGCAAGTGATTTTGTAGAATAGGCCAGAGGACTGGTGAAAACTTTGGAGAATTACTGGCTTTTCAAAAGCTGATAATGGCCAGGTGTGGTGGCTTGCGCCCATAATCCCAGATGTTTGGAAGGCTGGGGTGAGAGGATCGCTTGAGGCCAGGAGTTGGAGACCAGTCTGGGCAACATAGACCTCAGCCTTACCAAAAATACAACAAAAAAAGAGTTAATAACATTCTCTGCACCCTCTGACTTCCTAGATTCTCCTGGTATATTAACATCAGCACTCTCAAGTTGCTTTTCAGATACTTTAGCATTATCTTTGCTTTCTACTACCTGTGTCTTCTCTCTGCTCCATCTAGTCTGAATATCTCTTTCACCTCTGACTCTGCCCTTCATTTTGGTCTTTTGCTTAATTTTTTGGTGTCTTTCTCCAGCTGCCTCTGAGTAGGAGAGTACATTTGTCTTACCTATTCTATATCTGTCTGTCTATTCCTTTAACTTTTGTGATTATATGTTCTCTTTTGTTATTTATTTATTTATTAAATGGAGTCTTGCTCTGTCGCCCAGGCTGGAGTGTGGTGGCGTGATCTTGGCTCACTGCAAGCTCCACCTCCCAGGTTCACGCCAAGCTCCACCTCCCAGGTTCATGCCATTTTCCTGCCTCAGCCTCCCGAGTAGCTGGGACTACAGGTGCCCGCCACAATGCCTGGCTAATTTTTTGTATTTTTAGTAGAGACGGGATTTTACCATGTTAACCAGGATGGTCTCCATCTCCTGACCTTGTGATCCGCCCGCCTCGGCCTCCCAAAGTGCTAGGATTACAGGTGTGAGCCACCGCGCCCAGCCCTTTTTTTTTTTTTTTTTTTTTTTTTTTTTTAGAAAAAGAGTCTCGCTCTGTCGCCCAGACTGGAGTGCAGTGGTGAGATCTCAGCTCACTGCAATCTCCTCCTCCTGGGTTCAAACAATTCTCCTGCGTCAGCCTCCCGAGTAGCTGGGATTATAGGTGCCTGCCACCATACCTGGCTAATTTTTTATATTTTTGGTAGAGATGGGGTTTCACCATGTTGGCCAGGCTGGTGTCGAACTCCTGACCTCGTGATCCACCCTCCTTGGCCTCCCACAGCGCTGGGATTACAGGCATGAGCCACCATGCCTGGCTTGTTTTAATTCTTTACAAAATCAAAATGAGACATTGTCAGTTTATTATATATTTTAGGAAAGTTTCATATTTCCCACTTCTAATTTAAACAATGGATGAGTAGAACGTTTGCTTTTTCTTTAAAACAAATCAAAATTTCATAAACCAACTTTTTTATAATACAAAAATCAAATTTAACTGTAAAATTTATTTTCAATGTTAGATACATTTTATTTATTTTATTTATTTATTTTTTTGAGACAGAGTCTCGCTCTTGTCGCCCAGGCTGGAGTGCAGTGTTGTGATCTCGGCTCACTGCAACCTCTGCCTCCCGGATTCAAGCAGTTCTCCTGCCTCAGCCTCCCGAGTAGCTGGGATTACAGGGGTGCACCACCATGCCTGGCTGATTTTGTATTTTTAGTAGAGACAGGGTTTTACCATGTTGGCCAGGCTGGTCTCGAACTCCTGGCCTCAGGTAACCCACCTGCCTTGGCCTCCCAAAGTGCTGGGATTACAGGCGTGAGCCACCGCTCCCAGTGAATACATTTTAAAATACCTTATACATGATAAAGTACATTATATTAGCTGGGTGTGGTAGTGTCCACCTGTAGTCCTAGCTAAATTTGGGGGATTAAACAGGAGGATGAGGCAGGAGAATTGCTTGATCCCAGGAGTTCCAGGCTGCAGTGAGCTATGATTGCATCACTGCACTCCAGCCACGGGTCACTGCAGCCTCAATCTCCTGGACTCAAGTGATCCTCCCACCTCAGCCTCCTGAGTAGCTGGGACTACAGCCACACACCACACCATACCCAGCTAACTTTTTTTTTTTTTTTTTTTGAGACATGGTCTGTCACTAAGGCTGAAGTGTAGTGGCACGATGACAGCTCATTGCCGCCTCTGCCTCCGAGGCTCAAGTGATGCTCCTGACTACAGGCGTGTGCCATCATGCCTGGCTGATTTTTGATTTTTGTAGAGATGGGGTCTCACTATGTTGCCCAGGCTGGTCTTGAATTCCTGGACTCAAGTGATTCTCCTGTCTCGGTCTCCCAAAGTGCTAGGATTACAAGTGTGAACCATTGCAGCTGGCCTTTTTTGTTTTTTTAATTTTAATTTTTTGTAGAGACAGGGTCTCATAGTGTTACCCAGGCTGGTATCGAACTCCTGGCCTCAAGCAATATTCCCATCTTGGTCTCCCAAAGTGCTGGGATTACAGGCATGAGCCACCACTCTTGGCCTGCCTTGGCATTATTTTGATTAAGATTCAGATAAGCATATTTTCCTAATAGTCTTAAAAACTGTTAAAACAGATAAATGTAGAAAGCAGATCTTATGCTTTACAGATTCTGAGCAAGCATTTTAAGGTCATTAACATATTTTTATTCTTAATGTTATTAATCACAGCCAAGTCAAGTCACTCTAATCTCCAGACTTTGAATAGAATGTGCCTTTCTTATTTCTTTCTCATGTTAGTGTGTGATTCAAGATCATATGCTGGCTTGACATTAGGAGCTTTATAGTTTCTTACAGTTGCTGGCTGTGGGTACTGGTTTAGGGAATCATCTTCAGGGTTGTCTGTGTTGGAACCTGTTGTCAGAGTTAGTTCTTGTTCTCACTTTCCATGTGGCACAGAAGAAGATCTACATGGGGCATCTTAACTATAAGCTGAGAACATGTAGCACTTATAACTTCCTCTTCTCCAGTTAGAAGGAAGTAGTTTTCTTCTATACTCTTAAAAGCAAATGACACCAACTTCCCCTCCACTCTGCTTTCCCAAATTAAGTTTATATTAGTTAAGGTACTGGAAACTGCATGGAATTGAGTTAAAAACCCTAAGTTTGAGTCCTGACTTTGCCAGGAGATCACTTCATTTTTAATGAACTTCAGTTCCTACCTTTTTTTTTTTTTTTTTGAGATAGGGTCTCTGTTGCCCAAGCTGGAGTGCAGTAGTGAACACAGCTCACTGCAGCCTTGACCTCCTGGGCTCAAGCTGTCCTCCTTCAGCCTCCTGTGTAGCCAGAAGCACAGGCGTGTGCCACCACACCTGGCTAACTTTTGGATATTTTTGTAGAGATGGAGTCTCACTTTGTTGCCCAGAGTGGTTTTGAACTCCAGGGCCAAAGTGATCCTCCTTGGCCTCCCAAAGTGTTGGGATTACAGGCGTACGCCATGTGCCTGGCCTCTATCTTTTCAATGGGCATAGTCCTCTTTTATTTATGTAGTTTACTTTCGCTTGTTGCAGAAAGACATAATGTGGTTAAATAGGGCTATAGTAATAATTCGTGTTCTCAGGGTTGTTGTGAGGATCAAAGAAATGTATGAGAAGGTAAACTGCAAGGTTCAGAATAGTAAAAATAAGCCCCCATGAAATAAGCCCTCATGAAAAAAAAAACATGGAAAATATAGAGAAATGAAAATAGGAGTAAAGAGCCACTACTCAAGTCAACCACTAACAACTGTTTTAGTGTTATTTCTGTCACCTTAAAATTGTGTGTGTGTGTGTGTGTGTGTGTTCTTCTGTTGCCTAGGCTGGTCTCGAATTCCAAAGCTCAAGCATTCCTCCCACCTCAGCCTTCCAAAGTGCTGGGATTACAGGCGTGACCCACCATGCCAGACCCCAAAATTTTTTTTGACATTATGCTTATGCTACCATATGAGAACACAAATTGTAAGGCTCGGAATAGTTTAAAAAATAAACCTCACCCCTGTTCACTAAAAACTGCATGGAAAATATAGAAAAGTGAAAATAGGAGAAAAAAGATACATTGTTTTACTGCCAAAGAAAATTACCAATTACTCCTGACATTTTCTTTTCCTTTTTTTCTTTTTTTTTCCCTGAGACAGAGTCTTGCTCTGTCACCCAGGCTGGAGTGCAGTGGCACAGTCTCGGTTCACTGCAACCTCCGCCTCTTGGGTTCAAGTGATTCTCCTGCCTTAGCGTCCCGAGTAGCTGGGACTACAGGTGTGAGCCACCATGCTCGGCTAATGTTTTTTTTTTTTTATTTTTTAGTAGAGATCTGGTTTCACCATGTTGGCCAGGCTGGTCTCAAACTCCTGACCTCAGACAGTTGGCCTGCCTCAACCTCCCAAAGTGCTGGGGATTACAAGCGTGAGCCACTGCACCCAGCCGACATTTTCTTTTTAGTATATTTCCCTCACCTTTTTTGTTTTTGAAGGCAAATACTTTTAAAAAAGCATTTTTGATAACTCTTAATTCCTAACAATAACTAGATAACCTTTAGATTTTTATAGGCAAGTACATCAGAAAAAACTCTGAGTCCGTATCTCTTTTTAAAAGTTGTTGATTTCAACATAGTCCCTGCTAGTCTCTAGCTGAGACTGTTCTTGTTTAGTCTAAGTATTTTCTTGCTTTTGTGAGGAAGCAAAAAATACGTTTTCTGTGAAAATGTGATTGACCTGGCATATAGAATATGTCTCGAAGGAGCTCATCTAAGTGAGGCGGCAGGTCCCAGAGGGTCCCTGTGACCTGAGGGCAGTTAAAGAGAGGAGACACCTCAGCTGGGTTTACAGAACACAGTCTAGGGGGTGAGTAGCCCCACCTGGTGAGATGTTGGTAATGTTGTCATTTGCCTGGTTAAGATATACATATGTTTGCACCTTTTTCTCCAAATGTCTGATTATCTATATTAAAGGATGTGTATGGAGTTGTTTTTAACAGGAATCCCTGAAATTCTGTGTTTAGGAACACTATACCTTAACAACACTCTCTCCCAATATATTTAAGCCAGTATTCTTTCCCAGAGGCATTTGGGAAACTGGGTGGATGTCATTGTGCAAATTAAATGTGGCAGATGCCTAGATGGGAAACCTGTAATGAATAGTACTTTCTTTTAAAATAGGTTAAAGGAAGATGGAAGTGGAAGTGCTTATGACAAAGAATCTATGGCAATTATCAAGCTGAATAATACAACTGTCCTTTATTTAAAGGAAGTGACTAAATTTTTGGCACTGGTCTGCATTCTAAGGGAAGAAAGCTTTGAACGAAAAGGTAATAGCATTTTAAAAAGCTGTTTTTATGTTAATTTCTTTGCTATAACTTCTCAGGTTCTTGAAAACAAGAGAAAATAATAATTGCAGTGTTAGAAAAATGGCTATTAGAAAAAAAAAAAGCTCAAACTGCTTTTGTCCCTTTCCTTCCATGTATAGTCCAGACTTTCTCTTCTCTTTTTTTCATCTTTCATTTTAAATCAAGATTTTAATTCTAGCCTTTCTGCATTCAAATGCTTTCATTAACTGTTTAACTGAATGCAGTTTGGCTTCCATCTGAACAAGTCTACTGAAACTAGACTTTTATTTATTTATTGTTTATACTTTAAGTTCTGGGATACATGTGCACCACGCACGGGTTTGCTACATAGGTATATATGTGCCATGGTGGTTTGCTGCATTCATCAACCTGTCATCTACATTAGGTATTTCTCCTAATGTTATCCCTCCCCCAGCCACCCACCCCCTGACAGGCCCTGGTGTGTGATGTCCCCCTTCTTGTGTCCGTGTGTTCTCATTGTTCAGCTCCTCACTTATGAGTGAGGACATGCGGTATTTGGTTTTTTGTTCCAGTGTTAGTTTGCTGAGAATGATGGTTTCCAGCTTCACCCATGTCCCTGCAAAGGACATGAACTCATCGTTTTTTATGGCTGCATAATATTCCATGATGTATATGTGCCACATTTTCTTTATCCAGTCTGTCATTGATGGGCATTTGGGTTGGTTCCGAGTCTTTGCTATTGTGAAGAGTGCTGCAGTAAACATACGTGTGCATGCGTCTTTATAGTAGAATGGTTTATAATCCTTTGGGTATATACCCAGTAACAGGATTGCTGAGTCAAATGGTATTTCTGGTTCTAGATCTTTGAGGAATCACCACACTGTCTTCCACAATGGTTGAAATAATTTACACTGCTACCAACAGTGTAAAAGTGTTCGTATTTCTCCACATCCTCTCCAGCATCTGTTGTTTCCTGACTTTTTAATAATCGCCATTCTAACTGGCATGAGCTGGTATCTCATTGTGGTTTTGATTTGGATTTCTCTAATGACGTGATGATGAGCTTTTTTTCATATATTCGTTGGCTGCATAAATGTCTTCTTTTGAGAAGTGGCTGTTCATATCCTTTGCCCACTTTTTAATGGGGTTGTATTTTTCTTGTAAATTTGTTTAAGTTCCTCGTAGATTCTGGATATTAGCCCTTTGTCAGATGCGTAGATTGTAAAAATATTCTCCCATTCTGTAGGTTGCCTGTTCACTCTGATGATAGAAACTAGACTTTTAGAAGTTACCAGGTTACCTCCTTGCTGCGTTCAGTGGCCTTTTCTTACTCTGCAGGCTTTTCAGCCTTCTAAGCATGTGATCTTGTCAGTCCCTCCTTTCTGAAAACTTTCTTCTCTCTTTGCTTCTCTGAAGCTGAATTCTTGGGATATTTTGTGTGTTTGTTTTCCCGACCACCTCTCCTGTTTCTTCTGTTTTTTTTTTTTTTTCTCAGTCCTGTTTGTCAGAGCCAAGTCTTTCTGCTTGCTTATTTTCTAGGTCAGCTCATCAAATACATGGCTTGTTAATCTTCTCATGTGATTGAAAAATTCACATCTCCAGCTATGACTTGGGATCATGCTCTCGTCCTATGTTTGGAGCTATTAGTAAGATGTTCTCTCTTAAATATTGTGAATGTTACCTTTAACGTCATGTCAGTCATTGGTTGACGAGTATTACCCCTGTTTTGTGACTCTTGTGGCTGTCATACTTCTGTCACTAGTTATGCGAGTTTCTCCTGTCCAAGTGTAGATACCTTGTAGTTAGGTAATTGTGTGGTGTGATTGCTGAAGGGGCCCTTGCAGATTGGTTCACAGAGGAGATTTTGTGATCTTTTTCTATTCTTCTATGTTGTTTATATTGAATTTTCACCAAATCTGATCATTTGTTTCTTGGAACTGTTTCTTGGGTTTCCTTTCCATTTTCACTGTCAGTGATTCCACTCCAGGTTCTCATTGCTTCAGGCCAGTGGTGTTGCAGTAGTCTCTTACTTGATAATATTCATGTAGTTGACATGTATGTGGAGGGTGTAGTATGTGTCATCTTTTATCCCAAAGGCAGATTAGTTTTCAGAAAATTTATTTTGTATTATTTAACTACTCAAGGATCTACAGTAGCTCTGTTATTTACTGCAACAAGTCCTTCCTCTTCTACCTGAGTTTTTTTTTTTTTTTTCTTTTGAGACAGAGTCTCGCTCTGTTGCCCAGGCTGGAGTGCAGTGGCGCAATCTCGGCTGACTGCAAGCTCCACCTCCCGGGTTCACACCATTCTCCTGCCTCAGCTTCCTGAGTAGCGGGGACTACAGATGCCTGCCACCATGCCCGGCTAATTTTTTGTATTTTTAGTAGAGGCGGGGTTTCACTGTGATAGCCAGGATGGTCTCAATCTCCTGACCTCATGATCTGCCTGCCTCGGCCTCCCAAAGTTCTGGGATTACAGGAGTGAGCCACTGTGCCCAGCCTACCTGAGTTTTTAATGGAATAGTTCAGATATACCCAAATTTTTGGGTAAATCAAAACATGTATCTTCGCCTTTCAGCTTAAGAACTAAAATGACAAATACAGTTAAAATCTTTTTTTTTTTTTTTTTTTAGAGACAGAATCTCAGGCCATTGCCCCAACATGATCCTAATTCACTGTAGCCTCAAACTCCTGGGCTCAAGAGATCCTCCCACCTCAGCCTCCTGAATAGCTGGGACTATAGGCTCATGCTACAGGATACTGGCTAATTTTAAAATATTTTGTAGAGATAGGATCTCTCTCTCTTGCCCAGACTGGTCTTGAACTCGTTGCCTCAAGCAATCCTCCTCCCTCAGCCTTCCAAAGTGCCAGGATTACAGATGAGAGCCAACTGCCTGGCCAGCTGAAGTCTTCTGTGTGTTTTTCTCAATTGAAATCCCTTCCTTTGAGCTATATGTATTATTTTTCTTATTTTTTCACTTCATGACTGTCCTTAAACAATAGAGTATTGTATAAATGATATAAAAATATAAGTAGTCTTCTGCAACTTGCTTGATTCTTTTCATTCAGGTGGTTTTTGAGATTTATTGAGATTGATGACACATAGTTCTAGTTCATTCCTTTTCACTGCCGTATAGAATTCTATGGGTTGACTATACCACATTTTATTTTCTTGTTGCTGGACATTTGGATTATTTTAAAAATTTCAAATCTGTAACAAATGCTCATGAACAAGTTTGCACATGTGGAGAATTTCTCTAGGGTATGCCTTTAGGAGTGGAATTTATAGAGTACATATATCTTTTGACTAATAAAGATATTGCCAAACAGCTCTCCAAAGTGACTTTACTATTTTCATCCCTGGCTGGCACCGGTCTGTGGAAGTTATCACTTCTTATCCTTAATAATGCTTGGTATTGTTAGACTGTTTAATTATTGTCAATCTGGTAGGTGTGAAAGGGTATCTTATTTGATTCTCATTTTTCCTTTTTAAATTACTGGTTAGAGCAAGTGTCTTTTCATGGCAAGTACCTTTTCATGGCTATTCAGGTTTCTTCTTTCACATTTTACCTGTTCCATATATATTTATCTTTTTTTGCACTGATTCTTAGCAGTTCCTTATTTTTCTCTATGTTAGTTTATTTATTTATTTATTTTTTTGAGACAGAGTCTCGCTCTGTCACCCAAGCTGGAGTGCAGTGGTGCGATCTCGGCTCACTGCAAGCTCCGCCTCCCGGGTTCACGCCATTCTCCTGCCTCAGCCTCCCGAGTAGCTGGGACTACAGGCGCCCGCCGCCATGCCTGGCTAATTTTTTGTATTTTTAGCAGAGATAGGGTTTCACTGTGTTAGCCAGGATGGTCTTGATCTCCTGACCTCGTGATCTGCTCGCCTCGGCCTCCCAAAGTGCTGGGATTACAGGCGTGAGCCACCGTGCCCAGCCTATGTTAGTTTATTTTTTTTATTTGTGTTTTTATTTTGAGATGGGAATCTTGCTGTGTTGCTCAAGGTGGTCTTGAACTCCTGAGCTCAAGCAGTCTTCACACCTCAGCCTCTCACATAGCTGGGATTACAGGTGTGCATCACTTGTGCCTGGCTCCTAACCATTTTAATCTTTAAAAAATTTTTTTTTTTAGACCGGGTGTGGTGGCTCACACCTGTAATCTCAGGGCTTTGGAAGGCTGAGGTGGGAGGACGCTTGAGCTCAGGAGGTCAAGACCAGCTTGGGCAAGATAGCAAGACCCTGTCTCTACCAAAAAATAAGTTAGTTGGGTGTGGTGGCTTGCACCTATAGTCCTATCTAATCAGGAGGCTGAGGCAGGAGGATTGCTTGAGCACAGGAGTTTGAGGTTACAGTGAGCTATGATTGCATCACTGCACTCCAGCCTGGGTGTCAGAGTGAGACCCTGTCTATAAAAAAAAAAAAAAATTTGTTTATGGAAATTTTCAGGTGTACACAAAGGTGGAGCAGCACGAGGAGTCTCTATGCATTCAGCTCCTGGGTTCAGCCCTCATCCCCACACACTTCAGTCATGTTTCCTGGAGAGCTTCTCAGTTATTATAGATTATTAAGCTTTTTTATTTTATTGTGGAAACTGTCAAATATATAAAAAAGTAGAGAAAATAGTATAATAAAAGCCTTTTAATCGCTTGCCCAGATTCAGTAGTTATCAAAATTATAGCCAATTATGTTTCATATTTTTACCACTTTCCCTACTGGATTATTTTGAAGCAAAGGCCTGACATGAAATCATTTTGTCTCTGCAGGTTTCAGTAGGTATCTCTAAAAGGTAGTGGTTTTTAAAACAATAAGCAACAAAATTAACCGTGACTTAATGATATCATCAGATATCTGGCCAGTGTTCAAATTTCCTTGATTGTCTGTTTTATTTTACATTTGGCACAGAAATAAATTTTAATGTAGTTGAATTGATCAAAACTTGTCTTTTATAGTTTGTTTCTTTCTGAGTCTGAAGGTGCACCTTAATTTGGCTGTAACCTACTTATTCAGACCTGATTCTTAGTATTTCCTACCAAGAGTTCTCTGATGTCCCACTCTCCAGTCAGACTGTTTTTTTTCCTGTCTTCCACCTGTGCTGTATTCTCATTGCCAGGTCCCTGCAGTTTTCTTGTGATTTTGTTCCCCTTTTCTGCCTAATTAAATCATGTCTGTATTCCCCAAGTTCTTTCTTGTCCCTGAAGTTTTCAGTTGATTACTTTGCCCTGCACTTGGCTTTTTCGTTGGATTTCCTTCACAGTTGTAGTCAATTTGACACCAGATTGTTTTGGTTTGTTTCTTGTATTTTGGCTTTATGCCTCAGCTAGCATATCCTGTCTGGAAGGCATGGACCATATCTGCTGTTTCCTTTGACATATTGTACCCTCTATCGTGCTGTTCAATAAGTATTTACTGACTTTCATCAAATCAAATATAAATTATTGAAAGATCACACTATGTTCAAGCAGGCCACACAGTGTATTTGAATATTTTACTTTTCTTGAATGTGAATTGAGTGATTTGAAACTTGGATGCCAGAAGTATTAATTTGGCCAAGGTGATGGTCTAATCGCAATTGCATTTGTTTTCTAGCAGAACGTTATGATGGTGGATATATAAGATGACCAGCTGTTCTTTTTTTTTTTTTTTTTTTTGAGATGGAGTCTCGCTCTGTCACCCAGGCTGGAATGCAATGGCGCGATCTTGGCTCACTGCAAGCTTTGCCTCCCAAGTTCACGCCATTCTCTTGCCTCAGCCTCCTAAGTAGCTGGGACTACAGGTGCCCGCCACCAAGCCCGGCTAATTTTTTTTGTATTTTTAGTAGAGGCGGGGTTTCACCATGTTAGCCAGGATGGTCTTGATCTCCTGACCTTGTGATCCGCCCGCCTCGGCCTCCCAAAGTGTTGGGATTACAGGCGTGAGCCACTGCACCTGACCGATGACCAGCTGTTCTTACGATTGAAGAGGTTGCTATCTAGTTTAGAGGCTTAAGAATTTCCAACCAGTGTTTATCTGAGTTATTTTTGGCTGCAAACCCAAATATAAAATTTCACAATTGACAATTCAGGAGGCATTCTTTTCTTTTTTCTTCCTGCAGGTTTAATAGACTACAACTTCCACTGTTTCCGAAAAGCTATTCATGAGGTTTTTGAAGTGGGTGTGACTTCTCACAGGAGCTGTGGTCACCAGACTAGTGCCTCCAGTCTGAAAGTGCTAACACACAATGGCACGCCACGAAACGCCATCTAGTCTGAATCCCAGCGTCGGGGCTCTGTGCCAGCTTACTCTTCACTCCAGGGTCGGATGCCACGTGCTACAGGACATGGGAGCTGCCGCTTGTGGGAATCTGGTGCCTGTTCCACTAGAGACAAGGGGTAGAGTTTCTCATTTGGATGAAAACCCCTTCAACTGGTGGTGTACAACTGAAGCTACTATTTCTTTTTTGAAAATGGCAAAAAAAAAAAAAAAAAAAAAAAAATTCTGGAGACCACAGAACTCAAGTGTGTGTTTCTCCTCTTTTGGGTCCCCTTTAAGTAGTTGGGATATTTTGGACCTGGAGAGAACACCAGTTATCCATCCTTACCAGGGAATGTTGCCATCAATTCCAGTTGAAAATAATAGAAAAGACTGAATTTTTATATGCTTCACTTAGGCTTTCATTTGAGTAGACTCTAAAAATTCTGCCTTGCTTAAGTTCTAACACTGCCTCTCAGATTTCAGTTTTGGACATCATTGCACAACTAAGACCTTTTAAACGCATTTGCTTGCTAACTCAGAAGACACATAGTCTGCCGCAAGACATTCCTATATTGAAGAAATGAGAGAAAATTTTATGCTGCATCAGGTGGAGAGCAAGGCTCAACAGTGGTTGCATTAGTTCCCTCGGAAGTGTTGGAAAAACTTTGAAATGGAAGAAAATTTTTGCACCTGTGTTCTGAGTACCAGATGTCTGGGTTCTTTCTTCTGCATTAGATAAATGATCATGCTCAGTGTAACAAAGGGAATTAAAAGTTTTTCCCACAGTCCCCTTCTAGGGGAGAAACTCATTGTGTCACTGAAATGTTTAGCTTACTTTATTCTTGATGTCAGCCTCTACAGACCTTTTATTCTAAGCTATCGAGCTTCTTGATTGCATTTTGTTGACCATGAGTGACCCTAAGGCATTGGGGGACTGTCCACTGGGAGTTGGAGTGAGCACGTGGTGCTGCAACAGGCATTGTTTTACATACTTTGTCTCCAGTATTCTGACACCAAGTGTCAACTGTGGTACTTTCTTTGCCTAGGATATTAATTCATAATTGTTGCTTTTGTTGATGGTTGATACCCTTTCCATTGATTTAAACCTAACACATTATTTCTATTCCACATGCCCAGTAGTCATATATTCCAAAGCCACTGGACCACTTGAGTACATAAGTGCCACTGTTTAATGCAATATGTATATTCAGGTCTGTAAACCTAACAGTGTGACTTGGAGTGCTTCCTGCAGATGATTCTGACTTGAGTATTTACATGGACCATGGTGATATCCAAAAGAAAAATGCTTTTTATATTTATAGATTATTTCATTGAACTATATATGAAATGGGTATCAATAAATGTATTTACTCCAAAATCGGCGTTTCTCCTTGCCTGAGGTATGGAGGGTGGTGGTGGAACGTTGGGTTGTCCCACTTTGCTGTTTTCTCATCCATTTCTTTTTCTTTTGCTGCTTCCTGTGGTTAACATTTCTTATGTGTCAGAGCTTCGAGTTCTATCCCGATGTGGAAATTTCATGGCCTTGTGTCTAGGTATCTCCCCTGGCCCATTTCTGCTCTAGGGTAGTAAATCTAAGCTCAGGTGAAAATGTTTTTGGTTGGGTGTTTCATATCCGCAAATCTCACACATGGTGGGGAGTATCCTGGTCCTGACATCATTAATGCATTAATCCAACCTAAGAAGGAGTGAGGAGATGAGTGAAGTAAAACACACTTAAACAATTGTACCGATTCCAGCTTGTTTTCTGTTTCCTCCAGTTGCTGACATACTCATTGACTCTTAAATCTCGGTTAAATCATTGTTTGTCTATACAAACAGTTAGGTTGGGTCTAAACTAATCAGAGAAAAATAGACATTAGTTTATCAGTGGGAGGAAGAGAGATTGAAAGATCTTTAAATTTTGTAATTGGACTACTTTAGAAGCTGTTTTAATTCTGAAATGGAAATCACAGAAACAGCTTGAAAAAACTCTTGTGAAACTATCTAATCCTGTCTCCTTTTTCAGATTTTGGAAACAGGTGCAGAGGGATAAGGAGCCTTGTTGAGGCTGTAGCTAGGAAGACTGTATAACTTAAATTCCAGATACTGTTGAGAGTGGAAGGGATGACATTAGTAAGGATGCCTGAGCAGCAGGTGTGAACTGGCACTGTTGAGGGTACACTAAGGGTGGCCAGCCTCATCATAGATTTAATTAGTGGCAAAACAGGGCTTGTCCTCCAGGCCTGGCAGCCCAGCGTTGCATGCCTTTACTTGCAGCCTCCAGCCTTAGGCTCCCATTGGTTAAATGGAGAGAATGCTTCAAGATGTGTGTGGTACATAGATGCCCAATAAATGTTATGTTTTCCTATTACTGAAAATTATAAATTCAGTCAGTGATTAAGGAGAAGTCTTTAATTGTGAAATAGAAAGTAAATGTGAAAGGAGACAACTCAGGATGAAGAAAACGGAGAATAAAATGATCAGGGTTTTGCTTGAAATGTTTTGCATCCCAGTGGATGTTGATCTCTACCAGTCTACTTCAAAGATAACTAGGACAGATGGTTAAAAAAAACCTTAAAGTCTTAAGCAGCAAGGTATTTTAGCTATTTCACATACCACCACCTCTCCCATTCACATTCATATATACACACACATACATATATGCATGTATATAATATCTCAATATAGAATGCTGGAGGTATTTGGGAGTTAATTTACCTTCTACATCTTGAGTTCTGTGTGGAGAAATGATTTAAAAGATAAAATCAAGCATTGTTGGAGAAAGCACTGTGTGTGAATTTTGGACTTTGGTAAGGATCTCTATCCTTTGTTTTGCAAATGCTGAAAGCCCTTCCAGTTATTCAAAAGAGATTATTAGTATCACTGTTTTCCATCTAAGCTAGTAAGTAAGCTAGTTGGTTTAAATGCTCCCCCTGTCCCTCTCGGGGGTCCCAGAGGAACATAGTCTGTAAAGGGAATGTGGACAGCAGCTGGGCATAACTGGAGAGTTGTTTTTTTTTTGAGACAAAGTTTCGCTCTTGTCACCCAGGCTTGAGTGCAATGGCGCAATCTTGGCTCACCGCAACCTCCACCTCCCGGATTCAAGCGATTCTCCTGCCTCAGGCTCCTGAGTAGCTGGGATTACAGGCATGCGCCACCACACCCGGCTAATTTTGTATTTTTTTGGTAGAGATGGGGTTTCTCCATGTTGGACAGGCTGGTCTCAAACTCCCGACCTCAGGTGATCCACCTGCCTCGGCCTCCCAAAGTGCTGGGATTACAGGCATGAGCCACTGTGCCAGGCGAGTGTTATTTGTTAATAGTAGCTTCCCAGAACTGTACATTAGGATACTTTGGATACAAATAACATCAAAGAAGGACATGAAGGGAAAGCCAACCACCACTAATTATTTTAGGTGGTTTACATGTATTACCTTGTAATCTTCACAACTCCTTGAGAAGTAGGTGTTATATTCCTATGTTACAGAAGGGGAAATAGATACAGAACAGCTCATTTGTAAAGTGGTAGAGTTAGAATGGGAACCCATGCAGTTTGATTCCATAACCTGCAGCAGCAAACTACCACTCGACCTTCCTTTCCTAGTAGGGAGAGTGAGTTTGCTCACTGGTGTGTTTTGCAAAAAAAAAAAAAAAAAGAATTCTATAGTTAAGTTTTGGAAACTTGCAATCTGTAGTCTCTCTTTGGAGATTTACTACATACAGTCAAATATGAAAGGTTCTGAGAAGACCTGCAATAAGGAAGCCTGTTTACCTTGGTTTATATCCCATGTTCCTAGGTTTATTTGACAGATTAAAGAAATGCATATTCGTTCAATCAGTGTGTAATAAATTCACACTGTTTTGAAATGTTTTCATGAGATTGGGAGTATGATTTTTACACTGTTTTCCAAGTATCTTAATACAACCATCACCAAACTGGTTTCTTGGTTGGCTAGTTCAACACCTGTCTTTGTAGGTAGTGAGCGGGAAGCATATTTAACTACTCTGTAACATTTCCTCAATATCTCTACTCATTTAAGCCAGCTGTGCTGCGAAGCACAGGTAGCTTGTCTACCTTTTCAGCCTGTTTGGTGATGGTGTCCAAGTCCTTAGTGTATGGCCTCTAGGTGGCAGTGTTGTATTATCTAAACACAGCTTCTTGCTTTCTGGCTTCTGCATGTATGCTCTGTCCTGAAAGTTTGTATTGCCCGTTTCACCTAAGTGCACACCTAACTTAGAGATCCAAAAAATTCCTGAAGTATTTTCCCTGGGATAACATTCAGGACTGATTTGAGACATTTTATTGGAAGTGGAGCAGTGGATGATTTCCACTTTTTAGTGAGGGGTTGGGTAAAACGAAGGTCATTAACATCATTTGCTTTATGGATTACTAGTTGCAAAAGGGCCTTAAGACAGCTGTAGCCACATTCCTATAGCAGGCAGAACTTCTTGCTTCCTCTTCTAATCCATCTGTTGTAAGTGTGTGTGCTCTTCAAGACTCCATGGAAGGAAATGCCGCATATTTGAATGAAAATATCTGTTTTCACCACTTTTCTTTGTGTCAAATGAGGTTTGTTGAAATTATTTCACACTTATGCTTGAGAGATAAAATATGGCAAAGGAAAAGGCTGCAGAACCTTATCCTTCCATGGGTACTTATTTTTCCTTTTTGTTTTTTTTTTGAGACAAGGTCTTGCTCTGTCATACACGCTGGAGTGCAGTGGCATGATCATAGCTCCCTGCGGCCTCAAGCTCCCAGGCTCAAGTGATCCTCCTGCCTCAGCCTCCCAAATAGCTGGGACTACAGGCATGCACCACCATGCCTGGCTAATTTTTTTTTTAATGTAGAGATAAGGGTCTCTCCATGTTTCCCAGGCTGGTCTCAAACTCCTGGGATCAGGCAATCCTCCCCTGCCTCAGCTTCCCAAAGTGCTGGGATTACAGGTGTGAGTCATTGCTCCCAGCTTGTTTTTCTTTCTTCTAGAGCCATGTAATCGCTTCACAATCCCCAGCTGTGACTTTGCTCTGCAAAGACAAGTTTTAGTGTAAAAAGAATTAGATACACCAGTGCATCTTCAGACCTGTTTAAAATATAATTGAGAAAATTGCAAAGGACAGTTATAATGAGGAACTGAATGGCAGGAAACTAGTTGTTCCTCCCCACACTTGAAAGTGCCAGTTACTACCAACGTGTTGCCCGCAAAGTGCTGCAACTTCCACTTTAAGATTCTTACACTTTAAAACGCATCTTTTGAACTGAAGTGATCAAATATATATATTTGTTATTGTGTGTTTTGTTTTGAGATGGAGTCTCACTGTTGCCCAGGCTGGAGTGCAGTGGCGTGATCTCGTCTCACTGCAACCTCCCCCTCCTGGATTCAAGCAGCTCTCCTGCCTCAGCCTTCTGAGTAGCTGGGATTACAGGCATGCACCACCAGGCCTGGCTAATGTTTTGTGCTTTTAGTAGAGATGGGGTTTCACCATGTTGGCCAGGCTGGTCTCAAACTCTTAACTTCAAGTGATCTGCCCGCCTCAGCCTCCCAGAGTGCTGGGATTACAGGCGTGAGCCACCACCCAGCGTGGAGTGATAAAATATTAGAAGGCCTGTGGGAGACAATTAATTTGGTTTATTACAAAGTAACCTGCAGAACAGACAGGAACTTGAAATAGCAAAATGGAATATTAATTTTCTACAATATTCTTTTTGCTTTTCTTTACAAAAGAGGTGCTGGCACACACATTTTAGTAAATTGTGAATATTCCTTCCTTTCTTTCCATGTCCTCTCTCTTATGTCCATGCAAATTGGCATGCAAACTTTGTGTTCCAGGTAATGAGCCTGCAGACAGGACCTATGTTTCTCTGAAAAGCAGTGCTGGCATGCTCTGTACTGAGGCTTTTTCCCAGAAAATGTACTGCCTCTACAGCTTTGGAAGATGAACTGAGAAATAACGCTTATAACCCTACCAAACATTTCTCGAATATCTGTCTTGACTGTGGAAAGGGAGCTATTGGCCATTTCCATGCTTGGAGGATTCTTTTCTTCTACTGCACTGTAGTTCTTCCTGGCTAGATGTCTAGCACGGAGGCTCCTTGGACTATTTCCTCACATGACCCCTGTGGCAGTCTATTGATGGGAATGGGACAATTGAGAAAGGCAGGCTGTCTGGCAAAAAGAAACTCATTAGGGTCAGGGGCCACAGGATCTCCATGGAAATGTTCTCTGGACTACTAGAGTGTTGAGGCTGGATGAAGGGGAAGAGGGCTGAGCTAGAGATCGAATTGGCATACTGAGTGGGAGCAGGGTGGGGTGGGAGGCAGAACTGGGCCTTAGGGAGGGCCTTGGTCAGTCAATGGAAGGAAGACAGCTGGAACAGAAGTTAGAAGGATTCATGCAGTGAGAAGGAAACCAGGTAGAAAGGGAGGAATGCTCACCACTGAAATGTCTCTTATTTGTTGAAATGAAATTAAGGTCTCTAATTTGTTCTTACCCTTCAGGTTTCTGTGCCTGGAATCTGGAAAAGGAGACAGATTCTCCTAGATTTTGCCTAGGAATGTTAGTGACCTTGAGAGGCCTTCCAAATGGAGATCTGGGCCACACAGTGGAGATCTGCACCTGCCTCTGTAGGTCCTTGACTCTCCTCTTCCTATGTATCAAGTCCTTCATTTATTCTTGATTTCTTTCAGATCCAAAATAATAGTCAAAAAAGTGCTGTTTAACTGGTATTATTTTCATGTTATCCCTTACCACAGTTTATCTCAATTCTCACAGGAGCCTCAATGCTTATCTCTTAGATCCTTTTCTTCTTTTAAAAAATTTGGGCTAGCCTATACTAATAATTGTACTAGTTTAATTAAAATTATGATTAGCAGTAGCATGCATATCTTAATATTTGAGAGCTTACACCTTGCCAGCCATTGTGCTAAGAGCCTTACTTGTGCCTTCTCCTCTAATCCATCCAGTGTAATGAGGTTGGAGCTATTGTTGTGGTCCATTTTACAGATGAGAAAACTGAGGCACAGAGAACCTGCAGGAACATATTGCTAGTTTTATTGGCATAGCTTGGAATTGAAGTCCCATCTGTCTGATGCTACAGCAAAGATCTGCCTTCCTGATAGTAACAGAGCTTCTTAGAGGCTGCCAGGAAGGAAGGAAGAAGGAACGAGGGAAAATGCTACATTGGGACTCTGAGCAGCTTATCCCAGAACTTTCTGACAGCAGCTGTACACACCCGTTGTGGCAGAGGCAGAATAAACTTTCTTCTCCTTGGGCATAGAGATAATATTTCCAGCCACTCTTGCAATTAGGGATGACTATGTGAGTTCTACCAATGGAATGTGAGTGGAGGTGACATATTCCATTTCTAGGCGTAGCCCATATAATCATCTCAAGCATGATCCTCCATGTTTTTTTCCCTTCTACTAGATCACTACAGATGAGCACAGAAACACTGTTGAAGATGCAGAGCCTTGACATGGAAGGAACCTGGATTCCTGGATCACACAGTGAAAGGCTCATCTGCTGACCAGAAACACTTGCACTGGACTGATGAGCAGTGCATAGATGTCTCTGCTGTTAAGCTTTTGAGATTACGGGCTTTATTTATTATAACAGCTAGTGTCACCCTAACTTACACACTAACATACTCTATGGGTCATGATTCTTGGCTAGGAGCTCAGGCAGATAGTGGGTGAATGAACCAGAAAGATCCAGTTTTTGTGACCGGTTACAAAATGCCAGAAAGAAATAATGTTTCTTAGGCAAAAGAGATTATAGTGATTACTAGAATTTGAAGTTGGGTTTATTGGATACTCGTCAGAGTGAACTTCTAATGTGAGGAGATCACTGAACTATCTTAGGAGTCCGTGGATAGGTTACAGAGGTTTTAGAAGCCCCTGAATTTGTGTGCAAAATTATATGTACCAACTGGACAGAGAGAACCTGGCCTTTTCAGTCTCCAAAAAGGTGAGGAACCAGTTGTGAATCTGAGCATAAGCCACTTAGGAGGCTTATTTAGAACAGAAATGCAAAATTGGACTTGGCTGCATGTTCTGGATTTCACATTTTTTTCCCTAGGATTTCCAATTCTGCCCCTTATATATGTAAAAACTATAAAAGGAGAGCTTTTCTTGAAACTGATACATTGGCATATGGTACAAGTGTCAATGAGCAAGTAAAATAGTCTGGGTGAGGGAAATCATGAATATAAAACGTAATTGTCTTGTGGTCAAGTAGAACACGAAGCCAATCGTTTTGGGAGGAAAAATAAGCCTAGCTCATTAGTTTCCCCCTTCTAGCCTGCCAGCTTCCTCTTTTCTGTGTGTCTGAGGGTCTCTGCCTTCGCGTCCCCTGGCGGGTCCCTTCTGTAACGAGCCTTCCTCGACTTGGCATCCCCCTTCTTGATGGCATTCCTCAGGGGAGGGGAGGAAGAGTTTCCTCAACCCACTGAGGGTTCCTGGCCAGGTCTAGTGAAACAGACAAAGACAGGTTAACAGGATCAGCACCATAAGACAGGGCAAGAAAAGAAAGAAAAAAAAGACAAGTTAACAGGAGAAAAGCATAACAGATTTATTTGAAGTTTTACATGACATGGGCTGGGCATGGTGGCTCACACCTGTAATCCCAACACTTTGGGAGGCTGAAGGGGGTGGATCACCTGAGGTCATCCTGCCTGCCAACGAGAGCAGCCTGCCAACGTGGCGAAACCCCATTTCTACTAAAAATACAAAAAAATTAGCCGGGCATGATGGCGGGCGCCTGTAATCCCAGCTACTCGGGAAGCTGAGGCAGGAGAATTGCTTGAAGCCAAGGAGGCAGAGGTTGCAGTGAGCCAAGACTGCACCATTGCACTCAAGCCTGGGCAACAAGAGCAAAACTTCATCTCAAAAAAAAAAAAAAAGAAAAGAAAAGAAAGAAAATGAAATAATGTTTTACATGACATGGGAGCCTTTAGAAACGAAAACCAGAGACCCAGGGAAAACTGTCCATTTTTATGCTTCAATTAGATGAAGAACGGACAGCCGTGTAGAAATGGGACTGGACACACAAGATAAGACCTCGCGGTAACAGACTGAAGGGGGAGACTCTGCAAGGTCTGTCCAGATTCTTCTTGGCCTTTCTATGCAACGCTCCTTCCTCCAGGGTATAGGGCAGGACACCTCCTGGAATGAGGGTCTTAAGACCTACTATCAGACAAGGTAGGTCGGAGAATTTCCTTATGGTTAGCTCTTACACAGAAAGGTGGGAAAAGGTTAGAGTAACATTACAGGTTTTATGGCTGGCTTTGGGAGAGAGGGGTTCTAGTTGCTATGACCTACCTTGGGGAAGAGGAATCCCAGTTTTTTGTTTCTTGGCTTTTTTTTTTTTTTTTTTTTTTTAAGACAGAGCCTTGCTCTGTCACCCAGGCTGGTGTGCAGTGGCGCGATCTCGGCTCATTGCAACCTCTGCCTCCCGTGCTCAAGGGAGCCTCCCACCTTAGCCTCTTGAGTAGCTGGAACTATAGGTAGTGCCACTACGCCCAGCTAATTTTGTTTTGTATTTTTAGTAGAGACGGGGTTTTGCCATGTTGCCCAGGCTGGTCTTGAACTCCTGGGATCAAAATGCTAGGATTATAGATGTGAGCTACCATGCCCAGCCAGAATTTCAGTTTTATGGCCTGCCTTTAGGTAAAAATGGGAGCAGGAGAAAGAAGAGCAGGAGAAGATCAGAAAGAGACTTCTGAGCCCCTTTCCTTCAGTTCAAATTATTCAGCACGTCCAGGCACCACACTTTAGGGTATTGTGTTCTGAGCCCCAACATTTTGAAGATTCCTGGCCCACATTTTGGCCCATCTAATTTCTTTTTCAATTATCCTGTATATTTAATAAAATTCTGCAAGGGCAATCACTAGGCTGAAGGGCAGAGTCTGTGTATTTGGCGGTCCTCTTTTTTATCCAGTAGGGGTGCCCGGCACAGGGCTGGCTTCATACTATACACTCAGTACAGGCTTCACTGTGCTGGCGAAGAATGGGAAAAATGTAAACAACGTGACTGGGAGACACAATTTGTGATCCGTTTAAGGCTGCTCAGGGGCAGTGGTTGCTGGGCTTGCTGTGGATGACAGTGAGGCTGGGGTCCAAGCCAGATGCTTATTCATTCATTCAACAAATTCCTAGTGAGTGCTTGCTGGATGCAAGGCTGTGTTCTAGGTTCCCAGGATCTATCAGTGAACAAGAGAGCAAAGTCCTTGCCATTATAGTGCTGACTGAATTTCAGCCTGACAGAAGTTAGGATGCAGATGGAGGAGAATGGAGTCTCAGAGAAGTGAAGTGGCTTGCCCTAAATCACGCAGCTGGTAAGCCAATGAGTGCTGACCTTCTGACTCCAAGCCCTACACATATCAACACATCAAGAGAATAAGGAGGATAAACATTAGAGGCGATTTAACAACAAATTCTGGTGTGTGTGTGACTTTACACACCTAGAATGAACAGATTCTTTATGTCAAAACGTACTATTAAATAAAACAAGAAAAACTAGGAAATATGCTTATTATGTATAATAGAGAAAGTTAATTTTTTTTTTTTTTGAGATGGAGTTTCCCTCTCGTTGCCCAGGCTAGAGTGCAATGGCACGATCTCAGCTCACTGCAACCTCCACCTCCCGGGTTCAAGTGATTCTTCTGCCTCAGCCTCCCGAGTAGCTGGGATTACAGGCACCCACCACCACGCCTGGCTAATTTTCTGTATTTTTAGTAGAGACAGGGTTTCACCATGTTGGCCAGGCTGGTCTCAAACTCCTGACCTCATGATCCACCCACCTTGGCCTCCCAAAGTGCTGGGATTACAGGCATGAGCCACTGCACCCAGCCTGAAAGTTAGTATTTTTTATACAATTTTACAAATCAGTAAAAAATACATTCTAAAACAAAATGAGGGAAAGATATTAGTGTGTGACACAAAGTAGAAGAGGCCAAAACCATGAAAACCCATAAAACCTCACTAATAATAGAAGAAATGAACACTAAAATAATAAGCTTCCCTTTCTCTTTATCAAATGGGTATTTTTTTCAAAGGATGATATTCAATGTTGATGAGAATACAAGAACAGGATCTTTCATACATGTTTTAACCATCAATTTTAGGACTTTCTTAAATAGAATGATTCTTGTACTTCTTTAAAATAATATAGATTTGAAACATCTCATTACTTTTTTTAAACCATATTAACAGTGTTCTCCAATTTTTCTACAGTGAATGAATATGTATCCTTTTTATAATTAATATACATATATGCATTTTTAAAAATCCTTTAAAAATTGAAGGGGATAGGAGGAGGAGGTGTTTATTGGTTTTAATATGTTGTAGAAAATGGTCTTAGACTGAGAGCAGGGACCCAAGTTTATTGACTGCAGTCTGAAAAGTATCCAAGTGCCTGATCAGCTCTTCCAATCCTCTGAGCATGATCTGTGCAGTTTCTGTTGTTGTTTTATTGCGTGTCTATGGTGGTTCTTAACCATAGTTGCACACTAGAACCACTTGGGGTGAGTATAAAAAAAATAGTGATACCAGGCCCATCCCAAACCATAGTCATGTGTCGCTTAGTGACGGGGATACATTCTGAGAAATGTGACGTCAGGCAATTTCAGCATTGTGTGAACATCACAGGGTGTGCTTGCACAAACCAAAATGGTAAAGCTTCCTACATACCTAGGCTATACGGGGTAGCCTATTGCTCCTAGGCTACAAACCTGTACAGCATGTTACTTACTGAATACTGTAGGCAACTACAACACAATGGTTAAGTATTTGCATATCTAAACATAGAAAATGTACAGTAAAGATAAAATTATATGGTACCACTGTAGTGTGTGTGGTCCATGGTTGAGCAAATTGTCGTTATGCGGTGCATGATTATAAGTAAATAAGGCTGTTCCCATGTGGCTTAATGTCAGTTAGTGTTGAGAACCACCAGCTTCTAGGCTGGATCAAACTACCTCTAGCTACTCTGTGTGCCTACGCCTAGGTCATGTGACATATTGCAGGCTTGTTGAATTGACTTAAATAGGTTTGGTTTCTCAGCTCCTCAAGCACGAAGAATTGTTTTTGCTGCTGCTTTTTGTGTGTGTGTGTGTGCTAACTCAAAGTGTCAAAGAGAGACACACAAGAGGTGAAGAGGTGGCAGATGTATAGCTGTTTGTCAGTACATTGTTCTTCTTTCTTCTAAATTCCTGGGTTGTGACAGCTCAAAGTATCTGTGGTTAGTACAAATTTAAATTTAGTTATTGTTAAAATTTCAAAGCCAAATGAATTTTGATTCATTGGTTAAACAGAGAAATATGTTGCATTACACTGTTTTACAGAAGCAATAATTAGTCACCATAGGTTATAGTATTTAACCATCCCTGGCAGGTACCCAATAAATAGAGGAATGAGTGAATGAATGAATGAATGAATGAATGACAAAATGGAAATCAGGACAGGACAGCGTCTCTCACTTTATACTTGCCTCTTATAGGGGTCTCTAGCTACTTCAACTACTTCCCATTCTACCGTTCACCACTAAAGTTTTATTTGAGACTTAGATTGAATATCACTGTTTTGGTGATGCTGTATTCAAAACAACTTCCAAGTATGAAATAATCTTCAAAGTAAACCAATTTACGGGCTGGGCCAATGTTCAACCACTGTCACTGCAGAAATTGGGCACCTGTAGACGGTCCGTCACTTCCTCACAGTGGCTTAATGAGAGCATTTACTCTCATATAAAGTCCCCTCTTTCTTTCTCCTCTGACTGCAGACCCTAAAACACAGGTATGAACCTAACCACACTTCTCCTGTTGCATCTGCTCTGGAGGCAGGCATGGTTCTGTGAAAGCAAATGTCACTGCAGCAGCCATAATTTAAGACGTCCTTTTAAAAAATTCCAATTTCATCATTTCACAGAAGAATAGATCAATATTTCTACAGTTAAGAGTTTAGTTAAAAACCCTGCTGTGCAATGAAATAATGCATCTGCTATTGGCGTAGAGCGACTGGGATGTTAATTCCCTGGTTTTGTGTCAGTTAAGGGCAAATTAGCCTTCCAGCACCAGTCATGACTCATTATGTCATTATGTAGAAGGCACTTACTGTACCTCCACTACTATGCAATTTAGATCCAATAAAAATTGTGACAGCGTTTTTATCCACTTCATTAAGCTACTAATTTCTTGTAAAAAATGTACATTAATCTTTTTATAGCTTCATGCAGAGTGGCATATTTTTAGACTCTAACATTGATTAGGTCCTGGTTAAGAATAATTTTCACAGTACTTTTAAGAAATGTAAATAAAGTTACAATAATTTAATTTTTCAACATAGTTATGACAGTATTGATCTTAAAATGAACATGTTGGCTGAATTAAATGTGTAGCCCAAATGAAATACAGACTGAATATTTAAACATGCAACAAATTACAAAGCACGGCTTAACAATACCCTGCAAACAGAATGAAGAGAGGGAGCAGGAACCCTCATGGAAAATATCAATTGCTCATATTTTAAAAGAGGTAAATGGGGATTTTTTTGACATCTGACTTTCCCTACCCAAATGTTTAAAAAATACAGCAAAAAAAATAGTTTTCGCCTTTTGATTTTTCATTGCTTGTGAAGTATTAATGACTCTTCCATCTGAATGAGTTAGGAAAAAGTAGAAAAGAAGAAAGTTCCCTCTGCCAGCTAATTGTGATATTAGTGGGTCGGAGTCAGAGAAGACAGTGCCCAGGGTTTTCAGAGGGCACTGTGGGCGGTTGAGGGCAGAGTGTTGGCACCTGTGTACTTAGTGACAGAAGCTGCCCCCTTCACTCTAACCCTTCATCAACCCAGAGCTTTTGGAACAGGGCTGAGGAAGCTGTGAGTCACGTCCTCATTGGCCCTAAAGGTGAGCTCTAAATGCTGGCTGGCATTTCACGCAATTACTCAGGCTTCCCATTAGATCCTGACCTGCCTCGCTGGACCTTGTCTCCTTGCTCTGGACTCTTTGAGCTGTGCTCTGACTTTGATGCCCTCTGGCAGTGGTGTCTTTTGCTTTCCCAGGTGAACGAACCCTAGCTCTGTCCTGGCCTCCAAACCTACCCCGTTCTAGCCCCTCCACAAGTATCTACCGTGTCAGCCCCAACGGGAGATAGAGGCCGTGAAGAATGATTAGGCTTTATCATGGGAGACACACAGAGTGTGAACAGAGCCATGCTGGAGTCGAAGACTTAGATTCTTCCAGACAATATCTGTGTCCCCTCTCCAAGCCTGTCTCTATCTCCTGTTAGAAGGCTTTGTGCTGGATGATTGAAAAAAGTTCTAGCTTATGAAGACCCCCTTCTTACTGCAGGAATTCCTCCCTGGAACAACCCTACAGGCTGTGCGTGGATCCTCATTTCCCTGTATTTTTTGAATTTATGGAGCCCTGTATCTTTCAGGAAGGGATTAAAGTGGAGGTAGAGAAGAGTTTCCTGCCTTATAGCATCTTCACTTCCACAGAGTCAGTGCGAGTCAGAGCTGTTCTAAGTGCTGTGAGCAGCCAGCTATGTCTCAGTACAAAAGATTCTGTAGCTGACGTTAAGAGTAATAATGATCTCATTATCAATGTCCAGGTCCCTGGCTCTAGAAGTGTGGTTGTCCACCAGCAGGATTATATGGGACAAAAGGCCTATTCTTAGCCCATAGCCCAAGCAGCATCTCTCCAGTCCCTGAGTGCTCCCTAAAGAGCCCATAGCAGCTGGAAACACCCGCTCTGCTTTGTAGCTGTCCCAGAGCGTGGGCTCAAATACAGCCGCTTTTCTGGCATTTCTCAAAAGCCATTCCTCTTTGCAGTTGCTGCCGCCGCTTCCCAGATGTTAACTGCTGTGCCATCCTGTTCCTGATAGTAAAGCTCATTTTGATTGCCGTTTCCGTTTGTACAGTTTCATTTACTCATTAGGAAGAGCAGTCTCAGCCTTTACCTCTGAGAGCGTCGCCACCACTCTGTGAGGCAGGCAGATGACCCAGAGAGGCAAAGTGACAAACTCAAGGTCACACAACTACTCTGCAGCGAGCAGTAGAGCCAGAAGTTAACATCCCGTGTTCAGTGTATCAGAGATTCCAAAATGCCTTTGGTCATGGAGCAGAATCGTGGTTAAGAGCTTGGGCACTGGAGTTAAGGTAGATTTGGACTCAAACTCCAGCTCTTCCACTTACTAAATTCCTTAGCTCGAGTACATTACCCAGTTTCTCTGACCCTCTGCTTCATCTTGTCATCTTTACCAGTGGGGAAAAATGCTTTTTAACCTCGCATGGTTATGCTGAGGATTTTTTTTTTTTTTGAAGCAGAGTTTTGCTCTGTCACCCAGGCTGCTGGAGTGCAATGGCACGATCTCGGCTCACTGCAACCTCTGCCTCCTGGGTTCAAGCTATTCTCCTGGCTCAGCCTCCCAAGTAGCTGGGATTACAGGTGTCCGCCACTATGCCTGGCTAATTTTTGTATTTTTAGTAGAGACGGGGTTTCACCATGTTGGCCAGGCTGATCTCCAACTCCAGACCTCAAGTGATCCACCCGCCTAGGCCTCCCAAAGTGCTGGGATTACAGGTGAGAAGCTACTGTGCCTGTCCAGTGGTGAGGATTAAATGAGATAAAATGTGAGTCACCCAGCTTCATACCTGGTACATATCAAACCCAGTAAATGGTAGCTATTATTATTTTTATTATTATCACTATGAATTAATTTGACTCTCACTGTAACCCCATGTGGCAGGTATTCACTTATTCATGTGTGGACACTTATAATCGTAATAGCTAAAATTGACAGAAGGGAAGGATGAGGCTTGGCATGGTTTGTTAGGATCTCCCTGAAACCTGCTCCTATATTTCTTTCTGCCTTTGCCCAGCACCACTTTGTCAAGCTCCAGACCCATGAGGCTCCTGCCTTTTTCTTTTCTTGCACATGCCCAGGCTCAGCAATGCTGGGCCTCATGCCTGGGTGACCTCCGGTTCTCAGGCCATGTGCCTGACACCAATGCAGTGGCCCGAAAGCAGGATCCAGCCCAGAGGAGGAGCTGAGCTGTGCCCCAAGCGCCCAGCCTCTCTCTCTCCAGGAAGAACTAGTGTTCTGGGGTCACATAATTACTCCCCACAGAAAACTCTTTCAACTTAAGTATAGGGTTCTGCATGTGACGCTGTCTGCAAGGCAACCATGGGGACTGGCGGGAGGTTAAGTTCTGTTTCTCTTCAAAACAATGATTCCTCCGAGGTTTATACAAATACTCAATCAGTTTCCTATTATGACATTGGGAAGGAGCAGTTGGTTGCATCTTTGTAATTAGGACTTGAAGAGAAGTCAATGACAGTGAATAAATTAGACTTAGATGCTTTTCACCCACCCTGTCCTTCTTTTCCCTTATACCTTAGCATTCTCTCAGGGTGGGCCTGCTGCTCTGGATTCTCAGGCAGGCCTGGCCCCCTCATGCCATTAGGTGAAGAAGGAGGAGGCTGTGGGCTGCCCCCTCCCACCAGGCTGGGAAGCTCCAGAGCTTGGGTTTGCAGGCTCCTTTGCCAGATGGTATTTGATACGAATATTGATGTCAATGGCGTTTGGATAATGACATTGTCTGTGGCAGGGGCTTTATTACTGTTATGAACGGCACGGTCCTGGAGGGAACCATTCTGTTTAGTTATCTTTGTGTGTGTGTTGCAAATGTTTAACAGATAATCATCAAGAGGCAGTGTTCTAGGGGATTTGGGTTATTCCTGGATTCCCAGGCAGGTCCTGAAATCAGTGCATGCCACAGAGCCGTGGTGCGCGCCTTGTTGGAGTCAGTGGAACTGACTGAGATGATTCCCTTCCCTTCCTGCAGAGCTTGGTTACCCCAACCTTTCCTGCCTGTCCTTCCACAAGACATTCCCATTCTCAGAGGGTCTGCTTTGTTGCAACCTCTCCATAACCAGATACATCAAAACCTACCTTTTACACTTCCTGGGGGAGTTTGAGCTTCTTCCTATGAAAAATGAATAATAAAATCCTCCGCTTTCATCCTAATGGGGTTAGTAGGAGGTGTTTAGCTTTTTATAGCTACCTAGATGATCGAAAGAGGCAGATGAAGCCATCACAAAATTAAGGAAGAGGTCATCATTAGAAGACCAGAGACCAGAGTCTTTTAAAAGCATTTCTGGTCTTAATTCAAAGTGCCTCTCTGGAGAGCTTTAGCAAGCTGAGCCCTTGGGTTTTCTCTGTTGGAACAAAAGCTTTGGTAAGGTGAAGACTGTAGCAGGCTTCTCTGCAAGGCCTGTGGAAGGACCAGTCCCTTCAGAGCAAATATGACATTTTCAAGATGGATTATCTGGTAGATAGTTAGGCCTGTTTCCCTATTTCAGGCAAAAGCCTTCTGCCCTTGTGAGAAATGAATAAATGAATGAATGGGACATCAGGTGTTTTCGTAGCCCTGCAAAATGGCTTCAGAGGTTAGGCTGGCAGTTGCTACAGACCAAATGCTCCTGAAATCTCAGCGATCAGGCAAAGTGGGAAATCAGGAGGCCTAGCTGAACTCCTGGAAATAGCATACAAATGGATTGTTGTGTGTGCTCCTGGCTTGGACAGCGCAGCTCTAAATCTGAATACAAAACAGAGAAGATGCTCTTTTGCTCCTTTCAGACTAATGATTTTGTCCTTTTTCCCTTTCCTCCTCATTTTATTTCTTCATCTATAACATCTGCAAGAGGGCAGCCAGACTAATAAAACTGCGCTAAGCTCCTCTAATGCCAGCCATTGATCCAAGGGTGGGACCCGATTAATCAATGGGATTTTAGCGGTGTTCACATCCCTGAGGGACATCAGGCCCAAAGACATTTCTTGTCTCCACAGAGGGGAGGAATCTGAGAACTGATGGAGTGATTCTCTAGCTGTAGATTCTGGAGGTGGTGAAAGGCAGGGTGCCAGCCCCCAGGAACAGTCTGTGGCAGTATCAGAAGGCCACCTTGGGTGTTTGATGGCTTTGTTTTGGGGTTGTTTACTTGTTCTGGCAGTGACATCACTGCAAGATGTGTGGGATCCGAGGCACCTGTCACATGACTACAGACCTGAGAAGTCATCTCCTGTAACCCCTGCCATTGTGCAGTAGAGGAAACTGAGGCCCAGAGAGGGAAGGTCATACAATGAATTAGTAATACTGTAGAACTAGAGCGCAAGTCTCCTGGGCTCAGCTCTTTGCCTTCCCAGTGTCTGTAAGGCTGAGTCAGGATCAGAACCTGTTGCAACCATCAAATGGTTGATACACGCAGTGATAGAGAATTCAGGCAAGATACAGACACTCAAACTGAAGAATTCAGTTTGAGAAAATTATAATGCATTTTAAAAATAGGCTGGATGTTCTTTTTCTCCCTTTATCTTTTTATTAACATTTTAAAAATTTGGGGCTATTACGTATCTAAAAGTGCATAAAACATAGATACAATCTGACAAATAATTTATAAGCAAATACCTTTGTAACCACCACCCAGGTCAAAAATGGAGTATTGCCAGCCCCACAGAAGCCCACCGTATGAGCTAAGAGTCCTTTATCTCAACACTCTCTCTCCTAGAAGTAATCACAATCTTAATTTTTGTGATGATCATTTCCTTGCCTTTCTTCATAATTTTACACCCAAACAGCATATTGCTGCCTGCTTTAAACTTTATGTAAATAGAGTCATACTGTGTGTGCTCTTTTGTGTCTTATTTCTTTGATCCAACATTGTGAGATTCCAACACTGTGAATTATTTTAAAGAAATCTACTAGAACACTGCCCTGTGAAGTAAAGTGTGATCCTTAACATAGCTCAGCCTAGGGTATGGGTATTGCAACAAGGGTGCCCCAAAGAGGTTGTTTTTGGACTTTGTTCCTGGTTGCTCTGACCAAATATCACTTTTTTTTTTTTTTTTTAAGCTTCAGGGACCTGATTGTTTCATGAATTCCCTCAAAATATATACTAATTTAAGGGACATATAATTGTGTGTGTGGAGGTGGTGGGAGGTCCAAGGGGCAAGGGGTGGCAATCGCAGAATTCCTTACTTTGCAAAGGAGGCACCTGACTCAGGTTGTGAGCCCACTGGGAGCAGGAGTTGTTTTATCTGTCTTAAATCCCCAAGGCCCAGGATGGAGTCAGTCTATAGGCAGAGATCAATAAACATTTGTCCAGTGAACACAAGAATAAAGGTCACTCAGCTTAGGCCTCTGCAGGACGCCTGAATTTCCTCCACAGTACAATCTATGACTGTTTCCTTGGTGGTCTGATGGAGGCCCACCAAATGCAAAAAATCAGCTTGCTGGTGGAGGTAGGAATGTTGATCATCCTTGATACATTTGTGTCTTACATTCAAAAAGACCTTAGGAAGGTCAGTATTAACCAGACGTGCTATTTCTCTAGAAACTGTATAAAGGGAGTGTGGGAAAGAGAAGCTTTTATTAAAAACAAACAAAGCCTGCAATGTGCTTTTGCAGGGAGTTGCGGGAGAGCTGGGTGGGGCCACTCCAGGTCTCCTGGCCCTGAGGTGGAGGCCCTGTGGCCACGGAAGCTTCTCTAGGTAGCTCTGAGTCCACTTCTGGGGTCTCTTGCGTGCCTCCTGCCAACTCAGGAGAGGCAGCTGAAAACTGAGCCATCTCTGCTGCTCTGGTCAGCTGAACAGGCTGCATAGTTTGAACAGGCTGCAAAGTCCTTGTTTTCTACTTCCTCCTGCCTATGATCAGTGACCACCACCCCTCCACCACCTTCCCCAGCCAGGTCAGGCATCAGAGAGCTACCATGGCAGCCACAGATGCAAATGCATATTGTTTGAATTATTTATTTTATTATTTTTTTAAAGCTCACCTTTTAATGAAATACCTTAAATATGTAGGGTAGTCAAGACTCACAAGAGAAGGTTAAACTCGATCCCTTCAGCGCCCCTTCAGGCTCTCAGAACTTTGATGGAAAACATCCCGGAAGCTAAAAAACTGTATTTACCTTCCCCAGCCCCACCCCGACCCCCATGACGGACACTGTAATTTAGAAGCACGCGTTTATTTGTAGGATTATTCATCAAGTCAATCTTCCCCACCAGATGTGATTCCCACGACTGTTTTTTGACTACCAATGGTCAGCTAAGGGTTTAGTAGGTATTTGGCGATGGGGAAGCATTGGTTGAATGCATGATGGGTGAATGCTGAGGGGTCTGACTCGGCTGTGGATGGAAGGAAAAAGACCTCCTGCACCAACACCCGAGTCTCAGTGAAGGACGGGTTGTGAGTGCTCCACCAAGAACCACTGCCTGTCCCCCTGCCCAGACCCGCGGCCAGGGAGGAGGCCCCGGGGAGCCCTGGAAGGCGCCGCGTGGAGGCCTGCCTTCCTGGAAAGCCATGCTTGGAGCTGTCTTCAAAAGCGGCGACGCAGCCCCCGGCGTTTGAGCACGAATAAATCATTAGCATTTTATTTACAATTCTGGGTTTATAATTCCCGGAAAAGGATCCTGCTGTTCAGTGCGGATTCCTGCTTTGCAGGATTTCCCCAGCGCCTCCTTCCACCTCTCGTCTAGGGGGACTGGGTTCCTCAAGACTTCCCTGGACGGGAGTGTGGTGCGGAATGGATGGGGCGGGTGGTCTCGGGAAGGAGGGGGCGCCGTCCCTCGGTCCTGCGTTTCCCGACGACCCCGAGCAGAGGAGTTGTATCCTCTCCGTTTTACCGAGAAAGGACGGTTGATCAAAGAGGGCTGGGCGTGCCCAGGGTCACACAGCTCCCGCTGAAGCTTGAGCCCAAGTCCGCGGGCTGGGAACCCCGCCGCGCAGCCGCAGACCCTGGAGCCCCCGGCGCTGGGCCCGGCTCCGGTCCCCGACGGCGCCCTGCGTGGCCGCTAGATGGCAGCCTTGGTCTCCGAGGCGGGCGGGCGGGCGGCCGCCCTCCCAGGGTCAGGAGGGGACCGCGCGCGGCTCCGCGGGAGGCGCTGTCGCTGGCACCCGAGCCCACGCTTCCGGGACCCGAGTGACCAAAGGAAGGAAAGAGTTGCGGAAAGCAGCCCAGGCTCCCCTGTCCGGAACGGAGCGGGGCCTTGCTCCGGGCTTCCCCGGAGCGGGGTCCGTGGCGTGGCGCTCTGGGCTCCGTGCTGGGGTGGGCTCCGCCGGGCGGGGGCGCCTTCAGCCCATCTTGGGCAATGCCGGCCGCGCGCACAGTGCCCGGGGACGGTCGGGGCGAGACCGCGTGAGGTGAAATCCGCGGCAGGAGGCCGCCTGACTGTGTCCTGATCCAGTCCCTTTAGACGTGACCCATGGTCAAGCCTTCTCCCTATCTCGCCTCTCCTGCTCCAGACCTGGGCATGTGGAGTCGCTCCCCAGCTGGGAGAGGCCGCGGGCCGGTCCCTGCCTGCCTCAGCCCCAGCGACCTCCACCCAGAGCCCACAATGGC
The DNA here is from genome assembly GCF_028885655.2 of Pongo abelii. Classification (NCBI taxonomy): domain Eukaryota; kingdom Metazoa; phylum Chordata; class Mammalia; order Primates; family Hominidae; genus Pongo; species Pongo abelii. The sequence continues at coordinate 194,696,607 of NC_071985.2, forward strand.
AGGTGGAGGCACCCGCTCATCCCCGCGGCGGCACCTGTGGGCGAGCAGAGATTGGCATGTCTCGGAGGCTGGCACACGGATGATTTGGGCCTCAGCGGAGAGAGAGACATCTGTGTGGGCAGAGGAGGTGGTGGTGCTGGGCAAACCCTGCCTTCCCTACATCAGAGGGGAGGTGGGACTCAGGGGACTGGGGGCAGTCCTGTTGTCTCTGGAGTGTGCACCGATATGAATTCATGGGTTCGTTTCATTGGCCCCTTTCTTTGGGCCTCAGAGTGGTAGTTTCTCTGCCTTTAAGGTCTGACCTTACAGTGCTGGGATCTGCCTGACGTGCAGGTGAGGTCTACAAAGGACCCTCTCACCTCCCTTCTCTATTCATGCTTCTTCTCTGGATGTGGCTTCTTTCTTTTCTAGGAGGAAGGGGCTCAATTTTGTGAATTTGCAGGTCATCTTTGTGCATTGGGCAGCAACAGACCTGAACTGTGCTTCGGATTCTGAGAAATTGGGCTTTGTCCTGGCCCTTGGAGGTGGGGACACTGAGGCCTAGAGGGGGAAGGCCTTTGCCAAGGTCACTTGGGGGAAAGTCCAGCTTTCCCAGTCCAGGACTCTTGTTGCTGCCAGGCCTTCTCGAAAGACATCCTCTAGATCCCAAAGTCCTTGCAAAGTTCTATACTTTGCATTGCTGTTGAGAATCATCAGGAGCTTTGTCCGAGTGCATGGGCCATTAGGTCCCAGGAGTAGAGTTGGGCACTGAAGGGTGTTGTTCCTCAGGATGGCTCTCCAGGCCTTGCCTTCCCCAATCTGGGCCCTACAGGTCAGGTCAGATGAAGGCAGTTGGGGACTGGTGGTGTGAACATCCCTTGATCCCATCAGTAGCCCCCTGGGAAAGCCACGTAGTACAAGGATGTGAGTGGAATTGGTATCTGCCACATGTCCCTCTGTTAAGATCACAATTTCCACGACAGAGTCGCTCTCTAACGGAGCCTGTCAACTCGGCTTAGGCCCCAGTGGCTCAGAGCACACTTCCACGAGAGGGGCAGTGTGGGATCTGAAGCATTAACTGTGCCTTGTACTGGGAGGAGGCAAAGGGCGGCAGAATACCTTTTTGAAGTCCCCTTGGAAACCAGTACCCAGCACCTATCAGGCCTGCCATCAAATTACCCGGTAATTATTCCACACAGCCATGCAATTGGCCAGGGTCGCAGGGAGCCCACCAACAGCCCAAGGGGGAAGGTGACTCTCTCTAGGGGCCTGCAGCTCCAGCTCTGGGCGAACAAGCTGCCTCTGAAGCCGCTGGAGAAGTACCCCTTTGACAGCATGCAAGGGCCTAGAGCAGCCGTCTTTATTGGCAGCCGGAGAGGCTGTTTGGGGAAATGGAAAAACTTGTGTCGGCGGCGTCAGTCTTGTAAAGGGGTAGCCAAGCAGTTTGCAGCGTGTTCTGTTCCTCGCGCTGCTGCCACCGCCTCGGCTCCTCAGAGCCTGCCGGGGAGGAGCGAGGGGGAGGAGGTGACCGAGTTCACGTCCCCACCGCTGCCTCTCCTGGAGTGATGGATGGCTGTCTGCTCAGGCGGGGGAGCGCCTGCACAGCTCTGCAGGGTGCGCGCTCAGCCTCCCACACCTGGCGCAGAGGCTTCATCAAACTCCCATGTCCCCCAGTGCTCAGAGAGTATGGGGTCTGGGTCAGTTAGCCTGGCTGGTTATTTCGGGTTAATGAGACCGTCCTTTTCAGTTTCGTCCCGATCTGTGACAATCTCCCACAAACATCTGTCGCCTCCTCTGGGCTCCGCTCCACCCTTTTACAGCAAACCCAAGTGTGTCTCCCTGAGGCTTAGGAGGTACCAGGATTCACCTGAGTCTTCTGAGGGTGGCACTTGGGTTAGGGAACAATTTACCCATGACGAAGACAGAGATCAGAGGGTAGGTATTGGGTCATTTCTTCTTTAAAAGATGGTACATTTTAGAATTCCATTGAGGGCTGTAGTGAATCCGTTAAGTACGGGAATAAGGTTCTATTTTGTCTTTCTTTTCTTTCTACTGCAAAATGTTCTCAGTAAGTCTTCCGTAGCTGGGAATTCTGCAATCAAAACCTGGGGGTGGGGAGTGAGGGTTGGGGAGGAGAACCCCCCTGCCCCCACCAGAAGGGGCCTTGATTTTGCAGTTTGCCTCATGTCAGGGGATCATTGGGTTTAGTTCATGATGAAAACCAAGTCCCAGCTGTGGCTTCAGTGCAGGACTTGTGGATGCTTCTGCTTCTGGGGGCCAAGGTGCTTAAAAATGACCTCACCAAAAATAATGATGATGAAAATAATAATGTGCAGTAGTTTACATTTTTCTTGGGCACCTAGTATGTGTCAGATACTGTGCACTTTATCTCTATTATTTCGTTTAATCTTCAGATCAGTCTTGTAAAATAGGTGTTACTGTTATTCCCATTTTACAGTGGAAGAAACTGAGGGTCAGAGAGATTAACTTGCTTAAGGTGACACAGCTGCAAAGAGACAGAGGCAGAACTCAGCCCAAGTCCTTTTGATTCAAAGCCTTGCACTTAATCACTCTGGTCTATTGCTACAGAAACCTGCAGTTATCTTGTTGAAAAGCACATTTGTAGTTTGGGGAAACACCCTTTAAAACTGTTACAGTTTTACAATGAGTTGATGTTTGGTTTAGTTTTGCTGCTTCTCTCTCTCTCTTTTTTTTTCTAAAACAGAGAAAAACAAAAACAAAACCCCCAAATCTTTTGCTTTCCAATGGGTCAGTTAGCTTGCGTCAGCCAGATCAGAGGAAGAAGAAACTGCTGAGTTTTCATTGCTGACTTACGTGAAAAAGAAGTTGCCTTGGAATTATTTGCCTTAAAAATTATTCATTAATTTAACCAATATTTGATGCACTTGCTGTGAAGCCATCTTGAGTCTCTTCCTTATGTTTCTGTGCCTTGTTTCTGGTGTGCCCCAGAGTCCAGATGGACCTGGAGAAGTCTGGAGTACTCTCTTGGTACTCAACCACACTTGCTTTTCAGCTTCCATAAGGATGGAAAGAGGGGTACCTGATGAGAAACCCTTACACAGGCTGTTCAGCCGAGTCGGTTGCGAGTTGGCTCAGAGCCAGAGAGTGTGAGAAACTTTCAAATTTCAAAACTGCCCTGGGCCAATTTAATCAACTTCTGCCACCTCCATCCTCTCCACATTTTTGAATTCTCAAATATTCACTCCTATCTAAGACACGTACAAGAGTGGAAGGATTTTGGAATGTTAATAATGCAGAATTTTACAGCACAGTAAGGTGAATTCTGAAGGGGTGATGGTTAACATCTGCTTTCTCTTTTCCCAAGATAACAATAGGGAAACCTGTGCGCATATGCACACACCAAGCCAGGATTTTGAGGGCTGAGTCTGTCTCTCTGTCTTTCTCTCTCACTCTCTCAGCAAAGAGATAAATTGTTCGCAGATCTGGCACTAGGCACAATAACCAGAAAACTTGGATGAAGCAGGCCTGACAGTGATAGGGAAAAAAAACCAAAGCCAGTCTCTCGGGGGCACTTTCTGCACTGTGAACAAGACCTTTTCTTCCAGGGAGCCTGAAAGATGGCACGAAGCACTCTACTTCCTCCCAGTGGGGCACATTCTTAGCAATCAGCATCAGAGCTGTGGTTCTGACATGTCCCCTGGCAAGCGGCAGAAGGCTTTGTATCAGAAGGAAACAAATGAAAGGGGCTGTCTCAGGTTCTAGATGCAGGCTCTGGAGCACCCAGGGAGTCTCAGGCTTGTCCTCTTTGGGGGTGTCTGTGTTTCCACCCTCGTAGCTGCTCTCCAGGGTAAAGGGTAGTGGCTACCAGTGAGCTCCAGAAGCAGAGGAACCTGGGTCCCAGTCCCTGATCTGCTGGAGGGAACCCTGGTAAATTACCTCTCCCATCCTTAGTCTTCTTGTATATAAAATGGAGAGAATAATACTGGCCTTGTGGGTTGCTTAGCACAGAGTCTGACTCAATACATGATAACACTTTCAAAAAACCACACATAAATAGCTATAGTCCACACTTGTTTTCTAAGGCCTGTTTCATGCCCTTCAAGCTGTGCATCTTAGGGAATAAATTATTCTGTGACTTGGAACCAGGTGATCCGGAATCTAATTTTTGACCTAGCCCAGCCCTATAGATTCACTTAAATAGGCCTATGGAAAATGATCCAGATTCAAATCTCGGAGCAGCAAAGACATCCTTTTAAGGGAATCTCTTGGTTAGTTCTATGGTAAAAAATGACCCAGAAGTTATTTTTAAAAGTGAAAGGTGCCAACCTTATGTTTGCAGCCACCCAGAGATTTTTATCATGGGTTTTTTTTTGCTGAAACAAATGCTCCTCTGTGTTGCAGCAACGTCTTCAGTGCAGAGAAATGTGAGGAAATGGCCAGGCCTCACTGTATAGATGCCGTCCTAGCTGAATATTGGAAGCCCTGAACCAGTGCACTGGCTTCTCTCTTTCGTGTGCATAATGCAATTTAAATCCCTTGTTAATTTCCAGGTCGAGTTTCATTCATGAGGATAATCTTTAATTGATGTTAAATATAGGGATCAAGTTAAGTGCATTATTTCTTTTTTACAAAGTGCTAATTGTTCATGTTCTCATAAATTATTTTCTCTTCTCATGTAGCAGATTTTATGAAAGAACTTTTCAGCCAGTGCTTTTAACCTCATTGTATGAATATTATCCTGTAATCAGCAGGTCGTTCAGATCCTTCCTGTGCTGATGATCTCCATGTCACCCTTCAGAGCAGTAAGGAGAAGAAAAATGAGCTCGCTTGCTTTGAGTGTATGTATATAAGGGTATTCTCACAGTTGTTAAAAACAATATTTATTCCTGGCCAACATGGTGAAACCCGTCTGTACTAAAAATACAAAAATTAGCTGGGCGTGGTGGCACGTGCCTGTAATCCTAGCTACTCAGGAGGCTGAGGCAGGAGAATCACTTGAACCTGGGAGGTGGAGAGTGCAGTGAGCCGAGATCACGCCACTGCATTCCAGCCTGACCACAGAACGAGACTCTGTCTCAAAAACAAACAAACAAACAAAAAACCAACAAAAACAAACAATATTTATATCCAAACATTTTAAAACCTTAAGCATATTTTTTCTCAGCTGCTTCTGTTCCTGCTAAGACCCTTGAGGGGTTCAGCCTGAAACTAGTTTTTTTTAAAGGTTCCTTAGTGTTAAGTATATTCGCATTGTTGTGCAACTCTCACCACCAACCATCTCCAGGACTCTTCATCTTGCAAAACTGAAACTCTGCACCCATTCAACAACTCCCCATTTCTACTTCCCCACAACCCCTGGCAACCACCATTCTACTTTCTATGAATTTGACTACTAATTTGGTACTTCGTATAAGTGGAATCATACAGTACTTGTCTGTTCATGAGTGACATTTCAAGGTCACACATGGGCTTGTAGGATGAATGTGGGGTTTTATTGAGTGGTGGAGGTGGCTCTCAGTGGGATGGATGGGGAGCCAGAAGTGGGGATGGAGCGGGAAGATGATCTTCCCCTGGACCCTGGCCATCCAGCGGCCGAACTCCTCCCTGACCACCTTCAGTCAAACTCCTCTCAGCATTCAGGTGTTCCTTCTCTTCTCTCTTTCCCTGCTGTATCGTTCCACCATTCATCTGCTTGTCTCCTCGTATTTTTGTCTGCTCATCTGCTTCTGGAGCAGGTAGGATAAACCTTGGACTGGATTTAACCTCGAACAGGTATGGGATAGGGTGTATGGTGGGCCAAAAGGCAACTTTTTGGGCACGAAAACAGGACTGCCTGTCCCCATTTAGGGATGAGGGTCTCCAGGGTTAAGGGTGGGCCTTTGCTGGGGAACCACCCTCTTCTACCCTGTGTTTTCCTGTCTCCTGTCTGTATCAAAATGACTTTTGATTATTTATTCTAAAATGCTTAGCCATGCTGAGAATGGACCCTGTGCTGAGCTTCTGTAAGGAGATGAGAAAGAAGCTTTGTCTGCTCTCCAGGAGCTTGCATAAAAAGAAAGATAACAGAGGACCAGGCACAGAGGCTCACATCTGTAGTCCCAGCTACTCAGGAGGCAGAGGTGTGAGGATCACTTAAGCCCAGGAGCTGGAGGCTGCAATAAGCCATGATTGTGCCACTGGACTCCAACCTGGGTGACAGAGCAAGACCCTGTCACACACACACAAAAGAAAAATTTTAAATGCATCGTTCTATTTAATCTTTTCTAAGACCTCTGAAGGAGACGCTGTTATTCCCATTTGCACCTGAGTAAAGTGAAGTTCAGAACTGTTAAGTCACTTGCCCCAGATTATCACAGTCAGGGCAACTTGGATTTGAACCTCAGTCTACTTGATTCAAAACTTGTACCCTTAACCCAAACAATACAATACAGTGCCTCTTGCAAGGACACAAAACCCCATAAAAACAATGGTAGGGAGCTGTGTTCCTTGGGAAAGTCACAGGTATTGTGCTAGGAGAGTTCAGAGGAGGATGAGATGGCTTTCTTCTTGGGATCAGAGATGACTTCTTGGGGGAAGTGATGTTTGGGCTGGAGCTGGGAGAATGAATAAGTAGGATTTGGGTGGGCAGAGATGAGGGTGGGGGCGGCAGAAGATTGTGCAGGAAGGGGTATCACAAACAAAGGCCCAGGGAGAAAAGGTATGAGAGGAGTCCAGGGTAAGGCAAGCAGTCTGGGCGGAGTTTGAAAGGCTGTGCTAGGAGCTAAATATCTAGAGATATTCATGAAGTCAAACCGTCTGAGCTGGAAGGAATGAGAGGTGCAGACTCTATTTTACAGAAGAAGAAGCCAAGCAGTAGGGAGGCTGAGCCACCTGCCGAGGTCTCAGGAAAACAAGGCTCAGCTCTCCAGACTCCAGTCCAGGGCTTGCTCCGCAGCAGGTCGGAAGAGGCTGAGGATCTGGTTGTGTGGATGATGAGAAAGCCTGGAAGATGTTGCAGCAGAGGGATGGTGCAGTTTGGATCTTGTATTCTAAGCCTCGGACCTACAAGGCAGTCCTAGAAGTGAAGGTGGTGGTCGGGCACGGTCACACACAAACAAGGGCTGCTACGACTCGGGAGCCCTGCTGGTTCTGGCCATGGGCCTATGCTGAGTAGACAGGGCAACCCCTCCCCACAAACTCCTGCTAGAAGCCAGGAATTGTGTCCCTACAAAGCTACTGGGTTTGCTTCTTCCACAGTGGGTGAATTTCCAGATTTTTTTTTTTTTTTTCTGAGAGGGAGTCTTGCTCTGCTGCCCAGGCTGAAGTGCAGTGATGCGAAATCAGCTCACTGCAACCTCTGCCTCCCAGGTTCAAGCAATTCTCTGCCTCAGACTTCTGAGTAGCTGGGACTACAGGCATGCACCACCATGCCCAGCTAATTTTTGTATTTTATGTAGAGAGGGGTTTCTCCATGTTGGCTAGGCTGGTCTTGAACTCCTGGCCTCAAGTGATCCACCTGCTTTGGCCTACCAAACTGCTGGGATTACAGGCATGAGCCACTACACCTAGCCCAGCCTTTTTTTTTTTTTTTTTTTTTTTTTAAATAAAACAAAAATGAATGGCCAGGTGTGGTGGCTTACAATGTAATCCCAGGACTTTGGGAAGCTGAAGTGGTAGGCTCACTTAAGCCCAGGAGTTTGAGATGGGCCTACGCAACATAGTAAGACCTTGTCTCTACAAAAAATAAAAAAAGTAGCCAGGTATGGGTGGTGCACACCTGTAGCCTCAGCTACTCAGGAGGCAGAGGCAGGAGGATCGATTGAGCCCAGGAGGTTGAGGCTGCAGTAAACCGTGATTGCACCACTGCACTCCAGCCTGGGTGACAGAGCAAGACTCTGTCTTAGGAAAAAAAAAAAGAGCTCGTTTTGAGTGTTTGTATGTATGCGTAGGCATATTGGAGGCAGTGTGTACCAGGATGCTCTGGAGTCAGACGATGTAGGCTGGAACCCACCTCTATACTATAGTTTTCTTGGTGTAAAAAAAGAAATGTAATAGGCCTCTCGTGCAGATTAATTGAAATATTGCACTGAAGACAGGAGGGTGCCTGGCATTGGAAAACACCAATGTTCAATGTTAGTGGTCATTTTCCATGTGGTTATTTCCAAGATGGCTTGGGAAGATATTTTGTCCTGAGGAACAGCCCAGGGCAGTCACACAGCACTGGCTCTTAGACTGCAGAGCCTGCCCTGGGTTGAGAGCAACAGAGAAATCAGAGGGCCCAAAGGCTAATGCCAGGTATCAAGTCTTTGATGTGTGGATTTTGATGGCCATGGTTAAGTCTGAAAAGCTTGCTGCTTGCGACTGAAGTCAGACCTTTCTGTTCTTTCATCCATTCCACAAATTATTATTAATGGCTTGCCATGGCCAGGCATTGTCCAGATGATGTTGTCTGCATGTGGAGGTAACTGAACCTCTGCACAGGCTGGACTTGGCATTGTGTAACTCCTGCCCAAGGCGTGGCCCTTCACGATCTATGGAAGCTTTGTAGTGCATGCCTGTGGCAGGATCTGTTTTTGATGAATGAATGAATTTTGCTTTGTTTCTATTCCTCAATCCCTGTTCTCCAAGCCAATAGCCTGGCCCTTCCACTTCCTCTGCCTCAGGGATTCTTACAGGAGGCAAAGCAGGAGTTGATTGACGAGCTGAGTCTCTTCTGTAAAAGTAAAAGCCCCTTGCATAAATGATGCTGAGTGTCTTAGAGAGTGGGAAGCACCTTGGAAAACATTGAGAGAGAGAAGATAGAGCCTCATGGTCCCTCCAAGGGAGTCACAGGCATCTATGTCCAGGAGAGATGACATGACCTCAGAGGGCAGGCTGAGTCTTGTGGAAGTAGCAGAGCCAACTGGCTGGCTAGCACTATAAGGCTAGGATCCCCAGGCGTCTCTGCAGGAACAAGCAGGGCAGATGACTGATGGGTGACCAGAAGTCCTCTCTGGGGCTTGATGTGGCAGAAGACCCCAGGATCCTGGAGCAACCCCAAGGCAGAGAAGACCCCTATTAATGACAGATTAAATTTCCCATGGTTTAGAGGGCTGGGTCCTCAGAGCTGGACTTAAGCTTAACAAACATAAAAGTATTCCTTGGACACTTGAGTTTGAAGATTGCAACTTAATACCTGCTGCACTGTCTCTCCATTTTAGCCACACAATCCCGAGAGGGAAGTAGGGCAGGCACTGATAATCACCTGACAGGTGAATAAGCGTGCTCAGAGGAGAAGTGCAAACCAG